>NC_091981.1:306437296-307089806 GCF_044704955.1 Pristiophorus japonicus
GCACACCTTCTATCCGTGGAATGGTGGAGCACTGTCACACTGCACACCTTCTGTCCGTGGAATGGTGGAGTGAGCACTGACACACTGCACACCTTATGTCCGTGGAATGGTGGAGTGAGCACTGACACACTGCACACCTTCTGTCCGTGGAATGGTAGAGCACTGACACACTGCACACCTTCTGTCCGTGGAATGGTGGAGCGAGCACTGACACACTGCAGACCTTCTGTCCGTGGAATGGTGGAGCGATCATTGACACACTGCACACCTTCTGTCCGTGGAATCTTGGTTGAGCACTGACACACTGCACACCTCCTGTCCGTGGAATGGTGGAGCGATCATTGACACACTGCACACCTTCTGTCCGTGGAATGGTTGAGTGAGCATTGACACACTGCACACCTTCTGTCCGTGGAATGGTGGAGCACTGACACACCGCACACCTTCTATCCGTGGTATGGTGGAGCGAGCACTGACACACTGCACACCTTCTTTCCGTGGAATGGTGGAGTGAGCACTGACACACTGGACACCTTCTGTCCGTGGAATGGAGGAGTGAGCACTGACAAACTGCACACCTTTTGTCCGTGGAATGGTGAAGTGAGCACTGACACACTGCACACCTTCTGTCTGTCGAATGGTGGAGTGAGTACTGACATACTGCACACCTTTTGTCCGTGGAATGGTGGAGTGAGCACTGACAAACTGCACACCTTCTGTCCGTGGAATGGTGGAGCACTGACACACTGCACACCTTCTGTCCATGGAATGGTGGAGCACTGACACACTGCACACCTTCTGTCCGTGGAATGTGGGAGTGAGCACTGACACACTGCACACCTTCTGTCCGTGGAATGGTGGAGTGAGCATTGACACACTGCACACCTTCTGTCCGTTGAATGGTGGAGCACTGACACACTGCACACCTTCTGTCCGTGGAATGGTGGAGTGAGCACTGACACACAGAAGACCTTCTGTCCATGGAATGGTGGAGCACTGACACACTGTACACCTTCTGTCCATGGAATGGTGGAGCGAGCACTGACACACTGCACTCCTTCTGTCCGTGGAATGGTGGAGCGAGCACTTACACACTGCAGACCTTCTGTCCGTGGAATGGTGGAGCACTGACACACTGCACACCTTCTGTCCGTGGAATGGTGGAGCACTGACACACTGTCTGTCCGTGGAATGGTGGAGCGAGCACTGACACACTGCACACCTTCTGTCCGTGGAATGGTGGTGCACTGACACACTGCACACCTTCTGTCCGTGGAATGGTGGAGCACTGACATACTGCACACCTTCTGTCCGTGGAATGGTGGAGCGAGCACTGACACACTGCACACCTTCTGTCCGTGGAATGGTGGAGTGAGCACTGACACACTGCACACCTTCTGTCCGTGGAATGGTGGAGCACTGACACACTGCAAACCTTCTGTCCATGGAATGGTCGAGCACTGACACACTGCACACCTTCTGTCCGTGGAATGGTGGAGCACTGACACACTGCACACCTTCTGTCCGTGTAATGGGGGAGTGAGCACCGACACACTGCACACCTTCTGTCCGTGGAATGGTGGAGTGAGCACTGACACACTGCACACCTTCTGTCGATGGAATGTTAGAGCACTGACACACTGCACACCTTCTGTCCGTGGAATGGTGGAGCGAGCACTGACACACTGCACACCTTCTGTCCGTGGAATGGTGGAGTGAGCACTGACACACTGCACACGTTCTGTCCGTGGAATGGTGGAGTGAGCACTGACACACTGCACACCTTCTGTCCGTGGAATGGTGGAGCGATCACTGACACACTGCACACCTTCTGTCCGTGGAATGGTGGAGTGAGCACTGACACACTGCACACCTTCTGTCCGTGGAATGGTGGAGTGAGCACTGACACACTGCACACCTTCTGTCCGTGGAATGGTGGAGCACTGACACACTGCACACCTTCTGTCCCTGGAATGGTGGAGTGAGCACTGACACACTGCACACCTTCTGTCCGTGGAATGGTGGAGTGAGCACTGACACACTGCACACCTTCTGTCCGTGGAATGGTGGAGTGAGCACTGACACACTGCACACCTTCTGTCCGTGGAATGGTGGAGCACTGACACACTGCAAACCTTCTGTCCATGGAATGGTCGAGCACTGACACACTGCACACCTTCTGTCCGTGGAATGGTGGAGTGAGCACTGACACACTGCACACCTTCTGTCGATGGAATGGTGGAGCACTGACACACTGCACACCTTCTGTCCGTGGAATGGTGGAGCGAGCACTGACACACTGCACACCTTCTGTCTGTGGAATGGTGGAGTGAGCACTGACACACTTCACAAGTTCTGTCCGTGGAATGGTGGAGTGAGCACTGACACACTGCACACCTTCTGTCCGTGGAATGGTGGAGCGATCACTGACACACTGCACACCTTCTGTCCGTGGAATGGTGGAGTGAGCACTGACACACTGCACACCTTCTGTCCGTGGAATGGTGGAGTGAGCACTGACACACTGCACACCTTCTGTCCGTGGAATGGTGGAGCACTGACACACTGCACACCTTCTGTCCCTGGAATGGTGGAGTGAGAACTGACACACTACACACCTTCTGTCCGTGGAATGGTGGAGTGAGCACTGACACACTGCACACCTTCTATCCGTGGAATGGTGGAGCACTGTCACACTGCACACCTTCTGTCCGTGGAATGGTGGAGTGAGCACTGACACACTGCACACCTTATGTCCGTGGAATGGTGGAGTGAGCACTGACACACTGCACACCTTCTGTCCGTGGAATGGTAGAGCACTGACACACTGCACACCTTCTGTCCGTGGAATGGTGGAGCGAGCACTGACACACTGCAGACCTTCTGTCCGTGGAATGGTGGAGCGATCATTGACACACTGCACACCTTCTGTCCGTGGAATCTTGGTTGAGCACTGACACACTGCACACCTCCTGTCCGTGGAATGGTGGAGCGATCATTGACACACTGCACACCTTCTGTCCGTGGAATGGTTGAGTGAGCATTGACACACTGCACACCTTCTGTCCGTGGAATGGTGGAGCACTGACACACCGCACACCTTCTATCCGTGGTATGGTGGAGCGAGCACTGACACACTGCACACCTTCTTTCCGTGGAATGGTGGAGTGAGCACTGACACACTGGACACCTTCTGTCCGTGGAATGGAGGAGTGAGCACTGACAAACTGCACACCTTTTGTCCGTGGAATGGTGAAGTGAGCACTGACACACTGCACACCTTCTGTCTGTCGAATGGTGGAGTGAGTACTGACATACTGCACACCTTTTGTCCGTGGAATGGTGGAGTGAGCACTGACAAACTGCACACCTTCTGTCCGTGGAATGGTGGAGCACTGACACACTGCACACCTTCTGTCCATGGAATGGTGGAGCACTGACACACTGCACACCTTCTGTCCGTGGAATGTGGGAGTGAGCACTGACACACTGCACACCTTCTGTCCGTGGAATGGTGGAGTGAGCATTGACACACTGCACACCTTCTGTCCGTTGAATGGTGGAGCACTGACACACTGCACACCTTCTGTCCGTGGAATGGTGGAGTGAGCACTGACACACAGAAGACCTTCTGTCCATGGAATGGTGGAGCACTGACACACTGTACACCTTCTGTCCATGGAATGGTGGAGCGAGCACTGACACACTGCACTCCTTCTGTCCGTGGAATGGTGGAGCGAGCACTTACACACTGCAGACCTTCTGTCCGTGGAATGGTGGAGCACTGACACACTGCACACCTTCTGTCCGTGGAATGGTGGAGCACTGACACACTGTCTGTCCGTGGAATGGTGGAGCGAGCACTGACACACTGCACACCTTCTGTCCGTGGAATGGTGGTGCACTGACACACTGCACACCTTCTGTCCGTGGAATGGTGGAGCACTGACATACTGCACACCTTCTGTCCGTGGAATGGTGGAGCGAGCACTGACACACTGCACACCTTCTGTCCGTGGAATGGTGGAGTGAGCACTGACACACTGCACACCTTCTGTCCGTGGAATGGTGGAGCACTGACACACTGCAAACCTTCTGTCCATGGAATGGTCGAGCACTGACACACTGCACACCTTCTGTCCGTGGAATGGTGGAGCACTGACACACTGCACACCTTCTGTCCGTGTAATGGGGGAGTGAGCACCGACACACTGCACACCTTCTGTCCGTGGAATGGTGGAGTGAGCACTGACACACTGCACACCTTCTGTCGATGGAATGGTGGAGCACTGACACACTGCACACCTTCTCTCCGTGGAATGGTGGAGCGAGCACTGACACACTGCACACCTTCTGTCCGTGGAATGGTGGAGTGAGCACTGACACACTGCACACGTTCTGTCCGTGGAATGGTGGAGTGAGCACTGACACACTGCACACCTTCTGTCCGTGGAATGGTGGAGCGATCACTGACACACTGCACACCTTCTGTCCGTGGAATGGTGGAGTGAGCACTGACACACTGCACACCTTCTGTCCGTGGAATGGTGGAGTGAGCACTGACACACTGCACACCTTCTGTCCGTGGAATGGTGGAGCACTGACACACTGCACACCTTCTGTCCCTGGAATGGTGGAGTGAGCACTGACACACTGCACACCTTCTGTCCGTGGAATGGTGGAGTGAGCACTGACACACTGCACACCTTCTCTCCGTGGAATGGTGGAGCGAGCACTGACACACTGCACACCTTCTGTTCCTGGAATGGTGGAGCACTGACACACTGCACACCTTCTGTCCATGGAATGGTGGAGCACTGACACACTGCACACCTTCTGTCCGTGGAATGGTGGAGCACTGACACACTGCACACCTTCTGTCCGTGGAATGGTGGAGCGAGCACTGACAAACTGCAGACCTTCTGTCCGTGGAATGGTGGAGCGATCATTGACACACTGCACACCTTCTGTCCGTGGAATGGTGGAGCGAGCACTGACACACTGCACACCTCCTGTCCGTGGAATGGTGGAGCGATCATTGACACACTGCACACCTTCTGTCCGTGGAATGGTTGAGTGAGCACTGACACACTGCACACCTTCTGTCCGTGGAATGGTGGAGCACTGACACACCGCACACCTTCTGTCCGTGGAATGGTTGAGTGAGCACTGACACACTGCACACCTCCTGTCCGTGGAATGGTCGAGCGAGCACTGACACACTGCAAACCTTCTGTCCGTGGAATGGTGGAGCGAGCACTGACACACTGCACACCTTCTGTCCGTGGAATGGTGGAGTGAGCACTGACCAACTGCACACCTTTTGTCCGTGGAATGGTTGAGTGAGCACTGACACACTGCACACCTTCTGTCCGTGGAATGGTGGAGTGAGCACTGACACACTGCACAACTTCTGTCCGTGGAATGGTGGAGCACTGACACACTGCACACCTTCTGTCCGTGGAATGGTGGAGTGAGCACTGACACACTGCACACCTTCAGTCCGTGGAATGGTGGAGCACTGACACACTGCACACCTTCTGTCCGTGGAATGGTGGAGTGAGCACTGACACACTGCACACCTTCTATCCGTGGAATGTTGCAGCGAGCACTGACACACTGCACACCTTCTGTCTGTCGAATGGTGGAGTGAGCACTGACACACTGCACACCTTCTGTCCGTGGAATGGTGGAGTGAGCACTGACACACTGCACACCTTTTGTCCGTGGAATGGTGAAGTGAGCACTGACACACTGCACACCTTCTGTCCGTGGAATGGTGGAGCACTGACACACTGCACACCTTCTGTCCATGGAATGGTGGAGCACTGACACACTGCACACCTTCTGTCCGTGGAATGGGGGAGTGAGCACTGACACACTGCACACCTTCTGTCCGTGGAATGGTGGAGTGAGCACTGACACACTGCACACCTTCTGTCTGTGGAATGGTGGAGCACTGACACACTGCACACCTTCTGTCCGTGGAATGGTGGAGTGAGCACTGACACACTGCACACCTTCTGTCCATGGAATGGTGGAGTGAGCACTGACACACTGCACACCTTCTGTCCGTGGAATGGTGGAGCACTGACACACTGCAAACCTTCTGTCCGTGGAATGGTGGAGCACTGACACACTGCACACCTTCTGTCCGTGGAATGGTGGAGTGAACACTGACACACTGCACACTTTCTGTCCGTGGAATGGTGGAGCACTGACACACTGCACACCTTCTGTCCATGGAATGGTGGAGCACTGACACACTGCACACCTTCTGTCCGTGGAATGGTGGAGCGAGCACTTACACACTGCACACCTTCTGTCCGTGGAATGGTGGAGCGAGCACTGACACACTGCACACCTTCTGTCCGTGGAATGGTGGAGCGAGCACTTACACACTGCACACCTTCTGTCCGTGGAATGGTGGAGCACTGACACACTGCACACCTTCTGTCCGTGGAATGGTGGAGCACTGACACACTGCACACCTTCTGTCCGTGGAATGGTGGAGCGAGCACTGACACACTGCACACCTTCTGTCCGTGGAATGGTGGAGCACTGACACACTGCACACCTTCTGTCCGTGGAATGGTGGAGCGAGCACTGACACACTGCACACCTTCTGTCCGTGGAATGGTGGAGTGAGCACTGACACACTGCACACCTTCTGTCCGTGGAATGGTGGAGTGAGCACTGACACACTGCACACCTTCTGTCCGTGGAATGGTGGAGCACTGACACACTGCACACCTTCTGTCCGTGGAATGGTGGAGCGAGCACTGACACACTGCACACCTTCTGTCTGTGGAATGGTGGAGTGAGCACTGACACACTTCACAAGTTCTGTCCGTGGAATGGTGGAGTGAGCACTGACACACTGCACACCTTCTGTCCCTGGAATGGTGGAGTGAGCACTGACACACTGCACACCTTCTGTCCGTGGAATGGTGGAGTGAGCACTGACACACTGCACACCTTCTGTTCCTGGAATGGTGGAGCACTGACACACTGCACACCTTCTGTCCATGGAATGGTGGAGCACTGACACACTGCACACCTTCTGTCCGTGGAATGGTGGAGCACTGACACACTGCACACCTTCTGTCCGTGGAATGGTGGAGCGAGCACTGACACACTGCAGACCTTCTGTCCGTGGAATGGTGGAGCGATCATTGACACACTGCACACCTTCTGTCCGTGGAATGGTGGAGCGAGCACTGACACACTGCACACCTCCTGTCCCGTGGAATGGTGGAGCGATCATTGACACACTGCACACCTTCTGTCCGTGGAATGGTTGAGTGAGCTCTGACACACTGACATCTTCTGTCCGTAGAATAGTGGAGCACTGACACACCGCACACCTTCTGTCCGTGGAATGGTTGAGTGAGCACTGACACACTGCACACCTCCTGTCCGTGGAATGGTTGAGTGAGCACTGACACACTGCACACCTTCTGTCCGTGGAATGGTGGAGCGATCATTAACACACTGCACACCTTCTGTCCGTGGAATGGTGGAGCGAGCACTGACACACTGCACACCTCCTGTCCGTGGAATGGTGGAGCGATCTTTGACACACTGCACACCTTCTGTCCGTGGAATGGTTGAGTGAGCACTGACACACTGCACACCTTCTGTCCGTGGAATGGTGGAGTGAGCACTGACACACTGCACACCTTTGTCCGTGGAATGGTTGAGTGAGCACTGACACACTGCACACCTCCTGTCCGTGGAATGGTCGAGCGAGCACTGACACACTGCACAACCTCTGTCCGTGGAATGGTGGAGCGAGCACTGACACACTGCACACCTTCTGTCCGTGGAATGGTGGAGCACTGACACACTGCACACCTTCTGTCCGTGGAATGGTGGAGTGAGCACTGACACACTGCACACCTTCTGTCCGTGGAATGGTGGAGTGAGCACTGACACACTGCACACCTTCTATCCGTGGAATGTTGCAGCGAGCACTGACACACTGCACACCTTCTGTCTGTCGAATGGTGGAGTGAGCACTGACATACTGCACACCTTCTGTCCGTGGAATGGTGGAGCACTGACAAACTGCACACACTCTGTCCATGCAATGGTCAAGTGAGCACTGATACACTGCACACCTTCTGTCCGTGGAATGGTGGAGCACTGACACACTGCACATCTTCTGTCCATGGAATGTTGGAGTGAGCAGTGATACACTGCACACCTTCTGTCCGTGGAATGGTGGAGCACTGACACACTGCACACACTCTGTCCATGGAATGGTGGAGCACTGACACACTGCACACCTTCTGTCCGTGGAATGGTGGAGCGAGCACTGACACACTGCACACCTTCTGTCCGTGGAATGGTGGAGTGAGCACGAACACACTGCACACCTTCTGTCTGTGGAATGGTGGAGTGAGCACTGACACACTGCACACTTTCTGTCCATGGAATGGTGGAGCACTGACACACTGCACACCTTCTGTCCGTGGAATGGTGGAGTGAGCACGAACACACTGCACACCTTCTGTCTGTGGAATGGTGGAGTGAGCACTGACACACTGCACACCTTCTGTTCGTGGAATGGTGGAGCGAGCAGTGACACACTGCACACCTTCTGTCCGTGGAATGGTGGAGTGAGCACGAACACACTGCACACCTTCTGTCCGTGGAATGGTGGAGCACTGACACACTGCACACCTTCTGTCCATGGAATGGTGGAGCACTGACACACTGCACACATTCTGTCCGTGGAATGGTGGAGTGAGCACGAACACACTGCACACCTTCTGTCTGTGGAATGGTGGAGTGAGCACTGACAAACTGCACACCTTCTGTCCATGGAATGGTGCAGTGAGCACTGACACACTGCACAATTTCTGTCCGTGGAATGGTGGAGCGAGCACTGACACACTGCACACCTTCTGTCCGTGGAATGGTGGAGCGAGCACTGACACACTGCACACCTTCTGTCCGTGGAATGGTGGAGCGAGCACTGACACACTGCACACCTTCTGTCCGTGGAATGGTGGAGCGAGCGCTTACACACTGCACACCTTCTGTCCGTGGAATGGTGGAGCACTGACACACTGCACACCTTCTGTCCGTGGAATGGTGGAGCGAGCACTGACACACTGCACACCTTCTGTCTGTGGAATGGTGGAGTGAGCACTGACACACTTCACAAGTTCTGTCCGTGGAATGGTGGAGTGAGCACTGACACACTGCACACCTTCTGTCCGTGGAATGGTGGAGCGATCCCTGACACACTGCACACCTTCTGTCCGTGGAATGGTGGAGTGAGCACTGACACACTGCACACCTTCTGTCCGTGGAATGGTGGAGTGAGCACTGACACACTGCACACCTTCTGTCCGTGGAATGGTGGAGCACTGACACACTGCACACCTTCTGTCCCTGGAATGGTGGAGTGAGAACTGACACACTGCACACCTTCTGTCCGTGGAATGGTGGAGTGAGCACTGACACACTGCACACCTTCTATCCGTGGAATGGTGGAGCACTGTCACACTGCACACCTTCTGTCCGTGGAATGGTGGAGTGAGCACTGACACACTGCACACCTTATGTCCGTGGAATGGTGGAGTGAGCACTGACACACTGCACACCTTCTGTCCGTGGAATGGTAGAGCACTGACACACTGCACACCTTCTGTCCGTGGAATGGTGGAGCGAGCACTGACACACTGCAGACCTTCTGTCCGTGGAATGGTGGAGCGATCATTGACACACTGCACACCTTCTGTCCGTGGAATCTTGGTTGAGCACTGACACACTGCACACCTCCTGTCCGTGGAATGGTGGAGCGATCATTGACACACTGCACACCGTCTGTCCGTGGAATGGTTGAGTGAGCATTGACACACTGCACACCTTCTGTCCGTGGAATGGTGGAGCACTGACACACCGCACACCTTCTATCCGTGGTATGGTGGAGCGAGCACTGACACACTGCACACCTTCTTTCCGTGGAATGGTGGAGTGAGCACTGACACACTGGACACCTTCTGTCCGTGGAATGGAGGAGTGAGCACTGACAAACTGCACACCTTTTGTCCGTGGAATGGTGAAGTGAGCACTGACACACTGCACACCTTCTGTCTGTCGAATGGTGGAGTGAGTACTGACATACTGCACACCTTTTGTCCGTGGAATGGTGGAGTGAGCACTGACAAACTGCACACCTTCTGTCCGTGGAATGGTGGAGCACTGACACACTGCACACCTTCTGTCCATGGAATGGTGGAGCACTGACACACTGCACACCTTCTGTCCGTGGAATGTGGGAGTGAGCACTGACACACTGCACACCTTCTGTCCGTGGAATGGTGGAGTGAGCATTGACACACTGCACACCTTCTGTCCGTTGAATGGTGGAGCACTGACACACTGCACACCTTCTGTCCGTGGAATGGTGGAGTGAGCACTGACACACAGAAGACCTTCTGTCCATGGAATGGTGGAGCACTGACACACTGTACACCTTCTGTCCATGGAATGGTGGAGCGAGCACTGACACACTGCACTCCTTCTGTCCGTGGAATGGTGGAGCACTGACACACTGCACACCTTCTGTCCGTGTAATGGGGGAGTGAGCACCGACACACTGCACACCTTCTGTCCGTGGAATGGTGGAGTGAGCACTGACACACTGCACACCTTCTGTCGATGGAATGGTGGAGCACTGACACACTGCACACCTTCTCTCCGTGGAATGGTGGAGCGAGCACTGACACACTGCACACCTTCTGTCCGTGGAATGGTGGAGTGAGCACTGACACACTGCACACGTTCTGTCCGTGGAATGGTGGAGTGAGCACTGACACACTGCACACCTTCTGTCCGTGGAATGGTGGAGCGATCACTGACACACTGCACACCTTCTGTCCGTGGAATGGTGGAGTGAGCACTGACACACTGCACACCTTCTGTCCGTGGAATGGTGGAGTGAGCACTGACACACTGCACACCTTCTGTCCGTGGAATGGTGGAGCACTGACACACTGCACACCTTCTGTCCCTGGAATGGTGGAGTGAGCACTGACACACTGCACACCTTCTGTCCGTGGAATGGTGGAGTGAGCACTGACACACTGCACACCTTCTCTCCGTGGAATGGTGGAGCGAGCACTGACACACTGCACACCTTCTGTTCCTGGAATGGTGGAGCACTGACACACTGCACACCTTCTGTCCATGGAATGGTGGAGCACTGACACACTGCACACCTTCTGTCCGTGGAATGGTGGAGCACTGACACACTGCACACCTTCTGTCCGTGGAATGGTGGAGCGAGCACTGACAAACTGCAGACCTTCTGTCCGTGGAATGGTGGAGCGATCATTGACACACTGCACACCTTCTGTCCGTGGAATGGTGGAGCGAGCACTGACACACTGCACACCTCCTGTCCGTGGAATGGTGGAGCGATCATTGACACACTGCACACCTTCTGTCCGTGGAATGGTTGAGTGAGCACTGACACACTGCACACCTTCTGTCCGTGGAATGGTGGAGCACTGACACACCGCACACCTTCTGTCCGTGGAATGGTTGAGTGAGCACTGACACACTGCACACCTCCTGTCCGTGGAATGGTCGAGCGAGCACTGACACACTGCAAACCTTCTGTCCGTGGAATGGTGGAGCGAGCACTGACACACTGCACACCTTCTGTCCGTGGAATGGTGGAGTGAGCACTGACCAACTGCACACCTTTTGTCCGTGGAATGGTTGAGTGAGCACTGACACACTGCACACCTTCTGTCCGTGGAATGGTGGAGTGAGCACTGACACACTGCACAACTTCTGTCCGTGGAATGGTGGAGCACTGACACACTGCACACCTTCTGTCCGTGGAATGGTGGAGTGAGCACTGACACACTGCACACCTTCAGTCCGTGGAATGGTGGAGCACTGACACACTGCACACCTTCTGTCCGTGGAATGGTGGAGTGAGCACTGACACACTGCACACCTTCTATCCGTGGAATGTTGCAGCGAGCACTGACACACTGCACACCTTCTGTCTGTCGAATGGTGGAGTGAGCACTGACACACTGCACACCTTCTGTCCGTGGAATGGTGGAGTGAGCACTGACACACTGCACACCTTTTGTCCGTGGAATGGTGAAGTGAGCACTGACACACTGCACACCTTCTGTCCGTGGAATGGTGGAGCACTGACACACTGCACACCTTCTGTCCATGGAATGGTGGAGCACTGACACACTGCACACCTTCTGTCCGTGGAATGGGGGAGTGAGCACTGACACACTGCACACCTTCTGTCCGTGGAATGGTGGAGTGAGCACTGACACACTGCACACCTTCTGTCTGTGGAATGGTGGAGCACTGACACACTGCACACCTTCTGTCCGTGGAATGGTGGAGTGAGCACTGACACACTGCACACCTTCTGTCCATGGAATGGTGGAGTGAGCACTGACACACTGCACACCTTCTGTCCGTGGAATGGTGGAGCACTGACACACTGCAAACCTTCTGTCCGTGGAATGGTGGAGCACTGACACACTGCACACCTTCTGTCCGTGGAATGGTGGAGTGAACACTGACACACTGCACACTTTCTGTCCGTGGAATGGTGGAGCACTGACACACTGCACACCTTCTGTCCATGGAATGGTGGAGCACTGACACACTGCACACCTTCTGTCCGTGGAATGGTGGAGCGAGCACTTACACACTGCACACCTTCTGTCCGTGGAATGGTGGAGCGAGCACTGACACACTGCACACCTTCTGTCCGTGGAATGGTGGAGCGAGCACTTACACACTGCACACCTTCTGTCCGTGGAATGGTGGAGCACTGACACACTGCACACCTTCTGTCCGTGGAATGGTGGAGCACTGACACACTGCACACCTTCTGTCCGTGGAATGGTGGAGCGAGCACTGACACACTGCACACCTTCTGTCCGTGGAATGGTGGAGCACTGACACACTGCACACCTTCTGTCCGTGGAATGGTGGAGCGAGCACTGACACACTGCACACCTTCTGTCCGTGGAATGGTGGAGTGAGCACTGACACACTGCACACCTTCTGTCCGTGGAATGGTGGAGTGAGCACTGACACACTGCACACCTTCTGTCCGTGGAATGGTGGAGTGAGCACTGACACACTGCACACCTTCTGTCCGTGGAATGGTGGAGCGATCACTGACACACTGCACACCTTCTGTCCGTGGAATGGTGGAGTGAGCACTGACACACTGCACACCTTCTGTCCGTGGAATGGTGGAGCACTGACACACTGCACACCTTCTGTCCCTGGAATGGTGGAGTGAGCACTGACACACTGCACACCTTCTGTCCGTGGAATGGTGGAGTGAGCACTGACACACTGCACACCTTCTGTTCCTGGAATGGTGGAGCACTGACACACTGCACACCTTCTGTCCATGGAATGGTGGAGCACTGACACACTGCACACCTTCTGTCCGTGGAATGGTGGAGCACTGACACACTGCACACCTTCTGTCCGTGGAATGGTGGAGCGAGCACTGACACACTGCAGACCTTCTGTCCGTGGAATGGTGGAGCGATCATTGACACACTGCACACCTTCTGTCCGTGGAATGGTGGAGCGAGCACTGACACACTGCACACCTCCTGTCCCGTGGAATGGTGGAGCGATCATTGACACACTGCACACCTTCTGTCCGTGGAATGGTTGAGTGAGCTCTGACACACTGACATCTTCTGTCCGTAGAATAGTGGAGCACTGACACACCGCACACCTTCTGTCCGTGGAATGGTTGAGTGAGCACTGACACACTGCACACCTCCTGTCCGTGGAATGGTTGAGTGAGCACTGACACACTGCACACCTTCTGTCCGTGGAATGGTGGAGCGATCATTAACACACTGCACACCTTCTGTCCGTGGAATGGTGGAGCGAGCACTGACACACTGCACACCTCCTGTCCGTGGAATGGTGGAGCGATCTTTGACACACTGCACACCTTCTGTCCGTGGAATGGTTGAGTGAGCACTGACACACTGCACACCTTCTGTCCGTGGAATGGTGGAGTGAGCACTGACACACTGCACACCTTTGTCCGTGGAATGGTTGAGTGAGCACTGACACACTGCACACCTCCTGTCCGTGGAATGGTCGAGCGAGCACTGACACACTGCACAACCTCTGTCCGTGGAATGGTGGAGCGAGCACTGACACACTGCACACCTTCTGTCCGTGGAATGGTGGAGCACTGACACACTGCACACCTTCTGTCCGTGGAATGGTGGAGTGAGCACTGACACACTGCACACCTTCTGTCCGTGGAATGGTGGAGTGAGCACTGACACACTGCACACCTTCTATCCGTGGAATGTTGCAGCGAGCACTGACACACTGCACACCTTCTGTCTGTCGAATGGTGGAGTGAGCACTGACATACTGCACACCTTCTGTCCGTGGAATGGTGGAGCACTGACAAACTGCACACACTCTGTCCATGCAATGGTCAAGTGAGCACTGATACACTGCACACCTTCTGTCCGTGGAATGGTGGAGCACTGACACACTGCACATCTTCTGTCCATGGAATGTTGGAGTGAGCAGTGATACACTGCACACCTTCTGTCCGTGGAATGGTGGAGCACTGACACACTGCACACACTCTGTCCATGGAATGGTGGAGCACTGACACACTGCACACCTTCTGTCCGTGGAATGGTGGAGCGAGCACTGACACACTGCACACCTTCTGTCCGTGGAATGGTGGAGTGAGCACGAACACACTGCACACCTTCTGTCTGTGGAATGGTGGAGTGAGGACTGACACACTGCACACTTTCTGTCCATGGAATGGTGGAGCACTGACACACTGCACACCTTCTGTCCGTGGAATGGTGGAGTGAGCACGAACACACTGCACACCTTCTGTCTGTGGAATGGTGGAGTGAGCACTGACACACTGCACACCTTCTGTTCGTGGAATGGTGGAGCGAGCAGTGACACACTGCACACCTTCTGTCCGTGGAATGGTGGAGTGAGCACGAACACACTGCACACCTTCTGTCCGTGGAATGGTGGAGCACTGACACACTGCACACCTTCTGTCCATGGAATGGTGGAGCACTGACACACTGCACACCTTCTGTCCGTGGAATGGTGGAGTGAGCACGAACACACTGCACACCTTCTGTCTGTGGAATGGTGGAGTGAGCACTGACAAACTGCACACCTTCTGTCCATGGAATGGTGCAGTGAGCACTGACACACTGCACAATTTCTGTCCGTGGAATGGTGGAGCGAGCACTGACACACTGCACACCTTCTGTCCGTGGAATGGTGGAGCGAGCACTGACACACTGCACACCTTCTGTCCGTGGAATGGTGGAGCGAGCACTGACACACTGCACACCTTCTGTCCGTGGAATGGTGGAGCGAGCGCTTACACACTGCACACCTTCTGTCCGTGGAATGGTGGAGCACTGACACACTGCACACCTTCTGTCCGTGGAATGGTGGAGCGAGCACTGACACACTGCACACCTTCTGTCTGTGGAATGGTGGAGTGAGCACTGACACACTTCACAAGTTCTGTCCGTGGAATGGTGGAGTGAGCACTGACACACTGCACACCTTCTGTCCGTGGAATGGTGGAGCGATCCCTGACACACTGCACACCTTCTGTCCGTGGAATGGTGGAGTGAGCACTGACACACTGCACACCTTCTGTCCGTGGAATGGTGGAGTGAGCACTGACACACTGCACACCTTCTGTCCGTGGAATGGTGGAGCACTGACACACTGCACACCTTCTGTCCCTGGAATGGTGGAGTGAGAACTGACACACTGCACACCTTCTGTCCGTGGAATGGTGGAGTGAGCACTGACACACTGCACACCTTCTATCCGTGGAATGGTGGAGCACTGTCACACTGCACACCTTCTGTCCGTGGAATGGTGGAGTGAGCACTGACACACTGCACACCTTATGTCCGTGGAATGGTGGAGTGAGCACTGACACACTGCACACCTTCTGTCCGTGGAATGGTAGAGCACTGACACACTGCACACCTTCTGTCCGTGGAATGGTGGAGCGAGCACTGACACACTGCAGACCTTCTGTCCGTGGAATGGTGGAGCGATCATTGACACACTGCACACCTTCTGTCCGTGGAATCTTGGTTGAGCACTGACACACTGCACACCTCCTGTCCGTGGAATGGTGGAGCGATCATTGACACACTGCACACCGTCTGTCCGTGGAATGGTTGAGTGAGCATTGACACACTGCACACCTTCTGTCCGTGGAATGGTGGAGCACTGACACACCGCACACCTTCTATCCGTGGTATGGTGGAGCGAGCACTGACACACTGCACACCTTCTTTCCGTGGAATGGTGGAGTGAGCACTGACACACTGGACACCTTCTGTCCGTGGAATGGAGGAGTGAGCACTGACAAACTGCACACCTTTTGTCCGTGGAATGGTGAAGTGAGCACTGACACACTGCACACCTTCTGTCTGTCGAATGGTGGAGTGAGTACTGACATACTGCACACCTTTTGTCCGTGGAATGGTGGAGTGAGCACTGACAAACTGCACACCTTCTGTCCGTGGAATGGTGGAGCACTGACACACTGCACACCTTCTGTCCATGGAATGGTGGAGCACTGACACACTGCACACCTTCTGTCCGTGGAATGTGGGAGTGAGCACTGACACACTGCACACCTTCTGTCCGTGGAATGGTGGAGTGAGCATTGACACACTGCACACCTTCTGTCCGTTGAATGGTGGAGCACTGACACACTGCACACCTTCTGTCCGTGGAATGGTGGAGTGAGCACTGACACACAGAAGACCTTCTGTCCATGGAATGGTGGAGCACTGACACACTGTACACCTTCTGTCCATGGAATGGTGGAGCGAGCACTGACACACTGCACTCCTTCTGTCCGTGGAATGGTGGAGCGAGCACTTACACACTGCAGACCTTCTGTCCGTGGAATGGTGGAGCACTGACACACTGCACACCTTCTGTCCGTGGAATGGTGGAGCACTGACACACTGTCTGTCCGTGGAATGGTGGAGCGAGCACTGACACACTGCACACCTTCTGTCCGTGGAATGGTGGTGCACTGACACACTGCACACCTTCTGTCCGTGGAATGGTGGAGCACTGACATACTGCACACCTTCTGTCCGTGGAATGGTGGAGCGAGCACTGACACACTGCACACCTTCTGTCCGTGGAATGGTGGAGTGAGCACTGACACACTGCACACCTTCTGTCCGTGGAATGGTGGAGCACTGACACACTGCAAACCTTCTGTCCATGGAATGGTCGAGCACTGACACACTGCACACCTTCTGTCCGTGGAATGGTGGAGCACTGACACACTGCACACCTTCTGTCCGTGTAATGGGGGAGTGAGCACCGACACACTGCACACCTTCTGTCCGTGGAATGGTGGAGTGAGCACTGACACACTGCACACCTTCTGTCGATGGAATGGTGGAGCACTGACACACTGCACACCTTCTGTCCGTGGAATGGTGGAGCGAGCACTGACACACTGCACACCTTCTGTCCGTGGAATGGTGGAGTGAGCACTGACACACTGCACACGTTCTGTCCGTGGAATGGTGGAGTGAGCACTGACACACTGCACACCTTCTGTCCGTGGAATGGTGGAGCGATCACTGACACACTGCACACCTTCTGTCCGTGGAATGGTGGAGTGAGCACTGACACACTGCACACCTTCTGTCCGTGGAATGGTGGAGTGAGCACTGACACACTGCACACCTTCTGTCCGTGGAATGGTGGAGCACTGACACACTGCACACCTTCTGTCCCTGGAATGGTGGAGTGAGCACTGACACACTGCACACCTTCTGTCCGTGGAATGGTGGAGTGAGCACTGACACACTGCACACCTTCTCTCCGTGGAATGGTGGAGCGAGCACTGACACACTGCACACCTTCTGTTCCTGGAATGGTGGAGCACTGACACACTGCACACCTTCTGTCCATGGAATGGTGGAGCACTGACACACTGCACACCTTCTGTCCGTGGAATGGTGGAGCACTGACACACTGCACACCTTCTGTCCGTGGAATGGTGGAGCGAGCACTGACAAACTGCAGACCTTCTGTCCGTGGAATGGTGGAGCGATCATTGACACACTGCACACCTTCTGTCCGTGGAATGGTGGAGCGAGCACTGACACACTGCACACCTCCTGTCCGTGGAATGGTGGAGCGATCATTGACACACTGCACACCTTCTGTCCGAGGAATGGTTGAGTGAGCACTGACACACTGCACACCTTCTGTCCGTGGAATGGTGGAGCACTGACACACCGCACACCTTCTGTCCGTGGAATGGTTGAGTGAGCACTGACACACTGCACACCTCCTGTCCGTGGAATGGTCGAGCGAGCACTGACACACTGCAAACCTTCTGTCCGTGGAATGGTGGAGCGAGCACTGACACACTGCACACCTTCTGTCCGTGGAATGGTGGAGTGAGCACTGACCAACTGCACACCTTTTGTCCGTGGAATGGTTGAGTGAGCACTGACACACTGCACACCTTCTGTCCGTGGAATGGTGGAGTGAGCACTGACACACTGCACAACTTCTGTCCGTGGAATGGTGGAGCACTGACACACTGCACACCTTCTGTCCGTGGAATGGTGGAGTGAGCACTGACACACTGCACACCTTCAGTCCGTGGAATGGTGGAGCACTGACACACTGCACACCTTCTGTCCGTGGAATGGTGGAGTGAGCACTGACACACTGCACACCTTCTATCCGTGGAATGTTGCAGCGAGCACTGACACACTGCACACCTTCTGTCTGTCGAATGGTGGAGTGAGCACTGACACACTGCACACCTTCTGTCCGTGGAATGGTGGAGTGAGCACTGACACACTGCACACCTTTTGTCCGTGGAATGGTGAAGTGAGCACTGACACACTGCACACCTTCTGTCCGTGGAATGGTGGAGCACTGACACACTGCACACCTTCTGTCCATGGAATGGTGGAGCACTGACACACTGCACACCTTCTGTCCGTGGAATGGGGGAGTGAGCACTGACACACTGCACACCTTCTGTCCGTGGAATGGTGGAGTGAGCACTGACACACTGCAAACCTTCTGTCTGTGGAATGGTGGAGCACTGACACACTGCACACCTTCTGTCCGTGGAATGGTGGAGTGAGCACTGACACACTGCACACCTTCTGTCCATGGAATGGTGGAGTGAGCACTGACACACTGCACACCTTCTGTCCGTGGAATGGTGGAGCACTGACACACTGCAAACCTTCTGTCCGTGGAATGGTGGAGCACTGACACACTGCACACCTTCTGTCCGTGGAATGGTGGAGTGAACACTGACACACTGCACACTTTCTGTCCGTGGAATGGTGGAGCACTGACACACTGCACACCTTCTGTCCATGGAATGGTGGAGCACTGACACACTGCACACCTTCTGTCCGTGGAATGGTGGAGCGAGCACTTACACACTGCACACCTTCTGTCCGTGGAATGGTGGAGCGAGCACTGACACACTGCACACCTTCTGTCCGTGGAATGGTGGAGCGAGCACTTACACACTGCACACCTTCTGTCCGTGGAATGGTGGAGCACTGACACACTGCACACCTTCTGTCCGTGGAATGGTGGAGCACTGACACACTGCACACCTTCTGTCCGTGGAATGGTGGAGCGAGCACTGACACACTGCACACCTTCTGTCCGTGGAATGGTGGAGCACTGACACACTGCACACCTTCTGTCCGTGGAATGGTGGAGCGAGCACTGACACACTGCACACCTTCTGTCCGTGGAATGGTGGAGTGAGCACTGACACACTGCACACCTTCTGTCCGTGGAATGGTGGAGTGAGCACTGACACACTGCACACCTTCTGTCCGTGGAATGGTGGAGTGAGCACTGACACACTGCACACCTTCTGTCCGTGGAATGGTGGAGCGATCACTGACACACTGCACACCTTCTGTCCGTGGAATGGTGGAGTGAGCACTGACACACTGCACACCTTCTGTCCGTGGAATGGTGGAGCACTGACACACTGCACACCTTCTGTCCCTGGAATGGTGGAGTGAGCACTGACACACTGCACACCTTCTGTCCGTGGAATGGTGGAGTGAGCACTGACACACTGCACACCTTCTGTTCCTGGAATGGTGGAGCACTGACACACTGCACACCTTCTGTCCATGGAATGGTGGAGCACTGACACACTGCACACCTTCTGTCCGTGGAATGGTGGAGCACTGACACACTGCACACCTTCTGTCCGTGGAATGGTGGAGCGAGCACTGACACACTGCAGACCTTCTGTCCGTGGAATGGTGGAGCGATCATTGACACACTGCACACCTTCTGTCCGTGGAATGGTGGAGCGAGCACTGACACACTGCACACCTCCTGTCCCGTGGAATGGTGGAGCGATCATTGACACACTGCACACCTTCTGTCCGTGGAATGGTTGAGTGAGCTCTGACACACTGACATCTTCTGTCCGTAGAATAGTGGAGCACTGACACACCGCACACCTTCTGTCCGTGGAATGGTTGAGTGAGCACTGACACACTGCACACCTCCTGTCCGTGGAATGGTTGAGTGAGCACTGACACACTGCACACCTTCTGTCCGTGGAATGGTGGAGCGATCATTGACACACTGCACACCTTCTGTCCGTGGAATGGTGGAGCGAGCACTGACACACTGCACACCTCCTGTCCGTGGAATGGTGGAGCGATCTTTGACACACTGCACACCTTCTGTCCGTGGAATGGTTGAGTGAGCACTGACACACTGCACACCTTCTGTCCGTGGAATGGTGGAGTGAGCACTGACACACTGCACACCTTTGTCCGTGGAATGGTTGAGTGAGCACTGACACACTGCACACCTCCTGTCCGTGGAATGGTCGAGCGAGCACTGACACACTGCACAACCTCTGTCCGTGGAATGGTGGAGCGAGCACTGACACACTGCACACCTTCTGTCCGTGGAATGGTGGAGCACTGACACACTGCACACCTTCTGTCCGTGGAATGGTGGAGTGAGCACTGACACACTGCACACCTTCTGTCCGTGGAATGGTGGAGTGAGCACTGACACACTGCACACCTTCTATCCGTGGAATGTTGCAGCGAGCACTGACACACTGCACACCTTCTGTCTGTCGAATGGTGGAGTGAGCACTGACATACTGCACACCTTCTGTCCGTGGAATGGTGGAGCACTGACAAACTGCACACACTCTGTCCATGCAATGGTCAAGTGAGCACTGATACACTGCACACCTTCTGTCCGTGGAATGGTGGAGCACTGACACACTGCACATCTTCTGTCCATGGAATGTTGGAGTGAGCAGTGATACACTGCACACCTTCTGTCCGTGGAATGGTGGAGCACTGACACACTGCACACACTCTGTCCATGGAATGGTGGAGCACTGACACACTGCACACCTTCTGTCCGTGGAATGGTGGAGCGAGCACTGACACACTGCACACCTTCTGTCCGTGGAATGGTGGAGTGAGCACGAACACACTGCACACCTTCTGTCTGTGGAATGGTGGAGTGAGCACTGACACACTGCACACTTTCTGTCCATGGAATGGTGGAGCACTGACACACTGCACACCTTCTGTCCGTGGAATGGTGGAGTGAGCACGAACACACTGCACACCTTCTGTCTGTGGAATGGTGGAGTGAGCACTGACACACTGCACACCTTCTGTTCGTGGAATGGTGGAGCGAGCAGTGACACACTGCACACCTTCTGTCCGTGGAATGGTGGAGTGAGCACGAACACACTGCACACCTTCTGTCCGTGGAATGGTGGAGCACTGACACACTGCACACCTTCTGTCCATGGAATGGTGGAGCACTGACACACTGCACACCTTCTGTCCGTGGAATGGTGGAGTGAGCACGAACACACTGCACACCTTCTGTCTGTGGAATGGTGGAGTGAGCACTGACAAACTGCACACCTTCTGTCCATGGAATGGTGCAGTGAGCACTGACACACTGCACAATTTCTGTCCGTGGAATGGTGGAGCGAGCACTGACACACTGCACACCTTCTGTCCGTGGAATGGTGGAGCGAGCACTGACACACTGCACACCTTCTGTCCGTGGAATGGTGGAGCGAGCACTGACACACTGCACACCTTCTGTCCGTGGAATGGTGGAGCGAGCGCTTACACACTGCACACCTTCTGTCCGTGGAATGGTGGAGCACTGACACACTGCACACCTTCTGTCCGTGGAATGGTGGAGCACTGACACACTGCACACCTTCTGTCCGTGGAATGGTGGAGCACTGACACATTGCACACCTTCTGTCCGTGGAATGGGGGAGTGAGCACTGACACACTGCACACCTTCTGTCCGTGGAATGGTGGAGCGAGCACTGACACACTGTACACCTTCTGTCCGTGGAATGGTGGAGCGAGCACTGACACACTGCACACCTTCTGTCCGTGGAATGGTGGAGCGAGCACTTACACACTGCACACCTTCTGTCCGTGGAATGGTGGAGCACTGACACACTGCACACCTTCTGTCCGTGGAATGGTGGAGCACTGACACACTGCACACCTTCTGTCCATGGAATGGTGGAGCACTGACACACTGCACACCTTCTGTCCATGGAATGGTGGAGCACTGACACACTGCACACCTTCTGTCCGTGGAATGGGGGAGTGAGCACTGACACACTGCACACCTTCTGTCCGTGGAATGGTGGAGTGAGCACGAACACACTGCACACCTTCTGTCTGTGGAATGGTGGAGTGAGCACTGACACACTGCACACCTTCTGTCCGTGGAATGGTGGAGCACTGACACACTGCACACCTTCTGTCCGTGGAATGGTGGAGTGAGCACTGACACACTGCACACCTTCTGTCCATGGAATGGTGGAGTGAATACTGACACACAGAAGACCTTCTGTCCATGGAATGGTGGAGCACTGACACACTGTACACCATCTGTCCATGGAATGGTGGAGCGAGCACTGACACACTGCACACCTTCTGTCCGTGGAATGGTGGAGCGAGCACTGACACACTGCACACCTTCTGTCCGTGGAATGGTGGAGTGAGCACGAACACACTGCACACCTTCTGTCTGTGGAATGGTGGAGTGAGCACTGACACACTGCACACTTTCTGTCCATGGAATGGTGGAGCACTGACACACTGCACACCTTCTGTCCGTGGAATGGTGGAGTGAGCACGAACACACTGCACACCTTCTGTCTGTGGAATGGTGGAGTGAGCACTGACACACTGCACACCTTCTGTTCGTGGAATGGTGGAGCGAGCACTGACACACTGCACACCTTCTGTCCGTGGAATGGTGGAGTGAGCACGAACACACTGCACACCTTCTGTCCGTGGAATGGTGGAGCACTGACACACTGCACACCTTCTGTCCATGGAATGGTGGAGCACTGACACACTGCACACCTTCTGTCCGTGGAATGGTGGAGTGAGCACGAACACACTGCACACCTTCTGTCTGTGGAATGGTGGAGTGAGCACTGACACACTGCACACCTTCTGTCCATGGAATGGTGCAGTGAGCACTGACACACTGCACAATTTCTGTCCGTGGAATGGTGGAGCGAGCACTAACACACTGCACACCTTCTGTCCGTGGAATGGTGGAGCGAGCACTGACACACTGCACACCTTCTGTCCGTGGAATGGTGGAGCGAGCACTGACACACTGCACACCTTCTGTCCGTGGAATGGTGGAGCGATCACTTACACACTGCACACCTTCTGTCCGTGGAATGGTGGAGCACTGACACACTGCACACCTTCTGTCCGTGGAATGGTGGAGCACTGACACACTGCACACCTTCTGTCCTTGGAATGGTGGAGCACTGACACATTGCACACCTTCTGTCCGTGGAATGGGGGAGTGAGCACTGACACACTGCACACCTTCTGTCCGTGGAATGGTGGAGCGAGCACTGACACACTGTACACCTTCTGTCCGTGGAATGGTGGAGCGAGCACTGACACACTGCACACCTTCTGTCCGTGGAATGGTGGAGCGAGCACTTAAACACTGCACACCTTCTGTCCGTGGAATGGTGGAGCACTGACACACTGCACACCTTCTGTCCGTGGAATGGTGGAGCACTGACACACTGCACACCTTCTGTCCATGGAATGGTGGAGCACTGACACACTGCACACCTTCTGTCCATGGAATGGTGGAGCACTGACACACTGCACACCTTCTGTCCGTGGAATGGGGGAGTGAGCACTGACACACTGCACACCTTCTGTCCGTGGAATGGTGGAGTGAGCACGAACACACTGCACACCTTCTGTCTGTGGAATGGTGGAGTGAGCACTGACACACTGCACACCTTCTGTCCGTGGAATGGTGGAGCACTGACACACTGCACACCTTCTGTCCGTGGAATGGTGGAGTGAGCACTGACACACTGCACACCTTCTGTCCATGGAATGGTGGAGTGAATACTGACACACAGAAGACCTTCTGTCCATGGAATGGTGGAGCACTGACACACTGTACACCATCTGTCCATGGAATGGTGGAGCGAGCACTGACACACTGCACACCTTCTGTCCGTGGAATGGTGGAGCGAGCACTGACACACTGCACACCTTCTGTCCGTGGAATGGTGGAGCACTGACACACTGCACACCTTCTGTCCGTGGAATGGTGGAGCACTGACACACTGTCTGTCCGTGGAATGGTGGAGCGAGCACTGACACACTGCACACCTTCTGTCCGTGGAATGGTGGAGCACTGACACACTGCACACCTTCTGTCCATGGAATGGTGGAGCACTGCCATACTGCACACCTTCTGTCCGTGGAATGGTGGAGCACTGACACACTGCACACCTTCTGTCCGTGGAATGGTGGAGTGAGCACTGACACACTGCACACTTTCTGTCCGTGGAATGGTGGAGCACTGACACACTGCACACCTTCTGTCCGTGGAATGGTGGAGCGAGCACTGACACACTGCACACCTTCTGTCCGTGGAATGGTGGAGTGAGCACGAACACACTGCACACCTTCTGTCCGTGGAATGGTGGAGTGAGCACGAACACACTGCACACCTTCTGTCCGTGGAATGGGGGAGTGAGCACTGACACACTGCACACCTTCTATCCGTGGAATGGTGAATTGAGCACTGACACACTGCAATCCTTCTGTCCATGGAATGGTGGAGTGAGCACGAACACACTGCACAGCTTCTGTCTGTGGAATGGTAGAGTGAGCACTGACACACTGCACACTTTCTGTGCGTGGAATGGTGGAGCACTGACACACTGCACACCTTCTGTCCATGGAATGGTGGAGTGAGCACTGACACACTGCACACCTTCTTTCCATGGAATGGTGGAGTGAGCACTGACACACTGCACACCTTCTGTCCATGGAATGGTAGAGTGAGCACTGACACACTGCACACCTTCTGTCCGTGGAATGGTGGAGTGAGCACTGACACACTGCACACCTTTTGTCCGTGGAATGGTGAAGTTAGCACTGACACACTGCACACCTTCTGTCCGTGGAATGGTGGAGCACTGACACACTGCACACCTTCTGTCCATGGAATGGTGGAGTGAGTACTGACACACAGAAGACCTTCTGTCCATGGAATGGTGGAGCACTGACACACTGTACACCTTCTGTCCGTGGACTGGTGGAGCGAGCACTGACACACTGCACACCTTCTGTCCGTGGAATGGTGGAGCGAGCACTTACACACTGCACACCTTCTGTCCGTGGAATGGTGGAGCACTGACACACTGCACACCTTCTGTCCGTGGAATGAGGGAGCACTAACACACTGTCTGTCCGTGGAATGGTGGAGCGAGCACTGACACACTGCACACCTTCTGTCCGTGGAATGGTGGAGCACTGACACACTGCACACCTTCTGTCCGTGGAATGGTGGAGCACTGACACACTGCACACCATATGTCCGTGGAATGGTGAATTGAGCACTGACACACTGCACACCTTCTGTCCGTGGAATGGGGGAGTGAGCACTGACACACTGCACACCTTCTGTCCGTGGAATGGTGAATTGAGCACTGAACACACTGCACACCTTCTGTCTGTGGAATGGTGGAGTGAGCACTGACACACTGCACACTTTCTGTCCGTGGAATGGTGGAGCACTGACACACTGCACACCTTCTGTCCATGGAATGGTGGAGTGAGCACTGACACACTGCACACCTTCTTTCCATGGAATGGTGGAGTGAGCACTGACACACTGCACACCTTCTGTCCGTGGAATGGTGGAGCACTGACACACTGCACACCTTCTGTCCGTGGAATGGTGGAGCGAGCACTGACACACTGCACACCTTCTGTCCGTGGAATGGTGGAGCACTGACACACTACACACCTTCTGTCCGTGGAATGGTGGAGCACTGACACACTGCACACCTTCTGTCCATGGAATGGTGGAGCGAGCACTGACACACTGCACAATATCTGTCCGTGGACTGGTGGAGTGAGCACTGACACACTGCACACCTTCTGTCCGTGGAATGGTGGAGTGAGCACTGACACACTGCACACCTTCTGTCCATGGAATGGTGGAGCGAGCACTGACACACTGCACACCTTCTGTTCTTGGAATGGTGGAGCACTGACACACTGCACACCTTCTGTCCGTGGAATGGTGGAGCACTGACACACTGCACACCTTCTGTCCGTGGAATGGTGGAGCACTGACACACTGCACACCTTCTGTCCGTGGAATGGTGGAGCGAGCACTGACACACTGCACACCTTCTGTCCGTGAAATGGTGGAGCGAGCACTGACACACTGCACACCTTCTGTCCGTGGAATGGTGGAGTGAGCACTGACACACTGCACACCTTGTGTCCGTGGAATGGTGGAGCACTGACACACTGCACACCTTCTGTCCGTGGAATGGTAGAGCACTGACACACTGCACACCTTCTGTCCGTGGAATGGTGGAGTGAGCACTGACACAGTGCACACCTTCTGTCCGTGGAATGGTGGAGCGATCATTGACACACTGCACACCTTCTGTCCGTGGAATGGTGGAGCGAGCACTGACACACTGCACACCTCCTGTCCGTGGAATGGTGGAGCGATCATTGACACACTGCACACCTTCTGTCCGTGGAATGGTTGAGTGAGCACTGACACACTGCACACCTTCTGTCCGTGGAATGGTGGAATGAGCACTGACACACTGCACACCTTCTGTCCGTGGAATGGTGGAATGAGCACTGACACACTGCACACCTTCTGTCCGTGGAATGGTGGAGTGAGCACTGACACACTGCACACCTTCTGTCCGTGGAATGGTCGAGCGAGCACTGACACACTGCACACCTTCTGTCCGTGGAATGGTGGAGCGAGCACTGACACACTGCACACCTTCTGTCCGTGGAATGGTGGAGCACTGACACACTGCACACCTTCTGTCCGTGGAATGGTGGAGCGAGCACTGACACACTGCACACCTTCTGTCCGTGGAATGGTGGAGCACTGACACACTGCACACCTTCTGTCCGTGGAATGGTTGAGTGAGCACTGACACACTGCACACCTTCTGTCCGTGGAATGGTGGAGTTAGCAATGACACACTGCACACCTTCTGTCCGTGGAATGGTGGAGCAATGACACACTGCACACCTTCCGTCCGTGGAATGGTGGAGTGAGCACTGACACACTGCACACCTTCTGTCCGTGGAATGGTGGAGCACTGACACACTGCACACCTTCTGTCCGTGGAATGGTGGAGTGAGCACTGACACACTGCACACCTTCTATCCGTGGAATGTTGCAGCGAGCACTGACACACTGCACACCTTCTGTCTGTCGAATGGTGGAGTGAGCACTGACACACTGCACACCTTCTGTCCGTGGAATGTTGGAGTGAGCACTGATACACTGCACAACTTCTGTCCGTGGAATGGTGGAGCAGTGACACACTGCACACACTCTGTCCATGGAATGGTGGAGCACTGACACACTGCACACCTTCTGTCCGTGGAATGGTGGAGCGAGCACTGACACACTGCACACCTTCTGTCCGTGGAATGGAGGAGCACTGACACATTGCACACCTTCTGTCCATGGAATGGTGCAGTGAGCACTGACACATTGCACACCTTCTGTCCATGGAATGGTGGAGCACTGACACACTGCACACCTTCTGTCCGTGGAATGGTGCAGTGAGCACTGACACACTGCACACCTTCTGTCCGTGGAATGGTGGAGCGAGCACTGACACACTGCACACCTTCTGTCCGTGGAATGGTGGAGCGAGCACTTACACACTGCACACCTTCTGTCCGTGGATTGGTGGAGCATTGACACACTGCACACCTTCTGTCCGTGGAATGGTGGAGCACTGACACACTGCACACCTTCTGTCCGTGGAATGGTGGAGCGAGCACTGACACACTGCACACCTTCTTTCCGTGGAATGGTGGAGTGACCACTGACAAACTGCACACCTTCTGTCCGTGGAATGGTGGAGCGAGCGCTGACACACTGCACACCTTCTGTCCGTGGAATGGTGGAGCACTGACACACTGCACACCTTCTGTCCGTGGAACGGTGGAGTGAGCACTGACACACTGCACACCTTCTGTCCGTAGAATGGTGGAGTGTGCACGAACACACTGCAAACCTTCTGTCTGTGGAATGGTGGAGTGAGCACTGACACACTGCACACCTTCTGTCCATGGAATGGTGGAGCACTGACACACTTCACACCTTCTGTCCATGGAATGGTGGAGCACTGACACACTGCACACCTTCTGTCCGTGGAATGGTGGAGTGAGCACTGACACACTGCACACCTTCTGTCCGTGGAATAGTGGAGTGAGCACTGACACACTGCACACCTTCTGTCCGGAGAATGGTGGAGTGTGCACGAACACACTGCAAACCTTCTGTCTGTGGAATGGTGGAGTGAGCACTGACACACTGCACACCTTCTGTACGTGGAATGGTGGAGCACTGACACACTGCACACCTTCTGTCCATGGAATGGTGGAGTGAGCACTGACACACTCCACACCTTCTGTCCGTGTTATGGTGGAGCGAGCACTGACACACTGCACACCTTCTGTCCGTGGAATGGTGGAGTGAGCACTGACACACTGCACACCTTCTGTCCGTGGAATGGTGGAGTGAGCACTGACACACTGCACACCGTCTGTCCGTGGAATGGTGGAGCACTGACACACTGCACACCTTCTGTCCGTGGAATGGTGGAGCACTGACACACTGCACACCTTCTGTCCATGGAAGGGTGGAGTGAGCACTGACACACTGCACACCATCTGTCCATGGAATGGTGGAGTGAGCACTTACACACAGAACACCTTCTGTCCATGGAATGGTGGAGCACTGACACACTGTCTGTCCGTGGAATGGTGGAGCAAGCACTGACACACTGCACACCTTCTGTCCGTGGAATGGTGGAGCACTGACACACTGCATACCTTCTGTCCGTGGAATGGTGGAGTGAGCACTGACACACTGCACACCTTCTGTCCGTGGAATGGTGGAGCACTGACACACTGCACACCTTCTGTCCATGGAATGGTGGAGCACTGACACACTGCACACCTTCTGTCCGTGGAATGGGGGAGTGAGCACTGACACACTGCACAGCTTCTGTCTGTGGAATGGTGGAGTGAGCACTGACACACTGCACACCTTCTGTCCGTGGAATGGTGGAGCACTGACACACTGCACACCTTCTGTCCATGGAATGGTGGAGTGAGCACTCACACACTGCACACCTTCTGTCCATGGAATGGTGGAGTGAGCACTGACACACTGCACACCTACTGTCCATGGAATAGTGGAGCACTGACACACTGCACACCTTCTGTCCGTGGAATGGTGGAGCGAGCACTGACACACTGCACACCTTCTGTTCCTGGAATGGTGAAGCACTGACACACTGCACACCTTCTGTCCGTGGAATGGTTGAGCACTGACACACTGCACATCTTCTGTCCGTGGAATGGTGGAGAGAGCACTGACACACTGCACACCTTCTGTCCGTGGAATGGTGGAGTGAGCACTGACACACTGCACACCTTCTGTCCGTGGAATGGTAGAACACTGCCACACTGCACACCTTCTGTCCGTGGAATGGTGGAGCGAGCACTGACACACTGCAGACCTTCTGACCGTGGAATGGTGGAGGGAGCACGAACACACTGCACACCTTCTGTCTGTGGAATGGTGGAGTGAGCAGTGACACACTGCACACCTTCTGTCCGTGGAATGGTGGAGCACTGACACACTGCACACCTTCTGTCCGTGGAATGGTGGAGCGAGCACTGACACACTGCAGACCTTCTGACCGTGGAATGGTGGAGGGAGCACGAACACACTGCACACCTTCTGTCTGTGGAATGGTGGAGTGAGCAGTGACACACTGCACACCTACTGTCCATGGAATGGTGGAGCACTGACACACTGCACACCTTCTGTCCGTGGAATGGTGGAGTGAGCACTGACACACTGCACACCTACTGTCCATGGAATGGTGGAGCACTGACACACTGCACACCTTCTGTCCGTGGAATGGTGGAGCGAGCACTGACACACTGCACACCTTCTGTTCCTGGAATGGTGAAGCACTGACACACTGCACACCTTCTGTCCGTGGAATGGTTGAGCACTGACACACTGCACATCTTCTGTCCGTGGAATGGTGGAGAGAGCACTGACACACTTCACACCTTCTGTCCGTGGAATGGTGGAGTGAGCACTGACACACTGCACACCTTCTGTCCGTGGAATGGTAGAACACTGCCACACTGCACACCTTCTGTCCGTGGAATGGTGGAGCGAGCACTGACACACTGCAGACCTTCTGACCGTGGAATGGTGGAGGGAGCACGAACACACTGCACACCTTCTGTCTGTGGAATGGTGGAGTGAGCAGTGACACACTGCACAACTTCTGTCCGTGGAATGGTGGAGTGAGCACGAACACACTGCACATCTTCTGTCTGTGGAATGGTGGAGTGAGCACTGACACACTGCACATCTTCTGTCCGTGGAATGGTGGAGCACTGACACACTGCACACCTTCTGTCCGTGGACCGGTGGAGTGAGCACTGACACACTGCACACCTTCTGTCCGTGGAATGGTGGAGCGAGCACTTACACACTGCACACCTTCTGTCCGTGGAATGGTGGAGCACTGACACACTGCACACCTTCTGTCCGTGGAATGGTGGAGCGAGCACTTACACACTGCACACCTCCTGTCCGTGGAATGGTGGAGCGAGCACTTACACACTGCACATCTTCTGTCCGTGGAATGGTGGAGCGAGCACTGACACACTGCACACCTTCTGTCCGTGGAATGGTGGAGTGATCATTGACACACTGCACACCTTATGTCCGTGGAATGGTGGAGCGAGCACTGACACACTGCACACCTTCTGTCCGTGGAATGGTGGAGTGAGCACTGACACACTGCACACCTTCTGTCCGTGGAATGGTGGAGCGAGCACTGACACACTGCACACCTTCTGTCCATGGAATGGTGGAGCACTGACACACTGCATACCTTCTGTCTGTGGAATGGTGGAGTGAGCACTGACACACTGCACACCTTCTGTCCGTGGAATGGTGGAGCACTGACACACTGCACACCTTCTGTCCATGGAATGGTGGAGTGAGCACTGACACACTGCACACCTTCTGCCGTGGAATGGTGGAGTGAGCACTAACACACTGCAGACCTTCTGTCCGTGGAATGGTGGAGTGAGCACTGACACACTGCACACCTTCTGTCCATGGAATGGTGGAGCACTGACACACTGCACACCTTCTGTCCATGGAATGGTGGAGCACTGACACACTGCACACCTTCTGTCCGTGGAATGGGGGAGTGAGCACTGACACACTGCACACCTTCTGTCCGTGGAATGGTGGAGTGAGCACTGACACACTGCACACCTTCTGTCCGTGGAATGGTGGAGTGAGCACTGACACACTGCAGACCTTCTGTCCGTGGAATGGTGGAGTGAGCACTGACACACTGCACACCTTCTGTCCATGGAATGGTGGAGCACTGACACACTGCACACCTTCTGTCTGTGGAATGGTGGAGTGAGCACTGACACACTGCACACCTTCTGTCCGTGGAATGGTGGAGCACAGACACACTGCACACCTACTGTCCATGGAATGGTGGAGTGAGCACTGACACACTGCACACCTACTGTCCATGTAATGGTGGAGTGAGCACTGACACACTGCACACCTTCTGTCCGTGGAATGGTGGAGTGAGCACTTACACACTGCACACCTTCTGTCCGTGGAATGGTGGAGTGAGCACTGACACCCTGCACACCTTCTGTCCGTGGAATGGTGGAGCGAGCACTTACACACTGCACACCTTCTGTCCGTGGAATGGTGGAGTGAGCACTGACACACTGCACACCTTCTGTCCGTGGAATGGTGGAGCACTGACACACTGCACACCTTCTGTCCGTGGAATGGTGGAGCACTGACACACTGCACACCTTCTGTCCGTGGAATGGTGGAGCACTGACACACTGCAGACCTTCTGTCCATGGAATGGTGGAGTGAGCACTGACACACTGCACACCTTCTGTCCGTGGATTGGTTGAGTGAGCACTGACACACTGCACACCTTCTGTCCGTGGAATGGTGGAGTGAGCAATGACACACTGCACACCTTCTGTCCGTGGAATGGTGGAGCACTGACACACTGCACACCTTCCGTCCGTGGAATGGTGGAGTGAGCACTGACACACTGCACACCTTCTGTCCGTGGAATGGTGGAGCACTGACACACTGCACACCTTCTGTCCGTGGAATGGTGGAGTGAGCACTGACACACTGCACACCTTCTATCCGTGGAATGTAGCAGCGAGCACTGACACACTGCACACCTTCTGTCTGTCGAATGGTGGAGTGAGCACTGACACACTGCACACCTTCTGTCCGTGGAATGTTGGAGTGAGCACTGATACACTGCACAACTTCTGTCCGTGGAATGGTGGAGCAGTGACACACTGCACACACTCTGTCCATGGAATGGTGGAGCACTGACACACTGCACACCTTCTGTCCGTGGAATGGTGGAGCGAGCACTGACACACTGCACACCTTCTGTCCGTGGAATGGAGGAGCACTGACACATTGCACACCTTCTGTCCATGGAATGGTGCAGTGAGCACTGACACATTGCACACCTTCTGTCCATGGAATGGTGGAGCACTGACACACTGCACACCTTCTGTCCGTGGAATGGTGGAGTGAGCACGAACACACTGCACACCTTCTGTCTGTGGAATGGTGGAGTGAGCACTGACACACTGCACACCTTCTGTCCGTGGAATGGTGGAGCACTGACACACTGCACACCTTCTGTCCATGGAATGGTGCAGTGAGCACTGACACACTGCACACCTTCTGTCCGTGGAATGGTGGAGCGAGCACTGACACACTGCACACCTTCTGTCCGTGGAATGGTGGAGCGAGCACTTACACACTGCACACCTTCTGTCCGTGGATTGGTGGAGCATTGACACACTGCACACCTTCTGTCCGTGGAATGGTGGAGCACTGACACACTGCACACCTTCTGTCCGTGGAATGGTGGAGCGAGCACTGACACACTGCACACCTTCTTTCCGTGGAATGGTGGAGTGACCACTGACACACTGCACACCTTCTGTCCGTGGAATGGTGGAGCGAGCGCTGACACACTGCACACCTTCTGTCCGTGGAATGGTGGAGCACTGACACACTGCACACCTTCTGTCCGTGGAACGGTGGAGTGAGCACTGACACACTGCACACCTTCTGTCCGTAGAATGGTGGAGTGTGCACGAACACACTGCAAACCTTCTGTCTGTGGAATGGTGGAGTGAGCACTGACACACTGCACACCTTCTGTCCATGGAATGGTGGAGCACTGACACACTTCACACCTTCTGTCCATGGAATGGTGGAGCACTGACACACTGCACACCTTCTGTCCGTGGAATGGTGGAGTGAGCACTGACACACTGCACACCTTCTGTCCGTGGAATAGTGGAGTGAGCACTGACACACTGCACACCTTCTGTCCGGAGAATGGTGGAGTGTGCACGAACACACTACAAACCTTCTGTCTGTGGAATGGTGGAGTGAGCACTGACACACTGCACACCTTCTGTCCGTGGAATGGTGGAGTGAGCACTGACACACTGCACACCTTCTGTCCGTGGAATGGTGGAGTGAGCACTGACACACTGCAGACCTTCTGTCCGTGGAATGGTGGAGTGAGCACTGACACACTGCACACCTTCTGTCCATGGAATGGTGGAGCACTGACACACTGCACACCTTCTGTCTGTGGAATGGTGGAGTGAGCACTGACACACTGCACACCTTCTGTCCGTGGAATGGTGGAGCACAGACACACTGCACACCTACTGTCCATGGAATGGTGGAGTGAGCACTGACACACTGCACACCTACTGTCCATGTAATGGTGGAGTGAGCACTGACACACTGCACACCTTCTGTCCGTGGAATGGTGGAGCGAGCACTTACACACTGCACACCTTCTGTCCGTGGAATGGTGGAGTGAGCACTGACACACTGCACACCTTCTGTCCGTGGAATGGTGGAGCGAGCACTTACACACTGCACACCTTCTGTCCGTGGAATGGTGGAGTGAGCACTGACACACTGCACACCTTCTGTCCGTGGAATGGTGGAGCACTGACACACTGCACACCTTCTGTCCGTGGAATGGTGGAGCACTGACACACTGCACACCTTCTGTCCGTGGAATGGTGGAGCACTGACACACTGCAGACCTTCTGTCCATGGAATGGTGGAGTGAGCACTGACACACTGCACACCTTCTGTCCGTGGAATGGTTGAGTGAGCACTGACACACTGCACACCTTCTGTCCGTGGAATGGTGGAGTGAGCAATGACACACTGCACACCTTCTGTCCGTGGAATGGTGGAGCACTGACACACTGCACACCTTCCGTCCGTGGAATGGTGGAGTGAGCACTGACACACTGCACACCTTCTGTCCGTGGAATGGTGGAGCACTGACACACTGCACACCTTCTGTCCGTGGAATGGTGGAGTGAGCACTGACACACTGCACACCTTCTATCCGTGGAATGTAGCAGCGAGCACTGACACACTGCACACCTTCTGTCTGTCGAATGGTGGAGTGAGCACTGACACACTGCACACCTTCTGTCCGTGGAATGTTGGAGTGAGCACTGATACACTGCACAACTTCTGTCCGTGGAATGCTGGAGCAGTGACACACTGCACACACTCTGTCCATGGAATGGTGGAGCACTGACACACTGCACACCTTCTGTCCGTGGAATGGTGGAGCGAGCACTGACACACTGCACACCTTCTGTCCGTGGAATGGAGGAGCACTGACACATTGCACACCTTCTGTCCATGGAATGGTGCAGTGAGCACTGACACATTGCACACCTTCTGTCCATGGAATGGTGGAGCACTGACACACTGCACACCTTCTGTCCGTGGAATGGTGGAGTGAGCACGAACACACTGCACACCTTCTGTCTGTGGAATGGTGGAGTGAGCACTGACACACTGCACACCTTCTGTCCGTGGAATGGTGGAGCACTGACACACTGCACACCTTCTGTCCATGGAATGGTGCAGTGAGCACTGACACACTGCACACCTTCTGTCCGTGGAATGGTGGAGCGAGCACTGACACACTGCACACCTTCTGTCCGTGGAATGGTGGAGCGAGCACTTACACACTGCACACCTTCTGTCCGTGGATTGGTGGAGCATTGACACACTGCACACCTTCTGTCCGTGGAATGGTGGAGCACTGACACACTGCACACCTTCTGTCCGTGGAATGGTGGAGCGAGCACTGACACACTGCACACCTTCTTTCCGTGGAATGGTGGAGTGACCACTGACACACTGCACACCTTCTGTCCGTGGAATGGTGGAGCGAGCGCTGACACACTGCACACCTTCTGTCCGTGGAATGGTGGAGCACTGACACACTGCACACCTTCTGTCCGTGGAACGGTGGAGTGAGCACTGACACACTGCACACCTTCTGTCCGTAGAATGGTGGAGTGTGCACGAACACACTGCAAACCTTCTGTCTGTGGAATGGTGGAGTGAGCACTGACACACTGCACACCTTCTGTCCATGGAATGGTGGAGCACTGACACACTGCACACCTTCTGTCCGTGGAATGGTGGAGTGAGCACTGACACACTGCACACCTTCTGTCCGTGGAATAGTGGAGTGAGCACTGACACACTGCACACCTTCTGTCCGGAGAATGGTGGAGTGTGCACGAACACACTGCAAACCTTCTGTCTGTGGAATGGTGGAGTGAGCACTGACACACTGCACACCTTCTGTACGTGGAATGGTGGAGCACTGACACACTGCACACCTTCTGTCCATGGAATGGTGGAGTGAGCACTGACACACTGCACACCTTCTGTCCGTGGTATGGTGGAGCGAGCACTGACACACTGCACACCTTCTGTCCGTGGAATGGTGGAGTGAGCACTGACACACTGCACACCTTCTGTCCGTGGAATGGTGGAGTGAGCACTGACACACTGCACACCGTCTGTCCGTGGAATGGTGGAGCACTGACACACTGCACACCTTCTGTCCGTGGAATGGTGGAGCACTGACACACTGCACACCTTCTGTCCATGGAAGGGTGGAGTGAGCACTGACACACTGCACACCATCTGTCCATGGAATGGTGGAGTGAGCACTTACACACAGAACACCTTCTGTCCATGGAATGGTGGAGCACTGACACACTGTCTGTCCGTGGAATGGTGGAGCAAGCACTGACACACTGCACACCTTCTGTCCGTGGAATGGTGGAGCACTGACACACTGCATACCTTCTGTCCGTGGAATGGTGGAGTGAGCACTGACACACTGCACACCTTCTGTCCGTGGAATGGTGCAGCACTGACACACTGCACACCTTCTGTCCATGGAATGGTGGAGCACTGACACACTGCACACCTTCTGTCCGTGGCATGGGGGAGTGAGCACTGACACACTGCACACCTTCTGTCCGTGGAATGGTGGAGTGAGCACGAACACACTGCACAGCTTCTGTCTGTGGAATGGTGGAGTGAGCACTGACACACTGCACACCTTCTGTCCGTGGAATGGTGGAGCACTGACACACTGCACACCTTCTGTCCATGGAATGGTGGAGTGAGCACTCACACACTGCACACCTTCTGTCCATGGAATGGTGGAGTGAGCACTGACACACTGCACACCTACTGTCCATGGAATGGTGGAGCACTGACACACTGCACACCTTCTGTCCGTGGAATGGTGGAGCGAGCACTGACACACTGCACACCTTCTGTTCCTGGAATGGTGAAGCACTGACACACTGCACACCTTCTGTCCGTGGAATGGTTGAGCACTGACACACTGCACATCTTCTGTCCGTGGAATGGTGGAGAGAGCACTGACACACTGCACACCTTCTGTCCGTGGAATGGTGGAGTGAGCACTGACACACTGCACACCTTCTGTCCGTGGAATGGTAGAACACTGCCACACTGCACACCTTCTGTCCGTGGAATGGTGGAGCGAGCACTGACACACTGCAGACCTTCTGACCGTGGAATGGTGGAGGGAGCACGAACACACTGCACACATTCTGTCTGTGGAATGATGGAGTGAGCAGTGACACACTGCACACCTTCTGTCCGTGGAATGGTGGAGCACTGACACACTGCACAACTTCTGTCCGTGGAATGGTGGAGTGAGCACGAACACACTGCACATCTTCTGTCTGTGGAATGGTGGAGTGAGCACTGACACACTGCACATCTTCTGTCCGTGGAATGGTGGAGCACTGACACACTGCACACCTTCTGTCCGTGGACCGGTGGAGCGAGCACTGACACACTGCACACCTTCTGTCCGTGGAATGGTGGAGCGAGCACTTACACACTGCACACCTTCTGTCCGTGGAATGGTGGAGCACTGACACACTGCACACCTTCTGTCCGTGGAATGGTGGAGCGAGCACTTACACACTGCACACCTCCTGTCCGTGGAATGGTGGAGCGAGCACTTACACACTGCACATCTTCTGTCCGTGGAATGGTGGAGCGAGCACTGACACACTGCACACCTTCTGTCCGTGGAATGGTGGAGTGATCATTGACACACTGCACACCTTATGTCCGTGGAATGGTGGAGCGAGCACTGACACACTGCACACCTTCTGTCCGTGGAATGGTGGAGTGAGCACTGACACACTGCACACCTTCTGTCCGTGGAATGGTGGAGCGAGCACAGACACACTGCACACCTTCTGTCCATGGAATGGTGGAGCACTGACACACTGCATACCTTCTGTCTGTGGAATGGTGGAGTGAGCACTGACACACTGCACACCTTCTGTCCGTGGAATGGTGGAGCACTGACACACTGCACACCTTCTGTCCATGGAATGGTGGAGTGAGCACTGACACACTGCACACCTTCTGCCGTGGAATGGTGGAGTGAGCACTGACACACTGCAGACCTTCTGTCCGTGGAATGGTGGAGTGAGCACTGACACACTGCACACCTTCTGTCCATGGAATGGTGGAGCACTGACACACTGCACACCTTCTGTCCATGGAATGGTGGAGCACTGACACACTGCACACCTTCTGTCCGTGGAATGGGGGAGTGAGCACTGACACACTGCACACCTTCTGTCCGTGGAATGGTGGAGTGAGCACTGACAAACTGCACACCTTCTGTCCGTGGAATGGTGGAGTGAGCACTGACACACTGCAGACCTTCTGTCCGTGGAATGGTGGAGTGAGCACTGACACACTGCACACCTTCTGTCCATGGAATGGTGGAGCACTGACACACTGCACACCTTCTGTCTGTGGAATGGTGGAGTGAGCACTGACACACTGCACACCTTCTGTCCGTGGAATGGTGGAGCACAGACACACTGCACACCTACTGTCCATGGAATGGTGGAGTGAGCACTGACACACTGCACACCTACTGTCCATGTAATGGTGGAGTGAGCACTGACACACTGCACACCTTCTGTCCGTGGAATGGTGGAGCGAGCACTTACACACTGCACACCTTCTGTCCGTGGAACGGTGGAGTGAGCACTGACACACTGCACACCTTCTGTCCGTGGAATGGTGGAGCGAGCACTTACACACTGCACACCTTCTGTCCGTGGAATGGTGGAGTGAGCACTGACACACTGCACACCTTCTGTCCGTGGAATGGTGGAGCACTGACACACTGCACACCTTCTGTCCGTGGAATGGTGGAGCACTGACACACTGCACACCTTCTGTCCGTGGAATGGTGGAGCACTGACACACTGCAGACCTTCTGTCCATGGAATGGTGGAGTGAGCACTGACACACTGCACACCTTCTGTCCGTGGAATGGTGGAGCACTGACACACTGCACACCTTCTGTCCGTGGAATGGTGGAGTGAGCACTGACACACTGCACACCTTCTGTCTGTGGAATGGTGGAGTGAGCACTGACACACTGCGCACCTTCTGTCCGTGGTATGGTGGAGCGAGCACTGACACACTGCACACCTTCTGTCCGTGGAAAGGTGGAGTGAGCACTGACACACTGCACACCTTCTGTCCGTGGAATGGTGGAGCACTGACACACTGCACACCTTCTGTCCGTGGTATGGTGGAGCGAGCACTGACACACTGCACACCTTCTGTCCGTGGAATGGTGGAGTGAGCACTGACACACTGCACACCTTCTGTCCTTGGATTGGTGGAGCACTGACACACTGCACAGCTTCTGTCCATGGAATGGTGGAGCACTGACACACTGCACACCTTCTGTCCGTGGAATGGTGGAGTGAGCACTGACACACTGCACACCTTCTGTCCGTGGAATGGTGGAGCACTGACACACTGCACACCTTCTGTCCGTGGAATGGTGGAGTGAGCACTGACACACTGCACACCTTCTGTCCGTGGAATGGTGGAGCGAGCACCGACACACTGCACACCTTCTGTCCGTGGAATGGTGGAGTGAGCACTGACACACTACACACCTTCTGTCCGTGGAATGGTGAAGCGAGCACCGACACACTGCACACCTTCTGTCCGTGGAATGGTGGAGTGAGCACTGACACACTGCACACCTTCTGTCCATGGAATGGTGGAGTGAGCACTGACACACAGAACACCTTCTGTCCATGGAATGGTGGAGCGAGCACCGACACACTGCACACCTTCTGTCCCTGGAATGGTGGATTGAGCACTGACACACTGCACACCTTCTATCCGTGGAATGGTGCAGCGAGCACTGACACACTGCACACCTTCTGTCTGTCGAATGGTGGAGTGAGCACTGACACACTGCACACCTTCTATCCGTGGAATGGTGGAGTGAGCACTGACACACTGCACACCTTCTGTCCGTAGAATGGTGGAGTGAGCACTGACACACTGCACACCTTCTGTCCGTGGAATGGTGGAGCACTGACACACTGCACACCTTCTGTCCATGGAATGGTGGAGCACTGACACACTGCACACCTTCTGTCCATGGAATGGTGGAGTAAGCACTGACACACTGCACACCTTCTGTCCGTGGAATGGTGGAGCGAGCACTGACACACTGCACACCTTCTGTCCGTGGAATGGTGGAGTGAGCACTGACACACTGCACACCTTCTGTCCGTGGAATGGTGGAGCACTGACACACTGCACACCTTCCGTCCGTGGAATGGTGGAGTGAGCACTGACACACTGCACACCTTCTGTCCGTGGAATGGTGGAGCACTGACACACTGCACACCTTCTGTCCGTGGAATGGTGGAGTGAGCACTGACACACTGCACACCTTCTATCCGTGGAATCTTGCAGCGAGCACTGACACACTGCACACCTTCTGTCTGTCGAATGGTGGAGTGAGCACTGACACACTGCACACCTTCTGTCCGTGGAATGTTGGAGTGAGCACTGATACACTGCACACCTTCTGTCCGTGGAATGGTGGAGCAGTGACACACTGCACACACTCTGTCCATGGAATGGTGGAGCACTGACACACTGCACACCTTCTGTCCGTGGAATGGTGGAGCGAGCACTGACACACTGCACACCTTCTGTCCGTGGAATGGTGGAGCACTGACACATTGCACACCTTCTGTCCATGGAATGGTGCAGTGAGCACTGACACATTGCACACCTTCTGTCCATGGAATGGTGGAGCACTGACACACTGCACACCTTCTGTCCGTGGAATGGTGGAGTGAGCACGAACACACTGCACACCTTCTGTCTGTGGAATGGTGGAGTCAGCACTGACACACTGCACACCTTCTGTCCGTGGAATGGTGGAGCACTGACACACTGCACACCTTCTGTCCATGGAATGGTGCAGTGAGCACTGACACACTGCACACCTTCTGTCCGTGGAATGGTGGAGCGAGCACTGACACACTGCACACCTTCTGTCCGTGGAATGGTGGAGCGAGCACTTACACACTGCACACCTTCTGTCCGTGGATTGGTGGAGCATTGACACACTGCACACCTTCTGTCCGTGGAATGGTGGAGCACTGACACACTGCACACCTTCTGTCCGTGGAATGGTGGAGCGAGCACTGACACACTGCACACCTTCTTTCCGTGGAATGGTGGAGTGACCACTGACACACTGCACACCTTCTGTCCGTGGAATGGTGGAGCGAGCGCTGACACACTGCACACCTTCTGTCCGTGGAATGGTGGAGCACTGACACACTGCACACCTTCTGTCCATGGAATGGTGGAGCACTGACACACTGCACACCTTCTGTCCGTGGAATGGTGGAGTGAGCACTGACACACTGCACACCTTCTGTCCGTAGAATGGTGGAGTGTGCACGAACACACTGCAAACCTTCTGTCTGTGGAATGGTGGAGTGAGCACTGACACACTGCACACCTTCTGTCCATGGAATGGTGGAGCACTGACACACTGCACACCTTCTGTCCATGGAATTGTGGAGCACTGACACACTGCACACCTTCTGTCCGTGGAATGGTGGAGTGAGCACTGACACACTGCACACCTTCTGTCCGTGGAATGGTGGAGTGAGCACTGACACACTGCACACCTTCTGTCCGGAGAATGGTGGAGTGTGCACGAACACACTGCAAACCTTCTGTCTGTGGAATGGTGGAGTGAGCACTGACACACTGCACACCTTCTGTCCGTGGAATGGTGGAGCACTGACACACTGCACACCTTCTGTCCATGGAATGGTGGAGTGAGCACTGACACACTGCACACCTTCTGTCCGTGGTATGGTGGAGCGAGCACTGACACACTGCACACCTTCTGTCCGTGGAATGGTGGAGTGAGCACTGACACACTGCACACCTTCTGTCCGTGGAATGGTGGAGTGAGCACTGACACACTGCACACCTTCTGTCCGTGGAATGGTGGAGCACTGACACACTGCACAACTTCTGTCCGTGGAATGGTGGAGTGAGCACGAACACACTGCACATCTTCTGTCTGTGGAATGGTGGAGTGAGCACTGACACACTGCACATCTTCTGTCCGTGGAATGGTGGAGCACTGACACACTGCACACCTTCTGTCCGTGGACCGGTGGAGCGAGCACTGACACACTGCACACCTTCTGTCCGTGGAATGGTGGAGCGAGCACTTACACACTGCACACCTTCTGTCCGTGGAATGGTGGAGCACTGACACACTGCACACCTTCTGTCCGTGGAATGGTGGAGCGAGCACTTACACACTGCACACCTCCTGTCCGTGGAATGGTGGAGCGAGCACTTACACACTGCACATCTTCTGTCCGTGGAATGGTGGAGCGAGCACTGACACACTGCACACCTTCTGTCCGTGGAATGGTGGAGTGATCATTGACACACTGCACACCTTATGTCCGTGGAATGGTGGAGCGAGCACTGACACACTGCACACCTTCTGTCCGTGGAATGGTGGAGTGAGCACTGACACACTGCACACCTTCTGTCCGTGGAATGGTGGAGCGAGCACAGACACACTGCACACCTTCTGTCCATGGAATGGTGGAGCACTGACACACTGCATACCTTCTGTCTGTGGAATGGTGGAGTGAGCACTGACACACTGCACACCTTCTGTCCGTGGAATGGTGGAGCACTGACACACTGCACACCTTCTGTCCATGGAATGGTGGAGTGAGCACTGACACACTGCACACCTTCTGCCGTGGAATGGTGGAGTGAGCACTGACACACTGCAGACCTTCTGTCCGTGGAATGGTGGAGTGAGCACTGACACACTGCACACCTTCTGTCCATGGAATGGTGGAGCACTGACACACTGCACACCTTCTGTCCATGGAATGGTGGAGCACTGACACACTGCACACCTTCTGTCCGTGGAATGGGGGAGTGAGCACTGACACACTGCACACCTTCTGTCCGTGGAATGGTGGAGTGAGCACTGACAAACTGCACACCTTCTGTCCGTGGAATGGTGGAGTGAGCACTGACACACTGCAGACCTTCTGTCCGTGGAATGGTGGAGTGAGCACTGACACACTGCACACCTTCTGTCCATGGAATGGTGGAGCACTGACACACTGCACACCTTCTGTCTGTGGAATGGTGGAGTGAGCACTGACACACTGCACACCTTCTGTCCGTGGAATGGTGGAGCACAGACACACTGCACACCTACTGTCCATGGAATGGTGGAGTGAGCACTGACACACTGCACACCTACTGTCCATGTAATGGTGGAGTGAGCACTGACACACTGCACACCTTCTGTCCGTGGAATGGTGGAGCGAGCACTTACACACTGCACACCTTCTGTCCGTGGAATGGTGGAGTGAGCACTGACACACTGCACACCTTCTGTCCGTGGAATGGTGGAGCGAGCACTTACACACTGCACACCTTCTGTCCGTGGAATGGTGGAGTGAGCACTGACACACTGCACACCTTCTGTCCGTGGAATGGTGGAGCACTGACACACTGCACACCTTCTGTCCGTGGAATGGTGGAGCACTGACACACTGCACACCTTCTGTCCGTGGAATGGTGGAGCACTGACACACTGCAGACCTTCTGTCCATGGAATGGTGGAGTGAGCACTGACACACTGCACACCTTCTGTCCGTGGAATGGTGGAGCACTGACACACTGCACACCTTCTGTCCGTGGAATGGTGGAGTGAGCACTGACACACTGCACACCTTCTGTCTGTGGAATGGTGGAGTGAGCACTGACACACTGCGCACCTTCTGTCCGTGGTATGGTGGAGCGAGCACTGACACACTGCACACCTTCTGTCCGTGGAAAGGTGGAGTGAGCACTGACACACAGCACACCTTCTGTCCGTGGAATGGTGGAGCACTGACACACTGCACACCTTCTGTCCGTGGTATGGTGGAGCGAGCACTGACACACTGCACACCTTCTGTCCGTGGAATGGTGGAGTGAGCACTGACACACTGCACACCTTCTGTCCTTGGATTGGTGGAGCACTGACACACTGCACAGCTTCTGTCCATGGAATGGTGGAGCACTGACACACTGCACACCTTCTGTCCGTGGAATGGTGGAGTGAGCACTGACACACTGCACACCTTCTGTCCGTGGAATGGTGGAGCACTGACACACTGCACACCTTCTGTCCGTGGAATGGTGGAGTGAGCACTGACACACTGCACACCTTCTGTCCGTGGAATGGTGGAGCGAGCACCGACACACTGCACACCTTCTGTCCGTGGAATGGTGGAGTGAGCACTGACACACTACACACCTTCTGTCCGTGGAATGGTGAAGCGAGCACCGACACACTGCACACCTTCTGTCCGTGGAATGGTGGAGTGAGCACTGACACACTGCACACCTTCTGTCCATGGAATGGTGGAGTGAGCACTGACACACAGAACACCTTCTGTCCATGGAATGGTGGAGCGAGCACCGACACACTGCACACCTTCTGTCCCTGGAATGGTGGATTGAGCACTGACACACTGCACACCTTCTATCCGTGGAATGGTGCAGCGAGCACTGACACACTGCACACCTTCTGTCTGTCGAATGGTGGAGTGAGCACTGACACACTGCACACCTTCTATCCGTGGAATGGTGGAGTGAGCACTGACACACTGCACACCTTCTGTCCGTAGCATGGTGGAGTGAGCACTGACACACTGCACACCTTCTGTCCGTGGAATGGTGGAGCACTGACACACTGCACACCTTCTGTCCATGGAATGGTGGAGCACTGACACACTGCACACCTTCTGTCCATGGAATGGTGGAGTAAGCACTGACACACTGCACACCTTCTGTCCGTGGAATGGTGGAGCGAGCACTGACACACTGCACACCTTCTGTCCGTGGAATGGTGGAGTGAGCACTGACACACTGCACACCTTCTGTCCGTGGAATGGTGGAGCACTGACACACTGCACACCTTCCGTCCGTGGAATGGTGGAGTGAGCACTGACACACTGCACACCTTCTGTCCGTGGAATGGTGGAGCACTGACACACTGCACACCTTCTGTCCGTGGAATGGTGGAGTGAGCACTGACACACTGCACACCTTCTATCCGTGGAATCTTGCAGCGAGCACTGACACACTGCACACCTTCTGTCTGTCGAATGGTGGAGTGAGCACTGACACACTGCACACCTTCTGTCCGTGGAATGTTGGAGTGAGCACTGATACACTGCACACCTTCTGTCCGTGGAATGGTGGAGCAGTGACACACTGCACACACTCTGTCCATGGAATGGTGGAGCACTGACACACTGCACACCTTCTGTCCGTGGAATGGTGGAGCGAGCACTGACACACTGCACACCTTCTGTCGGTGGAATGGTGGAGCACTGACACATTGCACACCTTCTGTCCATGGAATGGTGCAGTGAGCACTGACACATTGCACACCTTCTGTCCATGGAATGGTGGAGCACTGACACACTGCACACCTTCTGTCCGTGGAATGGTGGAGTGAGCACGAACACACTGCACACCTTCTGTCTGTGGAATGGTGGAGTCAGCACTGACACACTGCACACCTTCTGTCCGTGGAATGGTGGAGCACTGACACACTGCACACCTTCTGTCCATGGAATGGTGCAGTGAGCACTGACACACTGCACACCTTCTGTCCGTGGAATGGTGGAGCGAGCACTGACACACTGCACACCTTCTGTCCGTGGAATGGTGGAGCGAGCACTTACATACTGCACACCTTCTGTCCGTGGATTGGTGGAGCATTGACACACTGCACACCTTCTGTCCGTGGAATGGTGGAGCACTGACACACTGCACACCTTCTGTCCGTGGAATGGTGGAGCGAGCACTGACACACTGCACACCTTCTTTCCGTGGAATGGTGGAGTGACCACTGACACACTGCACACCTTCTGTCCGTGGAATGGTGGAGCGAGCGCTGACACACTGCACACCTTCTGTCCGTGGAATGGTGGAGCACTGACACACTGCACACCTTCTGTCCATGGAATGGTGGAGCACTGACACACTGCACACCTTCTGTCCGTGGAATGGTGGAGTGAGCACTGACACACTGCACACCTTCTGTCCGTAGAATGGTGGAGTGTGCACGAACACACTGCAAACCTTCTGTCTGTGGAATGGTGGAGTGAGCACTGACACACTGCACACCTTCTGTCCATGGAATGGTGGAGCACTGACACACTGCACACCTTCTGTCCATGGAATTGTGGAGCACTGACACACTGCACACCTTCTGTCCGTGGAATGGTGGAGTGAGTACTGACACACTGCACACCTTCTGTCCGTGGAATGGTGGAGTGAGCACTGACACACTGCACACCTTCTGTCCGGAGAATGGTGGAGTGTGCACGAACACACTGCAAACCTTCTGTCTGTGGAATGGTGGAGTGAGCACTGACACACTGCACACCTTCTGTCCGTGGAATGGTGGAGCACTGACACACTGCACACCTTCTGTCCATGGAATGGTGGAGTGAGCACTGACACACTGCACACCTTCTGTCCGTGGTATGGTGGAGCGAGCACTGACACACTGCACACCTTCTGTCCGTGGAATGGTGGAGTGAGCACTGACACACTGCACACCTTCTGTCCGTGGAATGGTGGAGTGAGCACTGACACACTGCACACCTTCTGTCCGTGGAATGGTGGAGCACTGACACACTGCACACCTTCTGTCCGTGGAATGGTGGAGCACTGACACACTGCACACCTTCTGTCCATGGAAGGGTGGAGTGAGCACTGACACACTGCACACCATCTGTCCATGGAATGGTGGAGTGAGCACTTACACACAGAACACCTTCTGTCCATGGAATGGTGGAGCACTGACACACTGTCTGTCCGTGGAATGGTGGAGCGAGCACTGACACACTGCACACCTTCTGTCCGTGGAATGGTGGAGCACTGACACACTGCATACCTTCTGTCCGTGGAATGGTGGAGTGAGCACTGACACACTGCACACCTTCTGTCCGTGGAATGGTGGAGTGTGCACTGACACACTGCACACCTTCTGTCTGTGGAATGGTGGAGTGAGCACTGACACACTGCACACCTTCTGTCCGTGGTATGGTGGAGCGAGCACTGACACACTGCACACCTTCTGTCCGTGGAATGGTGGAGTGAGCACTGACACACTGCAGACCTTCTGTCCGTCGAATGGTGGAGTGAGCACTGACACACTGCACACCTTCTGTCCGTGGAATGGTGGAGTGTGCACTGACACACTGCACACCTTCTGTCTGTGGAATGGTGGAGTGAGCACTGACACACTGCACACCTTCTGTCCGTCGAATGGTGGAGTGAGCACTGACACACTGCACACCTTCTGTCCGTGGAATGGTGGAGCACTGACACACTGCACACCTTCTGTCCATGGAATGGTGGAGCACTGACACACTGCACACCTTCTGTCCGTGGAATGGGGGAGTGTGCACAGACACACTGCACACCTTCTGTCCGTGGAATGGTGGAACGAGCACTGACACACTGCACACCTTCTGTCCGTGGAATGGTGGAGTGAGCACTGACACACTGCACACCTTCTGTCCGTGGAATGGTGGAGCACTGACACACTGCACACCTTCTGTCCGTGGAATGGTGGAGTGAGCACTGACACACTGCACACCTTCTGTCCGTGGAATGGTGGAGCACTGACACACTGCACACCTTCTGTCCGTGGAATGGTGGAGTGAGCACTGACACACTGCACACCTTCTGTCTGTGGAATGGTGGAGTGAGCACTGACACACTGCGCACCTTCTGTCCGTGGTATTGTGGAGCGAGCACTGACACACTGCACACCTTCTGTCCGTGGAATGGTGGAGTGAGCACTGACACACTGCACACCTTCTGTCCGTGGAATAGTGGAGCACTGACACACTGCACACCTTCTGTCCATGGAATGGTGGAGTGAGCACTGACACACTGCACACCTTCTGTCCATGGAATGGTGGAGTGAGCACTGACACACTGCACACCTTCTGTCCGTGGAATGGTGGAGCGAGCACTGACACACTGCGCACCTTCTGTTCCTGGAATGGTAGAGCACTGACACACTGCACACCTTCTGTCCGTGGAATGGTGGAGTGAGCACTGACACACTGCACAACTTCTGTCCGTGGAATGGTGGAGTGAGCACTGACACACTGCACATCTTCTGTCCTTGGAATGGTAGAACACTGACACACTGCACACCTTCTGTCCGTGGAATGGTGGAGCGAGGACTGACACACTGCAGACATTCTGTCCGTGGAATGGTGGAGTGAGCACGAACACACTGCACACCTTCTGTCTGTGGAATGGTGGAGTGAGCACTGACACACTGCACACCTTCTGTCCGTGGAATGGTGGAGCACTGACACACTGCACACCTTCTGTCCGTGGAATGGTGGAGTGAGCACGAACACACTGCACATCTTCTGTCTGTGGAATGGTGGAGTGAGCACTGACACACTGCACACCTTCTGTCCGTGGAATGGTGGAGCACTGACACACTGCACACCTTCTGTCCGTGGAATGGTGGAGCGAGCACTGACACACTGCACACCTTCTGTCCGTGGAATGGTGGAGCGAGCACTTACACACTGCACACCTTCTGTCCGTGGAATGGTGGAGCACTGACACACTGCTCACCTTCTGTCCGTGGAATGGTGGAGCACTGACACACTGCACACCTTCTGTCCGTGGAATGGTGGAGCGAGCACTGACACACTGCACACCTTCTGTCCGTGGAATGGTGGAGTGAGCACTGACACACTGCACACCTTCTGTCCGTGGAATGGTGGAGTGTGCACTGACACACTGCACACCTTCTGTCTGTGGAATGGTGGAGTGAGCACTGACACACTGCACACCTTCTGTCCGTGGTATGGTGGAGCGAGCACTGACACACTGCACACCTTCTGTCTGTGGAATGGTGGAGTGAGCACTGACACACTGCACACCTTCTGTCCGTGGTATGGTGGAGCGAGCACTGACACACTGCACACCTTCTGTCCGTGGAATGGTGGAGCACTGACACACTGCACACCTTCTGTCCATGGAATGGTGGAGCACTGACACACTGCACACCTTCCGTCCGTGGAATGGGGGAGTGAGCACTGACACACTGCACACCTGCTGTCCGTGGAATGGTGGAGCACTGACACACTGCACACCTTCTGTCCGTGGAATGGGGGAGGGAGCACTGACACACTGCACACCTTCTGTCCGTGGAATGGTGGAGTGAGCACTGACACACTGCACACCTTCTGTCTGTGGAATGTTGGCGTGAGCACTGACACACTGCACACCTTCTGTCCGTGGAATGGTGGAGCACTGACACACTGCACACCTTCTGTCCATGGAATGGTGGAGTGAGCACTGACACACTGCACACCTTCTGTCCGTGGAATGTGGAGTGAGCACTGACACACTGCACACCTTCTGTCCGTGGAATGGTGGAGTGAGCACTGACACACTGCACACCTTCTGTCCTTGGATTGTTGGAGCACTGACACACTGCACACCTTCTGTCCATGGAATGGTGGAGCACGAACACACTGCACACCTTCTGTCTGTGGAATGGTGGAGTGAGCACTGACACAATGCACACCTTCTGTCCGTGGAATGGTGGATCACTGACACACTGTCTGTCCGTGGAATGGTGGAGCACTGACACACTGCACACCTTCTGTCCTTGGAATGGTAGAACACTGACACACTGCACACCTTCTGTCCGTGGAATGGTGGAGCGAGGACTGACACACTGCAGACCTTCTGTCCGTGGAATGGTGGAGTGAGCACGAACACACTGCACACCTTCTGTCTGTGGAATGGTGGAGTGAGCACTGACACACTGCACACCTTCTGTCCGTGGAATGGTGGAGCACTGACACACTGCACACCTTCTGTCCGTGGAATGGTGGAGTGAGCACGAACACACTGCACATCTTCTGTCTGTGGAATGGTGGAGTGAGCACTGACACACTGCACACCTTCTGTCCGTGGAATGGTGGAGCACTGACACACTGCACACCTTCTGTCCGTGGAATGGTGGAGCGAGCACTGACACACTGCACACCTTCTGTCCGTGGAATGGTGGAGCGAGCACTTACACACTGCACACATTCTGTCCGTGGAATGGTGGAGCACTGACACACTGCTCACCTTCTGTCCGTGGAATGGTGGAGCACTGACACACTGCACACCTTCTGTCCGTGGAATGGTGGAGCGAGCACTGACACACTGCACACCTTCTGTCCGTGGAATGGTGGAGTGAGCACTGACACACTGCACACGTTCTGACCGTGGAATGGTGGAGTGTGCACTGACACACTGCACACCTTCTGTCTGTGGAATGGTGGAGTGAGCACTGACACACTGCACACTTTCTGTCCGTGGTATGGTGGAGCGAGCACTGACACACTGCACACCTTCTGTCCATGGAATGGTGGAGCACTGACACACTGCACACCTTCTGTCCGTGGAATGGGGGAGTGAGCACTGACACACTGCACACCTTCTGTCCGTGGAATGGTGGAGCACTGACACACTGCACACCTTCTGTCCGTGGAATGGGGGAGGGAGCACTGACACACTGCACACCTTCTGTCCGTGGAATGGTGGAGTGAGCACTGACACACTGCACACCTTCTGTCTGTGGAATGTTGGCGTGAGCACTAACACACTGCACACCTTCTGTCCGTGGAATGGTGGAGCACTGACACACTGCACACCTTCTGTCCATGGAATGGTGGAGTGAGCACTGACACACTGCACACCTTCTGTCCGTGGAATGGTGGAGTGAGCACTGACACACTGCACACCTTCTGTCCGTGGAATGGTGGAGTGAGCACTGACACACTGCACACCTTCTGTCCTTGGATTGTTGGAGCACTGACACACTGCACACCTTCTGTCCATGGAATGGTGGAGCACGAACACACTGCACACCTTCTGTCTGTGGAATGGTGGAGTGAGCACTGACACAATGCACACCTTCTGTCCGTGGAATGGTGGATCACTGACACACTGTCTGTCCGTGGAATGGTGGAGCACTGACACACTGCACACCTTCTGTCCTTGGAATGGTAGAACACTGACACACTGCACACCTTCTGTCCGTGGAATGGTGGAGCGAGGACTGACACACTGCAGACCTTCTGTCCGTGGAATGGTGGAGTGAGCACGAACACACTGCACACCTTCTGTCTGTGGAATGGTGGAGTGAGCACTGACACACTGCACACCTTCTGTCCGTGGAATGGTGGAGCACTGACACACTGCACACCTTCTGTCCGTGGAATGGTGGAGTGAGCACGAACACACTGCACATCTTCTGTCTGTGGAATGGTGGAGTGAGCACTGACACACTGCACACCTTCTGTCCGTGGAATGGTGGAGCACTGACACACTGCACACCTTCTGTCCGTGGAATGGTGGAGCGAGCACTGACACACTGCACACCTTCTGTCCGTGGAATGGTGGAGCGAGCACTTACACACTGCACACCTTCTGTCCGTGGAATGGTGGTGCACTGACACACTGCTCACCTTCTGTCCGTGGAATGGTGGAGCACTGACACACTGCACACCTTCTGTCTGTGGAATGGTGGAGTGAGCACTGACACACTGCACACCTTCTGTCCGTGGTATGGTGGAGCGAGCACTGACACACTGCACACCTTCTGTCCGTGGAATGGTGGAGCACTGACACACTGCACACCTTCTGTCCATGGAATGGTGGAGCACTGACACACTGCACACCTTCTGTCCGTGGAATGGGGGAGTGAGCACTGACACACTGCACACCTTCTGTCCGTGGAATGGTGGAGCACTGACACACTGCACACCTTCTGTCCGTGGAATGGGGGAGGGAGCACTGACACACTGCACACCTTCTGTCCGTGGAATGGTGGAGTGAGCACTGACACACTGCACACCTTCTGTCTGTGGAATGTTGGCGTGAGCACTGACACACTGCACACCTTCTGTCCGTGGAATGGTGGAGCACTGACACACTGCACACCTTCTGTCCATGGAATGGTGGAGTGAGCACTGACACACTGCACACCTTCTGTCCGTGGAATGGTGGAGTGAGCACTGACACACTGCGCACCTTCTGTCCGTGGAATGGTGGAGTGAGCACTGACACACTGCACACCTTCTGTCCTTGGATTGGTGGAGCACTGACATACTGCACATCTTCTGTCCATGGAATGGTGGAGCACGAACACACTGCACACCTTCTGTCTGTGGAATGGTGGAGTGAACACTGACACAATGCACACCTTCTGTCCGTGGAATGGTGGATCACTGACACACTGTCTGTCCGTGGAATGGTGGAGCACTGACACACTGCACACCTTCTGTCCGTGGAATGGTGGAGCACTGACACACTGCACACCTTCTGTCCGTGGAATGGTGGAGCGAGCACTGACACACTGCACACCTTCTCTCCGTGGAATTGTGGAGTGAGCACTGACACACTGCACACCTTCTGTCTGTCGAATGGTGGAGTGAGCACTGACACACTGAACACCTTCTGTCCGTGGAATGGTGGAGTGAGCACTGACACACTGCACACCTTCTGTCCGTGGAATGGTGGAGCACTGACACACTGCACACCTTCTGTCCATGGAATGGTGGAGCACTGACACACTGCACACCTTCTGTCCGTGGAATGGTGGAGTGAGCACTGACACACTGCACACCTTCTGTCCGTGGAATGGTGGAGTGAGCACGAACACACTGCACAGCTTCTGACTGTGGAATGGTGGAGTGAGCATGACACACTGCACACCTTCTGTCCGTGGAATGCTGGAGCACTGACACACTGCACACCTTATGTCCATGGAATGGTGCAGTGAGCACTCACACACTGCACACCTTCTGTCCATGGAATGGTGGAGTGAGCACTAACACACTGCACACCTACTGTCCATGGAATGGTGGAGCACTGACACACTGCACACCTTCTGTCTGTGGAATGGTGGAGCGAGCACTGACACACTGCACATCTTCTGTTCCTGGAATGGTGGAGCACTGACACACTGCACACCTTCTGTCCGTGGAATGGTGGAGTGAGCACTGACACACTGCACACCTTCTGTCCGTGGAATGGTGGAGTGAGCACTGACACACTGCACACCTTCTGTCCGTGGAATGGTGGAGCACTGACACACTGCACACCTTCTGTCCGTGGAATGGTGGAGCACTGACACACTGCACACCTTCTGTTCCTGGAATGGTGGAGCACTGACACACTGCACACCTTCTGTCCGTGGAATGCTGGAGTGAGCACTGACACACTGCACACCTTCTGTCCGTGGAATGGTGGAGCGAGCACTGACACACTGCACACCTTCTGTCCGTGGAATGGTGGAGCGAGCACTGACACACTGCACACCTTCTGTCCGTGGAATGGTGGAGCGAGCACTTACACACTGCACACCTTCTGTCCGTGGAATGGTGGAGTGAGCACTGACACACTGCACACCTTCTGTCCGTGGAATGGTGGAGCACTGACACACTGCACACCTTCTGTCCGTGGAATGGTGGAGTGAGCACTGACACACTGCACACCTTCTGTCCGTGGAATGGTGGAGCACTGACACACTGCACACCTTCTGTCCGTGGAATGGTGGAGCACTGACACACTGCAGACCTTCTGTCCATGGAATGGTGGAGTGAGCACTGACACACTGCACACCTTCTGTCCGTGGAATGGTGGAGCACTGACACACTGCACACCTTCTGTCCGTGGAATGGTGGAGTGAGCACTGACACACTGCACACCTTCTGTCTGTGGAATGGTGGAGTGAGCACTGACACACTGCGCACCTTCTGTCCATGGTATGGTGGAGCGAGCACTGACACACTGCACACCTTCTGTCCGTGGAATGGTGGAGTGAGCACTGACACACTGCACACCTTCTGTCCGTGGAATGGTGGAGCACTGACACACTGCACACCTTCTGTCCATGGAATGGTGGAGTGAGCACTGACACACTGCACACCTTCTGTCCGTGGTATGGTGGAGCGAGCACAGACACACTGCACACCTTCTGTCCGTGGAATGGTGGAGTGAGCACTGACACACTCCACACCTTCTGTCCTTGGATTGGTGGAGCACTGACACACTGCACAGCTTCTGTCCATGGAATGGTGGAGCACTGACACACTGCACACCTTCTGTCCGTGGAATGGGGGAGTGAGCACTGACACACTGCACACCTTCTGTCCGTGGAATGGTGGAGCACTGACACACTGCACACCTTCTGTCCGTGGAATGGGGGAGGGAGCACTGACACACTGCACACCTTCTGTCCGTGGAATGGTGGAGTGAGCACTGACACACTGCACACCTTCTGTCTGTGGAATGTTGGCGTGAGCACTGACACACTGCACACCTTCTGTCCGTGGAATGGTGGAGCACTGACACACTGCACACCTTCTGTCCATGGAATGGTGGAGTGAGCACTGACACACTGCACACCTTCTGTCCGTGGAATGGTGGAGTGAGCACTGACACACTGCACACCTTCTGTCCGTGGAATGGTGGAGTGAGCACTGACACACTGCACACCTTCTGTCCTTGGATTGTTGGAGCACTGACACACTGCACACCTTCTGTCCATGGAATGGTGGAGCACGAACACACTGCACACCTTCTGTCTGTGGAATGGTGGAGTGAGCACTGACACAATGCACACCTTCTGTCCGTGGAATGGTGGATCACTGACACACTGTCTGTCCGTGGAATGGTGGAGCACTGACACACTGCACACCTTCTGTCCTTGGAATGGTAGAACACTGACACACTGCACACCTTCTGTCCGTGGATGGTGGAGCGAGGACTGACACACTGCAGACCTTCTGTCCGTGGAATGGTGGAGTGAGCACGAACACACTGCACACCTTCTGTCTGTGGAATGGTGGAGTGAGCACTGACACACTGCACACCTTCTGTCCGTGGAATGGTGGAGCACTGACACACTGCACACCTTCTGTCCGTGGAATGGTGGAGTGAGCACGAACACACTGCACATCTTCTGTCTGTGGAATGGTGGAGTGAGCACTGACACACTGCACACCTTCTGTCCGTGGAATGGTGGAGCACTGACACACTGCACACCTTCTGTCCGTGGAATGGTGGAGCGAGCACTGACACACTGCACACCTTCTGTCCGTGGAATGGTGGAGCGAGCACTTACACACTGCACACCTTCTGTCCGTGGAATGGTGGTGCACTGACACACTGCTCACCTTCTGTCCGTGGAATGGTGGAGCACTGACACACTGCACACCTTCTGTCTGTGGAATGGTGGAGTGAGCACTGACACACTGCACACCTTCTGTCCGTGGTATGGTGGAGCGAGCACTGACACACTGCACACCTTCTGTCCGTGGAATGGTGGAGCACTGACACACTGCACACCTTCTGTCCATGGAATGGTGGAGCACTGACACACTGCACACCTTCTGTCCGTGGAATGGGGGAGTGAGCACTGACACACTGCACACCTTCTGTCCGTGGAATGGTGGAGCACTGACACACTGCACACCTTCTGTCCGTGGAATGGGGGAGGGAGCACTGACACACTGCACACCTTCTGTCCGTGGAATGGTGGAGTGAGCACTGACACACTGCACACCTTCTGTCTGTGGAATGTTGGCGTGAGCACTGACACACTGCACACCTTCTGTCCGTGGAATGGTGGAGCACTGACACACTGCACACCTTCTGTCCATGGAATGGTGGAGTGAGCACTGACACACTGCACACCTTCTGTCCGTGGAATGGTGGAGTGAGCACTGACACACTGCACACCTTCTGTCCGTGGAATGGTGGAGTGAGCACTGACACACTGCACACCTTCTGTCCTTGGATTGGTGGAGCACTGACATACTGCACATCTTCTGTCCATGGAATGGTGGAGCACGAACACACTGCACACATTCTGTCTGTGGAATGGTGGAGTGAGCACTGACACAATGCACACCTTCTGTCCGTGGAATGGTGGATCACTGACACACTGCACACCTTCTGTCCGTGGAATGGTGGAGCACTGACACACTGCACACCTTCTGTCCGTGGAATGGTGGAGCGAGCACCGACACACTGCACACCTTCTGTCCGTGGAATGGTGGAGCACTGACACACTGCACACCTTCTGTCCGTGGAATGGTGGAGCGAGCACTGACACACTGCACACCTTCTCTCCGTGGAATTGTGGAGTGAGCACTGACACACTGCACACCTTCTGTCTGTCGAATGGTGGAGTGAGCACTGACACACTGAACACCTTCTGTCCGTGGAATGGTGGAGTGAGCACTGACACACTGCACACCTTCTGTCCGTGGAATGGTGGAGCACTGACACACTGCACACCTTCTGTCCATGGAATGGTGGAGCACCGACACACTGCACACCTTCTGTCCGTGGAATGGTGGAGTGAGCACTGACACACTGCACACCTTCTGTCCGTGGAATGGTGGAGTGAGCACGAACACACTGCACAGCTTCTGACTGTGGAATGGTGGAGTGAGCATGACACACTGCACACCTTCTGTCCGTGGAATGCTGGAGCACTGACACACTGCACACCTTATGTCCATGGAATGGTGCAGTGAGCACTCACACACTGCACACCTTCTGTCCATGGAATGGTGGAGTGAGCACTAACACACTGCACACCTACTGTCCATGGAATGGTGGAGCACTGACACACTGCACACCTTCTGTCTGTGGAATGGTGGAGCGAGCACTGACACACTGCACATCTTCTGTTCCTGGAATGGTGGAGCACTGACACACTGCACACCTTCTGTCCGTGGAATGGTGGAGTGAGCACTGACACACTGCACACCTTCTGTCCGTGGAATGGTGGAGTGAGCACTGACACACTGCACACCTTCTGTCCGTGGAATGGTGGAGCACTGACACACTGCACACCTTCTGTCCGTGGAATGGTGGAGCACTGACACACTGCACACCTTCTGTTCCTGGAATGGTGGAGCACTGACACACTGCATACCTTCTGTCCGTGGAATGCTGGAGTGAGCACTGACACACTGCACACCTTCTGTCCGTGGAATGGTGGAGCGAGCACTGACACACTGCACACCTTCTGTCCGTGGAATGGTGGAGCGAGCACTGACACACTGCACACCTTCTGTCCGTGGAATGGTGGAGCGAGCACTTACACACTGCACACCTTCTGTCCGTGGAATGGTGGAGTGAGCACTGACACACTGCACACCTTCTGTCCGTGGAATGGTGGAGCACTGACACACTGCACACCTTCTTCCGTGGAATGGTGGAGTGAGCACTGACACACTGCACACCTTCTGTCCGTGGAATGGTGGAGCACTGACACACTGCACACCTTCTGTCCGTGGAATGGTGGAGCACTGACACACTGCAGACCTTCTGTCCATGGAATGGTGGAGTGAGCACTGACACACTGCACACCTTCTGTCCGTGGAATGGTGGAGCACTGACACACTGCACACCTTCTGTCCGTGGAATGGTGGAGTGAGCACTGACACACTGCACACCTTCTGTCTGTGGAATGGTGGAGTTAGCACTGACACACTGCGCACCTTCTGTCCATGGTATGGTGGAGCGAGCAATGACACACTGCACACCTTCTGTCCGTGGAATGGTGGAGTGAGCACTGACACACTGCACACCTTCTGTCCGTGGAATGGTGGAGCACTGACACACTGCACACCTTCTGTCCATGGAATGGTGGAGTGAGCACTGACACACTGCACACCTTCTGTCCGTGGTATGGTGGAGCGAGCACTGACACACTGCACACCTTCTGTCCGTGGAATGGTGGAGTGAGCACTGACACACTGCACACCTTCTGTCCTTGGATTGGTGGAGCACTGACACACTGCACAGCTTCTGTCCATGGAATGGTGGAGCACTGACACACTGCACACCTTCTGTCCGTGGAATGGTGGAGTGAGCACTGACACACTGTACACCTTCTGTCTGTGGAATGGTGGATTGAGCACTGACACACTGCACACCTACTGTCCGTGGAATGGTAGTGTGAGCACTGACACACTGTACACCTTCTGTCTGTGGAATGGTGGATTGAGCACTGACACACTGCACACCTACTGTCCATGGAATGGTGGAGTGAGCACTGACACACTGCACACCATCTGTCCATGGAATGGTGGAGTGAGCACTGACACACAGAACACCTTCTGTCCATGGAATGGTGGAGCAACGACACACTGTCTGTCCGTGGAATGGTGGAGCCAGCACTGACACACTGCACACCTTCTGTCCGTGGAATGGTGGAGCACTGACACACTGCACACCTTCTGTCCGTGGAATGGTGGAGTGAGCACTGACACACTGCACACATTCTGTCCGTGGAATGGTGGAGCGAGCACCGACACACTGCACATCTTCTGTCCGTGGATTGGTGGAGCACTGACACACTGCACACCTTCTGTCCGTGGAATGGTGGAGCGAGCACTGACACACTGCACACCTTCTGTCGCTGGAATGGTGGAGTGAGCACTGACACACTGCACACCTTCTATCCGTGGAATGGTGCAGCGAGCACTGACACACTGCACACCTTCTGTCTGTCGAATGGTGGAGTGAGCACTGACACACTGCACACCTTCTATCCGTGGAATGGTGGAGTGAGCACTGACACACTGCACACCTTCTGTCCGTAGAATGGTGGAGTGAGCACTGACACACTGCACACCTTCTGTCCGTGGAATGGTGGAGCACTGACACACTGCACACCTTCTGTCCATGGAATGGTGGAGCACTGACACACTGCACACCTTCTGTCCATGGAATGGTGGAGTGAGCACTGACACACTGCACACCTTCTCTCCATGGAATGGTGGAGTGAGCACTGACACACTGCACACCTTCTGTCCGTGGAATGGTGGAGCGAGCACTGACACACTGCACACCTTCTGTCCGTGGAATGGTGGAGTGAGCACTGACACACTGCACACCTTCTGTCCGTGGAATCGTGGAGCACTGACACACTGCACACCTTCTGTCCATGGAATGGTGGAGTGAGCACTGACACACTGCACACCTTCTGTCCATGGAATGGTGGAGTGAGCACTGACACACTGCACACCTTCTGTCCGTGGAATGGTGGAGCGAGCACTGACACACTGCGCACCTTCTGTTCCTGGAATGGTGGAGCACTGACAGACTGCACACCTTCTGTCCGTGGAATGGTGGAGCGATCACTGACACACTGCGCACCTTCTGTTCCTGGAATGGTGGAGCACTGACACACTGCACACCTTCTGTCCGTGGAATGGTGGAGTGAGCACTGACACACTGCACACCTTCTGTCCGTGGAATGGTGGAGTGAGCACTGACACACTGCACACCTTCTGTCCGTGGAATGGTAGAACATTGACACACTGCACACCTTCTGTCCGTGGAATGGTGGAGCGAGGACTGACACACTGCAGACCTTCTGACCGTGGAATGGTGGAGTGAGCACGAACACACTGCACACCTTCTGTCTGTGGAATGGTGGAGTGAGCACTGACACACTGCACACCTTCTGTCCGTGGAATGGTGGAGCACTGACACACTGCACACCTTCTGTCCGTGGAATGGTGGAGTGAGCACGAACACACTGCACATCTTCTGTCTGTGGAATGGTGGAGTGAGCACTGACACACTGCACACCTTCTGTCCGTGGAATGGTGGAGCACTGACACACTGCACACCTTCTGTCCGTGGAATGGTGGAGCGAGCACTGACACACTGCACACCTTCTGTCCGTGGAATGGTGGAGCGAGCACTTACACACTGCACACCTTCTGTCCGTGGAATGGTGGAGCACTGACACACTGCTCACCTTCTGTCCGTGGAATGGTGGAGCACTGACACACTGCACACCTTCTGTCCGTGGAATGGTGGAGCGAGCACTGACACACTGCACACCTTCTGTCCGTGGAATGGTGGAGTGAGCACTGACACACTGCACACCTTCTGTCTGTGGAATGGTGGAGTGAGCACTGACACACTGCACACTTTCTGCCCGTGGTATGGTGGAGCGAGCACTGACACACTGCACACCTTCTGTCCGTGGAATGGTGGAGCACTGACACACTGCACACCTTCTGTCCATGGAATGGTGGAGCACTGACACACTGCACACCTTCTGTCCGTGGAATGGGGGAGTGAGCACTGACACACTGCACACCTTCTGTCCGTGGAATGGTGGAGCACTGACACACTGCACACCTTCTGTCCGTGGGTTGGGGGAGGGAGCACTGACACACTGCACACCTTCTGTCCGTGGAATGGTGGAGTGAGCACTGACACACTGCACACCTTCTGTCTGTGGAATGTTGGCGTGAGCACTGACACACTGCACACCTTCTGTCCGTGGAATGGTGGAGCACTGACACACTGCACACCTTCTGTCCATGGAATGGTGGAGTGAGCACTGACACACTGCACACCTTCTGTCCGTGGAATGGTGGAGTGAGCACTGACACACTGCACACCTTCTGTCCGTGGAATGGTGGAGTGAGCACTGACACACTGCACACCTTCTGTCCTTGGATTGGTGGAGCACTGACACACCGCACACCTTCTGTCCATGGAATGGTGGAGCACGCACACACTGCACACCTTCTGTCTGTGGAATGGTGGAGTGAGCACTGACACAATGCACACCTTCTGTCCGTGGAATGGTGGATCACTGACACACTGTCTGTCCGTGGAATGGTGGAGCACTGACACACTGCACACCTTCTGTCCGTGGAATGGTGGAGCACTGACACACTGCACACCTTCTGTCCGTGGAATGGTGGAGCGAGCACCGACACACTGCACACCTTCTGTCCGTGGAATGGTGGATCACTGACACACTGCACACCTTCTGTCCGTGGAATGGTGGAGCGAGCACTGACACACTGCACACCTTCTGTCCGTGGAATTGTGGAGTGAGCACTGACACACTGCACACCTTCTGTCTGTCGAATGGTGGAGTGAGCACTGACACACTGAACACCTTCAGTCCGTGGAATGGTGGAGTGAGCACTGACACACTGCACACCTTCTGTCCGTGGAATGGTGGAGCACTGACACACTGCACACCTTCTGTCCGTGGAATGGTGGAGCACTGACACACTGCACACCTTCTGTCCGTGGAATGGTGGAGTGAGCACTGACACACTGCACACCTTCTGTCCGTGGAATGGTGGAGTGAGCACGAACACACTGCACAGCTTCTGTCTGTGGAATGGTGGAGTGAGCATGACACACTGCACACCTTCTGTCCGTGGAATGCTGGAGCACTGACACACTGCACACCTTATGTCCATGGAATGGTGGAGTGAGCACTCACACACTGCACACCTTCTGTCCATGGAATGGTGGAGTGAGCACTAACACACTGCACACCTACTGTCCATGGAATGGTGGAGCACTGACACACTGCACACCTTCTGTCTGTGGAATGGTGGAGCGAGCACTGACACACTGCACACCTTCTGTTCCTGGAATGGTGGAGCACTGACACACTGCACACCTTCTGTCCGTGGAATGGTGGAGCACTGACACACTGCACACATTCTGTTACTGGAATGGTGGAGCACTGACACACTGCACACCTTCTGTCCGTGGAATGCTGGAGTGAGCACTGACACACTGCACACCTTCTGTCCGTGGAATGGTGGAGCGAGCACTGACACACTGCACACCTTCTGTCCGTGGAATGGTGGAGCGAGCACTGACACACTGCACACCTTCTGTCCGTGGAATGGTGGAGCGAGCACTTACACACTGCACACCTTCTGTCCGTGGAATGGTGGAGTGAGCACTGACACACTGCACACCTTCTGTCCGTGGAATGGTGGAGCACTGACACACTGCACACCTTCTGTCCGTGGAATGGTGGAGTGAGCACTGACACACTGCACACCTTCTGTCCGTGGAATGGTGGAGCACTGACACACTGCACACCTTCTGTCCGTGGAATGGTGGAGCACTGACACACTGCAGACCTTCTGTCCATGGAATGGTGGAGTGAGCACTGACACACTGCACACCTTCTGTCCGTGGAATGGTGGAGCACTGACACACTGCACACCTTCTGTCCGTGGAATGGTGGAGTGAGCACTGACACACTGCAAACCTTCTGTCTGTGGAATGGTGGAGTGAGCACTGACACACTGCGCACCTTCTGTCCGTGGTATGGTGGAGCGAGCACTGACACACTGCACACCTTCTGTCCGTGGAATGGTGGAGTGAGCACTGACACACTGCACACCTTCTGTCCGTGGAATGGTGGAGCACTGACACACTGCACACCTTCTGTCCATGGAATGGTGGAGTGAGCACTGACACACTGCACACCTTCTGTCCGTGGTATGGTGGAGCGAGCACTGACACACTGCACACCTTCTGTCCGTGGAATGGTGGAGTGAGCACTGACACACTGCACACCTTCTGTCCTTGGATTGGTGGAGCACTGACACACTGCACAGCTTCTGTCCATGGAATGGTGGAGCACTGATACACTGCACACCTTCTGTCCGTGGAATGGTGGAGTGAGCACTGACACACTGCACACCTTCTGTCCGTGGAATGGTGGTGTGAGCACTGACACACTGTACACCTTCTGTCTGTGGAATGGTGGATTGAGCACTGACACACTGCACACCTACTGTCCATGGAATGGTGGAGTGAGCACTGACACACTGCACACCATCTGTCCATGGAATGGTGGAGTGAGCACTGACACACAGAACACCTTCTGTCCATGGAATGGTGGAGCACCGACACACTGTCTGTCCGTGGAATGGTGGAGCCAGCACTGACACACTGCACACCTTCTGTCCGTGGAATGGTGGAGCACTGACACACTGCACACCTTCTGTCCGTGGAATGGTGGAGTGAGCACTGACACACTGCACACCTTCTGTCCGTGGAATGGTGAAGCGAGCACCGACACACTGCACACCTTCTGTCCGTGGAATGGTGGAGCACTGACACACTGCACACCTTCTGTCCGTGGAATGGTGGAGCGAGCACTGACACACTGCACACCATCTGTCGCTGGAATGGTGGAGTGAGCACTGACACACTGCACACCTTCTATCCGTGGAATGGTGCAGCGAGCACTGACACACTGCACACCTTCTGTCTGTCGAATGGTGGAGTGAGCACTGACACACTGCACACCTTCTATCCGTGGAATGGTGGAGTGAGCACTGACACACTGCACACCTTCTGTCCAAAGAATGGTGGAGTGAGCACTGACAAACTGCACACCTTCTGTCCGTGGAATGGTGGAGCACTGACACACTGCACACCTTCGGTCCATGGAATGGTGGAGCACTGACACACTGCACACCTTCTGTCCATGGAATGGTGGAGTGAGCACTGACACACTGCACACCTTCTGTCCATTGAATGGTGGAGTGAGCACTGACACACTGCACACCTTCTGTCCGTGGAATGGTGGAGCGAGCACTGACACACTGCACACCTTCTGTCCGTGGAATGGTGGAGTGAGCACTGACACACTGCACACCTTCTAGCCTTGGAATCGTGGAGCACTGACACACTGCACACCTTCTGTCCATGGAATGGTGGAGTGAGCACTGACACACTGCACACCTTCTGTCCATGGAATGGTGGAGTGAGCACTGACACACTGCACACCTTCTGTCCGTGGAATGGTGGAGCGAGCACTGACACACTGCGCACCTTCTGTTCCTGGAATGGTGGAGCACTGACACACTGCACACCTTCTGTCCGTGGAATGGTGGAGTGAGCACTGACACACTGCTCACCTTCTGTCCGTGGAATGGTAGAACACTGACACACTGCACACCTTCTGTCCGTGGAATGGTGGAGCGAGGACTGACACACTGCAGACCTTCTGTCCGTGGAATGGTGGAGTGAGCACGAACACACTGTACACCTTCTGTCTGTGGAATGGTGGAGTGAGCAATGACACACTGCACACCTTCTGTCCGTGGAATGGTGGAGCACTGACACACTGCACACCTTCTGTCCGTGGAATGGTGGAGTGAGCACGAACACACTGCACATCTTCTGTCTGTGGAATGGTGGAGTGAGCACTGACACACTGCACACCTTCTGTCCGTGGAATGGTGGAGCACTGACACACTGCACACCTTCTGTCCGTGGAATGGTGGAGCGAGCACTGACACACTGCACACCTTCTGTCCGTGGAATGGTGGAGCGAGCACTTACACACTGCACACCTTCTGTCCGTGGAATGGTGGAGCACTGACACACTGCTCACCTTCTGTCCGTGGAATGGTGGAGCACTGACACACTGCACACCTTCTGTCCGTGGAATGGTGGAGCGAGCACTGACACACTGCACACCTTCTGTCCGTGGAATGGTGGAGTGATCATTGACACACTGCACACCTTCTGTCCGTGGAATGGTGGAGTGAGCACTGACACACTGCACACCTTCTGTCCGTGGATTGGTGGAGTGTGCACTGACAAACTGCACACCTTCTGTCTGTGGAATGGTGGAGTGAGCACTGACACACTGCACACCTTCTGTCCGTGGTATGGTGGAGCGAGCACTGACACACTGCACACCTTCTGTCCGTGGAATGGTGGAGCACTGACACACTGCACACCTTCTGTCCATGGAATGGTGGAGCACTGACACACTGCACACCTTCTGTCCGTGGAATGGGGGAGTGAGCACTGACACACTGCACACCTTCTGTCCGTGGAATGGTGGAGCACTGACACACTGCACACCTTCTGTCCGTGGAATGGGGGAGTGAGCACTGACACACTGCACACCTTCTGTCCGTGGAATGGTGGAGTGAGCACTGACACACTGCACACCTTCTGTCCGTGGAATGGTGGAGTGAGCACTGACACACTGCACACCTTCTGTCCGTGGAATGGTGGAGTGAGCACTGACACACTGCACACCTTCTGTCCTTGGATTGGTGGAGCACTGACACACTGCACACCTTCTGTCCGTGGAATGGTGGAGTGAGCACTGACACACTGCACACCTTCTGTCCGTGGAATGGTGGAGCGAGCACCGACACACTGCACACCATCTGTCCGTGGAATGGTGGAGCACTGACACACTGCACACCTTCTGTCTGTCGAATGGTGGAGTGAGCACTGACACACTGAACACCTTCTGTGCGTGGAATGGTGGAGTGAGCACTGACACACTGCACACCTTCTGTCCGTGGAATGGTGGAGCACTGACACACTGCACACCTTCTGTCCATGGAATGGTGGAGCACTGACACACTGCACACCTTCTGTCCGTGGAATGGTGGAGTGAGCACTGACACACTTCACACCTTCTGTCCGTGGAATGGTGGAGTGAGCACGAACACACTGCACAGCTTCTGTCTGTGGAATGGTGGAGTGAGCATGACACACTGCACACCTTCTGTCCGTGGAATGGTGGAGCACTGACACACTGCACACCTTATGTCCATGGAATGGTGGAGTGAGCACTCACACACTGCACACCTTCTGTCCATGGAATGGTGGAGTTAGCACTAACACACTGCACACCTACTGTCCATGGAATGGTGGAGCACTGACACACTGCACACCTTCTGTCTGTGGAATGGTGGAGCGAGCACTGACACACTGCACACCTTCTGTTCCTGGAATGGTGGAGCACTGACACACTGCACACCTTCTGTCCGTGGAATGGTGGAGTGAGCACTGACACACTGCACACCTTCTGTCCGTGGAATGGTGGAGCACTGACACACTGCACACCTTCTGTCCGTGGAATGGTGGAATGAGCACTGACACACTGCACACCTTCTGTCCGTGGAATGGTGGAGTGAGCACTGACACACTGCACACCTTCTGTCCGTGGAATGGTAGAACACTGACACACTGCACACCTTCTGTCCGTGGAATGGTGGAGCGAGCACTGACACACTGCAGACCTTCTGTCCGTGGAATGGTGGAGCGATCATTGACACACTGCACACCTTCTGTCCGTGGAATGGTGGAGCGAGCACTGACACACTGCACACCTCCTGTCCGTGGATTGGTGGTGCGATCATTGACACACTGCACACCTTCTGTCCGTGGAATGGTTGAGTGAGCACTGACACACTGCACACCTTCTGTCCGTGGAATCGTGGAGCACTGACACACTGCACACCTTCTGTCCGTGGAATGGTTTAGTGAGCACTGACACACTGCACACACCATGTCCGTGGAATGGTCGAGCGAGCACTGACACACTGCACACCTTCTGTCCGTGGAATGGTGGAGAACTGACACACTGCACACCTTCTGTCCGTGGAATGGTTGAGTGAGCACTGACACACTGCACACCTTCTTTCCGTGGAATGATGGAGTGAGCACTGACACACTGCACACCTTCTGTCCGTGGAATGGTGGAGCACTGACACACTGCACACCTTCTGTCCGTGGAATGGTGGAGTGAGCACTGACACACTGCACACCTTCCATCCGTGGAATGTTGCAGCGAGCACTGACACACTGCACACCTTCTGTCTGTCGAATGGTGGAGTGAGCACTGACACACTGCACACCTTCTGTCCGTGGAATGGTGGAGTGAGCACTGACACACTGCACACCTTTTGTCCGTGGAATGGTGGAGTGAGCACTGACACACTGCACACCTTCTGTCCGTGGAATGGTGGAGCACTGACACACTGCACACCTTCTGTCCATGGAATGGTGGAGCACTGACACACTGCACACCTTCTGTCCGTGGAATGTGGGAGTGAGCACTGACACACTGCACACCTTCTGTCCGTGGAATGGTGGAGTGAGCACGAACACACTGCACACCACAGTCCGTGGAATGGTGGAGCACTGACACACTGCACACCTTCTGTCCGTGGAATGGTGGAGTGAGCACTGACACACTGCACACCTTCTGTCCATGGAATGGTGGAGTGAGCACTGACACACTGCACACCTTCTGTCCATGGAATTGTGGAGCACTGACACACTGCACACCTTCTGTCCGTGGAATGGTGGAGCGAGCACTGACACACTGCACAACTTCTGTCCGTGGAATGGTGGAGCGAGCACTGACACACTGCAAACCTTCTGTCCGTGGAATGGTGGAGCACTGACACACTGCACACCTTCTGTCCGTGGAATGGTGGAGCACTTACACATTGCACAGCTTCTGTCCGTGGAATGGTGGAGCACTGACACACTGCACACCTTCTCTCCGTGGAATGGTGGAGCACTGACACACTGCACACCTTCTGTCCGTGGAATGTTGGAGCGAGCACTGACACACTGCACACCTTCTGTCCGTGGAATGGTGGAGCACTGACACACTGCACTGCTTCTGTCCATGGAATGGTGGAGCGAGCACTGACACACTGCACACCTTCTGTCCGTGGAATGGTGGAGTGAGCACTGACACACTGCACACCTTCTGTCCGTGGAATGGTGGAGTGAGCATTGACACACTGCACACCTTCTGTCCGTGGAATGGTGGAGCGATCACTGACACACTGCACACCTTCTGTCCGTGGAATGGTGGAGCACTGACACACTGCACACCTTCTCTCCGTGGAATGGTGGAGCGAGCAATGACACACTGCACACCTTCTGTTCCTGGAATGGTGGAGCACTGACACACTGCATACCTTCTGTCCGTGGAATGGTGGAGCACTGACACACTGCACACCTTCTGTCCGTGGAATGGTGGAGCACTGACACACTGTCTGTCCGTGGAATGGTGGAGCGAGCACTGACACACTGCACACCTTCTGTCCATGGAATGGTGGAGTGAGCACTGACACACTGCACACTTTCTGTCCGTGGAATGGTGGAGCACTGACACACTGCACACCTTCTGTCCATGGAATGGTGGAGTGAGCACTGACACACTGCACACCTTCTTTCCATGGAATGGTGGAGTGAGCACTGACAAACTGCACACCTTCTGTCCATGGAATTGTGGAGCACTGACACACTGCACACCTTCTGTCCGTGGAATGGTGGAGCGGGCACTGACACACTGCACACCTTCTGTCCGTGGAATTGTGGAGCGAGCACTTACACATTGCACACCTTCTGTCCGTGGAATGGTGGAGCACTGACACAATGCACACCTTCTGTCCGTGGAATGGTGGAGCACTGACACACTGCACACCTTCTGTCCGTGGAATGTTGGAGCGAGCACTGACACACTGCACACCTTCTGTCCGTGGAATGGTGGAGCACTGACACACTGCACACCTTCTGTCCATGCAATGGTTGAGCGAGCACTGACACACTGCACACCTTCTGTCCGTGGAATGTTGGAGCGAGCACTGACACACTGCACACCTTCTGTCCGTGGAATGGTGGAGCACTGACACACTGCACACCTTCTGTCCATGGAATGGTGGAGCGAGCACTGACACACTGCACACCTTCTGTCCGTGGAATGGTGGAGTGAGCACTGACACACTGCACACCTTCTGTCCGTGGAATGGTGGAGCACTGACACACTGCACACCTTCTGTCCGTGGAATGGTGGAGTGAGCACTGACACACTGCACACCTTCTGTCCGTGGAATGGTGGAGCACTGACACACTGCACACCTTCTGTCCATGGAATGGTGGAGCACTGACACACTGCACACCTTCTGTCCGTGGAATGTGGGAGTGAGCACTGACACACTGCACACCTTCTGTCCGTGGAATGGTGGAGTGAGCACTGACACACTGCACACCTTTTGTCCGTGGAATGGTGGAGTGAGCACTGACACACTGCACACCTTCTGTCCGTGGAATGGTGGAGCACTGACACACTGCACACCTTCTGTCCATGGAATGGTGGAGCACTGACACACTGCACACCTTCTGTCCGTGGAATGTGGGAGTGAGCACTGACACACTGCACACCTTCTGTCCGTGGAATGGTGGAGTGAGCACGAACACACTGCACACCACAGTCCGTGGAATGGTGGAGCACTGACACACTGCACACCTTCTGTCCGTGGAATGGTGGAGTGAGCACTGACACACTGCACACCTTCTGTCCATGGAATGGTGGAGTGAGCACTGACACACTGCACACCTTCTGTCCATGGAATTGTGGAGCACTGACACACTGCACACCTTCTGTCCGTGGAATGGTGGAGCGAGCACTGACACACTGCACAACTTCTGTCCGTGGAATGGTGGAGCGAGCACTGACACACTGCAAACCTTCTGTCCGTGGAATGGTGGAGCACTGACACACTGCACACCTTCTGTCCGTGGAATGGTGGAGCACTTACACATTGCACAGCTTCTGTCCGTGGAATGGTGGAGCACTGACACACTGCACACCTTCTCTCCGTGGAATGGTGGAGCACTGACACACTGCACACCTTCTGTCCGTGGAATGTTGGAGCGAGCACTGACACACTGCACACCTTCTGTCCGTGGAATGGTGGAGCACTGACACACTGCACTGCTTCTGTCCATGGAATGGTGGAGCGAGCACTGACACACTGCACACCTTCTGTCCGTGGAATGGTGGAGTGAGCACTGACACACTGCACACCTTCTGTCCGTGGAATGGTGGAGTGAGCATTGACACACTGCACACCTTCTGTCCGTGGAATGGTGGAGCGATCACTGACACACTGCACACCTTCTGTCCGTGGAATGGTGGAGCACTGACACACTGCACACCTTCTCTCCGTGGAATGGTGGAGCGAGCAATGACACACTGCACACCTTCTGTTCCTGGAATGGTGGAGCACTGACACACTGCATACCTTCTGTCCGTGGAATGGTGGAGCACTGACACACTGCACACCTTCTGTCCGTGGAATGGTGGAGCACTGACACACTGTCTGTCCGTGGAATGGTGGAGCGAGCACTGACACACTGCACACCTTCTGTCCATGGAATGGTGGAGTGAGCACTGACACACTGCACACTTTCTGTCCGTGGAATGGTGGAGCACTGACACACTGCACACCTTCTGTCCATGGAATGGTGGAGTGAGCACTGACACACTGCACACCTTCTTTCCATGGAATGGTGGAGTGAGCACTGACAAACTGCACACCTTCTGTCCATGGAATTGTGGAGCACTGACACACTGCACACCTTCTGTCCGTGGAATGGTGGAGCGGGCACTGACACACTGCACACCTTCTGTCCGTGGAATTGTGGAGCGAGCACTTACACATTGCACACCTTCTGTCCGTGGAATGGTGGAGCACTGACACAATGCACACCTTCTGTCCGTGGAATGGTGGAGCACTGACACACTGCACACCTTCTGTCCGTGGAATGTTGGAGCGAGCACTGACACACTGCACACCTTCTGTCCGTGGAATGGTGGAGCACTGACACACTGCACACCTTCTGTCCATGCAATGGTTGAGCGAGCACTGACACACTGCACACCTTCTGTCCGTGGAATGTTGGAGCGAGCACTGACACACTGCACACCTTCTGTCCGTGGAATGGTGGAGCACTGACACACTGCACACCTTCTGTCCATGGAATGGTGGAGCGAGCACTGACACACTGCACACCTTCTGTCCGTGGAATGGTGGAGTGAGCACTGACACACTGCACACCTTCTGTCCGTGGAATGGTGGAGCACTGACACACTGCACACCTTCTGTCCATGGAATGGTGGAGCACTGACACACTGCACACCTTCTGTCCGTGGAATGGGGGAGTGAGCACTGACACACTGCACACCTTCTGTCCGTGGAATGGTGGAGTGAGCACGAACACACTGCACACCACAGTCCGTGGAATGGTGGAGCACTGACACACTGCACACCTTCTGTCCGTGGAATGGTGGAGCACTGACACACTGCACACCTTCTGTCCGTGGAATGGTGGAGTGAGCACTGACACACTGCACACCTTCTGTCCATGGAATGGTGGAGTGAGCACTGACACACTGCACACCTTCTGTCCATGGAATTGTGGAGCACTGACACACTGCACACCTTCTGTCCGTGGAATGGTGGAGCGAGCACTGACACACTGCACAACTTCTGTCCGTGGAATGGTGGAGCGAGCACTGACACACTGCACACCTTCTGTCCGTGGAATGGTGGAGCACTGACACACTGCACACCTTCTGTCCGTGGAATGGTGGAGCACTTACACATTGCACAGCTTCTGTCCGTGGAATGGTGGAGCACTGACACACTGCACACCTTCTCTCCGTGGAATGGTGGAGCACTGACACACTGCACACCTTCTGTCCGTGGAATGTTGGAGCGAGCACTGACACACTGCACACCTTCTGTCCGTGGAATGGTGGAGCACTGACACACTGCACTGCTTCTGTCCATGGAATGGTGGAGCGAGCACTGACACACTGCACACCTTCTGTCCGTGGAATGGTGGAGTGAGCACTGACACACTGCACACCTTCTGTCCGTGGAATGGTGGAGTGAGCACTGACACACTGCACACCTTCTGTCCGTGGAATGGTGGAGCGATCACTGACACACTGCACACCTTCTGTCCGTGGAATGGTGGAGCACTGACACACTGCACACCTTCTCTCCGTGGAATGGTGGAGCGAGCACTGACACACTGCACACCTTCTGTCCATGGAATGGTGGAGTGAGCACTGACACACTGCACACTTTCTGTCCGTGGAATGGTGGAGCACTGACACACTGCACACCTTCTGTCCATGGAATGGTGGAGTGAGCACTGACACACTGCACACCTTCTTTCCATGGAATGGTGGAGTGAGCACTGACACACTGCACACCTTCTGTCCATGGAATTGTGGAGCACTGACACACTGCACACCTTCTATCCGTGGAATGGTGGAGCGAGCACTGACACACTGCACACCTTCTGTCCGTGGAATGGTGGAGCACTGACACACTGCACTGCTTCTGTCCATGGAATGGTGGAGCGAGCACTGACACACTGCACACCTTCTGTCCGTGGAATGGTGGAGTGAGCACTGACACACTGCACACCTCCTGTCCGTGGAATGGTGGAGTAAGCACTGACACACTGCACATCTTCTGTCCGTGGAATGGTGGAGCGATCACTGACACACTGCACACCTTCTGTCCGTGGAATGGTGGAGCACTGACACACTGCACACCTTCTCTCCGTGGAATGGTGGAGCGAGCACTGACACACTGCACACCTTCTGTTCCTGGAATGGTGGAGCACTGACACACTGCACACCTTCTGTCCGTGGAATGGTGGAGCACTGACACACTGCACACCTTCTGTCCGTGGAATGGTGGAGCACTGACACACTGCACACCTTCTGTCCGTGGAATGGTGGAGCGAGCACTGACACACTGCACACCTTCTGTTCGTGGAATGGTGGAGTGAGCACTGACACACTGCACACCTTCTGTCCGTGGAATGGTGGAGTGAGCACTGACACACTGCACACCTTCTGTCCGTGGAATGGTGGAGCACTGACACACTGCACACCTTCTGTCCGTGGAATGGTGGAGTGAGCACTGACACACTCCACACCTTCTGTCCGTGGAATGATAGAGCACTGACACACTGCACACCTTCTGTCCGTGGAATGGTGGAGCGAGCACTGACACACTGCACACCTTCTGTCCGTGGAATGGTGGAGCGAGCACTGACACACTGCACACCTCCTGTCCGTGGAATGGTGGAGCGATCATTGACACACTGCACACCTCCTGTCCGTGGATTGGTTGAGTGAGCACTGACACACTGCACACCTTCTGTCCGTGGAATGGTGGAGCACTGACACACTGCACACCTTCTGTCCGTGGAATGGTTGAGTGAGCACTGACACACTGCACACCTTCTGTCCGTGGAATGGTGGAGCGAGCACTGACACACTGCACAACTTCTGTCCGTGGAATGGTGGAGCGAGCACTGACACACTGCACACCTTCTGTCCGTGGAATGGTGGAGCACTGACACACTGCACACCTTCTGTCCGTGGAATGGTGGAGCACTTACACATTGCACAGCTTCTGTCCGTGGAATGGTGGAGCACTGACACACTGCACACCTTCTCTCCGTGGAATGGTGGAGCACTGACACACTGCACACCTTCTGTCCGTGGAATGTTGGAGCGAGCACTGACACACTGCACACCTTCTGTCCGTGGAATGGTGGAGCACTGACACACTGCACTGCTTCTGTCCATGGAATGGTGGAGCGAGCACTGACACACTGCACACCTTCTGTCCGTGGAATGGTGGAGTGAGCACTGACACACTGCACACCTTCTGTCCGTGGAATGGTGGAGTGAGCACTGACACACTGCACACCTTCTGTCCGTGGAATGGTGGAGCGATCACTGACACACTGCACACCTTCTGTCCGTGGAATGGTGGAGCACTGACACACTGCACACCTTCTCTCCGTGGAATGGTGGAGCGAGCACTGACACACTGCACACCTTCTGTCCATGGAATGGTGGAGTGAGCACTGACACACTGCACACTTTCTGTCCGTGGAATGGTGGAGCACTGACACACTGCACACCTTCTGTCCATGGAATGGTGGAGTGAGCACTGACACACTGCACACCTTCTTTCCATGGAATGGTGGAGTGAGCACTGACACACTGCACACCTTCTGTCCATGGAATTGTGGAGCACTGACACACTGCACACCTTCTGTCCGTGGAATGGTGGAGCGAGCACTGACACACTGCACACCTTCTGTCCGTGGAATGGTGGAGCACTGACACACTGCACTGCTTCTGTCCATGGAATGGTGGAGCGAGCACTGACACACTGCACACTTTCTGTCCGTGGAATGGTGGAGTGAGCACTGACACACTGCACACCTCCTGTCCGTGGAATGGTGGAGTAAGCACTGACACACTGCACATCTTCTGTCCGTGGAATGGTGGAGCGATCACTGACACACTGCACACCTTCTGTCCGTGGAATGGTGGAGCACTGACACACTGCACACCTTCTCTCCGTGGAATGGTGGAGCGAGCACTGACACACTGCACACCTTCTGTTCCTGGAATGGTGGAGCACTGACACACTGCACACCTTCTGTCCGTGGAATGGTGGAGCACTGACACACTGCACACCTTCTGTCCGTGGAATGGTGGAGCACTGACACACTGCACACCTTCTGTCCGTGGAATGGTGGAGCGAGCACTGACACACTGCACACCTTCTGTTCGTGGAATGGTGGAGTGAGCACTGACACACTGCACACCTTCTGTCCGTGGAATGGTGGAGTGAGCACTGACACACTGCACACCTTCTGTCCGTGGAATGGTGGAGCACTGACACACTGCACACCTTCTGTCCGTGGAATGGTGGAGTGAGCACTGACACACTCCACACCTTCTGTCCGTGGAATTGTAGAGCGATCACTGACACACTGCACACCTTCTGTCCGTGGAATGGTGGAGCACTGACACACTGCACACCTTCTCTCCGTGGAATGGTGGAGCGAGCACTGACACACTGCACACCTTCTGTCCATGGAATGGTGGAGTGAGCACTGACACACTGCACACTTTCTGTCCGTGGAATGGTGGAGCACTGACACACTGCACACCTTCTGTCCATGGAATGGTGGAGTGAGCACTGACACACTGCACACCTTCTTTCCATGGAATGGTGGAGTGAGCACTGACACACTACACACCTTCTGTCCATGGAATTGTGGAGCACTGACACACTGCACACCTTCTGTCCGTGGAATGGTGGAGCGAGCACTGACACACTGCACACCTTCTGTCCGTGGAATGGTGGAGCACTGACACACTGCACTGCTTCTGTCCATGGAATGGTGGAGCGAGCACTGACACACTGCACACCTTCTGTCCGTGGAATGGTGGAGTGAGCACTGACACACTGCACACCTCCTGTCCGTGGAATGGTGGAGTAAGCACTGACACACTGCACATCTTCTGTCCGTGGAATGGTGGAGCGATCACTGACACACTGCACACCTTCTGTCCGTGGAATGGTGGAGCACTGACACACTGCACACCTTCTCTCCGTGGAATGGTGGAGCGAGCACTGACACACTGCACACCTTCTGTTCCTGGAATGGTGGAGCACTGACACACTGCACACCTTCTGTCCGTGGAATGGTGGAGCACTGACACACTGCACACCTTCTGTCCGTGGAATGGTGGAGCACTGACACACTGCACACCTTCTGTCCGTGGAATGGTGGAGCGAGCACTGACACACTGCACACCTTCTGTTCGTGGAATGGTGGAGTGAGCACTGACACACTGCACACCTTCTGTCCGTGGAATGGTGGAGTGAGCACTGACACACTGCACACCTTCTGTCCGTGGAATGGTGGAGCACTGACACACTGCACACCTTCTGTCCGTGGAATGGTGGAGTGAGCACTGACACACTCCACACCTTCTGTCCGTGGAATGGTAGATGTTAGCGTTAGTGTTTTCTTAGAAGAATCACTCAACACTCAGGGTCGGTTCCAATGCTGAAGCAGCTTTTATTACGCTCAGCGGGAAGGAAAAACTCAGGACCGTATCCAGGTTTCTCTTCACAGAACAAAGAGTTACATGTACCTTTATATGTTTTACAACAGTTACAAAACAGCTTACTGCAGTTACACAGCTCATCACGGCTGGACACAAGCCAATCATAACGATTATAGATTACATATAGGTTTTTTAATCCAATAGAATTCTCCTAGTAACCAGGGAACCATTGTCAATTTGGGTTGATCGATGACTTTATATGTTCTCTCCCTAGTTCTTTCATCTGGGAGAAATAATTGGTTTGTAGCCTTGTTTACAGCAAATGGTTTCCCTCTTATCTTTCTTCCTGGGGAATTAATTGGTTTATGGCCTTGTTCACAGGAGATGGCTTCCTTCTTATCTCTGCCTTCCCAGGCATTCCTACAGTGGGCCTCACAGGGTTATTGCTCGGTCAGTGAACGTTCAACAGTTCACAGCTTGACTACCTGGTTTCCCATCATGCCTGGGCAGCCATTTTATGTGTGTGTCCATTTAAGCTTATGTGAGTTTTAAATATCCAGCAGGTGCCTAATGCCTAAGTCTATATATTATTTCTACTCTCTACAACAATTCCCCCCTTTCGGTAAAGGGACTAGTCCTAGTCCCCTTTTAACCGACCGTACTGCCTTTATCTGATATTTGTGCACTGCCCGGTACTCCTTGCCTCAACGTGCTGGCCAGTCACGCGGTTTCAGGAGTCCCGGTTGCTTAGATCAAATTAACAAAGGCTAGCTCCTCCCGTCCCCTTATCAAACAGGCTTGTTTAATATCCAGGGAACGGTGATTGGTCCGTTTCCGCCGTTTGTGGCGCCTGCATACCTGGCAGGCCATCACGCCCCATGTTATTGCTAAGATTAATTGTATCCCGACCAGTGTGTGTGAAATAATTCGGATCCATGGGTGGATGTTCACATTTATTCCCCAGTCCCAGACTTTTCTCCACCAACTCTGACTTTGTAAGTCTACCTCGGTATCTTCTTCCAGTTCTTTGATTTTAGTTTGTATCTGGTGATAGAGTTTTACGGATTGCCCCACTCTGAGCCTTAACTCCCGTAATACCTCGGTTAGATGTGGGATAGGGACTTGCTCTGGCTCGTCATAATCCTGCAAATGATCATGGAGCTGATCAGTTACTTCAATAACTTCGGACTTCCGGCGCCTAACCTGGGTGATATGTGCTTGCCCGATCGCGACAGGTCGTAGTGGTGTGAAGCAAAAGTTTGGCTGCGGTATAGGGCACTGTAGGTCATTATACTGGTATGAACGCTCTGTGGTAGAGACGCAGTATCTTCCCCTCCCTCCGTAGCCTGCCCTCGCGAAGTGCATGTGTGCGGGCACTATTTCTAGTACACACCCATTGGTTCGGTTAAACCCTCACTCGTCTAGTTCCCCTCGGCCCACCGGGTGAGGGCATACTGTGATTTCCCCCCCTTTGCTTGCAATCTGCTAGGGAAATCCCGGTAAATATGTTGTTTCAACGAACGGCAGAGGTGGTGGTTAGGTAGTAGCGTATGGAGACATTTTCCCGTATTACTCCGATATTCTCTAGTTGGTATAAGGGGAACGGCCCTGAGTCCGGCGTTGCTATAGGGATCAACAGGACTATCCCTATCCCGGTAGTCCTACCCATCTGGCAATCTGGAATTGCGGGGTATACTCGGGTCAGTCCCTTCAGAGTACAATTATCCAGTGTCCCCCTTTGGTTCGCCAACTGAGCTAAATGTGAACTGTCTATCCAATCGGGTACCTCCCCGCGTTGGATCTGGTCGAGGTTGTGGCGGATCTGATCTACCATCCACAGACCATAAGCATGACAGAGTTGCCCCTGTCTTTGCTTTATTGTATCTTCTTGTTCTCTATCAATGAGGTGATTAATGGTTTTAGCGTGAGCTTCCAGGACTGAGATGCCATCCAACTGGATTTCGGCCCCCTCCTTTCCTAGGTTGGCCTGGTCTTCCTGGTTTTGCTCCACCCTCTCCAATAACCCCTTCATCACCCCTTTAAGCTGTTCTACCCTCTCATTTAACCCTTGTATGTCTATCGAGTTCACTACGGAGGTTCCTGTATTGAAAACGGTAGCAACATCATTTACTATTTCCCTCTTCACCCTGGGTGCTAACCCCTGTCCCCGGAACTTACTGGCACCCATGGCATCGGCAGCCTGCTGCATTACGACTTTACTTAATACATTGTACATCTTCCTTGACTGTTCGGTACAATATTCCGGCATCTGGATGCCTGAAATATTGATCAGAACAGGCACAATTTCATGTTTAACATTATCATACAATAAGTCCCCTTTGTTGTACATTGCAATCCCATTTTCTGGTCCCTTAGTAGTTATGGGACAAGGCAGTTCTTCGGGCAATGTAGTGGTTCTTATGGGGCGCGGTGTTGGAGGGGGAGAGAAACATACATACATTGATATAGCAGCCGCCCCCATCTCCTCGTAATACCCACACAGCCCCATGCCCTTTTTGCGGATGACTGATTGCTGGGATTGTCCCGGAGGCGCGCAAATTATGCCGAAAGTGCATTCATCGGGCCCTTTGACATCCCTCCGTTTAATGCAGCTGCTCCTTATACCCGTGGAGCACTGTACACATACCCGGTCCTTATTAGGATTCACTTGTAACCATGCATTAAAATAAGTTCTGTCCTTGCTCCAATCCTTAGTCGCTGGAACACATATTCCGTCCGTCAAATTGAACAACACTCCATAGTTCATGTAATTGTTTATTTCCAGCGTGCTCTGTTGTCCGTCGGTGTTGCCCAGGGTTCGTGTATGTCGCAGGGCTATCCATATTACGAGTAGGGTCGTCCGTATTCCCATCTCGGTAAGTATTATCTGTAATTTTAAACAGACTGCCTGGTCGTCACCAGGGGTTAAGGTTTTTTTTGTTTTTCTACGAGTGTCCCGGTCACCCTGCAAAATCAGAAGCACAGGGTTACAATTGAATCATTTCGAGCTGAATCTGTAGGGCGTGCGCCCGTGTCTTTACCCACTTAAATATTACCCAAACTCCTATGACCAAGGCCAAAGCTATTCCTCCAAACATCTCTATCTGCTTTACCGTTAGGTTGGGTTTGTGGACTACACCTACCCACCGTGGGGTACATTGGCTCTATTGCCAGAGGTGATGGTGCTATGGCTGCGCACTGCACTATCCGTCTAGTCCTGTTATCTCTTCCAGCCTGTTTATCTTAGCTTTTAACTCTTCAATTTGTTTTATTGAATATCTATTTCTTTATTGTATCAGGCAAGTATTATTACATAAGCCAGTTCTGTTTTTATTTTTGTTTCCTGTTAGGTGAGTTTTTTTTTCTATTAAGAAATCCAAATTAATAATGTTCAGTATAAAACGGCTGTCAATGGAAAGGGTTAACTCCTTTCCAGGTTTGTAAGAAGACCTGATGTCATTACGTGACTTCACGTAATCATCTGAAAAAAAAAGTCTTTGTGCCTTCAAAACTGGCTTCGAAATTAGGAATCCGTTAAAAACAGCATAAATCATTAGAGTAAACTCCAATGTTTTCTTAACTTCTAATTCAAGTACTTGCCAAAGAATTTTTTTTTTTAATTGTTTTAAAACAAGACCACACATACAATAGCGATTTTGTTTACTGAAATTCAATTCTGTTTTTTTTTTATTTCTCTCTTTCTCCTCGTTATCTTCAAAACCCTCCTGCTTGTTTAGACTGTTCGGGACATTTTTGATAAACACTGTCCATTTTAGAAATCTTTTCAAACTGCATTGAAACTTTTGAAAATTCGAATCCATGTAGAGTGTTTTTTACTTATTCCAATTATTTTTTTTTTCTCTTCTAATTAAACCAATATCTTTTTCACAGCAAACATCAACTAGTATTTAGTAAGTTATGTCTTTATCCATTTAGTCCGTTACATCTTTTTTTCTTTCTTCAAATTAGGTTTTGTATTTTACACGGAGGGTTCGTAACTCCATAAAGTTGTTAATTTGTTTACTTTCAAAGTGGCGTCTTTATCTTTTTCTTTTTCTCCATAACTGGAATGGAGACCAGCTTTGAGAGTTTGAGTGCTGCCTTTCGTTATCTCAAAATGCTCCAGTTTCAAAGCCGTTACTAAAGCTTGCTGTTTTTTAACATTTTCCAAAAGTTCCTTTTATACCTTCGCAGATAGCTCGCCACTTGCCCAGGAGTTTGACCTGATCAGATTTAATTTAATCTTTTTTTTAAAATCCACCTCAGTATTTCCTGTGCCTTCTCTGAATATCTCAAAATCCCAATTCAAACTTTGTAATTTCAATCTTTATTTAAAACTTTTTTTTTTTAGCAGCTCTTTTTTTTTAAAGCATTCTTTATCTCATTCCGAGACTAAATTTATGTCTTTCAACCCAATCAATCATTGCATGTTTTCTTTCGGCAAGTAAGTGAGCATGTCAAATAAATATTTTGCTCAACAAACCTATTCTTTATTTGTTTATTCTCCTAGCTCCGTAACTTATCATCCGAATAAATCCACACCTGCGTTTCTAACTTAAATGTCTTAAAACTTCCCACATACAGGACAACATTACAAAGGGTTTAAAAAAAAAGACTTTCACTCTGTTTCTAAAATAAACAGACACTTGCATTCCTCTTCCAACCAGGCTTTCGGAACATGAAAACATAAAACAAAAATTCATTCTGCAGTCAAAAATCACACAGACACTTCTCACTCAACGATCAGACATTTACAACAGTCTCTCTTCTTGTTTTGGCCGGCTCTATTTTTGGATCCATGACCTTTCAGGGAATTCGTAGTTTTATCTAAATAATTCCTCACATAACTAATCCTGAGGATTCCACCCTGCTTTAATCATTTTTTCAATTAGCTTCTTTTGTTTTTCCGCCAGGTGGCGGGTAAGCGACCCTTCTGGTCCCCACTCGAGTTTACTTGTTTTCATGGCCATTCCTGGGTAGGACTGGTATCGTTAGGAATCTACTCTCAGCGGTCCGCTTTCTTTCTAGCGCGACTTGTAGTAAACTGTCTCTTGGCTACTGTCAGGTCACAAGTTCTGCTGTTACACAAACTTATACAATTCTTAAAAACGCGTTTAAGCAATTCCCGCAGTGCTCTACATATCCTTAACGACTACCTACCACCGCTCAGCCCGTTGGTCCGACCCTGTTCACAGGTTTGGATTCCATTAGCCGCTGTACACCGCTTGGTTCTATCCCGGGGTATTTCAAATTACACTACTGGGTCCGGAAGATGTCTCTCGGTATCACGATCCCACGGTCTAAGTGTGTTCCCTACGCCTACTTGGTTCCTGGCCGTCACGTGGGACAAAAGTCCTCTTAATTCAGGCTCAGGCTAGGCGTTTGAGATATTAGACCGTCTCCTCATGTCGATCAACCAGCTTCCACCTTCCGCACCCTTTATACTTGTTTTTTATACTCACCCGGGTTTTTTCCAAGGGCGTCCAGCGACTCCGGGAAATCCCGTCGACTACGCCATTGTTAGCGTTAGTGTTTTCTTAGAAGAATCACTCAACACTCAGGGTCGGTTCCAATGCTGAAGCAGCTTTTATTACGCTCAGCGGGAAGGAAAAACTCAGGACCGTATCCAGGTTTCTCTTCACAGAACAAAGAGTTACATGTACCTTTATATGTTTTACAACAGTTACAAAACAGCTTACTGCAGTTACACAGCTCATCACGGCTGGACACAAGCCAATCATAACGATTATAGATTACATATAGGTTTTTTAATCCAATAGAATTCTCCTAGTAACCAGGGAACCATTGTCAATTTGGGTTGATCGATGACTTTATATGTTCTCTCCCTAGTTCTTTCATCTGGGAGAAATAATTGGTTTGTAGCCTTGTTTACAGCAAATGGTTTCCCTCTTATCTTTCTTCCTGGGGAATTAATTGGTTTATGGCCTTGTTCACAGGAGATGGCTTCCTTCTTATCTCTGCCTTCCCAGGCATTCCTACAGTGGGCCTCACAGGGTTATTGCTCGGTCAGTGAACGTTCAACAGTTCACAGCTTGACTACCTGGTTTCCCATCATGCCTGGGCAGCCATTTTATGTGTGTGTCCATTTAAGCTTATGTGAGTTTTAAATATCCAGCAGGTGCCTAATGCCTAAGTCTATATATTATTTCTACTCTCTACAACAGTAGAGCACTGACACACTGCACACCTTCTGTCCGTGGAATGGTGGAGCGAGCACTGACACACTGCACACCTTCTGTCCGTGGAATGGTGGAGCGAGCACTGACACACTGCACACCTCCTGTCCGTGGAATGGTGGAGCGATCATTGACACACTGCACACCTCCTGTCCGTGGATTGGTTGAGTGAGCACTGACACACTGCACACCTTCTGTCCGTGGAATGGTGGAGCACTGACACACTGCACACCTTCTGTCCGTGGAATGGTTGAGTGAGCACTGACACACTGCACACCTTCTGTCCGTGGAATGGTGGAGCGAGCACTGACACACTGCACAACTTCTGTCCGTGGAATGGTGGAGCGAGCACTGACACACTGCACACCTTCTGTCCGTGGAATGGTGGAGCACTGACACACTGCACACCTTCTGTCCGTGGAATGGTGGAGCACTTACACATTGCACAGCTTCTGTCCGTGGAATGGTGGAGCACTGACACACTGCACACCTTCTCTCCGTGGAATGGTGGAGCACTGACACACTGCACACCTTCTGTCCGTGGAATGTTGGAGCGAGCACTGACACACTGCACACCTTCTGTCCGTGGAATGGTGGAGCACTGACACACTGCACTGCTTCTGTCCATGGAATGGTGGAGCGAGCACTGACACACTGCACACCTTCTGTCCGTGGAATGGTGGAGTGAGCACTGACACACTGCACACCTTCTGTCCGTGGAATGGTGGAGTGAGCACTGACACACTGCACACCTTCTGTCCGTGGAATGGTGGAGCGATCACTGACACACTGCACACCTTCTGTCCGTGGAATGGTGGAGCACTGACACACTGCACACCTTCTCTCCGTGGAATGGTGGAGCGAGCACTGACACACTGCACACCTTCTGTCCATGGAATGGTGGTGTGAGCACTGACACACTGCACACTTTCTGTCCGTGGAATGGTGGAGCACTGACACACTGCACACCTTCTGTCCATGGAATGGTGGAGTGAGCACTGACACACTGCACACCTTCTTTCCATGGAATGGTGGAGTGAGCACTGACACACTGCACACCTTCTGTCCATGGAATTGTGGAGCACTGACACACTGCACACCTTCTGTCCGTGGAATGGTGGAGCGAGCACTGACACACTGCACACCTTCTGTCCGTGGAATGGTGGAGCACTGACACACTGCACTGCTTCTGTCCATGGAATGGTGGAGCGAGCACTGACACACTGCACACCTTCTGTCCGTGGAATGGTGGAGTGAGCACTGACACACTGCACACCTCCTGTCCGTGGAATGGTGGAGTAAGCACTGACACACTGCACATCTTCTGTCCGTGGAATGGTGGAGCGATCACTGACACACTGCACACCTTCTGTCCGTGGAATGGTGGAGCACTGACACACTGCACACCTTCTCTCCGTGGAATGGTGGAGCGAGCACTGACACACTGCACACCTTCTGTTCCTGGAATGGTGGAGCACTGACACACTGCACACCTTCTGTCCGTGGAATGGTGGAGCACTGACACACTGCACACCTTCTGTCCGTGGAATGGTGGAGCACTGACACACTGCACACCTTCTGTCCGTGGAATGGTGGAGCGAGCACTGACACACTGCACACCTTCTGTTCGTGGAATGGTGGAGTGAGCACTGACACACTGCACACCTTCTGTCCGTGGAATGGTGGAGTGAGCACTGACACACTGCACACCTTCTGTCCGTGGAATGGTGGAGCACTGACACACTGCACACCTTCTGTCCGTGGAATGGTGGAGTGAGCACTGAAACACTCCACACCTTCTGTCCGTGGAATGGTAGAGCACTGACACACTGCACACCTTCTGTCCGTGGAATGGTGGAGCGAGCACTGACACACTGCACACCTTCTGTCCGTGGAATGGTGGAGCGAGCACTGACACATTGCACACCTCCTGTCCGTGGAATGGTGGAGCGATCATTGACACACTGCACACCTCCTGTCCGTGGATTGGTTGAGTGAGCACTGACACACTGCACACCTTCTGTCCGTGGAATGGTGGAGCACTGACACACTGCACACCTTCTGTCCGTGGAATGGTTGAGTGAGCACTGACACACTGCACACCTTCTGTCCGTGGAATGGTGGAGCACTGACACACTGCACACCTTCTGTCCGTGGAATGGTGGAGCGAGCACTGACACACTGCACACCTCCTGTCCGTGGAATGGTGGAGCGATCATTGACACACTGCACACCTCCTGTCCGTGGATTGGTTGAGTGAGCACTGACACACTGCACACCTTCTGTCCGTGGAATGGTGGAGCACTGACACACTGCACACCTTCTGTCCGTGGAATGGTTGAATGAGCACTGACACACTGCACACCTCCTGTCCGTGGAATGGTCGAGCGAGCACTGACACACTGCACACCCTCTGTCCGTGGAATGGTGGAGCGAGCACTGACACACTGCACACCTTCTGTCCGTGGAATGGTGGAGCGAGCACTGACACACTGCACACCTTCTGTCCGTGGAATGGTGGAGCACTGACACACTGCACACCTTCTGTCCGTGGAATGGTTGAGTGAGCACTGACACACTGCACACCTTCTGTCCGTGGAATGGTGGAGCACTGACACACTGCACACCTTCTGTCCGTGGAATGGTGGAGTGAGCACTGACACACTGCACACCTTCTGTCCGTGGAATGGTGGAGTGAGCACTGACATACTGCGCACCTTCTGTCCGTGGAATGGTGGAGCACTGACACACTGCACACCTTCTGTACGTGGAATGGTGGAGCATTGACACACTGCACACCTTCTGTCCGCGGAATGGTGGAGCGAGCATTGACACACTGCACACCTTCTGTCCGTGGAATGGTGGAGTGAGCACTGACACACTGCACACCTTCTGTCCGTGGAATGGTGGAGTGAGCACTGACACACTGCACACCTTCTGTCCGTGGAATGGTGGAGTGAGCACTGACACACTGCATACCTTCTGTCCGTGGAATGGTGGAGCACTGACACACTGCACACCTTCTGTCCGTGGAATGATCGAGTGAGCAATGACACACTGCGCACCTTCTGTCCGTGGAATGGTGGAGCACTGACACACTGCACACCTTCTGTCCATGGAATGGTGGAGTGAGCACTGACACACTGCACACCTTCTTTCCATGGAATGGTGGAGTGAGCACTGACACACTGCACACCTTCTGTCCATGGAATTGTGGAGCACTGACATACTGCACACCTTCTGTCCGTGATATGGTGGAGCGAGCACTGACACACTGCACACCTTCTGTCCGTGGAATGGTGGAGCACTGACACACTGCACATCTTCTGTCCGTGGAATGGTGGAGCGATCACTGACACACTGCACACCTTCTGTCCGTGGAATGGTGGAGCACTGACACACTGCACACCTTCTCTCCGTGGAATGGTGGAGCGAGCACTGACACACTGCACACCTTCTGTTCCTGGAATGGTGGAGCACTGACACACTGCACACCTTCTGTCCGTGGAATGGTGGAGCACTGACACACTGCACACCTTCTGTCCGTGGAATGGTGGAGCACTGACACACTGCACACCTTCTGTCCGTGGAATGGTGGAGCGAGCACTGACACACTGCACACCTTCTGTTCGTGGAATGGTGGAGTGAGCACTGACACACTGCACACCTTCTGTCCGTGGAATGGTGGAGTGAGCACTGACACACTGCACACCTTCTGTCCGTGGAATGGTGGAGCACTGACACACTGCACACCTTCTGTCCGTGGAATGGTGGAGTGAGCACTGACACACTCCACACCTTCTGTCCGTGGAATGGTAGAGCACTGACACACTGCACACCTTCTGTCCGTGGAATGGTGGAGCGAGCACTGACACACTGCACACCTTCTGTCCGTGGAATGGTGGAGCGAGCACTGACACACTGCACACCTCCTGTCCGTGGAATGGTGGAGCGATCATTGACACACTGCACACCTCCTGTCCGTGGATTGGTTGAGTGAGCACTGACACACTGCACACCTTCTGTCCGTGGAATGGTGGAGCACTGACACACTGCACACCTTCTGTCCGTGGAATGGTTGAGTGAGCACTGACACACTGCACACCTTCTGTCCGTGGAATGGTGGAGCACTGACACACTGCACACCTTCTGTCCGTGGAATGGTGGAGCGAGCACTGACACACTGCACACCTCCTGTCCGTGGAATGGTGGAGCGATCATTGACACACTGCACACCTCCTGTCCGCGGATTGGTTGAGTGAGCACTGACACACTGCACACGTTCTGTCCGTGGAATGGTGGAGCACTGACACACTGCACACCTTCTGTCCGTGGAATGGTTGAATGAGCACTGACACACTGCACACCTCCTGTCCGTGGAATGGTCGAGCGAGCACTGACACACTGCACACCCTCTGTCCGTGGAATGGTGGAGCGAGCACTGACACACTGCACACCTTCTGTCCGTGGAATGGTGGAGCGAGCACTGACACACTGCACACCTTCTGTCCGTGGAATGGTGGAGCACTGACACACTGCACACCTTCTGTCCGTGGAATGGTTGAGTGAGCACTGACACACTGCACACCTTCTGTCCGTGGAATGGTGGAGCACTGACACACTGCACACCTTCTGTCCGTGGAATGGTGGAGTGAGCACTGACACACTGCACACCTTCTGTCCGTGGAATGGTGGAGTGAGCACTGACATACTGCGCACCTTCTGTCCGTGGAATGGTGGAGCACTGACACACTGCACACCTTCTGTACGTGGAATGGTGGAGCACTGACACACTGCACACCTTCTGTCCGCGGAATGGTGGAGCGAGCATTGACACACTGCACACCTTCTGTCCGTGGAATGGTGGAGTGAGCACTGACACACTGCACACCTTCTGTCCGTGGAATGGTGGAGTGAGCACTGACACACTGCACACCTTCTGTCCGTGGAATGTTGGAGTGAGCACTGACACACTGCATACCTTCTGTCCGTGGAATGGTGGAGCACTGACACACTGCACACCTTCTGTCCGTGGAATAGTCGAGTGAGCAATGACACACTGCGCACCTTCTGTCCGTGGAATGGTGGAGCACTGACACACTGCACACCTTCTGTCCATGGAATGGTGGAGCACTGACACACTGCACACCTTCTGTCCGTGGAATGGGGGAGTGAGCACTGGCACACTGCACACCTTCTGTCCGTGGAATGGTGGAGTGAGCACGAACACACTGCACACCACAGTCCGTGGAATGGTGGAGCACTGACACACTGCACACCTTCTGTCCGTGGAATGGTGGAGTGAGCACTGACACACTGCACACCTTCTGTCCATGGAATGGTGGAGTGAGCACTGACACACTGCACACCTTCTGTCCATGGAATTGTGGAGCACTGACACACTGCACACCTTCTCTCCGTGGAATGGTGGAGCGAGCACTGACACACTGCACAACTTCTGTCCGTGGAATGGTGGAGCGAGCACTGACACACTGCACACCTTCTGTCCGTGGAATGGTGGAGCACTGACACACTGCACACCTTCTGTCCGTGGAATGGTTGAGTGAGCACTGACACACTGCACACCTTCTGTCCGTGGAATGGTGGAGCACTGACACACTGCACACCTTCTGTCCGTGGAATGGTGGAGTGAGCACTGACACACTGCACACCTTCTGTCCGTGGAATGGTGGAGTGAGCACTGACATACTGCGCACCTTCTGTCCGTGGAATGGTGGAGCACTGACACACTGCACACCTTCTGTACGTGGAATGGTGGAGCACTGACACACTGCACACCTTCTGTCCGCGGAATGGTGGAGCGAGCATTGACACACTGCACACCTTCTGTCCGTGGAATGGTGGAGTGAGCACTGACACACTGCACACCTTCTGTCCGTGGAATGGTGGAGTGAGCACTGACACACTGCACACCTTCTGTCCGTGGAATGGTGGAGTGAGCACTGACACACTGCATACCTTCTGTCCGTGGAATGGTGGAGCACTGATACACTGCACACCTTCTGTCCGTGGAATGGTCGAGTGAGCAATGACACACTGCGCACCTTCTGTCCGTGGAATGGTGGAGCACTGACACACTGCACACCTTCTGTCCATGGAATGGTGGAGCACTGACACACTGCACACCTTCTGTCCGTGGAATGGGGGAGTGAGCACTGACACACTGCACACCTTCTGTCCGTGGAATGGTGGAGTGAGCACGAACACACTGCACACCACAGTCCGTGGAATGGTGGAGCACTGACACACTGCACACCTTCTGTCCGTGGAATGGTGGAGTGAGCACTGACACACTGCACACCTTCTGTCCATGGAATGGTGGAGTGAGCACTGACACACTGCACACCTTCTGTCCATGGAATTGTGGAGCACTGACACACTGCACACCTTCTCTCCGTGGAATGGTGGAGCGAGCACTGACACACTGCACAACTTCTGTCCGTGGAATGGTGGAGCGAGCACTGACACACTGCACACCTTCTGTCCGTGGAATGGTGGAGCACTGACACACTGCACACCTTCTGTCCGTGGAATGGTGGAGCACTTACACATTGCACAGCTTCTGTCCGTGGAATGGTGGAGCACTGACACACTGCACACCTTCTCTCCGTGGAATGGTGGAGCACTGACACACTGCACACCTTCTGTCCGTGGAATGTTGGAGCGAGCACTGACACACTGCACACCTTCTGTCCGTGGAATGGTGGAGCACTGACACACTGCACTGCTTCTGTCCATGGAATGGTGGAGCGAGCACTGACACACTGCACACCTTCTGTCCGTGGAATGGTGGAGTGAGCATTGACACACTGCACACCTTCTGTCCGTGGAATGGTGGAGCGATCACTGACACACTGCACACCTTCTGTTCCTGGAATGGTGGAGCACTGACACACTGCACACCTTCTGTCCGTGGAATGGTGGAGCACTGACACACTGCACACCTTCTGTCCGTGGAATGGTGGAGCACTGACACACTGTCTGTCCGTGGAATGGTGGAGCGAGCACTGACACACTGCACACCTTCTGTCCATGGAATGGTGGAGTGAGCACTGACACACTGCACACTTTCTGTCCGTGGAATGGTGGAGCACTGACACACTGCACACCTTCTGTCCATGGAATGGTGGAGTGAGCACTGACACACTGCACACCTTCTTTCCATGGAATGGTGGAGTGAGCACTGACACACTGCACACCTTCTGTCCATGGAATTGTGGAGCACTGACACACTGCACACCTTCTGTCCGTGGAATGGTGGAGCGAGCACTGACACACTGCACACCTTCTGTCCGTGGAATGGTGGAGCGAGCACTTACACATTGCACACCTTCTGTCCGTGGAATGGTGGAGCACTGACACAATGCACACCTTCTGTCCGTGGAATGGTGGAGCACTGACACACTGCACACCTTCTGTCCGTGGAATGTTGGAGCGAGCACTGACACACTGCACACCTTCTGTCCGTGGAATGGTGGAGCACTGACACACTGCACACCTTCTGTCCATGCATTGGTTGAGCGAGCACTGACACACTGCACACCTTCTGTCCGTGGAATGTTGGAGCGAGCACTGACACACTGCACACCTTCTGTCCGTGGAATGGTGGAGCACTGACACACTGCACACCTTCTGTCCATGGAATGGTGGAGCGAGCACTGACACACTGCACACCTTCTGTCCGTGGAATGGTGGAGTGAGCACTGACACACTGCACACCTTCTGTCCGTGGAATGGTGGAGCACTGACACACTGCACACCTTCTGTCCATGGAATGGTGGAGCACTGACACACTGCACACCTTCTGTTCGTGGAATGGGGGAGTGAGCACTGACACACTGCACACCTTCTGTCCGTGGAATGGTGGATTGAGCACGAACACACTGCACACCACAGTCCGTGGAATGGTGGAGCACTGACACACTGCACACCTTCTGTCCGTGGAATGGTGGAGTGAGCACTGACACACTGCACACCTTCTGTCCATGGAATGGTGGAGTGAGCACTGACACACTGCACACCTTCTGTCCATGGAATTGTGGAGCACTGACACACTGCACACCTTCTGTCCGTGGAATGGTGGAGCGAGCACTGACACACTGCAGAACTTCTGTCCGTGGAATGGTGGAGCGAGCACTGACACACTGCACACCTTCTGTCCGTGGAATGGTGGAGCACTGACACACTGCACACCTTCTGTCCGTGGAATGGTGGAGCACTTACACATTGCACAGCTTCTGTCCGTGGAATGGTGGAGCACTGACACACTGCACACCTTCTCTCCGTGGAATGGTGGAGCACTGACACACTGCACACCTTCTGTCCGTGGAATGTTGGAGCGAGCACTGACACACTGCACACCTTCTGTCCGTGGAATGGTGGAGCACTGACACACTGCACTGCTTCTGTCCATGGAATGGTGGAGCGAGCACTGACACACTGCACACCTTCTGTCCGTGGAATGGTGGAGTGAGCACTGACACACTGCACACCTTCTGTCCGTGGAATGGTGGAGTGAGCACTGACACACTGCACACCTTCTGTCCGTGGAATGGTGGAGCGATCACTGACACACTGCACACCTTCTGTCCGTGGAATGGTGGAGCACTGACACACTGCACACCTTCTCTCCGTGGATGGTGGAGCGAGCACTGACACACTGCACACCTTCTGTCCATGGAATGGTGGAGTGAGCACTGACACACTGCACACTTTCTGTCCGTGGAATGGTGGAGCACTGACACACTGCACACCTTCTGTCCATGGAATGGTGGAGTGAGCACTGACACACTGCACACCTTCTTTCCATGGAATGGTGGAGTGAGCACTGACACACTGCACACCTTCTGTCCATGGAATTGTGGAGCACTGACACACTGCACACCTTCTGTCCGTGGAATGGTGGAGTAAGCACTGACACACTGCACATCTTCTGTCCGTGGAATGGTGGAGCGATCACTGACACACTGCACACCTTCTGTCCGTGGAATGGTGGAGCACTGACACACTGCACACCTTCTCTCCGTGGAATGGTGGAGCGAGCACTGACACACTGCACACCTTCTGTTCCTGGAATGGTGGAGCACTGACACACTGCACACCTTCTGTCCGTGGAATGGTGGAGCACTGACACACTGCACACCTTCTGTCCGTGGAATGGTGGAGCACTGACACACTGCACACCTTCTGTCCGTGGAATGGTGGAGCGAGCACTGACACACTGCACACCTTCTGTTCGTGGAATGGTGGAGTGAGCACTGACACACTGCACACCTTCTGTCCGTGGAATGGTGGAGTGAGCACTGACACACTGCACACCTTCTGTCCGTGGAATGGTGGAGCACTGACACACTGCACACCTTCTGTCCGTGGAATGGTGGAGTGAGCACTGACACACTCCACACCTTCTGTCCGTGGAATGGTAGAGCACTGACACACTGCACACCTTCTGTCCGTGGAATGGTGGAGCGAGCACTGACACACTGCACACCTTCTGTCCGTGGAATGGTGGAGCGAGCACTGACACACTGCACACCTCCTGTCCGTGGAATGGTGGAGCGATCATTGACACACTGCACACCTCCTGTCCGTGGATTGGTTGAGTGAGCACTGACACACTGCACACCTTCTGTCCGTGGAATGGTGGAGCACTGACACACTGCACACCTTCTGTCCGTGGAATGGTTGAGTGAGCACTGACACACTGCACACCTTCTGTCCGTGGAATGGTGGAGCACTGACACACTGCACACCTTCTGTCCGTGGAATGGTGGAGCGAGCACTGACACACTGCACACCTCCTGTCCGTGGAATGGTGGAGCGATCATTGACACACTGCACACCTCCTGTCCGTGGATTGGTTGAGTGAGCACTGACACACTGCACACCTTCTGTCCGTGGAATGGTGGAGCACTGACACACTGCACACCTTCTGTCCGTGGAATGGTTGAATGAGCACTGACACACTGCACACCTCCTGTCCGTGGAATGGTCGAGCGAGCACTGACACACTGCACACCTTCTGTCCGTGGAATGGTGGAGCGAGCACTGACACACTGCACACCTTCTGTCCGTGGAATGGTTGAGTGAGCACTGACACACTGCACACCTTCTGTCCGTGGAATGGTGGAGCACTGACACACTGCACACCTTCTGTCCGTGGAATGGTGGAGTGAGCACTGACACACTGCACACCTTCTGTCCGTGGAATGGTGGAGTGAGCACTGACATACTGCGCACCTTCTGTCCGTGGAATGGTGGAGCACTGACACACTGCACACCTTCTGTACGTGGAATGGTGGAGCACTGACACACTGCACACCTTCTGTCCGCGGAATGGTGGAGCGAGCACTGACACACTGCACACCTTCTGTCCGTGGAATGGTGGAGTGAGCACTGACACACTGCACACCTTCTGTCCGTGGAATGGTGGAGTGAGCACTGACACACTGCACACCTTCTGTCCGTGGAATGGTGGAGTGAGCACTGACACACTGCATACCTTCTGTCCGTGGAATGGTGGAGCACTGACACACTGCACACCTTCTGTCCGTGGAATGGTCGAGTGAGCAATGACACACTGCGCACCTTATGTCCGTGGAATGGTGGAGCGAGCACTGACACACTGCACACCTTCTGTCCGTGGAATGGTGGAGCACTGACACACTGCACACCTTCTGTCCGTGGAATGGTGGAGCACTGACACACTGCACACCTTCTGTCCGTGGAATGGTTTAGTGAGCACTGACACACTGCACACCTTCTGTCCGTGGAATGGTTTAGTGAGCACTGACACACTGCACACATCCTGTCCGTGGAATGATCGAGCGAGCACTGACACACTGCACACCTTCTGTCCGTGGAATGGTGGAGCGAGCACTGACACACTGCACACCTTCTGTCCGTGGAATGGTGGAGAACTGACACACTGCACACCTTCTGTCCGTGGAATGGTTGAGTGAGCACTGACACACTGCACACCTTCTTTCCGTGGAATGGTGGAGTGAGCACTGACACACTGCACACCTTCTGTCCGTGGAATGGTGGAGCACTGACACACTGCACACCTTCTGTCCGTGGAATGGTGGAGTGAGCACTGACACACTGCACACCTTCTGTCCGTGGAATGGTGGAGCACTGACACACTGCACACCTTCTGTCCATGGAATGGTGGAGCACTGACACACTGCACACCTTTGTCCGTGGAATGGTGGAGTGAGCACTGACACACTGCACACCTTCTGTCCGTGGAATGGTGGAGTGAGCACGAACACACTGCACACCTTCTGTCTGTGGAATGGTGGAGTGAGCACTGACACACTGCACACCTTCTGTCCGTGGAATGGTGGAGCACTGACACACTGTCTGTCCGTGGAATGGTGGAGCGAGCACTGACACACTGCACACCTTCTGTCCATGGAATGGTGGAGTGAGCACTGACACACTGCACACTTTCTGTCCGTGGAATGGTGGAGCACTGACACACTGCACACCTTCTGTCCATGGAAAGGTGGAGTGAGCACTGACACACTGCACACCTTCTTTCCATGGAATGGTGGAGTGAGCACTGACACACTGCACACCTTCTGTCGATGGAATTGTGGAGTGAGCACTGACACACTGCACACCTTCTGTCCGTGGAATGGTGGAGCGAGCACTTACACATTGCACACCTTCTGTCCGTGGAATGGTGGAGCACTGACACACTGCACACCTTCTGTCCGTGGAATGGTGGAGCACTGACACACTGCACACCTTCTGTCCGTGGAATGTTGGAGCGAGCACTGACACACTGCACACCTTCTGTCCGTGGAATTGTGGAGCACTGACACACTGCTCTGCTTCTGTCCATGGAATGGTGGAGCGAGCACTGACACACTGCACACCTTCTGTCCGTGGAATGGTTTAGTGAGCACTGACACACTGCACACATCCTGTCCGTGGAATGGTCGAGCGAGCACTGACACACTGCACACCTTCTGTCCGTGGAATGGTGGAGCGAGCACTGACACACTGCACACCTTCTGTCCGTGGAATGGTGGAGAACTGACACACTGCACACCTTCTGTCCGCGGAATGGTGGAGCACTGACACACTGCACACCTTCTTTCCGTGGAATGGTGGAGTGAGCACTGACACACTGCACACCTTCTGTCCGTGGAATGGTGGAGCACTGACACACTGCACACCTTCTGTCCGTGGAATGGTGGAGTGAGCACTGACACACTGCACACCTTCTATCCGTGGAATGTTGCAGCGAGCACTGACACACTGCACACCTTCTGTCTGTCGAATGGTGGAGTGAGCACTGACACACTGCACACCTTCTGTCCGTGGAATGGTGGAGTGAGCACTGACACACTGCACACCTTTTGTCCGTGGAATGGTGGAGTGAGCACTGACACACTGCACACCTTCTGTCCGTGGAATGGTGGAGCACTGACACACTGCACACCTTCTGTCCATGGAATGGTGGAGCACTGACACACTGCACACCTCCTGTCCGTGGAATGGTCGAGCGAGCACTGACACACTGCACACCCTCTGTCCGTGGAATGGTGGAGCGAGCACTGACACACTGCACACCTTCTGTCCGTGGAATGGTGGAGCGAGCACTTACACACTGCACACCTTCTGTCCGTGGAATGGTGGAGCACTGACACACTGCACACCTTCTGTCCGTGGAATGGTTGAGTGAGCACTGACACACTGCACACCTTCTGTCCGTGGAATGGTGGAGCACTGACACACTGCACACCTTCTGTCCGTGGAATGGTGGAGTGAGCACTGACATACTGCGCACCTTCTGTCCGTGGAATGGTGGAGCACTGACACACTGCACACCTTCTGTACGTGGAATGGTGGAGCACTGACACACTGCACACCTTCTGTCCGCGGAATGGTGGAGCGAGCACTGACACACTGCACACCTTCTGTCCGTGGAATGGTGGAGTGAGCACTGACACACTGCACACCTTCTGCCCGTGGAATGGTGGAGTGAGCACTGACACACTGCACACCTTCTGTCCGCGGAATGGTGGAGCGAGCACTGACACACTGCACACCTTCTGTCCGTGGAATGGTGGAGTGAGCACTGTCACACTGCACACCTTCTGTCCGTGGAATGGTGGAGTGAGCACTGACACACTGCACACCTTCTATCCGTGGAATGTTGGAGCGAGCACTGACACACTGCACACCTTCTGTCTGTCGAATGGTGGAGTGAGCACTGACACACTGCACACCTTCTGTCCGTGGAATGGTGGAGTGAGCACTGACACACTGCACACCTTTTGTCCGTGGAATGGTGGAGTGAGCACTGACACACTGCACACCTTCTGTCCGTGGAATGGTGGAGCACTGACACACTGCACACCTTCTGTCCATGGAATGGTGGAGCACTGACACACTGCACACCTTCTGTCCGTGGAATGGTTGAATGAGCACTGACACACTGCACACCTCCTGTCCGTGGAATGGTCGAGCGAGCACTGACACACTGCACACCCTCTGTCCGTGGAATGGTGGAGCGAGCACTGACACACTGCACACCTTCTGTCCGTGGAATGGTGGAGCACTGACACACTGCACACCTTCTCTCCGTGGATGGTGGAGCGAGCACTGACACACTGCACACCTTCTGTCCGTGGAATGGTGGAGCACTGACACACTGCACACCTTCTGTCCGTGGAATGGTGGAGTGAGCACTGACATACTGCGCACCTTCTGTCCGTGGAATGGTGGAGCACTGACACACTGCACACCTTCTGTACGTGGAATGGTGGAGCACTGACACACTGCACACCTTCTGTCCGCGGAATGGTGGAGCGAGCACTGACACACTGCACACCTTCTGTCCGTGGAATGGTGGAGTGAGCACTGACACACTGCACACCTTCTGTCCGTGGAATGGTGGAGTGAGCACTGACACACTGCACACCTTCTGTCCGTGGAATGGTGGAGTGAGCACTGACACACTGCATACCTTCTGTCCGTGGAATGGTGGAGCACTGACACACTGCACACCTTCTGTCCGTGGAATGGTCGAGTGAGCAATGACACACTGCGCACCTTCTGTCCGTGGAATGGTGGAGCGAGCACTGACACACTGCACACCTTCTGTCCGTGGAATGGTGGAGCACTGACACACTGCACACCTTCTGTCCGTGGAATGGTGGAGCACTGACACACTGCACACCTTCTGTCCGTGGAATGGTTTCGTGAGCACTGACACACTGCACACCTTCTGTCCGTGGAATGGTTTAGTGAGCACTGACACACTGCACACATCCTGTCCGTGGAATGATCGAGCGAGCACTGACACACTGCACACCTTCTGTCCGTGGAATGGTGGAGCGAGCACTGACACACTGCACACCTTCTGTCCGTGGAATGGTGGAGCACTGACACACTGCACACCTTCTCTCCGTGGAATGGTGGAGCACTGACACACTGCACACCTTCTGTCCGTGGAATGTTGGAGCGAGCACTGACACACTGCACACCTTCTGTCCGTGGAATGGTGGAGCACTGACACACTGCACTGCTTCTGTCCATGGAATGGTGGAGCGAGCACTGACACACTGCACACCTTCTGTCCGTGGAATGGTGGAGTGAGCACTGACACACTGCACACCTTCTGTCCGTGGAATGGTGGAGTGAGCACTGACACACTGCACACCTTCTGTCCGTGGAATGGTGGAGCGATCACTGACACACTGCACACCTTCTGTCCGTGGAATGGTGGAGCACTGACACACTGCACACCTTCTCTCCGTGGATGGTGGAGCGAGCACTGACACACTGCACACCTTCTGTCCATGGAATGGTGGAGTGAGCACTGACACACTGCACACTTTCTGTCCGTGGAATGGTGGAGCACTGACACACTGCACACCTTCTGTCCATGGAATGGTGGAGTGAGCACTGACACACTGCACACCTTCTTTCCATGGAATGGTGGAGTGAGCACTGACACACTGCACACCTTCTGTCCATGGAATTGTGGAGCACTGACACACTGCACACCTTCTGTCCGTGGAATGGTGGAGTAAGCACTGACACACTGCACATCTTCTGTCCGTGGAATGGTGGAGCGATCACTGACACACTGCACACCTTCTGTCCGTGGAATGGTGGAGCACTGACACACTGCACACCTTCTCTCCGTGGAATGGTGGAGCGAGCACTGACACACTGCACACCTTCTGTTCCTGGAATGGTGGAGCACTGACACACTGCACACCTTCTGTCCGTGGAATGGTGGAGCACTGACACACTGCACACCTTCTGTCCGTGGAATGGTGGAGCACTGACACACTGCACACCTTCTGTCCGTGGAATGGTGGAGCACTGACACACTGCACACCTTCTGTCCGTGGAATGGTGGAGCGAGCACTGACACACTGCACACCTTCTGTTCGTGGAATGGTGGAGTGAGCACTGACACACTGCACACCTTCTGTCCGTGGAATGGTGGAGTGAGCACTGACACACTGCACACCTTCTGTCCGTGGAATGGTGGAGCACTGACACACTGCACACCTTCTGTCCGTGGAATGGTGGAGTGAGCACTGACACACTCCACACCTTCTGTCCGTGGAATGGTAGAGCACTGACACACTGCACACCTTCTGTCCGTGGAATGGTGGAGCGAGCACTGACACACTGCACACCTTCTGTCCGTGGAATGGTGGAGCGAGCACTGACACACTGCACACCTCCTGTCCGTGGAATGGTGGAGCGATCATTGACACACTGCACACCTCCTGTCCGTGGATTGGTTGAGTGAGCACTGACACACTGCACACCTTCTGTCCGTGGAATGGTGGAGCACTGACACACTGCACACCTTCTGTCCGTGGAATGGTTGAGTGAGCACTGACACACTGCACACCTTCTGTCCGTGGAATGGTGGAGCACTGACACACTGCACACCTTCTGTCCGTGGAATGGTGGAGCGAGCACTGACACACTGCACACCTCCTGTCCGTGGAATGGTGGAGCGATCATTGACACACTGCACACCTCCTGTCCGTGGATTGGTTGAGTGAGCACTGACACACTGCACACCTTCTGTCCGTGGAATGGTGGAGCACTGACACACTGCACACCTTCTGTCCGTGGAATGGTTGAATGAGCACTGACACACTGCACACCTCCTGTCCGTGGAATGGTCGAGCGAGCACTGACACACTGCACACCTTCTGTCCGTGGAATGGTGGAGCGAGCACTGACACACTGCACACCTTCTGTCCGTGGAATGGTTGAGTGAGCACTGACACACTGCACACCTTCTGTCCGTGGAATGGTGGAGCACTGACACACTGCACACCTTCTGTCCGTGGAATGGTGGAGTGAGCACTGACACACTGCACACCTTCTGTCCGTGGAATGGTGGAGTGAGCACTGACATACTGCGCACCTTCTGTCCGTGGAATGGTGGAGCACTGACACACTGCACACCTTCTGTACGTGGAATGGTGGAGCACTGACACACTGCACACCTTCTGTCCGCGGAATGGTGGAGCGAGCACTGACACACTGCACACCTTCTGTCCGTGGAATGGTGGAGTGAGCACTGACACACTGCACACCTTCTGTCCGTGGAATGGTGGAGTGAGCACTGACACACTGCACACCTTCTGTCCGTGGAATGGTGGAGTGAGCACTGACACACTGCATACCTTCTGTCCGTGGAATGGTGGAGCACTGACACACTGCACACCTTCTGTCCGTGGAATGGTCGAGTGAGCAATGACACACTGCGCACCTTATGTCCGTGGAATGGTGGAGCGAGCACTGACACACTGCACACCTTCTGTCCGTGGAATGGTGGAGCACTGACACACTGCACACCTTCTGTCCGTGGAATGGTGGAGCACTGACACACTGCACACCTTCTGTCCGTGGAATGGTTTAGTGAGCACTGACACACTGCACACCTTCTGTCCGTGGAATGGTTTAGTGAGCACTGACACACTGCACACATCCTGTCCGTGGAATGATCGAGCGAGCACTGACACACTGCACACCTTCTGTCCGTGGAATGGTGGAGCGAGCACTGACACACTGCACACCTTCTGTCCGTGGAATGGTGGAGAACTGACACACTGCACACCTTCTGTCCGTGGAATGGTTGAGTGAGCACTGACACACTGCACACCTTCTTTCCGTGGAATGGTGGAGTGAGCACTGACACACTGCACACCTTCTGTCCGTGGAATGGTGGAGCACTGACACACTGCACACCTTCTGTCCGTGGAATGGTGGAGTGAGCACTGACACACTGCACACCTTCTGTCCGTGGAATGGTGGAGCACTGACACACTGCACACCTTCTGTCCATGGAATGGTGGAGCACTGACACACTGCACACCTTTGTCCGTGGAATGGTGGAGTGAGCACTGACACACTGCACACCTTCTGTCCGTGGAATGGTGGAGTGAGCACGAACACACTGCACACCTTCTGTCTGTGGAATGGTGGAGTGAGCACTGACACACTGCACACCTTCTGTCCGTGGAATGGTGGAGCACTGACACACTGTCTGTCCGTGGAATGGTGGAGCGAGCACTGACACACTGCACACCTTCTGTCCATGGAATGGTGGAGTGAGCACTGACACACTGCACACTTTCTGTCCGTGGAATGGTGGAGCACTGACACACTGCACACCTTCTGTCCATGGAAAGGTGGAGTGAGCACTGACACACTGCACACCTTCTTTCCATGGAATGGTGGAGTGAGCACTGACACACTGCACACCTTCTGTCGATGGAATTGTGGAGTGAGCACTGACACACTGCACACCTTCTGTCCGTGGAATGGTGGAGCGAGCACTTACACATTGCACACCTTCTGTCCGTGGAATGGTGGAGCACTGACACACTGCACACCTTCTGTCCGTGGAATGGTGGAGCACTGACACACTGCACACCTTCTGTCCGTGGAATGTTGGAGCGAGCACTGACACACTGCACACCTTCTGTCCGTGGAATTGTGGAGCACTGACACACTGCTCTGCTTCTGTCCATGGAATGGTGGAGCGAGCACTGACACACTGCACACCTTCTGTCCGTGGAATGGTTTAGTGAGCACTGACACACTGCACACATCCTGTCCGTGGAATGGTCGAGCGAGCACTGACACACTGCACACCTTCTGTCCGTGGAATGGTGGAGCGAGCACTGACACACTGCACACCTTCTGTCCGTGGAATGGTGGAGAACTGACACACTGCACACCTTCTGTCCGTGGAATGGTGGAGCACTGACACACTGCACACCTTCTTTCCGTGGAATGGTGGAGTGAGCACTGACACACTGCACACCTTCTGTCCGTGGAATGGTGGAGCACTGACACACTGCACACCTTCTGTCCGTGGAATGGTGGAGTGAGCACTGACACACTGCACACCTTCTATCCGTGGAATGTTGCAGCGAGCACTGACACACTGCACACCTTCTGTCTGTCGAATGGTGGAGTGAGCACTGACACACTGCACACCTTCTGTCCGTGGAATGGTGGAGTGAGCACTGACACACTGCACACCTTTTGTCCGTGGAATGGTGGAGTGAGCACTGACACACTGCACACCTTCTGTCCGTGGAATGGTGGAGCACTGACACACTGCACACCTTCTGTCCATGGAATGGTGGAGCACTGACACACTGCACACCTCCTGTCCGTGGAATGGTCGAGCGAGCACTGACACACTGCACACCCTCTGTCCGTGGAATGGTGGAGCGAGCACTGACACACTGCACACCTTCTGTCCGTGGAATGGTGGAGCGAGCACTTACACACTGCACACCTTCTGTCCGTGGAATGGTGGAGCACTGACACACTGCACACCTTCTGTCCGTGGAATGGTTGAGTGAGCACTGACACACTGCACACCTTCTGTCCGTGGAATGGTGGAGCACTGACACACTGCACACCTTCTGTCCGTGGAATGGTGGAGTGAGCACTGACATACTGCGCACCTTCTGTCCGTGGAATGGTGGAGCACTGACACACTGCACACCTTCTGTACGTGGAATGGTGGAGCACTGACACACTGCACACCTTCTGTCCGCGGAATGGTGGAGCGAGCACTGACACACTGCACACCTTCTGTCCGTGGAATGGTGGAGTGAGCACTGACACACTGCACACCTTCTGTCCGTGGAATGGTGGAGTGAGCACTGACACACTGCACACCTTCTGTCCGCGGAATGGTGGAGCGAGCACTGACACACTGCACACCTTCTGTCCGTGGAATGGTGGAGTGAGCACTGTCACACTGCACACCTTCTGTCCGTGGAATGGTGGAGTGAGCACTGACACACTGCACACCTTCTATCCGTGGAATGTTGGAGCGAGCACTGACACACTGCACACCTTCTGTCTGTCGAATGGTGGAGTGAGCACTGACACACTGCACACCTTCTGTCCGTGGAATGGTGGAGTGAGCACTGACACACTGCACACCTTTTGTCCGTGGAATGGTGGAGTGAGCACTGACACACTGCACACCTTCTGTCCGTGGAATGGTGGAGCACTGACACACTGCACACCTTCTGTCCATGGAATGGTGGAGCACTGACACACTGCACACCTTCTGTCCGTGGAATGGTTGAATGAGCACTGACACACTGCACACCTCCTGTCCGTGGAATGGTCGAGCGAGCACTGACACACTGCACACCCTCTGTCCGTGGAATGGTGGAGCGAGCACTGACACACTGCACACCTTCTGTCCGTGGAATGGTGGAGCGAGCACTGACACACTGCACACCTTCTGTCCGTGGAATGGTGGAGCACTGACACACTGCACACCTTCTGTCCGTGGAATGGTTGAGTGAGCACTGACACACTGCACACCTTCTGTCCGTGGAATGGTGGAGCACTGACACACTGCACACCTTCTGTCCGTGGAATGGTGGAGTGAGCACTGACATACTGCGCACCTTCTGTCCGTGGAATGGTGGAGCACTGACACACTGCACACCTTCTGTACGTGGAATGGTGGAGCACTGACACACTGCACACCTTCTGTCCGCGGAATGGTGGAGCGAGCACTGACACACTGCACACCTTCTGTCCGTGGAATGGTGGAGTGAGCACTGACACACTGCACACCTTCTGTCCGTGGAATGGTGGAGTGAGCACTGACACACTGCACACCTTCTGTCCGTGGAATGGTGGAGTGAGCACTGACACACTGCATACCTTCTGTCCGTGGAATGGTGGAGCACTGACACACTGCACACCTTCTGTCCGTGGAATGGTCGAGTGAGCAATGACACACTGCGCACCTTCTGTCCGTGGAATGGTGGAGCGAGCACTGACACACTGCACACCTTCTGTCCGTGGAATGGTGGAGCACTGACACACTGCACACCTTCTGTCCGTGGAATGGTGGAGCACTGACACACTGCACACCTTCTGTCCGTGGAATGGTTTCGTGAGCACTGACACACTGCACACCTTCTGTCCGTGGAATGGTTTAGTGAGCACTGACACACTGCACACATCCTGTCCGTGGAATGATCGAGCGAGCACTGACACACTGCACACCTTCTGTCCGTGGAATGGTGGAGCGAGCACTGACACACTGCACACCTTCTGTCCGTGGAATGGTGGAGAACTGACACACTGCACACCTTCTGTCCGTGGAATGGTTGAGTGAGCACTGACACACTGCACACCTTCTTTCCGTGGAATGGTGGAGTGAGCACTGACACACTGCACACCTTCTGTCCGTGGAATGGTGGAGCACTGACACACTGCACACCTTCTGTCCGTGGAATGGTGGAGTGAGCACTGACACACTGCAAACCTTCTATCCGTGGAATGTTGCAGCGAGCACTGACACACTGCACACCTTCTGTCTGTCGAATGGTGGAGTGAGCACTGACACACTGCACACCTTCTGTCCGTGGAATGGTGGAATGAGCACTGACACACTGCACACCTTTTGTGCGTGGAATGGTGGAGTGAGCACTGACACACTGCACACCTTCTCTCCGTGGAATGGTGGAGCACTGACACACTGCACACCTTCTGTCCATGGAATGGTGGAGCACTGACACACTGCACACCTTTGTCCGTGGAATGGTGGAGTGAGCACGAACACACTGCACACCTTCTGTCTGTGGAATGGTGGAGTGAGCACTGACACACTGCACACCTTCTGTCCGTGGAATGGTGGAGCACTGACACACTGTCTGTCCGTGGAATGGTGGAGCGAGCACTGACACACTGCACACCTTCTGTCCATGGAATGGTGGAGTGAGCACTGACACACTGCACACTTTCTGTCCGTGGAATGGTGGAGCACTGACACACTGCACACCTTCTGTCCATGGAAATGTGGAGTGAGCACTGACACACTGCACACCTTCTTTCCATGGAATGGTGGAGTGAGCACTGACACACTGCACACCTTCTGTCGATGGAATTGTGGAGTGAGCACTGACACACTGCACACCTTCTGTCCGTGGAATGGTGGAGCGAGCACTTGCACATTGCACACCTTCTGTCCGTGGAATGGTGGAGCACTGACACACTGCACATCTTCTGTCCGTGGAATGGTGGAGCACTGACACACTGCACACCTTCTGTCCGTGGAATGTTGGAGCGAGCACTGACACACTGCACACCTTCTGTCCGTGGAATGGTGGAGCACTGACACACTGCTCTGCTTCTGTCCATGGAATGGTGGAGCGAGCACTGACACACTGCACACCTTCTGTCCGTGGAATGGTTTAGTGAGCACTGACACACTGCACACATCCTGTCCGTGGAATGGTCGAGCGAGCACTGACACACTGCACACCTTCTGTCCGTGGAATGGTGGAGAACTGACACACTGCACACCTTCTGTCCGTGGAATGGTTGAGTGATCACTGACAAACTGCACACCTTCTTTCCGTGGAATGGTGGAGTGAGCACTGACACACTGCACACCTTCTGTCCGTGGAATGGTGGAGCACTGACACACTGCACACCTTCTGTCCGTGGAATGGTGGAGTGAGCACTGACACACTGCACACCTTCTATCCGTGGAATGTTGCAGCGAGCACTGACACACTGCACACCTTCTGTCTGTCGAATGGTGGAGTGAGCACTGACACACTGCACACCTTCTGTCCGTGGAATGGTGGAGTGAGCACTGACACACTGCACACCTTTTGTCCGTGGAATGGTGGAGTGAGCACTGACACACTGCACACCTTCTGTCCGTGGAATGGTGGAGCACTGACACACTGCACACCTTCTGTCCATGGAATGGTGGAGCACTGACACACTGCACACCTTCTGTCCGTGGAATGGTGGAGTGAGCACTGACACACTGCACACCTTCTGTCCATGGAAAGGTGGATTGAGTACTGACACACAGAAGACCTTCTGTCCATGGAATGGTGGAGCACTGACACACTGTACACCTTCTGTCCGTGGAATGGTGGAGCGAGCACTGACACACTGCACACCTTCTGTCCGTGAACTGGTGGAGCGAGCACTGACACACTGCACACCTTCTGTCCGTGGAATGGTGGAGCACTGACACACTGCACACCTTCTGTCCGTGGAATGGTGGAGCACTGACACACTGTCTGTCCGTGGAATGGTGGAGCGAGCACTGACACACTGCACACCTTCTGTCCATGGAATGGTGGAGTGAGCACTGACACACTGCACACATTCTGTCCGTGGAATGGTGGAGCACTGACACACTGCACACCTTCTGTCCATGGAATGGTGGAGTGAGCACTGACACACTGCACACCTTCTTTCCATGGAATGGTGGAGTGAGCACTGACACACTGCACACCTTCTGTCCATGGAATTGTGGAGCACTGACACACTGCACACCTTCTGTCCGTGGAATGGTGAAGCGATCATTGACACACTGCACACCTTCTGTCCGTGGAATGGTGGAGCGAGCACTGACACACTGCACACCTCCTGTCCGTGGAATGGTGGAGCACTGACACACTGCACACCTTCTGTCCGTGGAATGGGGGAGTGAGCACTGACACACTGCACACCTTCTGTCCGTGGAATGGTGGAGTGAGCACGAACACACTGCCCACCTTCTGTCTGTGGAATGGTGGAGTGAGCACTGACACACTGCACACCTTCTGTCCGTGGAATGGTGGAGCACTGACACACTGCACACCTTCTGTCCGTGGAATGGTGCAGCGAGCATTTACACACTGCACACCTTCTGTCCGTGGAATGGTGGAGCGAGCACTGACACACTGCACACCTTCTGTCCGTGGAATGGTGGAGCGAGCACTTACACACTGCACACCTTCTGTCCGTGGAATGGTGGAGCACTGACACACTGCGCACCTTCTGTCCGTGGAATGGTGGAGCGAGCACTGACACACTGCACACCTTCTGTCCGTGGAATGGTGGTGCACTGACACACTGCACACCTTCTGTCCGTGGAATGGTGGAGCACTGACACACTGCACACCTTCTGTCCGTGGAATCGTGGAGCACTGACACACTGCACACCTTCTGTCTGTGGAATGGTGGAGCGAGCACTGACACACTGCACACCTTCTGTCCGTGGAATGGTGGAGTGAGCACTGACACACTGCACACATTCTGTCCGTGGAATGGTGGAGCAGTGACACACTGCACACCTTCTGTCCATGGAATGGTTGAGCACTGACACACTGCACAGCTTCTGTTCGTGGAATGGTGGAGCACTGACACACGGCACTGCTTCTGTCCATGGAATGGTGGAGCGAGCACTGACACACTGCACACCTTCTGTCCGTGGAATGGTGGAGTGAGCACTGACACACTGCACACCTTCTGTCCGTGGAATGGTGGAGTGAGCACTGACACACTGCACACCTTCTGTCCGTGGAATGGTGGAGCACTGACACACTGCACTGCTTCTGTCCATGGAATGGTGGAGCGAGCACTGACACACTGCACACCTTCTGTCCGTGGAATGGTGGAGCACTGACACACTGCACACCTTCTGTCCGTGGAATGGTGGAGCACTGACACACTGCACTGCTTCTGTCCATGGAATGGTGGAGCGAGGACTGACACACTGCACACCTTCTGTCCGTGGAATGGTGGAGTGAGCACTGACACACTGCACACCTTCTGTCCGTGGAATGGTGGAGTGAGCACTGACACACTGCACACCTTCTGTCCGTGGAATGGTGGAGCACTGACACACTGCACACCTTCTGTCCGTGGAATGGTGGAGCACTGACACACTGTCTGTCCGTGGAATGGTGGAGCGAGCACTGACACACTGCACACCTTCTGTCCATGGAATGGTGGAGTGAGCACTGACACACTGCACACCTTCTTTCCATGGAATGGTGGAGTGAGCACTGACACACTGCACACCTTCTGTCCATGGAATTGTGGAGCACTGACACACTGCACACCTTCTGTCCGTGGAATGGTGGAGCGATCATTGACACACTGCACACCTTCTGTCCGTGGAATGGTGGAGCGAGCACTGACACACTGCACACCTCCTGTCCGTGGAATGGTGGAGCACTGACACACTGCACAACTTCTGTCCGTGGTATGTTGGAGCGAGCACTGACACACTGCACAGCTTCTGTCCGTGGAATGGTGGAGCACTGACACACTGCACTGCTTCTGTCCATGGAATGGTGGAGCGAGCACTGACACACTGCACACCTTCTGTCCGTGGAATGGTGGAGTGAGCACTGACACACTGCACACCTTCTGTCCGTGGAATGGTGGAGCACTGACACACTGCACTGCTTCTGTCCATGGAATGGTGGAGCGAGCACTGACACACTGCACACCTTCTTTCCGTGGAATGGTGGAGCACTGACACACTGCACACCTTCTGTCCGTGGAATGGTGGAGCACTGACACACTGCACTGCTTCTGTCCATGGAATGGTGGAGCGAGCACTGACACACTGCACACCTTCTGTCCGTGGAATGGTGGAGTGAGCACTGACACACTGCACACCTTCTGTCCGTGGACTGGTGGTGTGAGTACTGACACACTGCACACCTTCTGTCCGTGGAATGGTGGAGCGATCACTGACACACTGCACACCTTCTGTCCGTGGAATGGTGGAGCGAGCACTGACACACTGCACACCTTCTGTTCCTGGAATGGTGGAGCACTGACAGACTGCACACCTTCTGTCCGTGGAATGGTGGAGCACTGACACACTGCACACCTTCTCTCCGTGGAATGGTGGAGCGAGCACTGACACACTGCACACCTTCTGTTCCTGGAATGGTGGAGCACTGACAGACTGCACACCTTCTGTCCGTGGAATGGTGGAGCGAGCACTGACACACTGCACACCTTCTGTCCGTGGAATGGTGGAGCACTGACACACTGCACACCTTCTGTCCGTGGAATGGTGGAGTGAGCACTGACACACTGCACACCTTCTGTCCGTGGAATGGTGGAGCACTGACACACTGCACACCTTCTGTCCGTGGAATGGTGGAGTGAGCACTGACACACTGCACACCTTCTGTCCGTGGAATGATAGAGCACTGACACACTGCACACCTTCTGTCCGTGGAATGGTGGAGCGAGCACTGACACACTGCAGACCTTCTGTCCGTGGAATGGTGGAGCGATCATTGACACACTGCACACCTTCTGTCCGTGGAATGGTCGAGCGAGCACTGACACACTGCAGACCTCCTGTCCGTGGAATGGTGGAGCGATCATTGACACACTGCACACCTCCTGTCCGTGGATTGGTTGAGTGAGCACTGACACACTGCACACCCTCTGTCCGTGGAATGGTGGAGCGAGCACTGACACACTGCACACCTTCTGTCCGTGGAATGGTGGAGCGAGCACTGACACACTGCACACCTTCTGTCCGTGGAATGATGGAGCACTGACACACTGCACACCTTCTGTCCGTGGAATGGTGGAGCACTGACACACTGCACACCTTCTGTCCGTGGAATGGTGGAGTGAGCACTAACACACTGCACACCTTCTGTCCATGGAATGGTGGATTGAGTACTGACACACAGAAGACCTTCTGTCAATGGAATGGTGGAGCACTGACACACTGCACACCTTCTGTCCGTGGAATGGTGGAGCGAGCACTGACACACTGCACACCTTCTGTCCGTGGAATGGTGGAGCGAGCACTTACACATTGCACACCTTCTGTCCGTGGAATGGTGGAGCACTGACACACTGCACACGTTCTGTCCGTGGAATGGTGGAGCACTGACACACTGCACATCTTCTGTCCGTGGAATGTTGGAGCGAGCACTGACACACTGCACACCTTCTGTCCGTGGAATGGTGGAGCACTGACACACTGCACTGCTTCTGTCCATGGAATGGTGGAGCGAGCACTGACACACTGCACACCTTCTGTCCGTGGAATGGTAGAGTGAGCACTGACACACTGCACACCTTCTGTCCGTGGAATGGTGGAGTGAGCACTGACACACTGCACACCTTCTGTCCGTGGAATGGTGGAGCACTGACACACTGCACTGCTTCTGTCCATGGAATGGTGGAGCGAGCACTGACACACTGCACACCTTCTGTCCGTGGAATGGTGGAGCACTGACACACTGCACACCTTCTGTCCGTGGAATGGTGGAGCACTGACACACTGCACTGCTTCTGTCCATGGAATGGTGGAGCGAGCACTGACACACTGCACACCTTCTGTCCGTGGAATGGTGGAGCACTGACACACTGCACACCTTCTGTCCGTGGAATGGTGGAGCACTGACTCACTGCACACGTTCTCTCCGTGGAATGGTGGAGCGAGCACTGACACACTGCACACCTTCTGTTCCTGGAATGGTGGAGCACAGACACACTGCACACCTTCTGTCCGTGGAATGGTGGAGCACTGACACACTGCACACCTTCTGTCCGTGGAATGGTGTAGCACTGACACACTGCACACCTTCTGTCCGTGGAATGGTGGAGTGAGCACTGACACACTGCACACCTTCTGTCCGTGGAATGGTGGAGCACTGACACACTGCACACCTTCTGTCCGTGGAATGGTGGAGTGAGCACTGACACACTGCACACCTTCTGTCCGTGGAATGGTGGAGCACTGACACACTGCACACCTTCTGTCCGTGGAATGGTGGAGTGAGCACTGACACACTGCACACCTTCTGTCCGTGGAATGGTAGAGCACTGACACACTGCACACCTTCTGTCCGTGGAATGGTGGAGCGAGCACTGACACACTGCAGACCTTCTGTCCGTGGAATGGTGGAGCGATCATTGACACACTGCACACCTTCTGTCCGTGGAATGGTGGAGCGAGCACTGACACACTGCACACCTCCTGTCCGTGGAATGGTGGAGCGATCATTGACACACTGCACACCTCCTGTCCGTGGATTGGTTGAGTGAGCACTGACACACTGCACACCTTCTGTCCGTGGAATGGTGGAGCACTGACACACTGCACACCTTCTGTCCGTGGAATGGTTGAATGAGCACTGACTCACTGCACACCTCCTGTCCGTGGAATGGTCGAGCGAGCACTGACACACTGCACACCCTCTGTCCGTGGAACGTTGGAGCGAGCACTGACATACTGCACACCGTCTGTCCGTGGAATGGTGGAGCGAGCACTGACACACTGCACACCTTCTGTCCGTGGAATGGTGGAGCACTGACACACTGCACACCTTCTGTCCGTGGAATGGTGGAGTGAGCACTGACACACTGCACACCGTCTGTCCTTGGAATGGTGGAGTGAGCACTGACATACTGCGCACCTTCTGTCCGTGGAATGGTGGAGCACTGACACACTGCACACCTTCTGTACGTGGAATGGTGCAGCGAGCACTGACACACTGCACACCTTCTGTCCGTGGAATGGTGGAGTGAGCACTGACAAACTGCACACCTTCTGTCCGTGGAATGGTGGAGCGAGCACTGACACACTGCACACCTTCTGTCCGTGGAATGGTGGAGTGAGCACTGACACACTGCACACCTTCTGTCCGTGGAATGGTGGAGTGAGCACTGACACACTGCACACCTTCTGTCCGTGGAATGGTGGAGTGAGCACTGACACACTGCATACCTTCTGTCCGTGGAATGGTGGAGCACTGACACACTGCACACCTTCTGTCCGTGGAATGGTCGAGTGAGCAATGACACACTGCGCACCTTCTGTCCGTGGAATGGTGGAGCGAGCACTGACACACTGCACACCTTCTGTCCGTGGAATGGTGGAGCACTGACACACTGCACACCTTCTGTCCGTGGAATGGTGGAGCACTGACACACTGCACACCTTCTGTCCGTGGAATGATTTAGTGAGCACTGACACACTGCACACCTTCAGCCCGTGGAATGGTGGAGCACTGACACACTGTCCGTGGAATGGTGGAGCGAGCACTGACACACTGCACACCTTCTGTCCATGGAATGGTGGAGTGAGCACTGACACACTGCACACTTTCTGTCCGTGGAATGGTGGAGCACTGACACACTGCACACCTTCTGTCCATGGAAAGGTGGAGTGAGCACTGACACACTGCACACCTTCTTTCCATGGAATGGTGGAGTGAGCACTGACACACTGCACACCTTCTGTCGATGGAATTGTGGAGTGAGCACTGACACACTGCACACCTTCTGTCCGTGGAATGGTGGAGCGAGCACTTACACATTGCACACCTTCTGTCCGTGGAATGGTGGAGCACTGACACACTGCACACCTTCTGTCCGTGGAATGGTGGAGCACTGACACACTGCACACCTTCTGTCCGTGGAATGTTGGAGCGAGCACTGACACACTGCACACCTTCTGTCCGTGGAATTGTGGAGCACTGACACACTGCTCTGCTTCTGTCCATGGAATGGTGGAGCGAGCACTGACACACTGCACACCTTCTGTCCGTGGAATGGTTTAGTGAGCACTGACACACTGCACACATCCTGTCCGTGGAATGGTCGAGCGAGCACTGACACACTGCACACCTTCTGTCCGTGGAATGGTGGAGCGAGCACTGACACACTGCACACCTTCTGTCCGTGGACTGGTGGAGAACTGACACACTGCACACCTTCTGTCCGTGGAATGGTTGAGTGAGCACTGACACACTGCACACCTTCTTTCCGTGGAATGGTGGAGTGAGCACTGACACACTGCACACCTTCTGTCCGTGGAATGGTGGAGCACTGACACACTGCACACCTTCTGTCCGTGGAATGGTGGAGTGAGCACTGACACACTGCACACCTTCTATCCGTGGAATGTTGCAGCGAGCACTGACACACTGCACACCTTCTGTCTGTCGAATGGTGGAGTGAGCACTGACACACTGCACACCTTCTGTCCGTGGAATGGTGGAGTGAGCACTGACACACTGCACACCTTTTGTCCGTGGAATGGTGGAGTGAGCACTGACACACTGCACACCTTCTGTCCGTGGAATGGTGGAGTGAGCACTGACACACTGCACACCTTCTGTCCATGGAATGGTGGAGCACTGACACACTGCACACCTTCTGTCCGTGGAATGGTTGAATGAGCACTGACACACTTCACACCTCCTGTCCGTGGAATGGTCGAGCGAGCACTGACACACTGCACACCCTCTGTCCGTGGAATGGTGGAGCGAGCACTGACACACTGCACACCTTCTGTCCGTGGAATGGTGGAGCGAACACTGACACACTGCACACCTTCTGTCCGTGGAATGGTGGAGCACTGACACACTGCACACCTTCTGTCCGTGGAATGGTTGAGTGAGCACTGACACACTGCACACCTTCTGTCCGTGGAATGGTGGAGTGAGCACTGACATACTGCGCACCTTCTGTCCGTGGAATGGTGGAGCACTGACACACTGCACACCTTCTGTACGTGGAATGGTGGAGCACTGACACACTGCACACCTTCTGTCCGCGGAATGATGGAGCGAGCACTGACACACTGCACACCTCTGTCCGTGGAATGGTGGAGTGAGCACTGACACACTGCACACCTTCTGTCCGTGGAATGGTGGAGTGAGCACTGACACACTGCACACCTTCTGTCCGTGGAATGGTGGAGTGAGCACTGACACACTGCATACCTTCTGTCCGTGGAATGGTGGAGCACTGACACACTGCACACCTTCTGTCCGTGGAATGGTCGAGTGAGCAATGACACACTGCGCACCTTCTGTCCGTGGAATGGTGGAGCGAGCACTGACACACTGCACACCTTCTGTCCGTGGAATGGTGGAGCACTGACACACTGCACACTTCTGTCCGTGGAATAGTGGAGCACTGACACACTGCACACCTTCTGTCCGTGGAATGGTTTCGTGAGCACTGACACACTGCACACCTTCTGTCCGTGGAATGGTTTAGTGAGCACTGACACACTGCACACATCCTGTCCGTGGAATGATCGAGCGAGCACTGACACACTGCACACCTTCTGTCCGTGGAATGGTGGAGCGAGCACTGACACACTGCACACCTTCTGTCCGTGGAATGGTGGAGAACTGACACACTGCACACCTTCTGTCCGTGGAATGGTTGAGTGAGCACTGACACACTGCACACCTTCTTTCCGTGGAATGGTGGAGTGAGCACTGACACACTGCACACCTTCTGTCCGTGGAATGGTGGAGCACTGACACACTGCACTCCTTCTGTCCGTGGAATGGTGGAGTGAGCACTGACACACTGCACACCTTCTATCCGTGGAATGTTGCAGCGAGCACTGACACACTGCACACCTTCTGTCTGTCGAATGGTGGAGTGAGCACTGACACACTGCACACCTTTTGTGCGTGGAATGGTGGAGTGAGCACTGACACACTGCACACCTTCTCTCCGTGGAATGGTGGAGCACTGACACACTGCACACCTTCTGTCCATGGAATGGTGGAGCACTGACACACTGCACACCTTTGTCCGTGGAATGGGGGAGTGAGCACTGACACACTGCACACTTTCTGTCCGTGGAATGGTGGAGCACTGACACACTGCACACCTTATGTCCATGGAAATGTGGAGTGAGCACTGACACACTGCACACCTTCTTTCCATGGAATGGTGGAGTGAGCACTGACACACTGCACACCTTCTGTCGATGGAATTGTGGAGTGAGCACTGACACACTGCACACCTTCTTTCCGTGGAATGGTGGAGTGAGCACTGACACACTGCACACCTTCTGTCCATGGAATGGTGGAGTGAGCACTGACACACTGCACACTTTCTGTCCGTGGAATGGTGGAGCACTGACACACTGCACACCTTCTGTCCATGGAAATGTGGAGTGAGCACTGACACACTGCACACCTTCTTTCCATGGAATGGTGGAGTGAGCACTGACACACTGCACACCTTCTGTCGATGGAATTGTGGAGTGAGCACTGACACACTGCACACCTTCTGTCCGTGGAATAGTGGAGCGAGCACTTACACATTGCACACCTTCTGTCCGTGGAATGGTGGAGCACTGACACACTGCACACCTTCTGTCCGTGGAATGGTGGAGCACTGACACACTGCACACCTTCTGTCCGTGGAATGTTGGAGCGAGCACTGACACACTGCACACCTTCTGTCCGTGGAATGGTGGAGCACTGACACACTGCTCTGCTTCTGTCCATGGAATTGTGGAGCGAGCACTGACACACTGCACACCTTCTGTCCGTGGAATGGTTTAGTGAGCACTGACACACTGCACACATCCTGTCCGTGGAATGGTCGAGCGAGCACTGACACACTGCACACCTTCTGTCCGTGGAATGGTGGAGAACTGACACACTGCACACCTTCTGTCCGTGGAATGGTTGAGTGATCACTGACACACTGCACACCTTCTTTCCGTGGAATGGTGGAGTGAGCACTGACACACTGCACACCTTCTGTCCGTGGAATGGTGGAGCACTGACACACTGCACACCTTCTGTCCGTGGAATGGTGGAGTGAGCACTGACACACTGCACACCTTCTATCCGTGGAATGTTGCAGCGAGCACTGACACACTGTACACCTTCTGTCTGTCGAATGGTGGAGTGAGCACTGACACACTGCACACCTTCTGTCCGTGGAATGGTGGAGTGAGCACTGACACACTGCACACCTTTTGTCCGTGGAATGGTGGAGTGAGCACTGACACACTGCACACCTTCTGTCCGTGGAATGGTGGAGCACTGACACACTGCACACCTTCTGTCCATGGAATGGTGGAGCACTGACACACTGCACACCTTCTGTCCGTGGAATGCTGGAGTGAGCACTGACACACTGCACACCTTCTGTCCATGGAAAGGTGGATTGAGTACTGACACACAGAAGACCTTCTGTCCATGGAATGGTGGAGCACTGACACACTGTACACCTTCTGTCCGTGGAATGGTGGAGCGAGCACTGACACACTGCACACCTTCTGTCCGTGAACTGGTGGAGCGAGCACTGACACACTGCACAGCTTCTGTCCGTGGAATGGTGGAGCACTGACACACTGCACACCTTCTGTCCGTGGAATGGTGGAGCACTGACACACTGTCTGTCCGTGGAATGGTGGAGCGAGCACTGACACATTGCACACCTTCTGTCCATGGAATGGTGGAGTGAGCACTGACACACTGCACACTTTCTGTCCGTGGAATGGCGGAGCACTGACACACTGCACACCTTCTGTCCATGGAATGGTGGAGTGAGCACTGACACACTGCACACCTTCTTTCCATGGAATGGTGGAGTGAGCACTGACACACTGCACACCTTCTGTCCATGGAATTGTGGAGCACTGACACACTGCACACCTTCTGTCCGTGGAATGGTGAAGCGATCATTGACACACTGCACACCTTCTGTCCGTGGAATGGTGGAGCGAGCACTGACACACTGCACACCTCCTGTCCGTGGAATGGTGGAGCACTGACACACTGCACACCTTCTGTCCGTGGAATGGTGGAGTGAGCACTGACACACTGCACACCTTCTGTCCGTGGAATGGTGGAGCACTGACGCACTGCACTGCTTCTGTCCATGGAATGGTGGAGCGAGCACTGACACACTGCACACCTTCTGTCCGTGGAATGGTGGAGCACTGACACACTGCACACCTTCTGTCCGTGGAATGGTGGAGCGAGCACTGACACACTGCACACCTTCTGTCCGTGGAATGGTGGAGTGAGCACTGACACACTGCACACCTTCTGTCCGTGGAATGGTGGAGTGAGCACTGACACACTGCACACCTTCTGTCCGTGGAATGGTGGAGCACTGACACACTGCACACCTTCTGTCCGTGGAATGGTGGAGCACTGACACACTGTCTGTCCGTGGAATGGTGGAGCGAGCACTGACACACTGCACACCTTCTTTCCATGGAATGGTGGAGTGAGCACTGACACACTGCACACCTTCTGTCCATGGAATTGTGGAGCACTGACACACTGCACACCTTCTGTCCGTGGAATGGTGGAGCACTGACACACTGCACACCTTCTGTCCGTGGAATGGTGGAGCGAGCACTGACACACTGCACACCTTCTGTCCGTGGAATGGTGGACTGAGCACTGACACACTGCACACCTTCTGTCCGTGGAATGGTGGAGTGAGCACTGACACACTGCACACCTTCTGTCCGTGGAATGGTGGAGCACTGACACACTGCACACCTTCTGTCCGTGGAATGGTGGAGCACTGACACACTGTCTGTCCGTGGAATGGTGGAGCGAGCACTGACACACTGCACACCTTCTGTCCATGGAATGGTGGAGTGAGCACTGACACACTGCACACCTTCTTTCCATGGAATGGTGGAGTGAGCACTGACACACTGCACACCTTCTGTCCATGGAATTGTGGAGCACTGACACACTGCACACCTTCTGTCCATGGAATGGTGGAGCGATCATTGACACACTGCACACCTTCTGTCCATGGAATTGTGGAGCACTGACACACTGCATACCTTCTGTCCGTGGAATGGTGGAGCACTGACACACTGCACACCTTCTGTCCGTGGAATGGTCGAGTGAGCAATGACACACTGCGCACCTTCTGTCCGTGGAATGGTGGAGCGAGCACTGACACACTGCACACCTTCTGTCCGTGGAATGGTGGAGCACTGACACACTGCACACTTCTGTCCGTGGAATGGTGGAGCACTGACACACTGCACACCTTCTGTCCGTGGAATGGTTTCGTGAGCACTGACACACTGCACACCTTCTGTCCGTGGAATGGTTTAGTGAGCACTGACACACTGCACACATCCTGTCCGTGGAATGATCGAGCGAGCACTGACACACTGCACACCTTCTGTCCGTGGAATGGTGGAGCGAGCACTGACACACTGCACACCTTCTGTCCGTGGAATGGTGGAGAACTGACACACTGCACACCTTCTGTCCGTGGAATGGTTGAGTGAGCACTGACACACTGCACACCTTCTTTCCGTGGAATGGTGGAGTGAGCACTGACACACTGCACACCTTCTGTCCGTGGAATGGTGGAGCACTGACACACTGCACTCCTTCTGTCCGTGGAATGGTGGAGTGAGCACTGACACACTGCACACCTTCTATCCGTGGAATGTTGCAGCGAGCACTGACACACTGCACACCTTCTGTCTGTCGAATGGTGGAGTGAGCACTGACACACTGCACACCTTTTGTGCGTGGAATGGTGGAGTGAGCACTGACACACTGCACACCTTCTCTCCGTGGAATGGTGGAGCACTGACACACTGCACACCTTCTGTCCATGGAATGGTGGAGCACTGACACACTGCACACCTTTGTCCGTGGAATGGGGGAGTGAGCACTGACACACTGCACACTTTCTGTCCGTGGAATGGTGGAGCACTGACACACTGCACACCTTATGTCCATGGAAATGTGGAGTGAGCACTGACACACTGCACACCTTCTTTCCATGGAATGGTGGAGTGAGCACTGACACACTGCACACCTTCTGTCGATGGAATTGTGGAGTGAGCACTGACACACTGCACACCTTCTTTCCGTGGAATGGTGGAGTGAGCACTGACACACTGCACACCTTCTGTCCATGGAATGGTGGCGTGAGCACTGACACACTGCACACTTTCTGTCCGTGGAATGGTGGAGCACTGACACACTGCACACCTTCTGTCCATGGAAATGTGGAGTGAGCACTGACACACTGCACACCTTCTTTCCATGGAATGGTGGAGTGAGCACTGACACACTGCACACCTTCTGTCGATGGAATTGTGGAGTGAGCACTGACACACTGCACACCTTCTGTCCGTGGAATGGTGGAGCGAGCACTTACACATTGCACACCTTCTGTCCGTGGAATGGTGGAGCACTGACACACTGCACACCTTCTGTCCGTGGAATGGTGGAGCACTGACACACTGCACACCTTCTGTCCGTGGAATGTTGGAGCGAGCACTGACACACTGCACACCTTCTGTCCGTGGAATGGTGGAGCACTGACACACTGCTCTGCTTCTGTCCATGGAATGGTGGAGCGAGCACTGACACACTGCACACCTTCTGTCCGTGGAATGGTTTAGTGAGCACTGACACACTGCACACATCCTGTCCGTGGAATGGTCGAGCGAGCACTGACACACTGCACACCTTCTGTCCGTGGAATGGTGGAGAACTGACACACTGCACACCTTCTGTCCGTGGAATGGTTGAGTGATCACTGACACACTGCACACCTTCTTTCCGTGGAATGGTGGAGTGAGCACTGACACACTGCACACCTTCTGTCCGTGGAATGGTGGAGCACTGACACACTGCACACCTTCTGTCCGTGGAATGGTGGAGTGAGCACTGACACACTGCACACCTTCTATCCGTGGAATGTTGCAGCGAGCACTGACACACTGTACACCTTCTGTCTGTCGAATGGTGGAGTGAGCACTGACACACTGCACACCTTCTGTCCGTGGAATGGTGGAGTGAGCACTGACACACTGCACACCTTTTGTCCGTGGAATGGTGGAGTGAGCACTGACACACTGCACACCTTCTGTCCGTGGAATGGTGGAGCACTGACACACTGCACACCTTCTGTCCATGGAATGGTGGAGCACTGACACACTGCACACCTTCTGTCCGTGGAATGCTGGAGTGAGCACTGACACACTGCACACCTTCTGTCCATGGAAAGGTGGATTGAGTACTGACACACAGAAGACCTTCTGTCCATGGAATGGTGGAGCACTGACACACTGTACACCTTCTGTCCGTGGAATGGTGGAGCGAGCACTGACACACTGCACACCTTCTGTCCGTGAACTGGTGGAGCGAGCACTGACACACTGCACAGCTTCTGTCCGTGGAATGGTGGAGCACTGACACACTGCACACCTTCTGTCCGTGGAATGGTGGAGCACTGACACACTGTCTGTCCGTGGAATGGTGGAGCGAGCACTGACACATTGCACACCTTCTGTCCATGGAATGGTGGAGTGAGCACTGACACACTGCACACTTTCTGTCCGTGGAATGGCGGAGCACTGACACACTGCACACCTTCTGTCCATGGAATGGTGGAGTGAGCACTGACACACTGCACACCTTCTTTCCATGGAATGGTGGAGTGAGCACTGACACACTGCACACCTTCTGTCCATGGAATTGTGGAGCACTGACACACTGCACACCTTCTGTCCGTGGAATGGTGAAGCGATCATTGACACACTGCACACCTTCTGTCCGTGGAATGGTGGAGCGAGCACTGACACACTGCACACCTCCTGTCCGTGGAATGGTGGAGCACTGACACACTGCACACCTTCTGTCCGTGGAATGGTGGAGTGAGCACTGACACACTGCACACCTTCTGTCCGTGGAATGGTGGAGCACTGACGCACTGCACTGCTTCTGTCCATGGAATGGTGGAGCGAGCACTGACACACTGCACACCTTCTGTCCGTGGAATGGTGGAGCACTGACACACTGCACACCTTCTGTCCGTGGAATGGTGGAGCGAGCACTGACACACTGCACACCTTCTGTCCGTGGAATGGTGGAGTGAGCACTGACACACTGCACACCTTCTGTCCGTGGAATGGTGGAGTGAGCACTGACACACTGCACACCTTCTGTCCGTGGAATGGTGGAGCACTGACACACTGCACACCTTCTGTCCGTGGAATGGTGGAGCACTGACACACTGTCTGTCCGTGGAATGGTGGAGCGAGCACTGACACACTGCACACCTTCTGTCCATGGAATGGTGGAGTGAGCACTGACACACTGCACACCTTCTTTCCATGGAATGGTGGAGTGAGCACTGACACACTGCACACCTTCTGTCCATGGAATTGTGGAGCACTGACACACTGCACACCTTCTGTCCGTGGAATGGTGGAGCACTGACACACTGCACACCTTCTGTCCGTGGAATGGTGGAGCGAGCACTGACACACTGCACACCTTCTGTCCGTGGAATGGTGGACTGAGCACTGACACACTGCACACCTTCTGTCCGTGGAATGGTGGAGTGAGCACTGACACACTGCACACCTTCTGTCCGTGGAATGGTGGAGCACTGACACACTGCACACCTTCTGTCCGTGGAATGGTGGAGCACTGACACACTGTCTGTCCGTGGAATGGTGGAGCGAGCACTGACACACTGCACACCTTCTGTCCATGGAATGGTGGAGTGAGCACTGACACACTGCACACCTTCTTTCCATGGAATGGTGGAGTGAGCACTGACACACTGCACACCTTCTGTCCATGGAATTGTGGAGCACTGACACACTGCACACCTTCTGTCCATGGAATGGTGGAGCGATCATTGACACACTGCACACCTTCTGTCCGTGGAATGGTGGAGCGAGCACTGACACACTGCACACCTCCTGTCCGTGGAATGGTGGAGCACTGACACACTGCACAACTTCTGTCCGTGGAATGTTGGAGCGAGCACTGACACACTGCACAGCTTCTGTCCGTGGAATGGTGGAGCACTGACACACTGCACACCTTCTGTCCGTGGAATGGTGGAGCGAGCACTGACACACTGCACACCTTCTGTCCGTGGAATGGTGGAGCACTGACACACTGCACTGCTTCTGTCCATGGAATGGTGGAGCGAGCACTGACACACTGCACACCTTCTGTCCATGGAATGGTGGAGCGAGCACTGACACACTGCACACCTTCTGTCCGTGGAATGGTGGAGCACTGACACACTGCACACCTTCTGTCCGTGGAATGGTGGAGCACTGACACACTGCACTGCTTCTGTCCATGGAATGGTGGAGCGAGCACTGACACACTGCACACCTTCTGTCCGTGGAATGGTGGAGTGAGCACTGACACACTGCACACCTTCTGTCCGTGGAATGGTGGAGTGAGCACTGACACACTGCACACCTTCTGTCCGTGGAATGGTGGAGCGATCACTGACACACTGCACACCTTCTGTCCGTGGAATGGTGGAGCACTGACACACTGCACACCTTCTGTCCGTGGAATGGTGGAGCTAGCACTGACACACTGCACACCTTCTGTCCGTGGAATGGTGGAGCACTGACACATGCACACCTTCTGTCCGTGGAATGGTGGAGTGAGCACTGACACACTGCACACCTTCTGTCCGTGGAATGGTGGAGCACTGACACACTGCACACCTTCTGTCCGTGGAATGGTGGAGTGAGCACTGACACACTGCACACCTTCTGTCCGTGGAATGATAGAGCACTGACACACTGCACACCTTCTGTCCATGGAATGGTGGAGCGAGCACTGACACACTGCAGACCTTCTGTCCGTGGAATGGTGGAGCGATCATTGACACACTGCACACCTTCTGTCCGTGGAATGGTCGAGCGAGCACTGACACACTGCAGACCTCCTGTCCGTGGAATGGTGGAGCGATCATTGACACACTGCACACCTCCTGTCCGTGGATTGGTTGAGTGAGCACTGACACACTGCACACCTTCTGTCCGTGGAATGGTGGAGCACTGACACACTGCACACCTTCTGTCCGTGGAATGGTTGAATGAGCACTGACACACTGCACACCTCCTGTCCGTGGAATGGTCGAGCGAGCACTGACACACTGCACACCCTCTGTCCGTGGAATGGTGGAGCGAGCACTGACACACTGCACACCTTCTGTCCGTGGAATGGTGGAGCGAGCACTGACACACTGCACACCTTCTGTCCGTGGAATGATGGAGCACTGACACACTGCACACCTTCTGTCCGTGGAATGGTGGAGCACTGACACACTGCACACCTTCTGTCCGTGGAATGGTGGAGTGAGCACTGACACACTGCACACCTTCTGTCCATGGAATCGTGGATTGAGTACTGACACACAGAAGACCTTCTGTCAATGGAATGGTGGAGCACTGACACACTGTACACCTTCTGTCCGTGGAATGGTGGAGCGAGCACTGACACACTGCACACCTTCTGTCCGTGAACTGGTGGAGCGAGCACTGACACACTGCACACCTTCTGTCCGTGGAATGGTGGAGCACTGACACACTGCACACCTTCTGTCCGTGGAATGGTGGAGCACTGACACACTGTCTGTCCGTGGAATGGTGGAGCGAGCACTGACACACTGCACACCTTCTGTCCATGGAATGGTGGAGTGAGCACTGACACACTGCACACTTTCTGTCCGTGGAATGGTGGAGCACTGACACACTGCACACCTTCTGTCCCTGGAATGGTGCAGTGAGCACTGACACACTGCACACCTTCTTTCTATGGAATGGTGGAGTGAGCACTGACACACTGCACACCTTCTGTCCATGGAATTGTGGAGCACTGACACACTGCACACCTTCTGTCCGTGAAATGGTGGAGCGAGCACTGACACACTGCACACCTTCTTTCCGTGGAATGGTGGAGTGAGCACTGACACACTGCACACCTTCTGTCCGTGGAATGGTGGAGCACTGACACACTGCACTCCTTCTGTCCGTGGAATGGTGGAGTGAGCACTGACACACTGCACACCTTCTATCCGTGGAATGTTGCAGCGAGCACTGACACACTGCACACCTTCTGTCTGTCGAATGGTGGAGTGAGCACTGACACACTGCACACCTTTTGTGCGTGGAATGGTGGAGTGAGCACTGACACACTGCACACCTTCTCTCCGTGGAATGGTGGAGCACTGACACACTGCACACCTTCTGTCCATGGAATGGTGGAGCACTGACACACTGCACACCTTTGTCCGTGGAATGGGGGAGTGAGCACTGACACACTGCACACTTTCTGTCCGTGGAATGGTGGAGCACTGACACACTGCACACCTTATGTCCATGGAAATGTGGAGTGAGCACTGACACACTGCACACCTTCTTTCCATGGAATGGTGGAGTGAGCACTGACACACTGCACACCTTCTGTCGATGGAATTGTGGAGTGAGCACTGACACACTGCACACCTTCTTTCCGTGGAATGGTGGAGTGAGCACTGACACACTGCACACCTTCTGTCCATGGAATGGTGGAGTGAGCACTGACACACTGCACACTTTCTGTCCGTGGAATGGTGGAGCACTGACACACTGCACACCTTCTGTCCATGGAAATGTGGAGTGAGCACTGACACACTGCACACCTTCTTTCCATGGAATGGTGGAGTGAGCACTGACACACTGCACACCTTCTGTCGATGGAATTGTGGAGTGAGCACTGACACACTGCACACCTTCTGTCCGTGGAATGGTGGAGCGAGCACTTACACATTGCACACCTTCTGTCCGTGGAATGGTGGAGCACTGACACACTGCACACCTTCTGTCCGTGGAATGGTGGAGCACTGACACACTGCACACCTTCTGTCCGTGGAATGTTGGAGCGAGCACTGACACACTGCACACCTTCTGTCCGTGGAATGGTGGAGCACTGACACACTGCTCTGCTTCTGTCCATGGAATGGTGGAGCGAGCACTGACACACTGCACACCTTCTGTCCGTGGAATGGTTTAGTGAGCACTGACACACTGCACACATCCTGTCCGTGGAATGGTCGAGCGAGCACTGACACACTGCACACCTTCTGTCCGTGGAATGGTGGAGAACTGACACACTGCACACCTTCTGTCCGTGGAATGGTTGAGTGATCACTGACACACTGCACACCTTCTTTCCGTGGAATGGTGGAGTGAGCACTGACACACTGCACACCTTCTGTCCGTGGAATGGTGGAGCACTGACACACTGCACACCTTCTGTCCGTGGAATGGTGGAGTGAGCACTGACACACTGCACACCTTCTATCCGTGGAATGTTGCAGCGAGCACTGACACACTGTACACCTTCTGTCTGTCGAATGGTGGAGTGAGCACTGACACACTGCACACCTTCTGTCCGTGGAATGGTGGAGTGAGCACTGACACACTGCACACCTTTTGTCCGTGGAATGGTGGAGTGAGCACTGACACACTGCACACCTTCTGTCCGTGGAATGGTGGAGCACTGACACACTGCACACCTTCTGTCCATGGAATGGTGGAGCACTGACACACTGCACACCTTCTGTCCGTGGAATGCTGGAGTGAGCACTGACACACTGCACACCTTCTGTCCATGGAAAGGTGGATTGAGTACTGACACACAGAAGACCTTCTGTCCATGGAATGGTGGAGCACTGACACACTGTACACCTTCTGTCCGTGGAATGGTGGAGCGAGCACTGACACACTGCACACCTTCTGTCCGTGAACTGGTGGAGCGAGCACTGACACACTGCACAGCTTCTGTCCGTGGAATGGTGGAGCACTGACACACTGCACACCTTCTGTCCGTGGAATGGTGGAGCACTGACACACTGTCTGTCCGTGGAATGGTGGAGCGAGCACTGACACATTGCACACCTTCTGTCCATGGAATGGTGGAGTGAGCACTGACACACTGCACACTTTCTGTCCGTGGAATGGCGGAGCACTGACACACTGCACACCTTCTGTCCATGGAATGGTGGAGTGAGCACTGACACACTGCACACCTTCTTTCCATGGAATGGTGGAGTGAGCACTGACACACTGCACACCTTCTGTCCATGGAATTGTGGAGCACTGACACACTGCACACCTTCTGTCCGTGGAATGGTGAAGCGATCATTGACACACTGCACACCTTCTGTCCGTGGAATGGTGGAGCGAGCACTGACACACTGCACACCTCCTGTCCGTGGAATGGTGGAGCACTGACACACTGCACACCTTCTGTCCGTGGAATGGTGGAGTGAGCACTGACACACTGCACACCTTCTGTCCGTGGAATGGTGGAGCACTGACGCACTGCACTGCTTCTGTCCATGGAATGGTGGAGCGAGCACTGACACACTGCACACCTTCTGTCCGTGGAATGGTGGAGCACTGACACACTGCACACCTTCTGTCCGTGGAATGGTGGAGCGAGCACTGACACACTGCACACCTTCTGTCCGTGGAATGGTGGAGTGAGCACTGACACACTGCACACCTTCTGTCCGTGGAATGGTGGAGTGAGCACTGACACACTGCACACCTTCTGTCCGTGGAATGGTGGAGCACTGACACACTGCACACCTTCTGTCCGTGGAATGGTGGAGCACTGACACACTGTCTGTCCGTGGAATGGTGGAGCGAGCACTGACACACTGCACACCTTCTGTCCATGGAATGGTGGAGTGAGCACTGACACACTGCACACCTTCTTTCCATGGAATGGTGGAGTGAGCACTGACACACTGCACACCTTCTGTCCATGGAATTGTGGAGCACTGACACACTGCACACCTTCTGTCCGTGGAATGGTGGAGCACTGACACACTGCACACCTTCTGTCCGTGGAATGGTGGAGCGAGCACTGACACACTGCACACCTTCTGTCCGTGGAATGGTGGACTGAGCACTGACACACTGCACACCTTCTGTCCGTGGAATGGTGGAGTGAGCACTGACACACTGCACACCTTCTGTCCGTGGAATGGTGGAGCACTGACACACTGCACACCTTCTGTCCGTGGAATGGTGGAGCACTGACACACTGTCTGTCCGTGGAATGGTGGAGCGAGCACTGACACACTGCACACCTTCTGTCCATGGAATGGTGGAGTGAGCACTGACACACTGCACACCTTCTTTCCATGGAATGGTGGAGTGAGCACTGACACACTGCACACCTTCTGTCCATGGAATTGTGGAGCACTGACACACTGCACACCTTCTGTCCATGGAATGGTGGAGCGATCATTGACACACTGCACACCTTCTGTCCGTGGAATGGTGGAGCGAGCACTGACACACTGCACACCTCCTGTCCGTGGAATGGTGGAGCACTGACACACTGCACAACTTCTGTCCGTGGAATGTTGGAGCGAGCACTGACACACTGCACAGCTTCTGTCCGTGGAATGGTGGAGCACTGACACACTGCACACCTTCTGTCCGTGGAATGGTGGAGCGAGCACTGACACACTGCACACCTTCTGTCCGTGGAATGGTGGAGCACTGACACACTGCACTGCTTCTGTCCATGGAATGTTGGAGCGAGCACTGACACACTGCACACCTTCTGTCCATGGAATGGTGGAGCGAGCACTGACACACTGCACACCTTCTGTCCGTGGAATGGTGGAGCACTGACACACTGCACACCTTCTGTCCGTGGAATGGTGGAGCACTGACACACTGCACTGCTTCTGTCCATGGAATGGTGGAGCGAGCACTGACACACTGCACACCTTCTGTCCGTGGAATGGTGGAGTGAGCACTGACACACTGCACACCTTCTGTCCGTGGAATGGTGGAGTGAGCACTGACACACTGCACACCTTCTGTCCGTGGAATGGTGGAGCGATCACTGACACACTGCACACCTTCTGTCCGTGGAATGGTGGAGCACTGACACACTGCACACCTTCTGTCCGTGGAATGGTGGAGCTAGCACTGACACACTGCACACCTTCTGTCCGTGGAATGGTGGAGCACTGACACATGCACACCTTCTGTCCGTGGAATGGTGGAGTGAGCACTGACACACTGCACACCTTCTGTCCGTGGAATGGTGGAGCACTGACACACTGCACACCTTCTGTCCGTGGAATGGTGGAGTGAGCACTGACACACTGCACACCTTCTGTCCGTGGAATGATAGAGCACTGACACACTGCACACCTTCTGTCCATGGAATGGTGGAGCGAGCACTGACACACTGCAGACCTTCTGTCCGTGGAATGGTGGAGCGATCATTGACACACTGCACACCTTCTGTCCGTGGAATGGTCGAGCGAGCACTGACACACTGCAGACCTCCTGTCCGTGGAATGGTGGAGCGATCATTGACACACTGCACACCTCCTGTCCGTGGATTGGTTGAGTGAGCACTGACACACTGCACACCTTCTGTCCGTGGAATGGTGGAGCACTGACACACTGCACACCTTCTGTCCGTGGAATGGTTGAATGAGCACTGACACACTGCACACCTCCTGTCCGTGGAATGGTCGAGCGAGCACTGACACACTGCACACCCTCTGTCCGTGGAATGGTGGAGCGAGCACTGACACACTGCACACCTTCTGTCCGTGGAATGGTGGAGCGAGCACTGACACACTGCACACCTTCTGTCCGTGGAATGATGGAGCACTGACACACTGCACACCTTCTGTCCGTGGAATGGTGGAGCACTGACACACTGCACACCTTCTGTCCGTGGAATGGTGGAGTGAGCACTGACACACTGCACACCTTCTGTCCATGGAATCGTGGATTGAGTACTGACACACAGAAGACCTTCTGTCAATGGAATGGTGGAGCACTGACACACTGTACACCTTCTGTCCGTGGAATGGTGGAGCGAGCACTGACACACTGCACACCTTCTGTCCGTGAACTGGTGGAGCGAGCACTGACACACTGCACACCTTCTGTCCGTGGAATGGTGGAGCACTGACACACTGCACACCTTCTGTCCGTGGAATGGTGGAGCACTGACACACTGTCTGTCCGTGGAATGGTGGAGCGAGCACTGACACACTGCACACCTTCTGTCCATGGAATGGTGGAGTGAGCACTGACACACTGCACACTTTCTGTCCGTGGAATGGTGGAGCACTGACACACTGCACACCTTCTGTCCCTGGAATGGTGCAGTGAGCACTGACACACTGCACACCTTCTTTCTATGGAATGGTGGAGTGAGCACTGACACACTGCACACCTTCTGTCCATGGAATTGTGGAGCACTGACACACTGCACACCTTCTGTCCGTGAAATGGTGGAGCGAGCACTGACACACTGCACACCTTCTGTCCGTGGAATGGTGGAGCGAGCACTTACACATTGCACACCTTCTGTCCGTGGAATGGTGGAGCACTGACACACTGCACACGTTCTGTCCGTGGAATGGTGGAGCACTGACACACTGCACATCTTCTGTCCGTGGAATGTTGGAGCGAGCACTGACACACTGCACAGCTTCTGTCCGTGGAATGGTGGAGCACTGACACACTGCACTGCTTCTGTCCATGGAATGGTGGAGCGAGCACTGACACACTGCACACCTTCTGTCCGTGGAATGGTGGAGTGAGCACTGACACACTGCACACCTTCTGTCCGTGGAATGGTGGAGTGAGCACTGACACACTGCACACCTTCTGTCCGTGGAATGGTGGAGCACTGACACACTGCACTGCTTCTGTCCATGGAATGGTGGAGCGAGCACTGACACACTGCACACCTTCTGTCCGTGGAATGGTGGAGCACTGACACACTGCACACCTTCTGTCCGTGGAATGGTGGAGCACTGACACACTGCACTGCTTCTGTCCATGGAATGGTGGAGCGAGCACTGACACACTGCACACCTTCTGTCCGTGGAATGGTGGAGTGAGCACAGACACACTGCACACCTTCTATCCGTGTAATGGTGGAGTGAGCACTGACACTGCACACCTTCTGTCCGTGGAATGGTGGAGCGATCACTGACACACTGCACACCTTCTGTCCGTGGAATGATGGAGCACTGACACACTGCACACGTTCTCTCCGTGGAATGGTGGAGCGAGCACTGACACACTGCACAACTTCTGTTCCTGGAATGGTGGAGCACAGACACACTGCACACCTTCTGTCCGTGGAATGGTGGAGCACTGACACACTGCACACCTTCTGTCCGTGGAATGGTGTAGCACTGACACACTGCACACCTTCTGTCGGTGGAATGGTGGAGTGAGCACTGACACACTGCACACCTTCTGTCCGTGGAATGGTGGAGCACTGACACACTGCACACCTTCTGTCCGTGGAATGGTGGAGTGAGCACTGACACACTGCACACCTTCTGTCCGTGGAATGGTGGAGCACTGACACACTGCACACCTTCTGTCCGTGGAATGGTGGAGCGATCATTGACACACTGCACACCTTCTGTCCGTGTAATGGTGGAGCGAGCACTGACACACTGCACACCTCCTGTCCGTGGAATGGTGGAGCGATCATTGACACACTGCACACCTCCTGTCCGTGGATTGGTTGAGTGAGCACTGACACACTGCACACCTTCTGTCCGTGGATTGGTTGAGTGAGCACTGACACACTGCACACCTCCTGTCCGTGGATTGGTTGAGCGAGCACTGACACACTGCACACCTTCTGTCCGTGGAATGGTGGAGCACTGACACACTGCACACCTTCTGTCCGTGGAATGGTTGAATGAGCACTGACACACTGCACACCTCCTGTCCGTGGAATGGTCGAGCGAGCACTGACACACTGCACACCCTCTGTCCGTGGAACGTTGGAGCGAGCACTGACACACTGCACACCTTCTGTCCGTGGAATGGTGGAGCGAGCACTGACACACTGCACACCTTCTGTCCGTGGAATGGTGGAGCACTGACACACTGCACACCTTCTGTCCGTGGAATGGTGGAGTGAGCACTGACACACTGCACACCGTCTGTCCGTGGAATGGTGGAGTGAGCACTGACATACTGCGCACCTTCTGTCCGTGGAATGGTGGAGCACTGACACACTGCACACCTTCTGTACGTGGAATGGTGGAGCACTGACACACTGCACACCTTCTGTCCGTGGAATGGTGCAGCGAGCACTGACACACTGCACACCTACTGTCCGTGGAATGGTGGAGTGAGCACTGACAAACTGCACACCTTCTGTCCGTGGAATGGTGGAGCGAGCACTGACACACTGCACACCTTCTGTCCGTGGAATGGTGGAGTGAGCACTGACACACTGCACACCTTCTGTCCGTGGAATGGTGGAGTGAGCACTGACACACTGCACACCTTCTGTCCGTGGAATGGTGGAGTGAGCACTGACACACTGCATACCTTCTGTCCGTGGAATGGTGGAGCACTGACACACTGCACACCTTCTGTCCGTGGAATGGTCGAGTGAGCAATGACACACTGCGCACCTTCTGTCCGTGGAATGGTGGAGCGAGCACTGACACACTGCACACCTTCTGTCCGTGGAATGGTGGAGCACTGACACACTGCACACCTTCTGTCCGTGGAATGGTGGAGCACTGACACACTGCACACCTTCTGTCCGTGGAATGATTTAGTGAGCACTGACACACTGCACACCTTCTGTCCGTGGAATGGATTAGTGAGCACTGACACACTGCACACATCCTGTCCGTGGAATGGTCGAGCGAGCACTGACACACTGCACACCTTCTGTCCGTGGAATGGTTGAGTGAGCACTGACACACTGCACACCTTCTTTCCGTGGAATGGTGGAGTGAGCACTGACACACTGCACACCTTCTGTCAGTGGAATGGTGGAGCACTGACACACTGCACACCTTCTGTCTGTGGAATGGTGGAGTGAGCACTGACACACTGCACACCTTCTATCCGTGGAATGTTGCAGCGAGCACTGACACACTGCACACCTTCTGTCTGTCGAATGGTGGAGTGAGCACTGACACACTGCACACCTTCTGTCCGTGGAATGGTGGAGCACTGACACACTGCACACCTTCTGTCCGTGGAATGGTGGAGCACTGACACACTGCACACCTTCTCTCCGTGGAATGGTGGAGCAATGACACACTGCACACCTTCTGTCCGTGGAATGGTGGAGTGAGCACTGACACACTGCACACCTTCTGTCCGTGGAATGGTGGAGTGAGCACTGACACACTGCACACCTTCTGTCCGTGGAATGGTGGAGTGAGCACTGACACACTGCACACCTTCTGTCCGTGGAATGGGGGAGTGAGCATTGACACACTGCACACCTTCTGTCTGTGGAATGGTGGAGTGAGCACTGACACACTGCACACCTTCTGTCCGTGGAATGGTGGAGCACTGACACACTGTCTGTCCGTGGAATGGTGGAGCGAGCACTGACACACTGCACACCTTCTGTCCATGGAATGGTGGAGTGAGCACTGACACACTGCACACTTTCTGTCCGTCGAATGGTGGAGCACTGACACACTGCACACCTTCTGTCCATGGAATGGTGGAGTGAGCACTGACACACTGCACACCTTCTTTCCATGGAATGGTGGAGTGAGCACTGACACACTGCACACCTTCAGTCGATGGAATTGTGGAGCACTGACACACTGCACACCTTCTGTCCGTGGAATGGTGGAGCGAGCACTGACACACTGCACACCTTCTGTCCGTGGAATGGTGGAGCGAGCACTTACACATTGCACACCTTCTGTCCGTGGAATGGTGGAGTACTGACACACTGCACACCTTCTGTCCGTGGAATGGTGGAGCACTGACACACAGCACACCTTCAGTCCGTGGAATGTTGGAGCGAGCACTGACACACTGCACACCTTCTGTCCGTGGAATGGTGGAGCACTGACACACTGCACTGCTTCTGTCCATGGAATGGTGGAGCACTGACACACTGCACACCTTCTGTCCGTGGAATGGTGGAGCGAGCACTGACACACTGCACACCTTCTGTCCGTGGAATGGTGGAGCGAGCACTGACACACTGCACACCTTCTGTCCGTGGAATGGTGGAGTGAGCACTGACACACTGCACACCTTCTGTCCGTGGAATGGTGGAGTGAGCAGTGACACACTGCACACCTTCTGTCCGTGGAATGGTGGAGCGATCACTGACACACTGCACACCTTCTGTCCGTGGAATGGTGGAGCACTGACACACTGCACACCTTCTCTCCGTGGAATGATGGAGCGAGCACTGTCACACTGCACACCTTCTGTTCCTGGAATGGTGGAGCACTGACACACTGCACACCTTCTGTCCGTGGATTGGTGGAGCACTGACACACTGCACACCTTCTGTCCGTGGAATGGTGGAGCACTGACACACTGCACACCTTCTGTCCGTGGAATGGTGGAGCGAGCACTGACACACTGCACACCTTCGGTCCGTGGAATGGTGGAGTGAGCACTGACACACTGCACACCTTCTGTCCGTGGAATGGTGGAGTGAGCACTGACACACTGCACACCTTCTGTCCGTGGAATGGTGGAGCACTGACACACTGCACACCTTCTGTCCGTGGAATGGTGGAGTGAGCACTGACACACTGCACACCTTCTGTCCGTGGAATGGTAGAGCACTGACACACTGCACACCTTCTGTCCGTGGAATGGTGGAGCGAGCACTGACACACTGCAGACCTTCTGTCCGTGGAATGGTGGAGCGATCATTGACACACTGCACACCTTCTGTCCGTGGAATGGTGGAGCGAGCACTGACACACTGCACACCTCCTGTCCGTGGAATGGTGGAGCGATCATTGACACACTGCACACCTCCTGTCCGTGGATTGGTTGAGTGAGCACTGACACACTGCACACCTTCTGTCCGTGGAATGGTGGAGCACTGACACACTGCACACCTTCTGTCCGTGGAATGGTTGAATGAGCACTGACACACTGCACACCTCCTGTCCGTGGAATGGTCGAGCGAGCACTGACACACTGCACACCCTCTGTCCGTGGAATGGTGGAGCGAGCACTGACACACTGCACACCTTCTGTCCGTGGAATGGTGGAGCGAGCACTGACACACTGCACAACTTCTGTCCGTGGAATGGTGGAGCACTGACACACTGCACCCCTTCTGTCCGTGGAATGGTTGAGTGAGCACTGACACACTGCACACCTTCTGTCCGTGGAATGGTGGAGCACTGACCCACTGCACACCTTCTGTCCGTGGAATGGTGGAGTGAGCACTGACACACTGCACACCGTCTGTCCGTGGAATGGTGGAGTGAGCACTGACATACTGCGCACCTTCTGTCCGTGGAATGGTGGAGCACTGACACACTGTCTGTCCGTGGAATGGTGGAGCGAGCACTGACACACTGCACACCTTCTGTCCATGGAATGGTGGAGTGAGCACTGACACACTGCACACTTTCTGTCCGGCGAATGGTGGAGCACTGACACACTGCACACCTTCTGTCCATGGAATGGTGGAGTGAGCACTGACACACTGCACACCTTCTTTCCATGGAATGGTGGAGTGAGCACTGACACACTGCACACCTTCTGTCGATGGAATTGTGGAGCACTGACACACTGCACACCTTCTGTCCGTCGAATGGTGGAGCGAGCACTGACACACTGCACACCTTCTGTCCGTGGAATGGTTGAGTGAGCACTGACACACTGCACACCTTCTTTCCGTGGAATGGTGGAGTGAGCACTGACACACTGCACACCTTCTGTCAGTGGAATGGTGGAGCACTGACACACTGCACACCTTCTTTCCGTGGAATGGTGGAGTGAGCACTGACACACTGCACACCTTCTGTCAGTGGAATGGTGGAGCACTGACACACTGCACACCTTCTGTCTGTGGAATGGTGGAGTGAGCACTGACACACTGCACACCTTCTATCCGTGGAATGTTGCAGCGAGCACTGACACACTGCACACCTTCTGTCTGTCGAATGGTGGAGTGAGCACTGACACACTGCACACCTTCTGTCCGTGGAATGGTGGAGCACTGACACACTGCACACCTTCTGTCCGTGGAATGGTGGAGCACTGACACACTGCACACCTTCTCTCCGTGGAATGGTGGAGCAATGACACACTGCACACCTTCTGTCCGTGGAATGGTGGAGTGAGCACTGACACACTGCACACCTTCTGTCCGTGGAATGGTGGAGTGAGCACTGACACACTGCACACCTTCTGTCCGTGGAATGGTGGAGTGAGCACTGACACACTGCACACCTTCTGTCCGTGGAATGGGGGAGTGAGCATTGACACACTGCACACCTTCTGTCTGTGGAATGGTGGAGTGAGCACTGACACACTGCACACCTTCTGTCCGTGGAATGGTGGAGCACTGACACACTGTCTGTCCGTGGAATGGTGGAGCGAGCACTGACACACTGCACACCTTCTGTCCATGGAATGGTGGAGTGAGCACTGACACACTGCACACTTTCTGTCCGTCGAATGGTGGAGCACTGACACACTGCACACCTTCTGTCCATGGAATGGTGGAGTGAGCACTGACACACTGCACACCTTCTTTCCATGGAATGGTGGAGTGAGCACTGACACACTGCACACCTTCAGTCGATGGAATTGTGGAGCACTGACACACTGCACACCTTCTGTCCGTGGAATGGTGGAGCGAGCACTGACACACTGCACACCTTCTGTCCGTGGAATGGTGGAGCGAGCACTTACACATTGCACACCTTCTGTCCGTGGAATGGTGGAGTACTGACACACTGCACACCTTCTGTCCGTGGAATGGTGGAGCACTGACACACAGCACACCTTCAGTCCGTGGAATGTTGGAGCGAGCACTGACACACTGCACACCTTCTGTCCGTGGAATGGTGGAGCACTGACACACTGCACACCTTCTGTCCGTGGAATGGTGGAGCGAGCACTGACACACTGCACACCTTCTGTCCGTGGAATGGTGGAGCGAGCACTGACACACTGCACACCTTCTGTCCGTGGAATGGTGGAGTGAGCACTGACACACTGCACACCTTCTGTCCGTGGAATGGTGGAGTGAGCAGTGACACACTGCACACCTTCTGTCCGTGGAATGGTGGAGCGATCACTGACACACTGCACACCTTCTGTCCGTGGAATGGTGGAGCACTGACACACTGCACACCTTCTCTCCGTGGAATGGTGGAGCGAGCACTGACACACTGCACACCTTCTGTTCCTGGAATGGTGGAGCACTGACACACTGCACACCTTCTGTCCGTGGAATGGTGGAGCACTGACACACTGCACACCTTCTCTCCGTGGAATGGTGGAGCAATGACACACTGCACACCTTCTGTCCGTGGAATGGTGGAGTGAGCACTGACACACTGCACACCTTCTGTCCGTGGAATGGTGGAGTGAGCACTGACACACTGCACACCTTCTGTCCGTGGAATGGTGGAGTGAGCACTGACACACTGCACACCTTCTGTCCGTGGAATGGGGGAGTGAGCATTGACACACTGCACACCTTCTGTCTGTGGAATGGTGGAGTGAGCACTGACACACTGCACACCTTCTGTCCGTGGAATGGTGGAGCACTGACACACTGTCTGTCCGTGGAATGGTGGAGCGAGCACTGACACACTGCACACCTTCTGTCCATGGAATGGTGGAGTGAGCACTGACACACTGCACACTTTCTGTCCGTCGAATGGTGGAGCACTGACACACTGCACACCTTCTGTCCATGGAATGGTGGAGTGAGCACTGACACACTGCACACCTTCTTTCCATGGAATGGTGGAGTGAGCACTGACACACTGCACACCTTCAGTCGATGGAATTGTGGAGCACTGACACACTGCACACCTTCTGTCCGTGGAATGGTGGAGCGAGCACTGACACACTGCACACCTTCTGTCCGTGGAATGGTGGAGCGAGCACTTACACATTGCACACCTTCTGTCCGTGGAATGGTGGAGTACTGACACACTGCACACCTTCTGTCCGTGGAATGGTGGAGCACTGACACACAGCACACCTTCAGTCCGTGGAATGTTGGAGCGAGCACTGACACACTGCACACCTTCTGTCCGTGGAATGGTGGAGCACTGACACACTGCACTGCTTCTGTCCATGGAATGGTGGAGCACTGACACACTGCACACCTTCTGTCCGTGGAATGGTGGAGCGAGCACTGACACACTGCACACCTTCTGTCCGTGGAATGGTGGAGCGAGCACTGACACACTGCACACCTTCTGTCCGTGGAATGGTGGAGTGAGCACTGACACACTGCACACCTTCTGTCCGTGGAATGGTGGAGTGAGCAGTGACACACTGCACACCTTCTGTCCGTGGAATGGTGGAGCGATCACTGACACACTGCACACCTTCTGTCCGTGGAATGGTGGAGCACTGACACACTGCACACCTTCTCTCCGTGGAATGGTGGAGCGAGCACTGACACACTGCACACCTTCTGTTCCTGGAATGGTGGAGCACTGACACACTGCACACCTTCTGTCCGTGGAATGGTGGAGCACTGACACACTGCACACCTTCTGTCCGTGGAATGGTGGAGCACTGACACACTGCACACCTTCTGTCCGTGGAATGGTGGAGCGAGCACTGACACACTGCACACCTTCTGTCCGTGGAATGGTGGAGTGAGCACTGACACACTGCACACCTTCTGTCCGTGGAATGGTGGAGTGAGCACTGACACACTGCACACCTTCTGTCCGTGGAATGGTGGAGCACTGACACACTGCACACCTTCTGTCCGTGGAATGGTGGAGTGAGCACTGACACACTGCACACCTTCTGTCCGTGGAATGGTAGAGCACTGACACACTGCACACCTTCTGTCCGTGGAATGGTGGAGCGAGCACTGACACACTGCAGACCTTCTGTCCGTGGAATGGTGGAGCGATCATTGACACACTGCACACCTTCTGTCCGTGGAATGGTGGAGCGAGCACTGACACACTGCACACCTCCTGTCCGTGGAATGGTGGAGCGATCATTGACACACTGCACACCTCCTGTCCGTGGATTGGTTGAGTGAGCACTGACACACTGCACACCTTCTGTCCGTGGAATGGTGGAGCACTGACACACTGCACACCTTCTGTCCGTGGAATGGTTGAATGAGCACTGACACACTGCACACCTCCTGTCCGTGGAATGGTCGAGCGAGCACTGACACACTGCACACCCTCTGTCCGTGGAATGGTGGAGCGAGCACTGACACACTGCACACCTTCTGTCCGTGGAATGGTGGAGCGAGCACTGACACACTGCACAACTTCTGTCCGTGGAATGGTGGAGCACTGACACACTGACCCCTTCTGTCCGTGGAATGGTTGAGTGAGCACTGACACACTGCACACCTTCTGTCCGTGGAATGGTGGAGCACTGACCCACTGCACACCTTCTGTCCGTGGAATGGTGGAGTGAGCACTGACACACTGCACACCGTCTGTCCGTGGAATGGTGGAGTGAGCACTGACATACTGCGCACCTTCTGTCCGTGGAATGGTGGAGCACTGACACACTGTCTGTCCGTGGAATGGTGGAGCGAGCACTGACACACTGCACACCTTCTGTCCATGGAATGGTGGAGTGAGCACTGACACACTGCACACTTTCTGTCCGGCGAATGGTGGAGCACTGACACACTGCACACCTTCTGTCCATGGAATGGTGGAGTGAGCACTGACACACTGCACACCTTCTTTCCATGGAATGGTGGAGTGAGCACTGACACACTGCACACCTTCTGTCGATGGAATTGTGGAGCACTGACACACTGCACACCTTCTGTCCGTCGAATGGTGGAGCGAGCACTGACACACTGCACACCTGTCCGTGGAATGGTGGAGCGAGCACTTACACATTGCACACCTTCTGTCCATGGAATGGTGGAGTACTGACACACTGCACACCTTCTGTCCGTGGAATGGTGGAGCACTGACACACAGCACACCTTCAGTCCGTGGAATGTTGGAGCGAGCACTGACACACTGCACACCTTCTGTCCGTGGAATGGTGGAGCACTGACACACTGCACTGCTTCTGTCCATGGAATGGTGGAGCACTGACACACTGCACACCTTCTGTCCGTGGAATGGTGGAGCGAGCACTGACACACTGCACACCTTCTGTCCGTGGAATGGTGGAGCGAGCACTGACACACTGCATAGCTTCTGTCCGTGGAATGGTGGAGTGAGCACTGACACACTGCACACCTTCTGTCCGTGGAATGGTGGAGTGAGCAGTGACACACTGCACACCTTCTGTCCGTGGAATGGTGGAGCGATCACTGACACACTGCACACCTTCTGTCCGTGGAATGGTGGAGCACTGACACACTGCACACCTTCTCTCCGTGGAATGGTGGAGCGAGCACTGACACACTGCACACCTTCTGTTCCTGGAATGGTGGAGCACTGACACACTGCACACCTTCTGTCCGTGGAATGGTGGAGCACTGACACACTGCACACCTTCTGTCCGTGGAATGGTGGAGCACTGACACACTGCACACCTTCTGTACGTGGAATGGTGGAGCACTGACACACTGCACACCTTCTGTCCGTGGAATGGTGCAGCGAGCACTGACACACTGCACACCTTCTGTCCGTGGAATGGTGGAGTGAGCACTGACAAACTGCACACCGTCTGTCCGTGGAATGGTGGAGCGAGCACTGACACACTGCACACCTTCTGTCCGTGGAATGGTGGAGTGAGCACTGACACACTGCACACCTTCTGTCCGTGGAATGGTGGAGTGAGCACTGACACACTGCACACCTTCTGTCCGTGGAATGGTGGAGTGAGCACTGACACACTGCATACCTTCTGTCCGTGGAATGGTGGAGCACTGACACACTGCACACCTTCTGTCCGTGGAATGGTCGAGTGAGCAATGACACACTGCGCACCTTCTGTCCGTGGAATGGTGGAGCGAGCACTGACACACTGCACACCTTCTGTCCGTGGAATGGTGGAGCACTGACACACTGCACACCTTCTGTCCGTGGAATGGTGGAGCACTGACACACTGCACACCTTCTGTCCGTGGAATGATTTAGTGAGCACTGACACACTGCACACCTTCTGTCCGTGGAATGATTTAGTGAGCACTGACACACTGCACACCTTCTGTCCGTGGAATGGATTAGTGAGCACTGACACACTGCACACATCCTGTCCGTGGAATGGTCGAGCGAGCACTGACACACTGCACACCTTCTATCCGTGGAATGTTGCAGCGAGCACTGACACACTGCACACCTTCTGTCTGTCGAATGGTGGAGTGAGCACTGACACACTGCACACCTTCTGTCCGTGGAATGGTGGAGCACTGACACACTGCACACCTTCTGTCCGTGGAATGGTGGAGCACTGACACACTGCACACCTTCTCTCCGTGGAATGGTGGAGCAATGACACACTGCACACCTTCTGTCCGTGGAATGGTGGAGTGAGCACTGACACACTGCACACCTTCTGTCCGTGGAATGGTGGAGTGAGCACTGACACACTGCACACCTTCTGTCCGTGGAATGGTGGAGTGAGCACTGACACACTGCACACCTTCTGTCCGTGGAATTGGGGAGTGAGCATTGACACACTGCACACCTTCTGTCTGTGGAATGGTGGAGTGAGCACTGACACACTGCACAACTTCTGTCCGTGGAATGGTGGAGCACTGATACACTGTCTGTCCGTGGAATGGTGGAGCGAGCACTGACACACTGCACACCTTCTGTCCATGGAATGGTGGAGTGAGCACTGACACACTGCACACTTTCTGTCCGTCGAATGGTGGAGCACTGACACATTGCACACCTTCTGTCCATGGAATGGTGGAGTGAGCACTGACACACTGCACACCTTCTTTCCATGGAATGGTGGAGTGAGCACTGACACACTGCACACCTTCTGTCGATGGAATTGTGGAGCACTGACACACTGCACACCTTCTGTACGTGGAATGGTGGAGCGAGCACTGACACACTGCACACCTTCTGTCCGTGGAATGGTGGAGCGAGCACTTACACATTGCACACCTTCTGTCCGTGGAATGGTGGAGTACTGACACACTGCACACCTTCTGTCCGTGGAATGGTGGAGCACTGACACACAGCACACCTTCAGTCCGTGGAATGTTGGAGCGAGCACTGACACACTGCACACCTTCTGTCCGTGGAATGTTGGAGCGAGCACTGACACACTGCACACCTTCTGTCCGTGGAATGGTGGAGCACTGACACACTGCACTGCTTCTGTCCATGGAATGGTGGAGCACTGACACACTGCACACCTTCTGTCCGTGGAATGGTGGAGCGAGCACTGACACACTGCACACCTTCTGTCCGTGGAATGGTGGAGCGAGCACTGACACACTGCACACCTTCTGTCCGTGGAATGGTGGAGTGAGCACTGACACACTGCACACCTTCTGTCCGTGGAATGGTGGAGTGAGCAGTGACACACTGCACACCTTCTGTCCGTGGAATGGTGGAGCGATCACTGACACACTGCACACCTTCTGTCCGTGGAATGGTGGAGCACTGACACACTGCACACCTTCTCTCCGTGGAATGGTGGAGCGAGCACTGACACACTGCACACCTTCTGTTCCTGGAATGGTGGAGCACTGACGCACTGCACACCTTCTGTCCGTGGAATGGTGGAGCACTGACACACTGCACACCTTCTGTCCGTGGAATGGTGGAGCACTGACACACTGCACACCTTCTGTCCGTGGAATGGTGGAGCGAGCACTGACACACTGCACACCTTCTGTCCGTGGAATGGTGGAGTGAGCACTGACACACTGCGCACCTTCTGTCCGTGGAATGGTGGAGTGAGCACTGACACACTGCACACCTACTGTCCGTGGAATGGTGGAGCACTGACACACTGCACACCTTCTGTCCGTGGAATGGTGGAGTGAGCACTGACACACTGCACACCTTCTGTCCGTGGAATGGTAGAGCACTGACACACTGCACACCTTCTGTCCGTGGAATGGTGGAGCGAGCACTGACACACTGCAGACCTTCTGTCCGTGGAATGGTGGAGCGATCATTGACACACTGCACACCTTCTGTCCGTGGAATGGTGGAGCGAGCACTGACACACTGCACACCTCCTGTCCGTGGAATGGTGGAGCGATCATTGACACACTGCACACCTCCTGTCCGTGGATTGGTTGAGTGAGCACTGACACACTGCACACCTTCTGTCCGTGGAATGGTGGAGCACTGACACACTGCACACCTTCTGTCCGTGGAATGGTTGAATTAGCACTGACACACTGCACACCTCCTGTCCGTGGAATGGTCGAGCGAGCACTGACACACTGCACACCCTCTGTCCGTGGAATGGTGGAGCGAGCACTGACACACTGCACACCTTCTGTCCGTGGAATGGTGGAGCGAGCACTGACACACTGCACAACTTCTGTCCGTGGAATGGTGGAGCACTGACACACTGCACCCCTTCTGTCCGTGGAATGGTTGAGTGAGCACTGACACACTGCACACCTTCTGTCCGTGGAATGGTGGAGCACTGACCCACTGCATACCTTCTGTCCGTGGAATGGTGGAGTGAGCACTGACACACTGCACAACTTCTGTCCGTGGAATGGTGGAGCACTGATACACTGTCTGTCCGTGGAATGGTGGAGCGAGCACTGACACACTGCACACCTTCTGTCCATGGAATGGTGGAGTGAGCACTGACACACTGCACACTTTCTGTCCGTCGAATGGTGGAGCACTGACACACTGCACACCTTCTGTCCATGGAATGGTGGAGTGAGCACTGACACACTGCACACCTTCTTTCCATGGAATGGTGGAGTGAGCACTGACACACTGCACACCTTCTGTCGATGGAATTGTGGAGCACTGACACACTGCACACCTTCTGTACGTGGAATGGTGGAGCGAGCACTGACACACTGCACACCTTCTGTCCGTGGAATGGTGGAGCGAGCACTTACACATTGCACACCTTCTGTCCGTGGAATGGTGGAGTACTGACACACTGCACACCTTCTGTCCGTGGAATGGTGGAGCACTGACACACAGCACACCTTCAGTCCGTGGAATGTTGGAGCGAGCACTGACACACTGCACACCTTCTGTCCGTGGAATGTTGGAGCGAGCACTGACACACTGCACACCTTCTGTCCGTGGAATGGTGGAGCACTGACACACTGCACTGCTTCTGTCCATGGAATGGTGGAGCACTGACACACTGCACACCTTCTGTCCGTGGAATGGTGGAGCGAGCACTGACACACTGCACACCTTCTGTCCGTGGAATGGTGGAGCGAGCACTGACACACTGCACACCTTCTGTCCGTGGAATGGTGGAGTGAGCACTGACACACTGCACACCTTCTGTCCGTGGAATGGTGGAGTGAGCAGTGACACACTGCACACCTTCTGTCCGTGGAATGGTGGAGCGATCACTGACACACTGCACACCTTCTGTCCGTGGAATGGTGGAGCACTGACACACTGCACACCTTCTCTCCGTGGAATGGTGGAGCGAGCACTGACACACTGCACACCTTCTGTTCCTGGAATGGTGGAGCACTGACACACTGCACACCTTCTGTCCGTGGAATGGTGGAGCACTGACACACTGCACACCTTCTGTCCGTGGAATGGTGGAGCACTGACACACTGCACACCTTCTGTCCGTGGAATGGTGGAGCGAGCACTGACACACTGCACACCTTCTGTCCGTGGAATGGTGGAGTGAGCACTGACACACTGCGCACCTTCTGTCCGTGGAATGGTGGAGTGAGCACTGACACACTGCACACCTTCTGTCCGTGGAATGGTGGAGCACTGACACACTGCACACCTTCTGTCCGTGGAATGGTGGAGTGAGCACTGACACACTGCACACCTTCTGTCCGTGGAATGGTAGAGCACTGACACACTGCACACCTTCTGTCCGTGGAATGGTGGAGCGAGCACTGACACACTGCAGACCTTCTGTCCGTGGAAAGGTGGAGCGATCATTGACACACTGCACACCTTCTGTCCGTGGAATGGTGGAGCGAGCACTGACACACTGCACACCTTCTGTCCGTGGATTGGTTGAGTGAGCACTGACACACTGCACACCTTCTGTCCGTGGAATGGTGGAGCACTGACACACTGCACACCTTCTGTCCGTGGAATGGTTGAATGAGCACTGACACACTGCACACCTCCTGTCCGTGGAATGGTCGAGCGAGCACTGACACACTGCACACCCTCTGTCCGTGGAATGGTGGAGCGAGCACTGACACACTGCACACCTTCTGTCCGTGGAATGGTGGAGCGAGCACTGACACACTGCACAACTTCTGTCCGTGGAATGGTGGAGCACTGACACACTGCACCCCTTCTGTCCGTGGAATGGTTGAGTGAGCACTGACACACTGCACACCTTCTGTCCGTGGAATGGTGGAGCACTGACCCACTGCACACCTTCTGTCCGTGGAATGGTGGAGTGAGCACTGACACACTGCACACCGTCTGTCCGTGGAATGGTGGAGTGAGCACTGACATACTGCGCACCTTCTGTCCGTGGAATGGTGGAGCACTGACACACTGTCTGTCCGTGGAATGGTGGAGCGAGCACTGACACACTGCACACCTTCTGTCCATGGAATGGTGGAGTGAGCACTGACACACTGCACACTTTCTGTCCGTCGAATGGTGGAGCACTGACACACTGCACACCTTCTGTCCATGGAATGGTGGAGTGAGCACTGACACACTGCACACCTTCTTTCCATGGAATGGTGGAGTGAGCACTGACACACTGCACACCTTCTGTCGATGGAATTGTGGAGCACTGACACACTGCACACCTTCTGTCCGTCGAATGGTGGAGCGAGCACTGACACACTGCACACCTGTCCGTGGAATGGTGGACCGAGCACTTACACATTGCACACCTTCTGTCCATGGAATGGTGGAGTACTGACACACTGCACACCTTCTGTCCGTGGAATGGTGGAGCACTGACACACTGCACACCTTCTGTCCGTGGAATGGTGGAGCGAGCACTGACACACTGCACACCTTCTGTCCGTGGAATGGTGGAGCGAGCACTGACACACTGCACACCTTCTGTCCGTGGAATGGTGGAGTGAGCACTGACACACTGCACACCTTCTGTCCGTGGAATGGTGGAGTGAGCAGTGACACACTGCACACCTTCTGTCCGTGGAATGGTGGAGCGATCACTGACACACTGCACACCTTCTGTCCGTGGAATGGTGGAGCACTGACACACTGCACACCTTCTCTCCGTGGAATGGTGGAGCGAGCACTGACACACTGCACACCTTCTGTTCCTGGAATGGTGGAGCACTGACACACTGCACACCTTCTGTCCGTGGAATGGTGGAGCACTGACACACTGCACACCTTCTGTCCGTGGAATGGTGGAGCACTGACACACTGCACACCTTCTGTCCGTGGAATGGTGGAGCGAGCACTGACACACTGCACACCTTCTGTCCGTGGAATGGTGGAGTGAGCACTGACACACTGCACACCTTCTGTCCGTGGAATGGTGGAGTGAGCACTGACACACTGCACACCTTCTGTCCGTGGAATGGTGGAGCACTGACACACTGCACACCTTCTGTCCGTGGAATGGTGGAGTGAGCACTGACACACTGCACACCTTCTGTCCGTGGAATGGTAGAGCACTGACACACTGCACACCTTCTGTCCGTGGAATGGTGGAGCGAGCACTGACACACTGCAGACCTTCTGTCCGTGGAATGGTGGAGCGATCATTGACACACTGCACACCTTCTGTCCGTGGAATGGTGGAGCGAGCACTGACACACTGCACACCTCCTGTCCGTGGAATGGTGGAGCTATCATTGACACACTGCACACCTCCTGTCCGTGGATTGGTTGAGTGAGCACTGACACACTGCACACCTTCTGTCCGTGGAATGGTGGAGCACTGACACACTGCACACCTTCTGTCCGTGGAATGGTTGAATGAGCACTGACACACTGCACACCTCCTGTCCGTGGAATGGTCGAGCGAGCACTGACACACTGCACACCCTCTGTCCGTGGAATGGTGGAGCGAGCACTGACACACTGCACACCTTCTGTCCGTGGAATGGTGGAGCGAGCACTGACACACTGCACACCTTCTGTCCGTGGAATGGTGGAGCACTGACACACTGCACCCCTTCTGTCCGTGGAATGGTTGAGTGAGCACTGACACACTGCAGACCTTCTGTCCGTGGAATGGTGGAGCACTGACCCACTGCACACCTTCTGTCCGTGGAATGGTGGAGTGAGCACTGACACACTGCACACCGTCTGTCCGTGGAATGGTGGAGTGAGCACTGACATACTGCGCACCTTCTGTCCGTGGAATGGTGGAGCACTGACACACTGCACACCTTCTGTACGTGGAATGGTGGAGCACTGACACACTGCACACCTTCTGTCCGTGGAATGGTGGAGCGAGCACTGACACACTGCACACCTTCTGTCCGTGGAATGGTGGAGTGAGCACTGACAAACTGCACACCTTCTGTCCGTGGAATGGTGGAGTGAGCACTGACACACTGCACACCTTCTGTCCGTGGAATGGTGGAGTGAGCACTGACACACTGCATACCTTCTGTCCGTGGAATGGTGGAGCACTGACACACTGCACACCTTCTGTCCGTGGAATGGTCGAGTGAGCAATGACACACTGTGCACCTTCTGTCCGTGGAATGGTGGAGCGAGCACTAACACACTGCACACCTTCTGTCCGTGGAATGGTGGAGCACTGACACACTGCACACCTTCTGTCCGTGGAATGGTGGAGCACTGACACACTGTACACCTTCTGTCCGTGGAATGTTGGAGCGAGCACTGACACACTGCACACCTTCTCTCCGTGGAATGGTGGAGCGAGCACTGACACACTGCACAGCTTCTGTCCGTGGAATAATGGAGTGAGCACTGACACACTGCACACCTTCTGTCAGTGGAATGGTGGAGTGAGCACTGACACACTGCACACTTTCTGTCCGTGGAATGGTTGAGTGAGAACTGACACACTGCACACCTTCTGTCTGTCGAATGGTGGAGTGAGCAGTGACACACTGCACACCTTCTGTCCGTGGAATGGTGGAGTGAGCACTGACACACTGCACACCTTCAGTCCGTGGAATGGTGGAGCACTGACACACTGCACACCTTCTGTCCGTGGAATGGTGGAGCACTGACACACTGCACACCTTCTGTCCGTGGAATGGTGGAGCGAGCACTGATACACTGCACACCTTTTGTCCGTGGAATGGTGGAGTGAGCACTGACACACTGCATACCTCCTGTCCGTGGAATGGTGGAGTGAGCACTGACACACTGCACACATTCTGTCCGTGGAATGGTGGAGTGAGCACTGATACACTGCACACTTTCTGTCCGTGGAATTGTGGAGCACTGACACACTGCACACCTTCTGTCCGTGGAATGGTGGAGTGAGCACGAACACACTGCACACCTTCTGTCTGTGGAATGGTGGAGTGAGCACTGACACAATGCACACCTTCTGTCCGTGGAATGGTGGAGCACTGACACACTGCACACCTTCTGTCCATGGAATGTTGCAGTGAGCACTGACACACAGCAAACCTTCTGTCCATGGAATGGTGGAGCACTGACACACTGCACACCTTCTGTCCGTGGAATGGTGGAGCGAGCACTGACACACTGCACACCTTCTGTCCGTGGAATGGTGGAGCGAGCACTTACACACTGCACACCTTCTGTCCGTGGAATGGTGGAGCACTGACACACTGCATACCTTCTGTCCGTGGAATGGTGGAGTACTGACACACTGCACACCTTCTGTCCGTGGAATGGTGGAGCGAGCACTGACACACTACACAGCTTCTGTCCATGTAATGGTGGAGTGAGCACTGACACACTACACACCTTCTGTCCGTGGAGTGGTGGAGTGATCACTGACACACTGCACACCTTCTGTCCGTGGAATGGTGGAGCGAGCACTGACACACAGCACACCTTCTGTCCGTGGAATGGTGGAGTGAGCACTGAAACACTGCACACCTTCTGTCCGTGGAATGGTGGAGTAAGCACTGACACACTGCACACCTTTTGTCCGTGGAATCGTGGAGTGTGCACGAACACACTGCAAACCTTCTGTCTGTGGAATGGTGGAGTGAGCACTGACACACTGCACACCTTCTGTCCGTGGAATGGTGGAGCGAGCACTGCCACACAGCACACCTTCTGTCCGTGGAATGGTGGAGTGAGCAGTGACGCACTGCACACCTTCTGTCCGTGGAATGGTGGAGCACTGACACACTTCACACCTTCTGTCCATGGAATGGTGGAGTGAGCACTGACACACTGCACTCCTTCTGTCCATGGAATGGTGGAGTGAGCACTGACACACAGAACACCTTCTGTCCATGGAATGGTGGAGCACTGACACACTGCACTGCTTCAGTCCGTGGAATGGTGGAGCGAGCACTGACACTGCACACCTTCTGTCCGTGGAATGGTGGAGCGATCATTGACACACTGCACACCTCCTGTCCGTGGATTGGTTGAGTGAGCACTGACACACTGCACACCTTCTGTCCGTGGAATGGTGGAGCACTGACACACTGCACACCTTCTGTCCGTGGAATGGTTGAATGAGCACTGACACACTGCACACCTTCTGTCCGTGGAATGGTGGAGCGATCATTGACACACTGCACACCTCCTGTCCGTGGATTGGTTGAGTGAGCACTGACACACTGCACACCTTCTGTCCGTGGAATGGTGGAGCACTGACACACTGCACATCTCCTGTCCGTGGAATGGTCGAGCGAGCACTGACACACTGCACACCCTCTGTCCGTGGAATGGTGGAGCGAGCACTGACACACTGCACACCTTCTGTCCGTGGAATGGTGGAGCGAGCACTGACACACTGCACACCTTCTGTCCGTGGAATGGTGGAGCACTGACACACTGCACACCTTCTGTCCGTGGAATGGTTGAGTGAGCACTGACACACTGCACACCTTCTGTCCGTGGAATGGTGGAGCACTGACCCACTGCACACCTTCTGTCCGTGGAATGGTGGAGCGAGCACTGACACACTGCACTGCTTCTGTCCGTGGAATGGTGGAGCACTGACACACTGCACACCTTCTGTCCGTGGAATGGTTGAGTGAGCACTGACACACTGCACACCTTCTGTCCGTGGAATGGTGGAGCACTGACCCACTGCACACCTTCTGTCCGTGGAATGGTGGAGCGAGCACTGACACACTGCACACCTTCTGTCCGTGGAATGGTGGAGCACTGACACACTGCACACCTTCTGTCCGTGGAATGGTTGAGTGAGCACTGACACACTGCATACCTTCTGTCCGTGGAATGGTGGAGCACTGACCCACTGCACACCTTCTGTCCGTGGAATGGTGGAGTGAGCACTGACACACTGCACACCGTCTGTCCATGGAATGGTGGAGTGAGCACAGTCATACTGCGCACCTTCTGTCCGTGGAATGGTGGAGCACTGACACACTGCACACCTTCTGTCCGTGGAATGGTCGAGTGAGCAATGACACACTGCGCACCTTCTGTCCGTGGAATGGTGGAGCGAGCACTGACACACTGCACACCTTCTGTCCGTGGAATGGTGGAGTGAGCACTGACAAACTGCACACCTTCTGTCCATGGAATGGTGGAGTGAGCACTGACACACTGCACACCTTCTGTCCGTGGAATGGTGGAGTGAGCACTGACACACTGCACACTTTCTGTCCGTGGAATTGTGGAGCACTGACACACTGCACACCTTCTGTCCGTGGAATGGTGGAGTGAGCACGAACACACTGCACACCTTCTGTCTGTGGAATGGTGGAGTGAGCACTGACACAATGCACACCTTCTGTCCGTGGAATGGTGGAGCACTGACACACTGCACACCTTCTGTCCATGGAATGTTGCAGTGAGCACTGACACACAGCAAACCTTCTGTCCATGGAATGGTGGAGCACTGACACACTGCACACCTTCTGTCCGTGGAATGGTGGAGCGAGCACTGACACACTGCACACCTTCTGTCCGTGGAATGGTGGAGCGAGCACTTACACACTGCACACCTTCTGTCCGTGGAATGGTGGAGCACTGACACACTGCATACCTTCTGTCCGTGGAATGGTGGAGTACTGACACACTGCACACCTTCTGTCCGTGGAATGGTGGAGCGAGCACTGACACACTACACAGCTTCTGTCCATGTAATGGTGGAGTGAGCACTGACACACTACACACCTTCTGTCCGTGGAGTGGTGGAGTGATCACTGACACACTGCACACCTTCTGTCCGTGGAATGGTGGAGCGAGCACTGACACACAGCACACCTTCTGTCCGTGGAATGGTGGAGTGAGCACTGAAACACTGCACACCTTCTGTCCGTGGAATGGTGGAGTAAGCACTGACACACTGCACACCTTTTGTCCGTGGAATCGTGGAGTGTGCACGAACACACTGCAAACCTTCTGTCTGTGGAATGGTGGAGTGAGCACTGACACACTGCACACCTTCTGTCCGTGGAATGGTGGAGCGAGCACTGCCACACAGCACACCTTCTGTCCGTGGAATGGTGGAGTGAGCAGTGACGCACTGCACACCTTCTGTCCGTGGAATGGTGGAGCACTGACACACTTCACACCTTCTGTCCATGGAATGGTGGAGTGAGCACTGACACACTGCACTCCTTCTGTCCATGGAATGGTGGAGTGAGCACTGACACACAGAACACCTTCTGTCCATGGAATGGTGGAGCACTGACACACTGCACTGCTTCAGTCCGTGGAATGGTGGAGCGAGCACTGACACTGCACACCTTCTGTCCGTGGAATGGTGGAGCGATCATTGACACACTGCACACCTCCTGTCCGTGGATTGGTTGAGTGAGCACTGACACACTGCACACCTTCTGTCCGTGGAATGGTGGAGCACTGACACACTGCACACCTTCTGTCCGTGGAATGGTTGAATGAGCACTGACACACTGCACACCTTCTGTCCGTGGAATGGTGGAGCGATCATTGACACACTGCACACCTCCTGTCCGTGGATTGGTTGAGTGAGCACTGACACACTGCACACCTTCTGTCCGTGGAATGGTGGAGCACTGACACACTGCACATCTCCTGTCCGTGGAATGGTCGAGCGAGCACTGACACACTGCACACCCTCTGTCCGTGGAATGGTGGAGCGAGCACTGACACACTGCACACCTTCTGTCCGTGGAATGGTGGAGCGAGCACTGACACACTGCACACCTTCTGTCCGTGGAATGGTGGAGCACTGACACACTGCACACCTTCTGTCCGTGGAATGGTTGAGTGAGCACTGACACACTGCACACCTTCTGTCCGTGGAATGGTGGAGCACTGACCCACTGCACACCTTCTGTCCGTGGAATGGTGGAGCGAGCACTGACACACTGCACTGCTTCTGTCCGTGGAATGGTGGAGCACTGACACACTGCACACCTTCTGTCCGTGGAATGGTTGAGTGAGCACTGACACACTGCACACCTTCTGTCCGTGGAATGGTGGAGCACTGACCCACTGCACACCTTCTGTCCGTGGAATGGTGGAGCGAGCACTGACACACTGCACACCTTCTGTCCGTGGAATGGTGGAGCACTGACACACTGCACACCTTCTGTCCGTGGAATGGTTGAGTGAGCACTGACACACTGCATACCTTCTGTCCGTGGAATGGTGGAGCACTGACCCACTGCACACCTTCTGTCCGTGGAATGGTGGAGTGAGCACTGACACACTGCACACCGTCTGTCCATGGAATGGTGGAGTGAGCACAGTCATACTGCGCACCTTCTGTCCGTGGAATGGTGGAGCACTGACACACTGCACACCTTCTGTCCGTGGAATGGTCGAGTGAGCAATGACACACTGCGCACCTTCTGTCCGTGGAATGGTGGAGCGAGCACTGACACACTGCACACCTTCTGTCCGTGGAATGGTGGAGTGAGCACTGACAAACTGCACACCTTCTGTCCATGGAATGGTGGAGTGAGCACTGACACACTGCACACCTTCTGTCCGTGGAATGGTGGAGTGAGCACTGACACACTGCACACCTTCTGTCCATGGAATATTGGAGTGAGCACTGACACACTGCACACCTTCTGTCTGTGGAATGGTGGAGTGAGCACTGACACACTGCACACATTCTGTCCGTGGAATGGTGCAGTGAGCACTGACACAATGCACACCTTCTGTCCGTGGAATGGTGGAGCACTGACACACTGCACACCTTCTGTCCGTGGAATGGTGGAGCACTGACACACTGCACACCTTCTGTCCGTGGAATGGTGGAGCGAGCACTGACACACTGCACACCTTTTGTCCGTGGAATGGTGGAGTGAGCACTGACACACTGCACACCTTTTGTCCGTGGAATGGTGGAGTGAGCACTGACACACTGCACACCTTCTGTCCGTGGAATGGTGGAGTGAGCACGAACACACTGCACACCTTCTGTCTGTGGAATGGTGGAGTGAGCACTGACACAATGCACACCTTCTGTCCATGGAATATTGGAGTGAGCTCTGACACACTGCACACCTTCTGTCCGTGGAATGCTGGAGTGAGCACTGACACACTGCACACCTTCTGTCCGTGGAATGGTGGAATGAGCACTGACACACTGCACACTTTCTGTCCGTGGAATGGTGGAGCGAGCACTGACACACTGCACACCTTCTGTCCGTGGAATGGTGGAGCACTGTCACACTGCACACCTTCTGTCCGTGGAATGGTTGAGTGAGAACTGACACACTGCACACCTTCTGTCCGTGGAATGGTGGAGCACTGACACACTGCACACCTTCTGTCCGTGGAATGGTTGAGTGAGCACTGACACACTGCACACCTTCTGTCCGTGGAATGGTGGAGTGAGCACTGACACACTGCACACCTTCTGTCCGTGGAATGGTGGAGCACTGACACACTGCACCCCTTCTGTCCGTGGAATGGTGGAGCACTGACACACTGCACACCTTCTGTCCATGGAATGGTGGAGTGAGCACTGACACACTGCACACCTTCTGTCCGTGGAATGGTGGAGTGAGCACTGACACACTGCACACCTTCTGTCCGTGGAATGGTGGAGTGAGCACTGACACACTGCACACATTCTGTCTGTAGAATGGTGGAGTGAGCAGTGACACACTGCACACCTTCTGTCCGTGGAATGGTGCAGCGAGCACTGACACACTGCACACCTTCTGTCCGTGGAATGGTGGAGTGAGCACTGACACACTGCACACCTTCTGTCCGTGGAATGGTGGAGTGAGCACTGACACACTGCACACATTCTGTCTGTAGAATGGTGGAGTGAGCAGTGACACACTGCACACCTTCTGTCCGTGGAATGGTGGAGTGAGCACTGACACAATGCACACCTTCTGTCCGTGGAATGGTGGAGCACTGACACACTGCACACCTTCTGTCCGTGGAATGGTGGAGCACTGACACACTGCACACCTTCTGTCCGTGGAATGGTGGAGCGAGCACTGACACACTGCACACCTTTTGTCCGTGGAATGGTGGAGTGAGCACTGACACACTGCACACCTTTTGTCCGTGGAATGGTGGAGTGAGCACTGACACACTGCACACCTTCTGTCCGTGGAATGGTGGAGTGAGCACGAACACACTGCACACCTTCTGTCTGTGGAATGGTGGAGTGAGCACTGACACAATGCACACCTTCTGTCCGTGGAATGGTGGAGCACTGACACACTGCACACCTTCTGTCCATGGAATGGTGCAGTGAGCACTGACACACAGCAAACCTTCTGTCCATGGAATGGTGGAGCACTGACTCACTGCACACCTTCTGTCCGTGGAATGGTGGAGCGAGCACTGACACAATGCACACCTTCTGTCCGTGGAATGGTGGAGCGAGCACTTACACACTGCACACATTCTGTCCGTGGAATGGTGGAGCACTGACACACTGCACACCTTCTGTCCGTGGAATGGTGGAGTACTGACACACTGCACACCTTCTGTCCGTGGAATGGTGGACCGAGCACTGACACACTACACACCTTCTGTCCATGTAATGGTGGAGTGAGCACTGACACACTACACACCTTCTGTCCGTGGAATGGTGGAGTGATCACTGACACACTGCACACCTTCTGTCTGTGGAATGGTGGAGTGAGCACTGACACACTGCACACCTTCTGTCCGTGGAATGGTGGAGCGAGCACTGCCACACAGCACACCTTCTGTCCGTGGAATGGTGGAGCACTGACACACTGCACACCTTCTGTCCGTGGAATGGTGGAGTGAGCACGTACACACTGCACACCTTCTGTCTGTGGAATGGTGGAGTGAGCACTGACACAATGCACACATTCTGTCCGTGGAATGGTGGAGCACTGACACACTTCACACCTTCTGTCCATGGAATGGTGGAGTGAGCACTGACACACTGCACACCTTCTGTCCATGGAATTGTGGAGTGAGCACTGACACACAGAACACCTTCTGTCCATGGAATGGTGGAGCACTGACACACTGTCTGTCCGTGGAATGGTGGAGCGAGCACTGACACACTGCACACCTTCTGTCCGTGGAATGGTGGAGCGAGCACTGACACACTGCACACCTTCTGTCCGTGGAATGGTGGAGCACTGACACACTGCACACCTTCTGTCCGTGGAATGGTGGAGCGAGCACTGACACACTGCACACCTTCTGTCCGTGGAATGGTGGAGCACTGACACACTGCACTGCTTCTGTCCATGGAATGGTGGAGCGAGCACTGACACACTGCACATCTTCTGACCGTGGAATGGTGGAGTGAGCACTGACACACTGCACACCTTCTGTCCGTGGAATGGTGGAGTGAGCACTGACACACTGCACACCTTCTGTCCGTGGAATGGTGGAGCGATCACTGACACACTGCACACCTTCTGTCCGTGGAATGGTGGAGCACTGACACACTGCACACCTTCTCTCCGTGGAATGGTGGAGCGAGCACTGACACACTGCACACCTTCTGTCCGTGGAATGGTGGAGTGAGCACTGACACACTGCACACCTTCTGTTCCTGGAATGGTGGAGCACTGACACACTGCACACCTTCTGTCCGTGGAATGGTGGAGCACTGACACACTGCACACCTTCTGTCCGTGGAATGGTGGAGCACTGACACACTGCACACCTTCTGTCCGTGGAATGGTGGAGCGAGCACTGACACACTGCACACCTTCTGTCCGTGGAATGGTGGAGTGAGCACTGACACACTGCACACCTTCTGTCCGTGGAATGGTGGAGTGAGCACTGACACACTGCACACCTTCTGTCCGTGGAATGGTGGAGCACTGACACACTGCACACCTTCTGTCCGTGGAATGGTGGAGTGAGCACTGACACACTGCACACCTTCTGTCCGTGGAATGGTACAGCACTGACACACTGCACACCTTCTGTCCGTGGAATGGTGGAGCGAGCACTGACACACTGCAGACCTTCTGTCCGTGGAATGGCGGAGCACTGACACACTGCACACCTTCTGTCCGTGGAATGGTTGAATGAGCACTGACACACTGCACACCTCCTGTCCGTGGAATGGTCGAGCGAGCACTGACACACTGCAAACCTTCTGTCCGTGGAATGGTGGAGCGAGCACTGACACACTGCACACCTCCTGTCCGTGGAATGGTGGAGCGATCATTGACACACTGCACACCTCCTGTCCGTGGATTGGTTGAGTGAGCACTGACACACTGCACACCTTCTGTCCGTGGAATGGTGGAGCGAGCACTGACACACTGCACACCTCCTGTCCGTGGAATGGTGGAGCGATCATTGACACACTGCACACCTCCTGTCCGTGGATTGGTTGAGTGAGCACTGACACACTGCACACCTTCTGTCCGTGGAATGGTGGAGCACTGACACACTGCACACCTTCTGTCCGTGGAATGGTTGAATGAGCACTGACACACTGCACACCTCCTGTCCGTGGAATGGTCGAGCGAGCACTGACACACTGCACACCCTCTGTCCGTGGAATGGTGGAGCGAGCACTGACACACTGCACACCTTCTGTCCGTGGAATGGTTGAATGAGCACTGACACACTGCACACCTCCTGTCCGTGGAATGGTCGAGCGAGCACTGACACACTGCACACCCTCTGTCCGTGGAATGGTGGAGCGAGCACTGACACACTGCACACCTTCTGTCCGTGGAATGGTGGAGCGAGCACTGACACACTGCACACCTTCTGTCCGTGGAATGGTGGAGCACTGACACACTGCACACCTTCTGTCCGTGGAATAGTTGAGTGAGCACTGACACACTGCACACCTTCTGTCCGTGGAATGGTGGAGCACTGACACACTGCACACCTTCTGTCCGTGGAATGGTGGAGTGAGCACTGACACACTGCACACCGTCTGTCCGTGGAATGTGGAGTGAGCACTGACATACTGCGCACCTTCTGTCCGTGGAATGGTGGAGCACTGACACACTGCACACCTTCTGTACGTGGAATGGTGGAGCACTGACACACTGCACACCTTCTGTCCGTGGAATGGTGCAGCGAGCACTGACACACTGCACACCTTCTGTCCGTGGAATGGTGGAGTGAGCACTGACAAACTGCACACCTTCTGTCCGTGGAATGGTGGAGCGAGCACTGACACACTGCACACCTTCTGTCCGTGGAATGGTGGAGTGAGCACTGACACACTGCACACCTTCTGTCCGTGGAATGGTGGAGTGAGCACTGACACACTGCACACCTTCTGTCCGTGGAATGGTGGAGTGAGCACTGACACACTGCATACCTTCTGTCCGTGGAATGGTGGAGCACTTCACACTGCACACCTTCTGTCCGTGGAATGGTCGAGTGAGCAATGACACACTGCGCACCTTCTGTCCGTGGAATGGTGGAGCGAGCACTGACACACTGCACACCTTCTGTCCGTGGAATGGTGGAGCACTGACACACTGCACACCTTCTGTCCGTGGAATGGTGGAGCACTGACACACTGCACACCTTCTGTCCGTGGAATGTTGGAGCGAGCACTGACACACTGCACACCTTCTGTCCGTGGAATGCTGGAGTGAGCACTGACACACTGCACACCTTCTGTCCGTGGAATGGTGGAGTGAGCACTGACACACTGCACTCCTTCTGTCCATGCAATGTTGGAGCGAGCACTAACACACTGCACACCTTCTGTCCGTGGAATGGTGGAATGAGCTCTGACACACTGCACACCTTCCGTCCGTGGAATGGTGGAGCACTGACACACTGCACACCTTCTGTCCCTGGAATGGTGGAGCGAGCACTGACACACTGCACAGCTTCTGTCCGTGGAATAATGGAGTGAGCACTGACACACTGCACACCTTCTGTCCGTGGAATGGTGGAGTGAGCACTGACACACTGCACACTTTCTGTCCGTGGAATGGTGGAGCGAGCACTGACACACTGCACACCTTCTGTCCGTGGAATGGTTGAGTGAGAACTGACACACTGCACACCTTCTGTCCGTGGAATGGTGGAGCACTGACACACTGCACACCTTCTGTCCGTGGAATGGTTGAGTGAGCACTGACACACTGCACACCTTTTGTCCGTGGAATGGTGGAGTGAGCACTGACACACTGCACCTTCTGTCCGTGGAATGGTGGAGTGAGCACTGACACACTGCACACATTCTGTCTGTCGAATGGTGGAGTGAGCAGTGACACACTGCACACCTTCTGTCCGTGGAATGGTGGAGTGAGCACTGACACACTGCACACCTTCTGTCCGTGGAATGGTGGAGCACTGACACACTGCACACCTTCTGTCTGTTGAAGGGTGGAGTGAGCACTGACACACTGCACACCTTCTGTCCGTGGAATGGTGGAGTGAGCACTGATACACTGCACACCTTCTGTCCGTGGAATTGTGGAGCACTGACACACTGCACACCTTCTGTCCGTGGAATGGTGGAGTGAGCACGAACACACTGCACACCTTCTGTCTGTGGAATGGTGGAGTGAGCACTGACACAATGCACACCTTCTGTCCGTGGAATGGTGAAGCACTGACACACTGCACACCTTCTGTCCATGGAATGGTGCAGTGAGCACTGACACACAGCAAACCTTCTGTCCATGGAATGGTGGAGCACTGACACACTGCACACCTTCTGTCCGTGGAATGCTGGAGCGAGCACTGACACACTGCACACCTTCTGTCCGTGGAATGGTGGAGCGAGCACTGACACACTGCACACCTTCTGTCCGTGGAATGGTGGAGCGAGCACTGACACACTGCACACCTTCTGTCCGTGGAATGGTGGAGCGAGCACTGACACACTGCACACCTTCTGTCCGTGGAATGGTGGAGTGAGCACTGACACACTGCACACCTTCTGTCCGTGGAATGGTGGAGCGAGCACTGACACACTGCACACCTTCTGTCCGTGGAATGGTGGAGCACTGACACACTGCACACCTTCTGTCCGTGGAATGGTGGAGCGAGCACTGACACACTGCACACCTTCTGTCCATGCAATGGTGGAGTGAGCACTGACACACTGCACACCTTCTGTCCGTGGAATGGTGGAGTGAGCACTGACACACTGCACACCTTTTGTCCGTGGAATGGTGGAGTGTGCACGAACACACTGCAAACCTTCTGTCTGTGGAATGGTGGAGTGAGCAATGACACACTACACACTGTCTGTCCGTTGAATGGTGGAGCGAGCACTGACACACTGCACACCTTCTGTCCGTGGAATGGTGGAGCGAGCACTGACACACTGCACACCTTCTGTCCGTGGAATGGTGGAGCGATCACTGACACACTGCACACCTTCTGTCCGTGGAATGGTGGAGTGAGCACTGACACACTGCACACCTTCTGTCCGTGGAATGGTGGAGCGAGCACTGACACACTGCACACCTTCTGTCCGTGGAATGGTGGAGTGAGCACTGACACACAGAAGACCTTCTGTCCGTGGAATGGTGGAGCGATCATAGACACACTGCACACCTTCTGTCCGGGGAATGGTGGAGCACTGACACACTGCACACCTTCTGTCCGTGGAAAGGGGGAGTGAGCACTGACACACTGCACACCTTCTGTCCGTGGAATGGTGGAGTGAGCACGAACACACTGCACACCTTCTGTCTGTGGAATGGTGGAGTGAGCACTGACACACTGCACACATTCTGTCCGTGGAATGGTGGAGCACTGACACACTTCACACCTTCTGTCCATGGAATGGTGGAGTGAGCACTGACACACTGCACACCTTCTGTCCATGGAATGGTGGAGTGAGCACTGACACACAGAACACCTTCTGTCCATGGAATGGTGGAGCACTGACACACTGTCTGTCCGTGGAATGGTGGAGCGAGCACTGACACACTGCACACCTTCTGTCCGTGGAATGGTGGAGCGAGCACTGACACACTGCACACCTTCTGTCCGTGGAATGGTGGAGCACTGACACACTGCACACCTTCTGTCCGTGGAATGGTGGAGCGAGCACTGACACACTGCACACCTTCTGTCCGTGGAATGGTGGAGTGAGCACTGACACACTGCACACCTTCTGTCCGTGGAATGGTGGAGCACTGACACATTGCACACCTTCTGTCCATGGAATGGTGGAGCACTGACACACTGCACACCTTCTGTCCGTGGGATGGGGGAGTGAGCACTGACACACTGCACACCTTCTGTTCGTGGAATGGTGGAGTGCGCACGAACACATTGCACAGCTTCTGTCTGTGGAATGGTGGAGCACTGACACACTGCACAGCTTCTGTCCGTGGAATAATGGAGTGAGCACTGACACACTGCACACCTTCTGTCCGTGGAATGGTGGAGTGAGCACTGACACACTGCACACTTTCTGTCCGTGGAATGGTGGAGCGAGCACTGACACACTGCACACCTTCTGTCCGTGGAATGGTTGAGTGAGAACTGACACACTGCACACCTTCTGTCCGTGGAATGGTGGAGCACTGACACACTGCACACCTTCTGTCCGTGGAATGGTTGAGTGAGCACTGACACACTGCACACCTTTTGTCCGTGGAATGGTGGAGTGAGCACTGACACACTGCACCTTCTGTCCGTGGAATGGTGGAGTGAGCACTGACACACTGCACACATTCTGTCTGTCGAATGGTGGAGTGAGCAGTGACACACTGCACACCTTCTGTCCGTGGAATGGTGGAGTGAGCACTGACACACTGCACACCTTCTGTCCGTGGAATGGTGGAGCACTGACACACTGCACACCTTCTGTCTGTTGAAGGGTGGAGTGAGCACTGACACACTGCACACCTTCTGTCCGTGGAATGGTGGAGTGAGCACTGATACACTGCACACCTTCTGTCCGTGGAATTGTGGAGCACTGACACACTGCACACCTTCTGTCCGTGGAATGGTGGAGTGAGCACGAACACACTGCACACCTTCTGTCTGTGGAATGGTGGAGTGAGCACTGACACAATGCACACCTTCTGTCCGTGGAATGGTGAAGCACTGACACACTGCACACCTTCTGTCCATGGAATGGTGCAGTGAGCACTGACACACAGCAAACCTTCTGTCCATGGAATGGTGGAGCACTGACACACTGCACACCTTCTGTCCGTGGAATGCTGGAGCGAGCACTGACACACTGCACACCTTCTGTCCGTGGAATGGTGGAGCGAGCACTGACACACTGCACACCTTCTGTCCGTGGAATGGTGGAGCGAGCACTGACACACTGCACACCTTCTGTCCGTGGAATGGTGGAGCGAGCACTGACACACTGCACACCTTCTGTCCGTGGAATGGTGGAGTGAGCACTGACACACTGCACACCTTCTGTCCGTGGAATGGTGGAGCGAGCACTGACACACTGCACACCTTCTGTCCGTGGAATGGTGGAGCACTGACACACTGCACACCTTCTGTCCGTGGAATGGTGGAGCGAGCACTGACACACTGCACACCTTCTGTCCATGCAATGGTGGAGTGAGCACTGACACACTGCACACCTTCTGTCCGTGGAATGGTGGAGTGAGCACTGACACACTGCACACCTTTTGTCCGTGGAATGGTGGAGTGTGCACGAACACACTGCAAACCTTCTGTCTGTGGAATGGTGGAGTGAGCAATGACACACTACACACTGTCTGTCCGTTGAATGGTGGAGCGAGCACCGACACACTGCACACCTTCTGTCCGTGGAATGGTGGAGCGAGCACTGACACACTGCACACCTTCTGTCCGTGGAATGGTGGAGCGATCACTGACACACTGCACACCTTCTGTCCGTGGAATGGTGGAGTGAGCACTGACACACTGCACACCTTCTGTCCGTGGAATGGTGGAGCGAGCACTGACACACTGCACACCTTCTGTCCGTGGAATGGTGGAGTGAGCACTGACACACAGAAGACCTTCTGTCCGTGGAATGGTGGAGCGATCATAGACACACTGCACACCTTCTGTCCGGGGAATGGTGGAGCACTGACACACTGCACACCTTCTGTCCGTGGAAAGGGGGAGTGAGCACTGACACACTGCACACCTTCTGTCCGTGGAATGGTGGAGTGAGCACGAACACACTGCACACCTTCTGTCTGTGGAATGGTGGAGTGAGCACTGACACACTGCACACATTCTGTCCGTGGAATGGTGGAGCACTGACACACTTCACACCTTCTGTCCATGGAATGGTGGAGTGAGCACTGACACACTGCACACCTTCTGTCCATGGAATGGTGGAGTGAGCACTGACACACAGAACACCTTCTGTCCATGGAATGGTGGAGCACTGACACACTGTCTGTCCGTGGAATGGTGGAGCGAGCACTGACACACTGCACACCTTCTGTCCGTGGAATGGTGGAGCGAGCACTGACACACTGCACACCTTCTGTCCGTGGAATGGTGGAGCACTGACACACTGCACACCTTCTGTCCGTGGAATGGTGGAGCGAGCACTGACACACTGCACACCTTCTGTCCGTGGAATGGTGGAGTGAGCACTGACACACTGCACACCTTCTGTCCGTGGAATGGTGGAGCACTGACACATTGCACACCTTCTGTCCATGGAATGGTGGAGCACTGACACACTGCACACCTTCTGTCCGTGGAATGGGGGAGTGAGCACTGACACACTGCACACCTTCTGTTCGTGGAATGGTGGAGTGCGCACGAACACATTGCACAGCTTCTGTCTGTGGAATGGTGGAGCACTGACACACTGCACACCTTCTGTCCGTGGAATGGTGGAGTGAGTACTTAAACACTGCACACCTTCTGTCCGTGGAATGGTGGAGTGAGCACTGACACACTGCACACATACTGTGCATGGAATGGTGGAGCGAGCACTTAAACACTGCACACCTTCTGTCCGTGGAATGGTGGAGTGAGCACTGACACACTGCAAACCTTCTGTCCGTGGAGTGGTGGAGCACTGACACACTGCACACCTTCTGTCCGTGGAATGGTGGAGCGAGCACTGACACACTGCACACCTTCTGTCCGTGGAATGGTGGAGCACTGACACACTGCACACCTTCTGTACGTGGAATGGTGGAGCGAGCACTGACACACTGCACACCTTCTGTCTGTGGAATGGTGGAGCGAGCACTGACACACTGCAAACCTTCTGTCCGTGGAATGGTGGAGCACTGACACACTGCACACCTTCTGTCCGTGGAATGGTGGAGTGAGCACTGACACACTGCACACCTTCTGTCCGTGGAATGGTGGAGCACTGACACATTGCACACCTTCTGTCCGTGGAATGGTAGAGCGAGCACTGACACACTGCACACCTTCTGTCCGTGGAATGGTGGAGTGAGCACTGACACACTGCACACCTTCTGTCCGTGGAATGGTGGAGTGAGCACTGACACACTGCAAACCTTCTGTCCGTGGATGGTGGAGTGAGCACTCACACACTGCACACCTTCTGTCCGTGGAATGGTGGAGCGAGCACTGACACACTGCACACCTTCTGTCCGTGGAATGGTGGAGCACTGACACACTGCACACCTTCTGTCCGTGGAATGGTGGAGTACTGACACACTGCACACCTTCTGTCCGTGGAATGGTGGAGCGAGCACTGACACACTGCACACCTTCTGTCCGTGAAATGGTGGAGTGAGCACTGACACACTGCACACCTTTTGTCCGTGGAATGGTGGAGTGTGCACGAACACACTGCAAACCTTCTGTCTGTGGAATGGTGGAGTGAGCAATGACACACTACACACTGTCTGTCCGTTGAATGGTGGAGCGAGCACTGACACACTACACACCTTCTGTCCGTGGAATGGTGGAGCGATCACTGACACACTGCACACCTTCTGTCCGTGGAATGGTGGAGCGATCACTGACACACTGCACACCTTCTGTCCGTGGAATGGTGGAGTGAGCACTGACACACTGCACACCTTCTGTCCGTGGAATGGTGGAGCGAGCACTGACACGCTGCACACCTTCTGTCCGTGGAATGGTGGAGTGAGCACTGACACACAGAAGACCTTCTGTCCGTGGAATGGTGGAGCGATCATAGACACACTGCACACCTTCTGTCCGGGGAATGGTGGAGTGAGCAGTGACACACTGCACACCTTCTGTCCGTGGAATGGTGGAGCACTGACACACTGCACACCTTCTGTCCGCGGAAAGGGGGAGTGAGCACTGACACACTGCACACCTTCTGCCCGTGGAATGGTGGAGTGAGCACGAACACACTGCACACCTTCTGTCTGTGGAATGGTGGAGTGAGCACTGACACACTGCACACATTCTGTCCGTGGAATGGTGGAGCACTGACACACATCACACCTTCTGTCCATGGAATGGTGGAGTGAGCACTGACACACTGCACACCTTCTGTCCATGGAATGGTGGAGTGAGCACTGACACACAGAACACCTTCTGTCCATGGAATGGTGGAGCACTGACACACTGTCTGTCCGTTGAATGGTGGAGCGAGCACTTACACACTGCACACCTTCTGTCCGTGGAATGGTGGAGCAAGCACTGACACACTGCACACCTTCTGTCCGTGGAATGGTGGAGCACTGACACACTGCACACCTTCTGTCCGTGGAATGGTGGAGCGAGCACTGACACACTGCACACCTTCTGTCCGTGGAATGATGGAGTGAGCACTGACACACTGCACACCTTCTGTCCGTGGAATGGTGGAGCACTGACACACTGCACACCTTCGGTCCATGGAATGGTGGAGCACTATCACACTGCACACCTTCTGTCCGTGGAATGGGGGAGTGAGCACTGACACACTGCACACCTTCTGTTCGTGGAATGGTGGAGTGAGCACGAACACATTGCACAGCTTCTGTCTGTGGAATGGTGGAGCACTGACACACTGCACACCTTCTGTCCGTGGAATGGTGGAGTGAGTACTTAAACACTGCACACCTTCTGTCCGTGGAATGGTGGAGTGAGCACGGACACACTGCACACATACTGTGCATGGAATGGTGGAGCGAACACTTAAACACTGCACACCTTCTGTCCGTGGAATGGTGGAGTGAGCACTGACACACTGCAAACCTTCTGTCCGTGGAGTGGTGGAGCACTGACACACTGCACACCTTCTGTCCGTGGAATGGTGGAGCGAGCACTGACACACTGCACACCTTCTGTCCGTGGAATGGTGGAGCACTGACACACTGCACACCTTCTGTACGTGGAATGGTGGAGCGATCACTGACACACTACACACCTTCTGTCCGTGGAATGGTGGAGCGAGCACTGACACACTGCAAACCTTCTGTCCGTGGAATGGTGGAGCACTGACACACTGCACACCTTCTGTCCGTGGAATGGTGGAGTGAGCACTGACACACTGCACACCTTCTGTCCGTGGAATGGTGGAGCACTGACACATTGCACACCTTCTGTCCGTGGAATGGTAGAGCGAGCACTGACACACTGCACACCTTCTGTCCGTGGAATGGTGGAGCGAGCACTGACACACTGCACACCTTCTGTCCGTGGAATGGTGGAGTGAGCACTGACACACTGCACACCTTCTGTCCGTGGATGGTGGAGTGAGCACTGACACACTGCACACCTTCTGTCCGTGGATGGTGGAGCGAGCACTGACACAGTTCACACCTTCTGTCCATGGAATGGTGGAGCACTGACACACTTCAAACCTTCTGTCCCTGGAATGGTGGAGTGAGCACTGACACACTGCACACCTTCTGTTCGTGGAATGGTGGAGCGAGCACTGACACACTGCACACCTTCTGTCCGTGGAATGGTGGAGCACTGACACACTGCACACCTTCTGTCCATGGAATGGTGGAGCACTGACACACTGCACACCTTCTGTCCGTGGAATGGGGGAGTGAGCACTGACACACTGCACACCTTCTGTCCGTTGAATGGTGGAGTGAGCACTGACACACTGCACACCTTCTGTCCGTGGAATGGTGGAGCACTGACACACTGTGCACCTTCTGTCCATGGAATGGTGGAGCGAGCACTGACAAACTGCACACCTTCTGTCCGTGGCATGGTGGACCGAGCACTGACACACTGCACACTTTCTATCCGTGGAATAGTGGAGGGAGCACTGACACACTGCACACCTTCTGTCCGTGGAATGGTGGAGCGAGCACTGACACACTGCACACATTCTGTCCGTGGAATGGTGGAGCACTGACACACTGCGCACCTTCTGTCCGTGGAATGGTGGAGCGAGCACTGACACACTGCACACATTCTGTCCGTGGAATGGTGGAGCACTGACACACTGCACACCTTCTGTCCGTGGAATCGTGGAGTGAGCACTGACACACTGCACACCTTCTGTCCGTGGAATGGTGGAACGAGCACTGACACACTGCACACCTTCTGTCCGTGGAATGGTGGAGTGAGCACTGACACGCTGCACACCTTCTGTCCGTGGAATGGTGGAGTGAGCACTGACACACTGCACACCTTCTGTCCGTGGAATGGTGGAGTGAGCACTGACACGCTGCACACCTTCTATCTGTGGAATGATGGAGTGAGCACGGACACACTGCACACCTTCTGTCCGTGGAATGGTGGAGTGAGCACTGACACACTGCACACCTTCTGTCCGTGGAATGGTGGAGTGAGCACTGACACACTGCACACCTTCTGTCCGTGGAATGGTGGAGTGAGCACTGACACACTGCACACCTTCTGTCCGTGGAATGGTGGAGCGAACACTGACACACTGCACAACATCTGTCCGTGGAATGGTGGAGCACTGACACACTGCACACCTTCTGTCCGTGGAATGGTGGAGCACTGACACACTGCACACCTTCTGTCCGTGGAATGGTGGAGTGAGCACAGACACACTGCACACCTTCTGTCCGTGGAATGCTGGACTGAGCACTGACACACTGCACACCTTCTGTCCGTGGAATGGTGGAGCGAGCACTGACACACTGCACACCTACTGTCCGTGGAATGGTGGAGCGAGCACTGACACACTGCACACCTTCTGTCCGTGGAATGGTGGAGCGAACACTGACACACTGCACAACATCTGTCCGTGGAATGGTGGAGCACTGACACACTGCACACCTTCTGTCCGTGGAATGGTGGAGCACTGACACACTGCACACCTTCTGTCCGTGGAATGGTGGAGTGAGCACAGACACACTGCACACCTTCTGTCCGTGGAATGGTGGAGCGAGCACTGACACACTGCACACCTACTGTCCGTGGAATGGTGGAGCGAGCACTGACACACTGCACACCTTCTGTCCGTGGAATGTTGCAGCACTGACACACTGCGCACCTTCTGTCCGTGGAATGGTCGAGCACTGACACACTGCAGACCTTCTGTCCGTGGAATGGTGGAGCACTGACACACTGCACACCTTCTGTCCGTGGAATGGTTGAGCGAGCACGGACACACTGCGCATCTTCTGTCCGTGGAATGGTGGAGTGAGCACTGACACACTGCACACCTTCTGTCCGTCGAATGGTGGAGTGAGCACTGACACACTGCACACCTTCTGTCCGTGGAATGGTCGAGCACTGACACACTGCAGACCTTCTGTCCGTGGAATGGTGGAGTGAGCACTGACACACTACACACCTTCTGTGCGTGGAATGGTGGAGTGAGCACTGACACACTGCACACCTTCTGTCCGTGGAATGGTGGAGCACTGACACACTGCATACCTTCTGTCCGTGGAATGGTGGAGCGAGCACTGACACACTGCACACCTTCTGTCCGTGGAATGGTAGAGCACTGACACACTTTACAGCTTCTGTCCATGGAATGGTGGTGCACTGACACACTGCACACCTTCTGTCCGTGGAATGGGGGAGTGAGCACTGACACACTGCACACCTTCTGTCCGTGGAATGGTGGAGTGAGCACTGACACACTGCACACCTTCTGTCCGTGGAATGGTGGAGCACTGACACACTGCGCACCTTCTGTCTATGGAATGGTGGAGCGAGCACTGACACACTGCACACCTTCTGTCCGTGGCATGGTGGACCGAGCACTGACACACTGCACACTTTCTGTCCGTGGAATAGTGGAGTGAGCACTGACACACTGCACACCTTCTGTCCGTGGAATGGTGGAGTGAGCACTGACACGCTGCACACCTTCTATCTGTGGAATGATGGAGTGAGCACGGACACACTGCACACCTTCTGTCCGTGGAATGGTGGAGTGAGCACTGACACACTGCACACCTTCTGTCCGTGGAATGGTGGAGTGAGCACTGACACACTGCACAACATCTGTCCGTGGAATGGTGGAGCACTGACACACTGCACACCTTCTGTCCGTGGAATGGTGGAGCACTGACACACTGCACACCTTCTGTCCGTGGAATGGTGGAGTGAGCACAGACACACTGCACACCTTCTGTCCGTGGAATGCTGGACTGAGCACTGACACACTGCACACCTTCTGTCCGTGGAATGGTGGAGCGAGCACTGACACACTGCACACCTACTGTCCGTGGAATGGTGGAGCGAGCACTGACACACTGCACACCTTCTGTCCGTGGAATGGTGGAGCGAACACTGACACACTGCACAACATCTGTCCGTGGAATGGTGGAGCACTGACACACTGCACACCTTCTGTCCGTGGAATGGTGGAGCACTGACACACTGCACACCTTCTGTCCGTGGAATGGTGGAGTGAGCACAGACACACTGCACACCTTCTGTCCGTGGAATGGTGGAGTGAGCACTGACACACTGCAAACCTTCTGTCCGTGGAGTGGTGGAGCACTGACACACTGCACACCTTCTGTCCGTGGAATGGTGGAGCGAGCACTGACACACTGCACACCTTCTGTCCGTGGAATGGTGGAGCACTGACACACTGCACACCTTCTGTACGTGTAATGGTGGAGCGAGCACTGACACACTGCACACCTTCTGTCTGTGGAATGGTGGAGCGAGCACTGACACACTGCAAACCTTCTGTCCGTGGAATGGTGGAGCACTGACACACTGCACACCTTCTGTCCGTGGAATGGTGGAGTGAGCACTGACACACTGCACACCTTCTGTCCGTGGAATGGTGGAGCACTGACACATTGCACACCTTCTGTCCGTGGAATGGTAGAGCGAGCACTGACACACTGCACACCTTCTGTCCGTGGAATGGTGGAGTGAGCACTGACACACTGCACACCTTCTGTCCGTGGAATGGTGGAGTGAGCACTGACACACTGCAAACCTTCTGTCCGTGGATGGTGGAGTGAGCACTCACACACTGCACACCTTCTGTCCGTGGAATGGTGGAGCGAGCACTGACACACTGCACACCTTCTGTCCGTGGAATGGTGGAGCACTGACACACTGCACACCTTCTGTCCGTGGAATGGTGGAGTACTGACACACTGCACACCTTCTGTCCGTGGAATGGTGGAGCGAGCACTGACACACTGCACACCTTCTGTCCGTGAAATGGTGGAGTGAGCACTGACACACTGCACACCTTTTGTCCGTGGAATGGTGGAGTGTGCACGAACACACTGCAAACCTTCTGTCTGTGGAATGGTGGAGTGAGCAATGACACACTACACACTGTCTGTCCGTTGAATGGTGGAGCGAGCACTGACACACTACACACCTTCTGTCCGTGGAATGGTGGAGCGATCACTGACACACTGCACACCTTCTGTCCGTGGAATGGTGGAGCGATCACTGACACACTGCACACCTTCTGTCCGTGGAATGGTGGAGTGAGCACTGACACACTGCACACCTTCTGTCCGTGGAATGGTGGAGCGAGCACTGACACGCTGCACACCTTCTGTCCGTGGAATGGTGGAGTGAGCACTGACACACAGAAGACCTTCTGTCCGTGGAATGGTGGAGCGATCATAGACACACTGCACACCTTCTGTCCGGGGAATGGTGGAGTGAGCAGTGACACACTGCACACCTTCTGTCCGTGGAATGGTGGAGCACTGACACACTGCACACCTTCTGTCCGCGGAAAGGGGGAGTGAGCACTGACACACTGCACACCTTCTGTCCGTGGAATGGTGGAGTGAGCACTGACACACTGCACACCTTCTGTCCGTGGAATGGTGGAGCGAGCACTGACACGCTGCACACCTTCTGTCCGTGGAATGGTGGAGTGAGCACTGACACACAGAAGACCTTCTGTCCGTGGAATGGTGGAGCGATCATAGACACACTGCACACCTTCTGTCCGGGGAATGGTGGAGTGAGCAGTGACACACTGCACACCTTCTGTCCGTGGAATGGTGGAGCACTGACACACTGCACACCTTCTGCCCGTGGAATGGTGGAGTGAGCACGAACACACTGCACACCTTCTGTCTGTGGAATGGTGGAGTGAGCACTGACACACTGCACACATTCTGTCCGTGGAATGGTGGAGCGAGCACTGACACACTGCACACCTTCTGTCCGTGGAATGGTGGAGTGAGCACTGACACACTGCACACCTTCTGTCCATGGAATGGTGGAGTGAGCACTGACACACAGAACACCTTCTGTCCATGGAATGGTGGAGCACTGACACACTGTCTGTCCGTTGAATGGTGGAGCGAGCACTTACACACTGCACACCTTCTGTCCTTGGAATGGTGGAGCAAGCACTGACACACTGCACACCTTCTGTCCGTGGAATGGTGGAGCACTGACACACTGCACACCTTCTGTCCGTGGAATGGTGGAGCGAGCACTGACACACTGCACACCTTCTGTCCGTGGAATGATGGAGTGAGCACTGACACACTGCACACCTTCTGTCCGTGGAATGGTGGAGCACTGACACACTGCACACCTTCGGTCCATGGAATGGTGGAGCACTATCACACTGCACACCTTCTGTCCGTGGAATGGGGGAGTGAGCACTGACACACTGCACACCTTCTGTTCGTGGAATGGTGGAGTGAGCACGAACACATTGCACAGCTTCTGTCTGTGGAATGGTGGAGCACTGACACACTGCACACCTTCTGTCCGTGGAATGGTGGAGTGAGTACTTAAACACTGCACACCTTCTGTCCGTGGAATGGTGGAGTGAGCACTGACACACTGCACACATACTGTGCAAGGAATGGTGGAGCGAACACTTAAACACTGCACACCTTCTGTCCGTGGAATGGTGGAGTGAGCACTGACACACTGCAAACCTTCTGTCCGTGGAGTGGTGGAGCACTGACACACTGCACACCTTCTGTCCGTGGAATGGTGGAGCGAGCACTGACACACTGCACACCTTCTGTCCGTGGAATGGTGGAGCACTGACACACTGCACACCTTCTGTACGTGGAATGGTGGAGCGATCACTGACACACTACACACCTTCTGTCCGTGGAATGGTGGAGCGAGCACTGACACACTGCAAACCTTCTGTCCGTGGAATGGTGGAGCACTGACACACTGCACACCTTCTGTCAGTGGAATGGTGGAATGAGCACTGACACACTGCACACCTTCTGTCCGTGGAATGGTGGAGCACTGACACATTGCACACCTTCTGTCCGTGGAATGGTAGAGCGACCACTGACACACTGCACACCTTCTGTCCGTGGAATGGTGGAGCGAGCACTGACACACTGCACACCTTCTGTCCGTGGAATGGTGGAGTGAGCACTGACACACTGCACACCTTCTGTCCGTGGATGGTGGAGTGAGCACTGACACACTGCACACCTTCTGTCCGTGGATGGTGGAGCGAGCACTGACACAGTTCACACCTTCTGTCCATGGAATGGTGGAGCACTGACACACTTCAAACCTTCTGTCCCTGGAATGGTGGAGTGAGCACTGACACACTGCACACCTTCTGTTCGTGGAATGGTGGAGCGAGCACTGACACACTGCACACCTTCTGTCCGTGGAATGGTGGAGCACTGACACACTGCACACCTTCTGTCCATGGAATGGTGGAGCACTGACACACTGCACACCTTCTGTCCGTGGAATGGGGGAGTGAGCACTGACACACTGCACACCTTCTGTCCGTTGAATGGTGGAGTGAGCACTGACACACTGCACACCTTCTGTCCGTGGAATGGTGGAGCACTGACACACTGTGCACCTTCTGTCCATGGAATGGTGGAGCGAGCACTGACAAACTGCACACCTTCTGTCCGTGGCATGGTGGACCGAGCACTGACACACTGCACACTTTCTATCCGTGGAATAGTGGAGGGAGCACTGACACACTGCACACCTTCTGTCCGTGGAATGGTGGAGCGAGCACTGACACACTGCACACCTTCTGTCCGTGGAATGGTGGAGCGAGCACTAACACACTGCGCACCTTCTGTCCGTGGAATGGTGGAGCGAGCACTGACACACTGCACACATTCTGTCCGTGGAATGGTGGAGCACTGACACACTGCACACCTTCTGTCCGTGGAATCGTGGAGTGAGCACTGACACACTGCACACCTTCTGTCCGTGGAATGGTGGAACGAGCACTGACACACTGCACACCTTCTGTCCGTGGAATGGTGGAGTGAGCACTGACACACTGCACACCTTCTGTCCGTGGAATGGTGGAGTGAGCACTGACACGCTGCACACCTTCTATCTGAGGAATGATGGAGTGAGCACGGACACACTGCACACCTTCTGTCCGTGGAATGGTGGAGTGAGCACTGACACACTGCACACCTTCTGTCCGTGGAATGGTGGAGTGAGCACTGACACACTGCACACCTTCTGTCCGTGGAATGGTGGAGTGAGCACTGACACACTGCACACCTTCTGTCCGTGGAATGGTGGAGCGAACACTGACACACTGCACAACATCTGTCCGTGGAATGGTGGAGCACTGACACACTGCACACCTTCTGTCCGTGGAATGGTGGAGCACTGACACACTGCACACCTTCTGTCCGTGGAATGGTGGAGTGAGCACAGACACACTGCACACCTTCTGTCCGTGGAATGCTGGACTGAGCACTGACACACTGCACACCTTCTGTCCGTGGAATGGTGGAGCGAGCACTGACACACTGCACACCTACTGTCCGTGGAATGGTGGAGCGAGCACTGACACACTGCACACCTTCTGTCCGTGGAATGGTGGAGCGAACACTGACACACTGCACAACATCTGTCCGTGGAATGGTGGAGCACTGACACACTGCACACCTTCTGTCCGTGGAATGGTGGAGCACTGACACACTGCACACCTTCTGTCCGTGGAATGGTGGAGTGAGCACAGACACACTGCACACCTTCTGTCCGTGGAATGGTGGAGCGAGCACTGACACACTGCACACCTACTGTCCGTGGAATGGTGGAGCGAGCACTGACACACTGCACACCTTCTGTCCGTGGAATGTTGCAGCACTGACACACTGCGCACCTTCTGTCTGTGGAATGGTCGAGCACTGACACACTGCAGACCTTCTGTCCGTGGAATGGTGGAGCACTGACACACTGCACACCTTCTGTCCGTGGAATGGTTGAGCGAGCACGGACACACTGCACATCTTCTGTCCGTGGAATGGTGGAGTGAGCACTGACACACTGCACACCTTCTGTCCGTCGAATGGTGGAGTGAGCACTGACACACTGCACACCTTCTGTCCGTGGAATGGTCGAGCACTGACACACTGCAGACCTTCTGTCCGTGGAATGGTGGAGTGAGCACTGACACACTACACACCTTCTGTGCGTGGAATGGTGGAGTGAGCACTGACACACTGCACACCTTCTGTCCGTGGAATGGTGGAGCGAGCACTGACACACTGCACACCTTCTGTCCGTGGAATGGTCGAGCACTGACACACTTTACACCTTCTGTCCATGGAATGGTGGAGCACTGACACACTGCATACCTTCTGTCCGTGGAATGGTGGAGCGAGCACTGACACACTGCACACCTTCTGTCCGTGGAATGGTAGAGCACTGACACACTTTACAGCTTCTGTCCATGGAATGGTGGAGCACTGACACACTGCACACCTTCTGTCCGTGGAATGGGGGAGTGAGCACTGACACACTGCACACCTTCTGTCCGTTGAATGGTGGAGTGAGCACTGACACACTGCACACCTTCTGTCCGTGGAATGGTGGAGCACTGACACACTGCGCACCTTCTGTCTATGGAATGGTGGAGCGAGCACTGACACACTGCACACCTTCTGTCCGTGGCATGGTGGACCGAGCACGGACACACTGCACACCTTCTGTCCGTGGAATGGTGGAGTGAGCACTGACACACTGCACACCTTCTGTCCGTGGAATGGTGGAGTGAGCACTGACACACTGCACACCTTCTGTCCGTGGAATGGTGGAGTGAGCACTGACACACTGCACACCTTCTGTCCGTGGAATGGTGGAGCGAACACTGACACACTGCACAACATCTGTCCGTGGAATGGTGGAGCACTGACACACTGCACACCTTCTGTCCGTGGAATGGTGGAGCACTGACACACTGCACACCTTCTGTCCGTGGAATGGTGGAGTGAGCACAGACACACTGCACACCTTCTGTCCGTGGAATGCTGGACTGAGCACTGACACACTGCACACCTTCTGTCCGTGGAATGGTGGAGCGAGCACTGACACACTGCACACCTACTGTCCGTGGAATGGTGGAGCGAGCACTGACACACTGCACACCTTCTGTCCGTGGAATGGTGGAGCGAACACTGACACACTGCACAACATCTGTCCGTGGAATGGTGGAGCACTGACACACTGCACACCTTCTGTCCGTGGAATGGTGGAGCACTGACACACTGCACACCTTCTGTCCGTGGAATGGTGGAGTGAGCACAGACACACTGCACACCTTCTGTCCGTGGAATGGTGGAGCGAGCACTGACACACTGCACACCTACTGTCCGTGGAATGGTGGAGCGAGCACTGACACACTGCACACCTTCTGTCCGTGGAATGTTGCAGCACTGACACACTGCGCACCTTCTGTCCGTGGAATGGTCGAGCACTGACACACTGCAGACCTTCTGTCCGTGGAATGGTGGAGCACTGACACACTGCACACCTTCTGTCCGTGGAATGGTTGAGCGAGCACGGACACACTGCACATCTTCTGTCCGTGGAATGGTGGAGTGAGCACTGACACACTGCACACCTTCTGTCCGTCGAATGGTGGAGTGAGCACTGACACACTGCACACCTTCTGTCCGTGGAATGGTCGAGCACTGACACACTGCAGACCTTCTGTCAGTGGAATGGTGGAGTGAGCACTGACACACTTCACACCTTCTGTGCGTGGAATGGTGGAGTGAGCACTGACACACTGCACACCTTCTGTCCGTGGAATGGTGGAGCACTGACACACTGCATACCTTCTGTCCGTGGAATGGTGGAGCGAGCACTGACACACTGCACACCTCCTGTCCGTGGAATGGTGGAGCACTGACACACTGCACAGCTTCTGTCCATGGAATGGTGGAGCACTGACACACTGCACACCTTCTGTCCGTGGAATGGGGGAGTGAGCACTGACACACTGCACACCTTCTGTCCGTTGAATGGTGGAGTGAGCACTGACACACTGCACACCTTCTGTCCGTGGAATGGTGGAGCACTGACACACTGCGCACCTTCTGTCTATGGAATGGTGGAGCGAGCACTGACACACTGCACACCTTCTGTCCGTGGCATGGTGGACCGAGCACTGACACACTGCACACTTTCTGTCCGTGGAATAGTGGAGTGAGCACTGACACACTGCACACCTTCTGTCCGTGGAATGGTGGAGCGAGCACTGACACACTGCACACCTTCTGTCCGTGGAATGGTGGAGCGAGCACTGACACACTGCGCACCTTCTGTCCGTGGAATGGTGGAGCGAGCACTGACACACTGCACACATTCTGTCCGTGGAATGGTGGAGCACTGACACACTGCACACCTTCTGTCCGTGGAATCGTGGAGTGAGCACTGACACACTGCACACCTTCTGTCCGTGGAATGGTGGAACGAGCACTGACACACTGCACACCTTCTGTCCGTGGAATGGTGGAGTGAGCACTGACACGCTGCACACCTTCTATCTGTGGAATGATGGAGTGAGCACGGACACACTGCACACCTTCTGTCCGTGGAATGGTGGAGTGAGCACTGACACACTGCACACCTTCTGTCCGTGGAATGGTGGAGTGAGCACTGACACACTGCACACCTTCTGTCCGTGGAATGGTGGAGTGAGCACTGACACACTGCACACCTTCTGTCCGTGGAATGGTGGAGCGAACACTGACACACTGCACAACATCTGTCCGTGGAATGGTGGAGCACTGACACACTGCACACCTTCTGTCCGTGGAATGGTGGAGCACTGACACACTGCACACCTTCTGTCCGTGGAATGGTGGAGTGAGCACAGACACACTGCACACCTTCTGTCCGTGGAATGCTGGACTGAGCACTGACACACTGCACACCTTCTGTCCGTGGAATGGTGGAGCGAGCACTGACACACTGCACACCTACTGTCCGTGGAATGGTGGAGCGAGCACTGACACACTGCACACCTTCTGTCCGTGGAATGTTGCAGCACTGACACTGCGCACCTTCTGTCCGTGGAATGGTCGAGCACTGACACACTGCAGACCTTCTGTCCGTGGAATGGTGGAGCACTGACACACTGCACACCTTCTGTCCGTGGAATGGTTGAGCGAGCACGGACACACTGCACATCTTCTGTCCGTGGAATGGTGGAGTGAGCACTGACACACTGCACACCTTCTGTCCGTCGAATGGTGGAGTGAGCACTGACACACTGCACACCTTCTGTCCGTGGAATGGTCGAGCACTGACACACTGCAGACCTTCTGTCCGTGGAATGGTGGAGTGAGCACTGACACACTACACACCTTCTGTGCGTGGAATGGTGGAGTGAGCACTGACACACTGCACACCTTCTGTCCGTGGAATGGTGGAGCACTGACACACAGCATACCTTCTGTCCGTGGAATGGTGGAGTGAGCACTGACACACTGCACACCTTCTGTCCGTGGAGTGGTGGAACACAAACACACTGCACACCTTCTGTCCGTGGAATGGTGGACTGAACACTGACATACTGCACACCTTCTGTCCATGGAATGGTGGAGTGAACACTGACACACCGCACACCTTCTGTCCGTGGAATGGTGGAGTGAGCACTGACACACTGCACACCTTCTGTCCGTGGAATGGTGGAGTACTGACACACTGCACACCTTCTGTCCGTGGAATGGTGGAGCGAGCACTGACACACTGCACACCTTCTGTCCGTGGAATGGTGGAGTGAGCACTGACACACTGCACACCTTCTGTCCGTGGAATGGTGGAGTGAGCACTGACACACTGCAAACCTTCTGTCCGTGGATGGTGGAGTGAGCACTGACACACTGCACACCTTCTGTCCGTGGAATGGTGGAGCGAGCACTGACACACTGCACACCTTCTGTCCGTGGAATGGTGGAGCACTGACACACTGCACACCTTCTGTCCGTGGAATGGTGGAGTACTGACACACTGCACACCTTCTGTCCATGTAATGGTGGAGTGAGCACTGACACACTGCACACCTTCTGTCCGTGAAATGGTGGAGTGAGCACTGACACACTGCACACCTTTTGTCCGTGGAATGGTGGAGTGTGCACGAACACACTGCAAACCTTCTGTCTGTGGAATGGTGGAGTGAGCAATGACACACTACACACTGTCTGTCCGTTGAATGGTGGAGCGAGCACTGACACACTACACACCTTCTGTCCGTGGAATGGTGGAGCGATCACTGACACACTGCACACCTTCTGTCCGTGGAATGGTGGAGCGATCACTGACACACTGCACACCTTCTGTCCGTGGAATGGTGGAGTGAGCACTGACACACTGCACACCTTCTGTCCGTGGAATGGTGGAGCGAGCACTGACACGCTGCACACCTTCTGTCCGTGGAATGGTGGAGTGAGCACTGACACACAGAAGACCTTCTGTCCGTGGAATGGTGGAGCGATCATAGACACACTGCACACCTTCTGTCCGGGGAATGGTGGAGTGAGCAGTGACACACTGCACACCTTCTGTCCGTGGAATGGTGGAGCACTGACACACTGCACACCTTCTGTCCGTGGAAAGGGGGAGTGAGCACTGACACACTGCACACCTTCTGTCCGTGGAATGGTGGAGTGAGCACGAACACACTGCACACCTTCTGTCTGTGGAATGGTGGAGTGAGCACTGACACACTGCACACATTCTGTCCGTGGAATGGTGGAGCACTGACACACTTCACAACTTCTGTCCATGGAATGGTGGAGTGAGCACTGACACACTGCACACCTTCTGTCCATGGAATATTGGAGTGAGCACTGACACACAGAACACCTTCTGTCCATGGAATGGTGGAGCACTGACACACTGTCTGTCCGTTGAATGGTGGAGCGAGCACTTACACACTGCACACCTTCTGTCCGTGGAATGGTGGAGCACTGACACACTGCACACCTTCTGTCCGTGGAATGGTGGAGCGAGCACTGACACACTGCACACCTTTTGTCCGTGGAATGATGGAGTGAGCACTGACACACTGCACACCTTCTGTCCGTGGAATGGTGGAGCACTGACACACTGCACACCTTCTGTCCATGGAATGGTGGAGCACTGACACACTGCACACCTTCTGTCCGTGGAATGGGGGAGTGAGCACTGACACACTGCACACCTTCTGTTCGTGGAATGGTGGAGTGAGCACGACCACATTGCACAGCTTCTGTCTGTGGAATGGTGGAGCACTGACACACTGCACACCTTCTGTCCGTGGAATGGTGGAGTGAGTACTTAAACACTGCACACCTTCTGTCCGTGGAATGGTGGAGTGAGCACTGACACACTGCACACATACTGTGCATGGAATGGTGGAGCGAGCACTTAAACACTGCACACCTTCTGTCCGTGGAATGGTGGAGCGAGCACTGACACACTGCACACCTTCTGTCCGTGGAATGGTGGAGCACTGACACACTGCACACCTTCTGTACGTGGAATGGTGGAGCGAGCACTGACACACTGCACACCTTCTGTCCGTGGAATGGTGGAGCGAGCACTGACACACTGCAAACCTTCTGTCCGTGGAATGGTGGAGCACTGACACACTGCACACCTTCTGTCCGTGGAATGGTGGAGTGAGCACTGACACACTGCACACCTTCTGTCCGTGGAATGGTGGAGCACTGACACATTGCACACCTTCTGTCCGTGGAATGGTAGAGCGAGCACTGACACACTGCACACCTTCTGTCCGTGGAATGGTGGAGTGAGCACTGACACACTGCACACCTTCAGTCCATGGAATGGTGGAGTGAGCACTGACACACTGCACACCTTCTGTCCGTGGATGGTGGAGTGAGCACTGACACACTGCACACCTTCTGTTCGTGGATGGTGGAGCGAGCACTGACACAGTTCACACCTTATGTCCATGGAATGGTGGAGCACTGACACACTTCAAACCTTCTGTCCGTGGAATGGTGGAGTGAGCACTGACACACTGCACACCTTCTGTTCGTGGAATGGTGGAGCGAGCACTGACACACTGCACACCTTCTGTCCGTGGAATGGTGGAGCACTGACACACTGCACACCTTCTGTCCATGGAATGGTGGAGCACTGACACACTGCACACCTTCTGTCCGTGGAATGGGGGAGTGAGCACTGACACACTGCACACCTTCTGTCCATGGAATGGTGGAGTGAGCACTGACACACTGCACACCTTCTGTCCGTGGAATGGTGGAGCACTGACACACTGCGCACCTTCTGTCCATGGAATGGTGGAGCGAGCACTGACACACTGCACACCTTCTGTCCGTGGCATGGTGGACCGAGCACTGACACACTGCACACTTTCTGTCCGTGGAATAGTGGAGTGAGCACTGACACACTGCACACCTTCTGTCCGTGGAATGGTGGAGCGAGCACTGACACACTGCACACCTTCTGTCCGTGGAATGGTGGAGCGAGCACTGACACACTGCGCACCTTCTGTCCGTGGAATGGTGGAGCGAGCACTGACACACTGCACACATTCTGTCCGTGGAATGGTGGAGCACTGACACACTGCACACCTTCTGTCCGTGGAATCGTGGAGTGAGCACTGACACACTGCACACCTTCTGTCCGTGGAATGGTGGAACGAGCACTGACACACTGCACACCTTCTATCTGTGGAATGATGGAGTGAGCACGGACACACTGCACACCTTCTGTCCGTGGAATGGTGGAGTGAGCACTGACACACTGCACACCTTCTGTCCGTGGAATGGTGGAGTGAGCACTGACACACTGCACACCTTCTGTCCGTGGAATGGTGGAGTGAGCACTGACACACTGCACACCTTCTGTCCGTGGAATGGTGGAGCGAACACTGACACACTGCACAACATCTGTCCGTGGAATGGTGGAGCACTGACACACTGCACAACTTCTGTCCGTGGAATGGTGGAGCACTGACACACTGCACACCTTCTGTCCGTGGAATGGTGGAGTGAGCACAGACACACTGCACAACTTCTGTCCTGGAATGCTGGACTGAGCACTGACACACTGCACACCTTCTGTCCGTGGAATGGTGGAGCGAGCACTGACACACTGCACACCTACTGTCCGTGGAATGGTGGAGCGAGCACTGACACACTGCACACCTTCTGTCCGTGGAATGTTGCAGCACTGACACACTGCGCACCTTCTGTCCGTGGAATGGTCGAGCACTGACACACTGCAGACCTTCTGTCCGTGGAATGGTGGAGCACTGACACACTGCACACCTTCTGACCGTGGAATGGTTGAGCGAGCACGGACACACTGCACATCTTCTGTCCGTGGAATGGTGGAGTGAGCACTGACACACTGCACACCTTCTGTCCGTCGAATGGTGGAGTGAGCACTGACACACTGCACACCTTCTGTCCGTGGAATGGTCGAGCACTGACACACTGCAGACCTTCTGTCCGTGGAATGGTGGAGTGAGCACTGACACACTACACACCTTCTGTGCGTGGAATGGTGGAGTGAGCACTGACACACTGCACACCTTCTGTCCGTGGAATGGTGGAGCACTGACACACTGCATACCTTCTGTCCGTGGAATGGTGGAGTGAGCACTGACACACTGCACACCTTCTGTCCGTGGAATGGTGGAGTGAGCACTGGCACACTGCACACCTTCTGTCCGTGGAATGGTGGAGTGTGCACTGACACACTGCACACCTTCTGTCCATGGAATGGTGGAGCCCTGACACACTGCGCACCTTCTGTCCGTGGAATGGTCGAGTGAGCACTGACACACTGCACACCTTCTGTCTATGGATTGGTGGAGCGATCATTGACACACTGCACACTTCCTGTCCGTGGAATGGTGGAGCACTGACACACTGCACACCTTCTGTCCGTGGAATGGTCGAGCACTGACACACTGCAGACCTTCTGTCCGTGGAATGGTGGAGCACTGACACACTGTACACCTTCTGTCCGTGGAATGGTTGAGCGAGCACGGACACACTGCACATCTTCTGTCCGTGGAATGGTCGAGTGAGCACTGACACACTGCACACCTTCTGTCTATGGAATGGTGGAGCGATCATTGACACACTGCACACCTTCTGTCCGTGGAATGGTCGAGCACTGACACACTGCAGACCTTCTGTCCGTGGAATGGTGGAGTGAGCACTGACACACTGCACACCTTCTGTCCGTGGAATGGTGGAGCACTGACACATTGCACACCTTCTGTCCGTGGAATGGTCGAGTGAGCACTGACACACTGCACACCTTCTGTCCGTGGAATGGTCGAGTGAGCACTGACACACTGCACACCTTCTGTCCGTGGAATGGTCGAGCACTGACACACTGCAGACCTTCTGTCCGTGGAATGGTGGAGCACTGACACACTGCACACCTTCTGTCCGTGGAATGGTTGAGCGAGCACGGACACACTGCACAACTTCTGTCCGTGGAATGGTGGAGCGAGCACTGACACACTGCACACCTTCTGTCCGTGGAATGGTGGAGTGAGCACTGACACACTGCACACCTTCTGTCCGTGGAATGGTGGAGCACTGACACATTGCACACCTTCTGTCCGTGGAATGGTAGAGCGAGCACTGACACACTGCACACCTTCTGTCCGTGGAATGGTGGAGTGAGCACTGACACACTGCACACCTTCTGTCCGTGGAATGGTGGAGTGAGCACTGACACACTGCACACCTTCTGTCCGTGGATGGTGGAGTGAGCACTGACACACTGCACACCTTCTGTCCGTGGATGGTGGAGCGAGCACTGACACAGTTCACACCTTCTGTCCATGGAATGGTGGAGCACTGACACACTTCAAACCTTCTGTCCGTGGAATGGTGGAGTGAGCACTGACACACTGCACACCTTCTGTTCGTGGAATGGTGGAGCGAGCACTGACACACTGCACACCTTCTGTCCGTGGAATGGTGGAGCACTGACACACTGCACACCTTCTGTCCATGGAATGGTGGAGCACTGACACACTGCACACCTTCTGTCCGTGGAATGGGGGAGTGAGCACTGACACACTGCACACCTTCTGTCCGTGGAATGGTGGAGTGAGCACTGACACACTGCACACCTTCTGTCCGTGGAATGGTGGAGCACTGACACACTGCGCACCTTCTGTCCATGGAATGGTGGAGCGAGCACTGACACACTGCACACCTTCTGTCCGTGGCATGGTGGACCGAGCACTGACACACTGCACACTTTCTGTGCGTGGAATAGTGGAGTGAGCACTGACACACTGCACACCTTCTGTCCGTGGAATGGTGGAGCGAGCACTGACACACTGCACACCTTCTGTCCGTGGAATGGTGGAGCGAGCACTGACACACTGCGCACCTTCTGTCCGTGGAATGGTGGAGCGAGCACTGACACACTGCACACCTTCTGTCCGTGGAATGGTGGAGCACTGACACACTGCACACCTTCTGTCCGTGGAATCGTGGAGTGAGCACTGACACACTGCACACCTTCTGTCCGTGGAATGGTGGAACGAGCACTGACACACTGCACACCTTCTGTCCGTGGAATGGTGGAGTGAGCACTGACACGCTGCACACCTTCTATCTGTGGAATGATGGAGTGAGCACGGACACTCTGCACACCTTCTGTCCGTGGAATGGTTTAGTGAGCACTGACACACTGCACACCTTCTGTCCGTGGAATGGTGGAGTGAGCACTGACACACTGCACACCTTCTGTCCGTGGAATGGTGGAGTGAGCACTGACACACTGCACACATTCTGTCCGTGGAATGGTGGAGCGAACACTGACACACTGCACAACATCTGTCCGTGGAATGGTGGAGCACTGACACACTGCACACCTTCTGTCCGTGGAATGGTGGAGCACTGACACACTGCACACCTTCTGTCCGTGGAATGGTGGAGTGAGCACAGACACACTGCACACCTTCTGTCCGTGGAATGCTGGACTGAGCACTGACACACTGCACACCTTCTGTCCGTGGAATGGTGGAGCGAGCACTGACACACTGCACACCTACTGTCCGTGGAATGGTGGAGCGAGCACTGACACACTGCACACCTTCTGTCCGTGGAATGTTGCAGCACTGACACACTGCGCACCTTCTGTCCGTGGAATGGTCGAGCACTGACACACTGCAGACCTTCTGTCCGTGGAATGGTGGAGCACTGACACACTGCACACCTTCTGACCGTGGAATGGTTGAGCGAGCACGGACACACTGCACATCTTCTGTCCGTGGAATGGTGAAGTGAGCACTGACACACTGCACACCTTCTGTCCGTCGAATGGTGGAGTGAGCACTGACACACTGCACACCTTCTGTCCGTGGAATGGTCGAGCACTGACACACTGCAGACCTTCTGTCCGTGGAATGGTGGAGTGAGCACTGACACACTACACACCTTCTGTGCGTGGAATGGTGGAGTGAGCACTGACACACTGCACACCTTCTGTCCGTGGAATGGTGGAGCACTGACACACTGCATACCTTCTGTCCGTGGAATGGTGGAGTGAGCACTGACACACTGCACACCTTCTGTCCGTGGAGTGGTGGAACACTAACACACTGCACACCTTCTGTCCGTGGAATGGTGGACTGAGCACTGACATACTGCACACCTTCTGTCCATGGAATGGTGGAGTGAACACTGACACACCGCACACCTTCTGTCCGTGGAATGGTGGAGTGAGCACTGACACACTGCACACCTTCTGTCCGTGGAATGGTGGAGTGAGCACTGACACACTGCACACCTTCTGTCCGTGGAATGGTGGAGCGAACACTGACACACTGCACAACATCTGTCCGTGGAATGGTGGAGCACTGACACACTGCACAACTTCTGTCCGTGGAATGGTGGAGCACTGACACACTGCACACCTTCTGTCCGTGGAATGGTGGAGTGAGCACAGACACACTGCACAACTTCTGTCCTGGAATGCTGGACTGAGCACTGACACACTGCACACCTTCTGTCCGTGGAATGGTGGAGCGAGCACTGACACACTGCACACCTACTGTCCGTGGAATGGTGGAGCGAGCACTGACACACTGCACACCTTCTGTCCGTGGAATGTTGCAGCACTGACACACTGCGCACCTTCTGTCCGTGGAATGGTCGAGCACTGACACACTGCAGACCTTCTGTCCGTGGAATGGTGGAGCACTGACACACTGCACACCTTCTGACCGTGGAATGGTTGAGCGAGCACGGACACACTGCACATCTTCTGTCCGTGGAATGGTGGAGTGAGCACTGACACACTGCACACCTTCTGTCCGTCGAATGGTGGAGTGAGCACTGACACACTGCACACCTTCTGTCCGTGGAATGGTCGAGCACTGACACACTGCAGACCTTCTGTCCGTGGAATGGTGGAGTGAGCACTGACACACTACACACCTTCTGTGCGTGGAATGGTGGAGTGAGCACTGACACACTGCACACCTTCTGTCCGTGGAATGGTGGAGCACTGACACACTGCATACCTTCTGTCCGTGGAATGGTGGAGTGAGCACTGACACACTGCACACCTTCTGTCCGTGGAATGGTGGAGTGAGCACTGGCACACTGCACACCTTCTGTCCGTGGAATGGTGGAGTGTGCACTGACACACTGCACACCTTCTGTCCATGGAATGGTGGAGCCCTGACACACTGCGCACCTTCTGTCCGTGGAATGGTCGAGTGAGCACTGACACACTGCACACCTTCTGTCTATGGAATGGTGGAGCGATCATTGACACACTGCACACTTCCTGTCCGTGGAATGGTGGAGCACTGACACACTGCACACCTTCTGTCCGTGGAATGGTCGAGCACTGACACACTGCAGACCTTCTGTCCGTGGAATGGTGGAGCACTGACACACTGTACACCTTCTGTCCGTGGAATGGTTGAGCGAGCACGGACACACTGCACATCTTCTGTCCGTGGAATGGTCGAGTGAGCACTGACACACTGCACACCTTCTGTCTATGGAATGGTGGAGCGATCATTGACACACTGCACACCTTCTGTCCGTGGAATGGTCGAGCACTGACACACTGCAGACCTTCTGTCCGTGGAATGGTGGAGTGAGCACTGACACACTGCACACCTTCTGTCCGTGGAATGGTGGAGCACTGACACATTGCACACCTTCTGTCCGTGGAATGGTCGAGTGAGCACTGACACACTGCACACCTTCTGTCCGTGGAATGGTCGAGTGAGCACTGACACACTGCACACCTTCTGTCCGTGGAATGGTCGAGCACTGACACACTGCAGACCTTCTGTCCGTGGAATGGTGGAGCACTGACACACTGCACACCTTCTGTCCGTGGAATGGTTGAGCGAGCACGGACACACTGCACAACTTCTGTCCGTGGAATGGTGGAGCGAGCACTGACACACTGCACACCTTCTGTCCGTGGAATGGTGGAGTGAGCACTGACACACTGCACACCTTCTGTCCGTGGAATGGTGGAGCACTGACACATTGCACACCTTCTGTCCGTGGAATGGTAGAGCGAGCACTGACACACTGCACACCTTCTGTCCGTGGAATGGTGGAGTGAGCACTGACACACTGCACACCTTCTGTCCGTGGAATGGTGGAGTGAGCACTGACACACTGCACACCTTCTGTCCGTGGATGGTGGAGTGAGCACTGACACACTGCACACCTTCTGTCCGTGGATGGTGGAGCGAGCACTGACACAGTTCACACCTTCTGTCCATGGAATGGTGGAGCACTGACACACTTCAAACCTTCTGTCCGTGGAATGGTGGAGTGAGCACTGACACACTGCACACCTTCTGTTCGTGGAATGGTGGAGCGAGCACTGACACACTGCACACCTTCTGTCCGTGGAATGGTGGAGCACTGACACACTGCACACCTTCTGTCCATGGAATGGTGGAGCACTGACACACTGCACACCTTCTGTCCGTGGAATGGGGGAGTGAGCACTGACACACTGCACACCTTCTGTCCGTGGAATGGTGGAGTGAGCACTGACACACTGCACACCTTCTGTCCGTGGAATGGTGGAGCACTGACACACTGCGCACCTTCTGTCCATGGAATGGTGGAGCGAGCACTGACACACTGCACACCTTCTGTCCGTGGCATGGTGGACCGAGCACTGACACACTGCACACTTTCTGTGCGTGGAATAGTGGAGTGAGCACTGACACACTGCACACCTTCTGTCCGTGGAATGGTGGAGCGAGCACTGACACACTGCACACCTTCTGTCCGTGGAATGGTGGAGCGAGCACTGACACACTGCACACCTTCTGTCCGTGGAATAGTGGAGCGAGCACTGACACACTGCACACATTCTGTCCGTGGAATGGTGGAGCACTGACACACTGCACACCTTCTGTCCGTGGAATCGTGGAGTGAGCACTGACACACTGCACACCTTCTGTCCGTGGAATGTGGAACGAGCACTGACACACTGCACACCTTCTGTCCGTGGAATGGTGGAGTGAGCACTGACACGCTGCACACCTTCTATCTGTGGAATGATGGAGTGAGCACGGACACACTGCACACCTTCTGTCCGTGGAATGGTTTAGTGAGCACTGACACACTGCACACCTTCTGTCCGTGGAATGGTGGAGTGAGCACTGACACACTGCACACCTTCTGTCCGTGGAATGGTGGAGTGAGCACTGACACACTGCACACCTTCTGTCTGTGGAATGGTGGAGTGAGCACTGACACACTGCACACATTCTGTCCGTGGAATGGTGGAGCGAACACTGACACACTGCACAACATCTGTCCGTGGAATGGTGGAGCACTGACACACTGCACACCTTCTGTCCGTGGAATGGTGGAGCACTGACACACTGCACACCTTCTGTCCGTGGAATGGTGGAGTGAGCACAGACACACTGCACACCTTCTGTCCGTGGAATGCTGGACTGAGCACAGACACACTGCACACCTTCTGTCCGTGGAATGGTGGAGCACTGACACACTGCACACCTTCTGTCCGTGGAATGGTGGAGTGAGCACTGACACACTGCACACCTTCTGTCCGTGGAATGGTGGAGCGAGCACTGACACACTGCACACCTACTGTCCGTGGAATGGTGGAGCGAGCACTGACACACTGCACACCTTCTGTCCGTGGAATGTTGCAGCACTGACACACTGCGCACCTTCTGTCCGTGGAATGTTCGAGCACTGACACACTGCAGACCTTCTGTCCGTGGAATGGTGGAGCACTGACACACTGCACACCTTCTGACCGTGGAATGGTTGAGCGAGCACGGACACACTGCACATCTTCTGTCCGTGGAATGGTGGAGTGAGCACTGACACACTGCACACCTTCTGTCCGTCGAATGGTGGAGTGAGCACTGACACACTGCACACCTTCTGTCCGTGGAATGGTTAGCACTGACACACTGCAGACCTTCTGTCCGTGGAATGGTGGAGTGAGCACTGACACACTACACACCTTCTGTGCGTGGAATGGTGGAGTGAGCACTGACACACTGCACACCTTCTGTCCGTGGAATGGTGGAGCACTGACACACTGCATACCTTCTGTCCGTGGAATGGTGGAGTGAGCACTGACACACTGCACACCTTCTGTCCGTGGAGTGGTGGAACACTAACACACTGCACACCTTCTGTCCGTGGAATGGTGGACTGAGCACTGACATACTGCACACCTTCTGTCCATGGAATGGTGGAGTGAACACTGACACACCGCACACCTTCTGTCCGTGGAATGGTGGAGTGAGCACTGACACACTGCACACCTTCTGTCCGTGGAATGGTGGAGTGAGCACTGACATACTGCACACCTTCTGTCCGTGGAATGGTGGAGTGAGCACTGACACACTGCACACCTTCTGTCCGTGGAATGGTGGAGTGAGCACTGACACACTGCACACCTTCTGTCCGTGGAATGGTGGAGTGAGCACTGACACACTGCACATCTTCTGTCCGTGGAATGGTCGAGTGAGCACTGACACACTGCACACCTTCTGTCTTTGGAATGGTGGAGCGATCATTGACACACTGCACACCTCCTGTCCGTGGAATGGTGGAGCACTGACACACTGCACACCTTCTGTCCGTGGAATGGTCGAGCACTGACACACTGCAGACCTTCTGTCCGTGGAATGGTGGAGCACTGACACACTGCACACCTTCTGTCCGTGGAATGGTTGAGCGAGCACGGACACACTGCACAACTTCTGTCCGTGGAATGGTGGAGCGAGCACTGACACACTGCACACCTCCTGTCCGTGGAATGGTGGAGCACTGACACACTGCACACCTTCTGTCCGTGGAATGGTGGAGCGATCACTGACACACTGCACATCTTCTGTCCGTGGAATGGTGGAGTGAGCACTGACACACTGCACACCTTCTGTCCGTGGAATGGTGGAGTGTGCACTGACACACTGCACACCTTCTGTCCATGGAATGGTGGAGCCCTGACACACTGCGCACCTTCTGTCCGTGGAATGGTCGAGTGAGCACTGACACACTGCACACCTTCTGTCTATGGAATGGTGGAGCGATCATTGACACACTGCACACTTCCTGTCCGTGGAATGGTGGAGCACTGACACACTGCACACCTTTTGTCCGTGGAATGGTCGAGCACTGACACACTGCAGACCTTCTGTCCGTGGAATGGTGGAGCACTGACACACTGTACACCTTCTGTCCGTGGAATGGTTGAGCGAGCACGGACACACTGCACATCTTCTGTCCGTGGAATGGTCGAGTGAGCACTTACACACTGCACACCTTCTGTCTATGGAATGGTGGAGCGATCATTGACACACTGCACACCTCCTGTCCGTGGAATGGTGGAGCACTGACACACTGCACACCTTCTGTCCGTGGAATGGTGGAGCACTGACACACTGCACACCTTCTGTCCGTGGAATGGTGGAGTGAGCACTGACACACTGCACACCTTCTGTCCGTGGAATGGTGGAGCACTGACACATTGCACACCTTCTGTCCGTGGAATGGTAGAGCGAGCACTGACACACTGCACACCTTCTGTCCGTGGAATGGTGGAGTGAGCACTGACACACTGCACACCTTCTGTCCATGGAATGGTGGAGCACTGACACACTGCACACCTCCTGTTTGTGGAATGGTGGAGCGAGCACTGACACACTTCACACCTTCTGTCCATGGAATGGTGGAGCACTGACACACTGCACACCTTCTGTCCGTGGAATGGTGGAGCGAGCACTGACACACTGCACACCTTCTGTCCGTGGATGGTGGAGCGAGCACTGACACACTTCACACCTTCTGTCCATGGAATGGTGGAGCACTGACACACTGCACACCTTCTGTCCGTGGAATGGTGGAGTGAGCACTGACACACTGCACACCTTCTGTCCGTGGAATGGTGGAGTGTGCACTGACACACTGCACACCTTCTGTCCATGGAATGGTGGAGCCCTGACACACTGCGCACCTTCTGTCCGTGGAATGGTCGAGTGAGCACTGACACACTGCACACCTTCTGTCCATGGAATGGTGGAGCGATCATTGACACACTGCACACCTTCAGTCCGTGGAATGGTGGAGCGAGCACTGACACACTGCACACCTCCTGTCCGTGGAATGGTGGAGCACTGACACACTGCACACCTTCTGTCCATGGAATGGTGGAGTGAGCACTGACACACTGCACACCTTCTGTCCGTGGAATGGTGGAGCGAGCACTGACACACTGCACACCTCCTGTCCGTGGAATGGTGGAGCACTGACACACTGCACACCTTCTGTCCGTGGAATGGTGGAGCGATCACTGACACACTGCACACCTGCTGTCCGTGGAATGGTTGAGTGAGCACTAACACACTGCACACCTTCTGTCCGTGGAATGGTGGAGCACTGACACACTGCACACCTTCTGTCCGTGGAATGGTGGAGCGAGCACTGACACACTGCACACCTTCTGTCCGTGGAATGGTGGAGTGAGCACTGACACACTGCACACCTTCTATCCGTGGAATGGTGCAGCGAGCACTGACACACTGCAAACCTTCTGTCCGTGGAATGGTGGAGCACTGACACACTGCACACCTTCTGTCCGTGGTATGGTGGAGTGAGCACTGACACACTGCACACCTTCTGTCCGTGGAATGGTGGAGTGAGTACTGACACACTGCACACCTTCTGTCCGTGGAATAGTGGAGTGAGCACTGACACACTGCACACCTTCTGTCCGTGGAATGGTGGAGCTCTGACACACTGCACACCTTCTGTCCGTGGTATGGTGGAGCACTGACACACTGCACACCTTCTGTCCGTGGAATGGTGGAGCGAGCACTGACACACTGCACACCTTCTGTCCGTGGAATGGTGGAGCGAGCACTTACACACTGCACACCTTCTGTCCGTGGAATGGTGGAGCACTGACACACTGCACACCTTCTGTCCGTGGAATGGTGGAGCACTGACACACTGCACACCTTCTGTCCATGAAATGGTGGAGTGAGCACTGACACACTGCACACCTTCTGTCCGTGGAATGGTGGAGCGAGCACTGACACACTGCACACCTTCTGTCCGTGGAATGGTGGAGCGAGCACTGACACACTGCGCACCTTCTGTCTGTCGAATGGTGGAGTGAGCACTGACACACTGCACACCTTCTGTCCGTGGAATGGTGGAGTGAGCACTGACACACTGCACACTTTCTGTCTGTGGAATGGTGGAGCGAGTACTGACACACTGCACACCTTCTGTCCGTGGAATGGTTGAGTGAGAACTCACACACTGCACACCTTCTGTCCGTGGAATGGTGGAGCACTGACACACTGCACACCTTCTGTCCGTGGAATGGTTGAGTGAGCACTGACACACTGCACACCTTCTGTCCGTGGAATGGTGGAGTGAGCACTGACACACTGCACACCTTCTGTCCGTGGAATAGTGGAGCACTGACACACTGCACCCCTTCTGTCCGTGGAATGGTGGCGCACTGACACACTGCACACCTTCTATCTGTGGAATGGTGGAGTCAGCACTGACACACTGCACCTTCTGTCCGTGGAATGGTGGAGTGAGCACTGACACACTGCACACATTCTGTCTGTCGAATGGTGGAGTGAGCAGTGACACACTGCACACCTTCTGTCCGTGGAATGGTGGAGTGAGCACTGACACACTGCACACCTTCTATCCGTGGAATGGTGGAGTGAGCACTTACACACTGCACACCTTCTGTCCGTGGAATGGTGCAGCGAGCACTGACACACTGCACACATTCTGTCTGTCGAATGGTGGAGTGAGCAGTGACACACTGCACACCTTCTGTCCGTGGAATGGTGGAGTGAGCACTGACACACTGCACACCTTCTGTCCGTGGAATGGTGGAGCACTGACACACTGCACACCTTCTGTCTGTCGAAGGGTGGAGTGAGCACTGACACACTGCACACCTTCTGTCCGTGGAATGGTGGAGTGAGCACTGATACACTGCACACCTTCTGTCCGTGGAATTGTGGAGCACTGACACACTGCACACCTTCTGTCCGTGGAATGGTGGAGTGAGCACGAACACACTGCACACCTTCTGTCTGTGGAATGGTGGAGTGAGCACTGACACAATGCACACCTTCTGTCCGTGGAATGGTGGAGCACTGACACACTGCACACCTTCTGTCCATGGAATGGTGCAGTGAGCACTGACACACAGCAAACCTTCTATCCATGGAATGATGGAGCACTGACACACTGCACCCCTTCTGTCCGTGGAATGGTGGAGCGAGCACTGACACACTGCACACCTTCTGTCCGTGGAATGGTGGAGCGAGCACTGACACACTGCACACCTTCTGTCCGTGGAATGGTGGAGCGAGCACTGACACACTGCACACCTTCTGTCCGTGGAATGGTGGAGTGAGCACTGACACACTGCACACCTTCTGTCCGTGGAATGGTGGAGCGAGCAGTGACACACTGCACACCTTCTGTCCGTGGAATGGTGGAGCACTGACACACTGCACACCTTCTGTCCGTGGAATGGTGGAGTACTGACACACTGCACACCTTCTGTCCGTGGAATGGTGGAGCGAGCACTGACACACTGCACACCTTCTGTCCATGTAATGGTCGAGTGAGCACTGACATACTGCACACCTTCTGTCCGTGGAATGGTGGAGTGAGCACTGACACACTGCACACCTTTTGTCCGTGGAATGGTGGAGTGTGCACGAACACACTGCAAACCTTCTGTCTGTGGAATGGTGGAGTGAGCACTGACACACTACACACCTTCTGTCCGTGGAATGGTGGAGCGATCACTGACACACTGCACACCTTCTGTCCGTGGAATGGTGGAGCGATCACTGACACACTGCACACCTTCTGTCCGTGGAATGGTGGAGCACTGACACACTACACACCTTCTGTCCGTGGAATGGTGGAGCACTGACACACTGCACACCTTCTGTCTGTCGAAGGGTGGAGTGAGCACTGACACACTGCACACCTTCTGTCCGTGGAATGGTGGAGTGAGCACTGATACACTGCACACCTTCTGTCCGTGGAATTGTGGAGCACTGACACACTGCACACCTTCTGTCCGTGGAATGGTGGAGTGAGCACGAACACACTGCACACCTTCTGTCTGTGGAATGGTGGAGTGAGCACTGACACAATGCACACCTTCTGTCCGTGGAATGGTGGAGCACTGACACACTGCACACCTTCTGTCCATGGAATGGTGCAGTGAGCACTGACACACAGCAAACCTTCTATCCATGGAATGATGGAGCACTGACACACTGCACCCCTTCTGTCCGTGGAATGGTGGAGCGAGCACTGACACACTGCACACCCTCTGTCCGTGGAATGGTGGAGCGAGCACTGACACACTGCACACCTTCTGTCCGTGGAATGGTGGAGCGAGCACTGACACACTGCACACCTTCTGTCCGTGGAATGGTGGAGTGAGCACTGACACACTGCACACCTTCTGTCCGTGGAATGGTGGAGCGAGCAGTGACACACTGCACACCTTCTGTCCGTGGAATGGTGGAGCACTGACACACTGCACACCTTCTGTCCGTGGAATGGTGGAGTACTGACACACTGCACACCTTCTGTCCGTGGAATGGTGGAGCGAGCACTGACACACTGCACACCTTCTGTCCATGTAATGGTCGAGTGAGCACTGACATACTGCACACCTTCTGTCCGTGGAATGGTGGAGTGAGCACTGACACACTGCACACCTTTTGTCCGTGGAATGGTGGAGTGTGCACGAACACACTGCAAAGCTTCTGTCTGTGGAATGGTGGAGTGAGCACTGACACACTACACACCTTCTGTCCGTGGAATGGTGGAGCGATCACTGACACACTGCACACCTTCTGTCCGTGGAATGGTGGAGCGATCACTGACACACTGCACACCTTCTGTCCGTGGAATGGTGGAGCACTGACACATTGCACACCTTCTGTCCGTGGATGGTGGAGTGAGCACTGACACACTGCACACCTTCTGTCCGTGGATGGTGGAGCGAGCACTGACACACTTCACACCTTCTGTCCATGGAATGGTGGAGCACTGACACACTTCAAACCTTCTGTCCGTGGAATGGTGGAGTGAGCACTGACACACTGCACACCTTCTGTTCGTGGAATGGTGGAGCGAGCACTGACACACTGCACACCTTCTGTCCGTGGAATGGTGGAGCACTGACACACTGCACACCTTCTGTCCATGGAATGGTGGAGCACTGACACACTGCACACCTTCTGTCCGTGGAATGGGGGAGTGAGCACTGACACACTGCACACCTTCTGTCCGTTGAATGGTGGAGTGAGCACTGACACACTGCACACCTTCTGTCCGTGGAATGGTGGAGCAATGACACACTGCGCACCTTCTGTCCATGGAATGGTGGAGCGAGCACTGACACACTGCACAACTTCTGTCCGTGGCATGGTGGACCGAGCACTGACACACTGCACACTTTCTGTCCGTGGAATAGTGGAGTGAGCACTGACACACTGCACACCTTCTGTCCGTGGAATGGTGGAGCGAGCACTGACACACTGCACACCTTCTGTCCGTGGAATGGTGGAGCGAGCACTGACACACTGCGCACCTTCTGTCCGTGGAATGGTGGAGCGAGCACTGACACACTGCACACATTCTGTCCGTGGAATGGTGGAGCACTGACACACTGCACACCTTCTGTCCGTGGAATCGTGGAGTGAGCACTGACACACTGCACACCTTCTGTCCGTGGAATGGTGGAACGAGCACTGACACACTGCACACCTTCTGTCCGTGGAATGGTGGAGTGAGCACTGACACGCTGCACACCTTCTATCTGTGGAATGATGGAGTGAGCACGGACACACTGCACACCTTCTGTCCGTGGAATGGTGGAGTGAGCACTGACACACTGCACACCTTCTGTCCGTGGAATGGTGGAGTGAGCACTGACACACTGCACACCTTCTGTCCGTGGAATGGTGGAGCGAGCACTGACACACTGCACAACTTCTGTCCGTGGAATGGTGGAGCACTGACACACTGCACACCTTCTCTCCGTGGAATGGTCGAGCACTGACACACTGCACACCTTCTGTCCGTGGAATGGTGGAGTGAGCACAGACACACTGCACACCTTCTGTCCGTGGAATGGTGGAGCGAGCACTGACACACTGCACACCTACTGTCCGTGGAATGGTGGAGCGAGCACTGACACACTGCACACCTTCTGTCCGTGGAATGTTGCAGCACTGACACACTGCGCACCTTCTCTCCGTGGAATGGTCGAGCACTGACACACTGCAGACCTTCTGTCCGTGGAATGGTGGAGCACTGACACACTGCACACCTTCTGTCCGTGGAATGGTTGAGCGAGCACGGACACACTGCACATCTTCTGTCCGTGGAATGGTGGAGTGAGCACTGACACACTGCACACCTTCTGTCCGTCGAATGGTGGAGTGAGCACTGACACACTACACACCTTCTGTGCGTGGAATGGTGGAGTGAGCTCTGACACACTGCACACCTTCTGTCCGTGGAATGGTGGAGCACTGACACACTGCATACCTTCTGTCCGCGGAATGGTGGAGTGAGCACTGACAAACTGCACACCTTCTGTCCGTGGAGTGGTGGAACACTAACACACTGCACACCTTCTGTCCGTGGAATGGTGGAGTGAGCACTGACACACTGCACACCTTCTGTCCATGGAATGGTGGAGTGAACACTGACACACCGCACACCTTCTGTCCGTGGAATGGTGGAGTGAGCACTGACACACTGCACACCTTCTGTCCGTGGAATGGTGGAGTGAGCACTGACACACTGCACACCTTCTGTCCGTGGAATGGTGGAGCGAGCACTGACACACTGCACACCTTCTGTCCGTGGAATGGTAGAGTGTGCACTGACACACTGCACACCTTCTGTCCGTAGAATGGTGGAGCGAGCACTGACACACTGCACACCTTCTGTCCATGGAATGGTGGAGCCCTGACACACTGCGCACCTTCTGTCCGTGGAATGGTCGAGTGAGCACTGACACACTGCACACCTTCTGTCTATGGAATGGTGGAGCGATCATTGACACACTGCACACCTCCTGTACGTGGAATGGTGGAGCACTGACACACTGCACACCTTCTGTCCGTGGAATGGTGGAGCGATCACTGACACACTGCACACCTTCTGTCCGTGGAATGGTGGAGCGAGCACTGACACACTGCACACCTCCTGTCCGTGGAATGGTGGAGCACTGACACACTGCACACCTTCTGTCCGTGGAATGGTGGAGCGAGCACTGACACACTGCACACCTCCTGTCCGTGGAATGGTGGAGCACTGACACACTGCACACCTCCTGTCCGTGGAATGGTGGAGCACTGACACACTGCACACCTTCTGTCCATGGAATGGTGGAGCGATCACTGACACACTGCACACCTGCTGTCCGTGGAATGGTGGAGTGAGCACTGACACACTGCACACCTTCTGTCCGTGGAATGGTTGAGTGAGCACTAACACACTGCACACCTTCTGTCCGTGGAATGGTGGAGCACTGACACACTGCACACCTTCTGTCCGTGGAATGGTGGAGCGAGCACTGACACACTGCACACCTTCTGTCCGTGGAATGGTGGAGTGAGCACTGACACACTGCACACCTTCTATCCGTGGATGGTGGAGCGAGCACTGACACACTTCACACCTTCTGTCCATGGAATGGTAGAGCACTGACACACTGCACACCTTCTGTACGTGGAATGGTGGAGTGAGCACTGACACACTGCACACCTTCTGTCCGTGGAATGGTGGAGCACTGACACACTGCACACCTTCTGTACGTGGAATGGTAGAGTGAGCACTGACACACTGCACACCTTCTGTCCGTGGAATGGTGGAGCACTGACACACTGCACACCATCTGTCCGTGGAATGGTGGAGCGAGCACTGACACACTGCACACCTTCTGTCCGTGGAATGGTGGAGCACTGAAACACTGCACACCTTCTGTCCGTGGAATGGTGGAGTGAGCACTGACACACTGCACACCTTCTGTCCGTGGAATGGTGGAGCACTGACACATTGCACACCTTCTGTCCGTGGAATGGTAGAGCGAGCACTGACACACTGCACACCTTCTGTCCGTGGAATGGTGGAGTGAGCACTGACACACTGCACACCTTCTATCCGTGGATGGTGGAGCGAGCACTGACACACTTCACACCTTCTGTCCATGGAATGGTAGAGCACTGACACACTGCACACCTTCTGTCCGTGGAATGGTGGAGTGAGCACTGACACACTGCACACCTTCTGTCCGTGGAATGGTGGAGCACTGACACACTGCACACCTTCTGTACGTGGAATGGTAGAGTGAGCACTGACACACTGCACACCTTCTGTCCGTGGAATGATGGAGCACTGACACACTGCACACCATCTGTCCGTGGAATGGTGGAGCGAGCACTGACACACTGCACACCTTCTGTCCGTGGAATGGTGGAGCACTGAAACACTGCACACCTTCTGTCCGTGGAATGGTGGAGTGAGCACTGACACACTGCACACCTTCTGTCCGTGGAATGGTGGAGCACTGACACATTGCACACCTTCTGTCCGTGGAATGGTAGAGCGAGCACTGTCACACTGCACACCTTCTGTCCGTGGAATGGTGGAGCGAGCAATGACACACTGCACACCTTCTGTCCGTGGATGGTGGAGCGAGCACTGACACACTTCACACCTTCTGTCCATGGAATGGTGGAGCACTGACACACTGCACACCTTCTGTCCGTGGAATGGTGGAGCGAGCACTGACACACTGCACACCTTCTGTCCGTGGATGGTGGAGCGAGCACTGACACACTTCACACCTTCTGTCCATGGAATGGTGGAGCACTGACACACTGCACACCTTCTGTCCGTGGAATGGTGGAGTGAGCACTGACACACTGCACACCTTCTGTCCGTGGAATGGTGGAGTGTGCACTGACACACTGCACACCTTCTGTCCATGGAATGGTGGAGCCCTGACACACTGCACACCTTCTGTCCGTGGAATGGTGGAGTGAGCACTGACACACTGCACACCTTCTGTCCATGGAATGGTGGAGCCCTGACACACTGCGCACCTTCTGTCCGTGGAATGGTCGAGTGAGCACTGACACACTGCAAACCTTCTGTCCGTGGAATGGTGGAGTGAGCACTGACACACTGCGCACCTTCTGTCCGTGGAATGGTGGAGTGAGCACTGACACACTGCAAACCTTCTGTCCGTGGAATGGTGGAGCACTGACACACTGCACACCTTCTGTCCGTGGTATGGTGGAGTGAGCACTGACACACTGCACACCTTCTGTCCGTGGAATGGTGGAGCACTGACACACTGCACACCTTCTGTCCATGGAATGGTGGAGCCCTGACACACTGCACACCTTCTGTCCGTGGAATGGTCGAGTGAGCACTGACACACTGCACACCTTCTGTCCGTGGAATGGTCGAGCGATCACTGACACACATGCACACCTGCTGTCCGTGGAATGGTTGAGTGAGCACTAACACACTGCACACCTTCTGTCCGTGGAATGGTGGAGCACTGACACACTGCACACCTTCTGTCCGTGGAATGGTGGAGCGAGAACTGACACACTGCACACCTTCTGTCCGTGGAATGGTGGAGTGAGCACTGACACACTGCACACCTTCTGTCCGTGGAATGGTGCAGCGAGCACTGACACACTGCAAACCTTCTGTCCGTGGAATGGTGGAGCACTGACACACTGCACACCTTCTGTCCGTGGTATGGTGGAGTGAGCACTGACACACTGCACACCTTCTGTCCGTGGAATGGTGGAGTGAGTACTGACACACTGCACACCTTCTGTCCGTGGAATAGTGGAGTGAGCACTGACACACTGCACACCTTCTGTCCGTGGAATGGTGGAGCACTGACACACTGCACACCTTCTGTCCGTGGTATGGTGGAGCACTGACACACTGCACACCTTCTGTCCGTGGAATGGTGGAGCGAGCACTGACACACTGCACACCTTCTGTCCGTGGAATGGTGGAGCGAGCACTTACACACTGCACACCTTCTGTCCGTAGAATGGTGGAGCACTGACACACTGCACACCTTCTGTCCGTGGAATGGTGGAGCACTGACACACTGCACACCTTCTGTCCATGAAATGGTGGAGTGAGCACTGACACACTGCACACCTTCTGTCCGTGGAATGGTGGAGCGAGCACTGACACACTGCACACCTTCTGTCCGTGGAATGGTGGAGCGAGCACTGACACACTGCGCACCTTCTGTCTGTCGAATGGTGGAGTGAGCACTGACACACTGCACACCTTCTGTCCGTGGAATGGTGGAGTGAGCACTGACACACTGCACACCTTCTGTCTGTGGAATGGTGGAGTGAGCACTGACACACTGCACACCTTCTGTCCGTGGAATGGTGGAGCACTGACACACTGCACACCTTCTGTCCGTGGAATGGTGGAGCGAGCACTGACACACTGCACACCTTCTGTCCGTGGAATGGTGGAGCACTGACACACTGCACACCTTCTGTCCGTGAAATGATTGAGCGAGCACTGACACACTGCACACCTTCTGTCCGTGGAATGGTGGAGTGAACACTGACACACTGCACACCTTCTGACCGTGGAATGGTGGAGCGAGCACTGACACACTGCACACCTTCTGTCCGTGGAATGGTGGAGTGAGCACTGACACACTGCACACCTTCTGTCTGTCGAATGGTGGAGTGAGCACGGACACACTGCACACCTTCTATCTGTGGAATGGTGGAGTGAGCACTGACACACTGCACACCTTCTGTCCATGAAATGGTGGAGTGAGCACGGACACACTGCACACCTTCTGTCCGTGGCATGGTGGACCGAGCACTGACACACTGCACACTTTCTGTCCGTGGAATAGTGGAGTGAGCACTGACACACTGCACACCTTCTGTCCGTGGAATGGTGGAGCGAGCACTGACACACTGCACACCTTCTGTCCGTGGAATGGTGGAGCGAGCACTGACACACTGCGCACCTTCTGTCCGTGGAATGGTGGAGCGAGCACTGACACACTGCACACATTCTGTCCGTGGAATGGTGGAGCACTGACACACTGCACACATTCTGTCCGTGGAATCGTGGAGTGAGCACTGACACACTGCACACCTTCTGTCCGTGGAATGGTGGAACGAGCACTGACACACTGCACACCTTCTGTCCGTGGAATGGTGGAGTGAGCACTGACACGCTGCACACCTTCTATCTGTGGAATGATGGAGTGAGCACGGACACACTGCACACCTTCTGTCCGTGGAATGGTGGAGTGAGCACTGACACACTGCACACCTTCTGTCCGTGGAATGGTGGAGTGAGCACTGACACACTGCACACCTTCTGTCCGTGGAATGGTGGAGTGAGCACTGACACACTGCACACCTTCTGTCCGTGGAATGGTGGAGCGAGCACTGACACACTGCACAACTTCTGTCCGTGGAATGGTGGAGCACTGACACACTGCACACCTTCTGTCCGTGGAATGGTGGAGCACTGGCACACTGCACAGCTTCTGTCCGTGGAATGGTGGAGTGAGCACAGACACACTGCACACCTTCTGTCCGTGGAATGCTGGACTGAGCACTGACACACTGCACACCTTCTGTCCGTGGAATGGTGGAGCGAGCACTGACACACTGCACACCTTCTGTCCGTGGAATGGTGGAGCGAGCACTGACACACTGCACACCTTCTGTCCGTGGAATGTTGCAGCACTGACACACTGCGCACCTTCTGTCCGTGGAATGGTCGAGCACTGACACACTGCAGACCTTCTGTCCGTGGAATGGTGGAGCACTGACACACTGCACACCTTCTGTCCGTGGAATGGTGGAGCGAGCACGGACACACTGCACATCTTCTGTCCGTGGAATGGTGGAGTGAGCACTGACACACTGCACACCTTCTGTCCGTCGAATGGTGGAGTGAGCACTGACACACTGCACACCTTCTGTCCGTGGAATGGTCGAGCACTGACACACTGCAGACCTTCTGTCCGTGGAATGGTGGAGTGAGCACTGACACACTACACACCTTCTGTGCGTGGAATGGTGGAGTGAGCACTGACACACTGCACACCTTCTGTCCGTGGAATGGTGGAGCACTGACACACTGCATACCTTCTGTCCGTGGAATGGTGGAGTGAGCACTGCCACACTGCACACCTTCTGTCCGTGGAGTGGTGGAACACTGACACACCGCACACCTTCTGTCCGTGGAATGGTGGAGTGAGCACTGACACACTGCACACCTTCTGTCCGTGGAATGGTGGAGTGAGCACTGACACACTGCACACCTTCTGTCCGTGGAATGGTGGAGTGAGCACTGACACACTGCACACCGTCTGTCCGTGGAATGGTGGAGTGAGCACTGACACACTGCACACCTTCTGTCCGTGGAATGGTGGAGCGAGCACTGACACACTGCGCAACATCTGTCCATTGAATGGTGGAGCACTGACACACTGCACACCTTCTGTCCGTGGAATGGTGGAGTGACCACTGACACACTGCACACCTTCTGTCCGTTGAATGGTGGAGTGAGCACTGACACACTGCACACCTTCTGTCCGTGGAATGGTGGAGTGAGCACTGACACACTGCACACTTTCTGTCCGTGGAATGGTGGAGCACTGACACACTTCAAACCTTCTGTCCGTGGAATGGTGGAGCACTGACACACTGCACACCTTCTGTCCATAGAATGCTGGAGCGAGCACTAACACACTGCACACCTTCTGTCCGTGAAATGGTGGAGCGAGCACTGACACACTGCACACCTTCTGTCCGTGGAATGCTGGAGCGAGCACTGACACACTGCACACCTTCTGTCCGTGGAATGGTGGAGCGAGCACTGACACACTGCACACCTTCTGTCCGTGGAATGGTGGAGCACTGACACACTGCACACCTTCTGTCCGTGGAATGGTGGCGCAAGCACTGACACACTACACACCTTTTGTCCGTGGAATGGTGGAGCGAGCACTGACACACTGCACACCTTCTGTCCGTGGAATGGTGGAGCACTGACACACTTCAAACCTTCTGTCCGTGGAATGGTGCAGTGAGCACTGACACACTGCATACCTTCTGTTCGTGGAATGGTGGAGCGAGCACTGACACACTGCACACCTTCTGTCCGTGGAATGGTGGAGCACTGACACACTGCACACCTTCTGTCCATGGAATGGTGGAGCACTGACACACTGCACACCTTCAGTCCGTGGAATGGTGGAGTGACCACTGACACACTGCACACCTTCTGTCCGTTGAATGGTGGAGTGAGCACTGACACACTGCACACCTTCTGTCCGTGGAATGGTGGAGTGAGCACTGACACACTGCACACATTCTGTCCGTGGAATGGTGGAGCACTGACACACTTCACACCTTCTGTCCATGGAATGGTGGAGTGAGCACTGACACACTGCACACCTTCTGTCCATGGAATGGTGGAGTGAGCACTGACACACAGAACACCTTCTGTCCATGGAATGGTGGAGCACTGACACACTGTCTGTCCGTGGAATGGTGGAGCGAGCACTGACACACTGCACACCTTCTGTCCGTGGAATGGTGGAGCGAGCACTGACACACTGCACACCTTCTGTCCGTGGAATGGTGGAGCACTGACACACTGCACACCTTCTGTCCGTGGAATGGTGGAGCGAGCACTGACACACTGCACACCTTCTGTCCGTGGAATGGTGGAGTGAGCACTGACACACTGCACACCGTCTGTCCGTGGAATGGTGGAGTGAGCACTGACACACTGCACACCTTCTGTCCGTGGAATGGTGGAGCGAGCACTGACACACTGCGCAACATCTGTCCATTGAATGGTGGAGCACTGACACACTGCACACCTTCTGTCCGTGGAATGGTGGAGTGACCACTGACACACTGCACACCTTCTGTCCGTTGAATGGTGGAGTGAGCACTGACACACTGCACACCTTCTGTCCGTGGAATGGTGGAGCACTGACACACTGCACACCTTCTGTCCATAGAATGCTGGAGCGAGCACTAACACACTGCACACCTTCTGTCCGTGAAATGGTGGAGCGAGCACTGACACACTGCACACCTTCTGTCCGTGGAATGCTGGAGCGAGCACTGACACACTGCACACCTTCTGTCCGTGGAATGGTGGAGCGAGCACTGACACACTGCACACCTTCTGTCCGTGGAATGGTGGAGCACTGACACACTGCACACCTTCTGTCCGTGGAATGGTGGAGCGAGCACTGACACACTGCACACCTTCTCTCCGTGGAATGGTGGAGCACTGACACACTGCACACCTTCTGTCCGTGGAATGGTGGCGCGAGCAATGACACATTGCACACGTTTTGTCCGTGGAATGGTGGAGCGAGCACTGACACACTGCACACCTTCTGTCCGTGGAATGGTGGAGCACTGACACACTTCAAACCTTCTGTCCGTGGAATGGTGGAGTGAGCACTGACACACTGCACACCTTCTGTTCGTGGAATGGTGGAGCGAGCACTGACACACTGCACACCTTCTGTCCGTGGAATGGTGGAGCACTGACACACTGCACACCTTCTGTCCATGGAATGGTGGAGCACTGACACACTGCACACCTTCTGTCCGTGGAATGGGGGAGTGAGCACTGACACACTGCACACCTTCTGTCCGTTGAATGGTGGAGTGAGCACTGACACACTGCACACCTTCTGTCCGTGGAATGGTGGAGCACTGACACACTGCGCACCTTCTGTCCATGGAATGGTGGAGCGAGCACTGACACACTGCACACCTTCTGTCCGTGGCATGGTGGACCGAGCACTGACACACTGCACACTTTCTGTCCGTGGAATAGTGGAGTGAGCACTGACACACTGCACACCTTCTGTCCGTGGAATGGTGGAGCGAGCACTGACACACTGCACACCTTCTGTCCGTGGAATGGTGGAGCGAGCACTGACACACTGCGCACCTTCTGTCCGTGGAATGGTGGAGCGAGCACTGACACACTGCACACATTCTGTCCGTGGAATGGTGGAGCACTGACACACTGCACACCTTCTGTCCGTGGAATCGTGGAGTGAGCACTGACACACTGCACACCTTCTGTCCGTGGAATGGTGGAACGAGCACTGACACACTGCACACCTTCTGTCCGTGGAATGGTGGAGTGAGCACTGACACGCTGCACACCTTCTATCTGTGGAATGATGGAGTGAGCACGGACACACTGCACACCTTCTGTCCGTGGAATGGTGGAGTGAGCACTGACACACTGCACACCTTCTGTCCGTGGAATGGTGGAGTGAGCACTGACACACTGCACACCTTCTGTCCGTGGAATGGTGGAGTGAGCACTGACACACTGCACACCTTCTGTCCGTGGAATGGTGGAGCGAGCACTGACACACTGCACAACTTCTGTCCGTGGAATGGTGGAGCACTGACACACTGCACACCTTCTGTCCGTGGAATGGTGGAGCACTGACACACTGCACACCTTCTGTCCGTGGAATGGTGGAGTGAGCACAGACACACTGCACACCTTCTGTCCGTGGAATGCTGGACTGAGCACTGACACACTGCACACCTTCTTTCCGTGGAATGGTGGAGCGAGCACTGACACACTGCACACCTTCTGTCCGTGGAATGGTGGAGTGAGCACTGACACACTGCACACCTTCTGTCCGTGGAATGTTGCAGCACTGACACACTGCGCACCTTCTGTCCGTGGAATGGTCGAGCACTGACACACTGCAGACCTTCTGTCCGTGGAATGGTGGAGCACTGACACACTGCACACCTTCTGTCCGTGGAATGGTGGAGCGAGCACGGACACACTGCACATCTTCTGTCCGTGGAATGGTGGAGTGAGCACTGACACACTGCACACCTTCTGTCCGTCGAATGGTGGAGTGAGCACTGACACACTGCACACCTTCTGTCCGTGGAATGGTCGAGCACTGACACACTGCAGACCTTCTGTCCGTGGAATGGTGGAGTGAGCACTGACACACTACACACCTTCTGTGCGTGGAATGGTGGAGTGAGCACTGACACACTGCACACCTTCTGTCCGTGGAATGGTGGAGCACTGACACACTGCATACCTTCTGTCCGTGGAATGGTGGAGTGAGCACTGACACACTGCACACCTACTGTCCGTGGAGTGGTGGAACACTAACACACTGCACACCTTCTGTCCGTGGAATGGTGGAGTGAGCACTGACACACGGCACACCTTCTGTCCATGGAATGGTGGAGTGAACACTGACACACCGCACACCTTCTGTCCGTGGAATGGTGGAGTGAGCACTGACACACTGCACACCTTCTGTCCGTGGAATGGTGGAGTGAGCACTGACACACTGCACACCTTCTGTCCGTGGAATGGTGGAGTGAGCACTGACACACTGCACACCGTCTGTCCGTGGAATGGTGGAGTGAGCACTGACACACTGCACACCTTCTGTCCGTGGAATGGTGGAGCGAGCACTGACACACTGCGCAACTTCTGTACTTTGAATGGTGGAGCACTGACACACTGCACACCTTCTGTACGTGGAATGGTGGAGTGACCACTGACACACTGCACACCTTCTGTCCGTTGAATGGTGGAGTGAGCACTGACACACTGCACACCTTCTGTCCGTGGAATGGTGGAGTAAGCACTGACACACTGCACACTTTCTGTCCGTGGAATGGTGGCGCACTGACACACTTCAAACTTTCTGTCCGTGGAATGGTGGAGCACTGACACACTGCACACCTTCTGTCCATAGAATGCTGGAGCGAGCACTAACACACTGCACACCTTCTGTCCGTGGAATGGTGGAGCGAGCACTGACACACTGCACACCTTCTGTCCGTGGAATGGTGGAGCACTGACACACTGCATACCTTCTGTCCGTGGAATGGTGGAGTGAGCACTGACACACTGCACACCTACTGTCCGTGGAGTGGTGGAACACTAACACACTGCACACCTTCTGTCCGTGGAATGGTGGAGTGAGCACTGACACACTGCACACCTTCTGTCCATGGAATGGTGGAGTGAACACTGACACACCGCACACCTTCTGTCCGGGGAATGGTGGAGTGAGCACTGACACACTGCACACCTTCTGTCCGTGGAATGGTGGAGTGAGCACTGACACACTGCACACCTTCTGTCCGTGGAATGGTGGAGTGAGCACTGACACACTGCACACCGTCTGTCCGTGGAATGGTGGAGTGAGCACTGACACACTGCACACCTTCTGTCCGTGGAATGGTGGAGCGAGCACTGACACACTGCGCAACTTCTGTCCATTGAATGGTGGAGCACTGACACACTGCACACCTTCTGTACGTGGAATGGTGGAGTGACCACTGACACACTGCACACCTTCTGTCCGTTGAATGGTGGAGTGAGCACTGACACACTGCACACCTTCTGTCCGTGGAATGGTGGAGTAAGCACTGACACACTGCAAACTTTCTGTCCGTGGAATGGTGGAGCACTGACACACTTCAAACCTTCTGTCCGTGGAATGGTGGAGCACTGACACACTGCACACCTTCTGTCCATAGAATGCTGGAGCGAGCACTAACACACTGCACACCTTCTGTCCGTGGAATGGTGGAGCGAGCACTGACACACTGCACACCTACTGTCCGTGGAATGCTGGAGCGAGCACTGACACACTGCACACCTTCTGTCCGTGGAATGGTGGAGCGAGCACTGACACACTGCACACCTTCTGTCCGTGGAATGGTGGAGCACTGACACACTGCACACCTTCTGTCCGTGGAATGGTGGCGCGAGCACTGACACACTACACACCTTTTGTCCGTGGAATGGTGGAGCGAGCACTGATACACTGCACACCTTCTGTCCGTGGAATGGTGGAGCACTGACACACTTCAAACCTTCTGTCCGTGGAATGGTGCAGTGAGTACTGACACACTGCACACCTTCTGTTCGTGGAATGGTGGAGCGAGCACTGACACACTGCACACCGTCTGTCCGTGGAATGGTGGAGTGAGCACTGACACACTGCACACCTTCTGTCCGTGGAATGGTGGAGTGAGCACTGACACACTGCACACCTTCTGTCCGTGGAATGGTGGAGTGAGCACTGACACACTGCACACCGTCTGTCCGTGGAATGGTGGAGTGAGCACTGACACACTGCACACCTTCTGTCCGTGGAATGGTGGAGCGAGCACTGACACACTGCGCAACTTCTGTACATTGAATGGTGGAGTGAGCACTGACACACTGCACACCGTCTGTCCGTGGAATGGTGGAGTGACCACTGACACACTGCACACCTTCTGTCCGTTGAATGGTGGAGTGAGCACTGACACACTGCACACCTTCTGTCCGTGGAATGGTGGAGTGAGCACAGACACACTGCACACCTTCTGTCCGTGGAATGCTGGACTGAGCACTGACACACTGCACACCTTCTGTCCGTGGAATGGTGGAGCGAGCACTGACACACTGCACACCTTCTGTCCGTGGAATGGTGGAGTGAGCACTGACACACTGCACACCTTCTGTCCGTGGAATGTTGCAGCACTGACACACTGCGCACCTTCTGTCCGTGGAATGGTCGAGCACTGACACACTGCAGACCTTCTGTCCGTGGAATGGTGGAGCACTGACACACTGCACACCTTCTGTCCGTGGAATGGTGGAGCGAGCACGGACACACTGCACATCTTCTGTCCGTGGAATGGTGGAGTGAGCACTGACACACTGCACACCTTCTGTCCGTCGAATGGTGGAGTGAGCACTGACACACTGCACACCTTCTGTCCGTGGAATGGTCGAGCACTGACACACTGCAGACCTTCTGTCCGTGGAATGGTGGAGTGAGCACTGACACACTACACACCTTCTGTGCGTGGAATGGTGGAGTGAGCACTGACACACTGCACACCTTCTGTCCGTGGAATGGTGGAGCACTGACACACTGCATACCTTCTGTCCGTGGAATGGTGGAGTGAGCACTGACACACTGCACACCTACTGTCCGTGGAGTGGTGGAACACTAACACACTGCACACCTTCTGTCCGTGGAATGGTGGAGTGAGCACTGACACACGGCACACCTTCTGTCCATGGAATGGTGGAGTGAACACTGACACACCGCACACCTTCTGTCCGTGGAATGGTGGAGTGAGCACTGACACACTGCACACCTTCTGTCCGTGGAATGGTGGAGTGAGCACTGACACACTGCACACCTTCTGTCCGTGGAATGGTGGAGTGAGCACTGACACACTGCACACCGTCTGTCCGTGGAATGGTGGAGTGAGCACTGACACACTGCACACCTTCTGTCCGTGGAATGGTGGAGCGAGCACTGACACACTGCGCAACTTCTGTACTTTGAATGGTGGAGCACTGACACACTGCACACCTTCTGTACGTGGAATGGTGGAGTGACCACTGACACACTGCACACCTTCTGTCCGTTGAATGGTGGAGTGAGCACTGACACACTGCACACCTTCTGTCCGTGGAATGGTGGAGTAAGCACTGACACACTGCACACTTTCTGTCCGTGGAATGGTGGCGCACTGACACACTTCAAACCTTCTGTCCGTGGAATGGTGGAGCACTGACACACTGCACACCTTCTGTCCATAGAATGCTGGAGCGAGCACTAACACACTGCACACCTTCTGTCCGTGGAATGGTGGAGCGAGCACTGACACACTGCACACCTTCTGTCCGTGGAATGGTGGAGCACTGACACACTGCATACCTTCTGTCCGTGGAATGGTGGAGTGAGCACTGACACACTGCACACCTACTGTCCGTGGAGTGGTGGAACACTAACACACTGCACACCTTCTGTCCATGGAATGGTGGAGTGAGCACTGACACACTGCACACCTTCTGTCCATGGAATGGTGGAGTGAACACTGACACACCGCACACCTTCTGTCCGGGGAATGGTGGAGTGAGCACTGACACACTGCACACCTTCTGTCCGTGGAATGGTGGAGTGAGCACTGACACACTGCACACCTTCTGTCCGTGGAATGGTGGAGTGAGCACTGACACACTGCACACCGTCTGTCCGTGGAATGGTGGAGTGAGCACTGACACACTGCACACCTTCTGTCCGTGGAATGGTGGAGCGAGCACTGACACACTGCGCAACTTCTGTCCATTGAATGGTGGAGCACTGACACACTGCACACCTTCTGTACGTGGAATGGTGGAGTGACCACTGACACACTGCACACCTTCTGTCCGTTGAATGGTGGAGTGAGCACTGACACACTGCACACCTTCTGTCCGTGGAATGGTGGAGTAAGCACTGACACACTGCAAACTTTCTGTCCGTGGAATGGTGGAGCACTGACACACTTCAAACCTTCTGTCCGTGGAATGGTGGAGCACTGACACACTGCACACCTTCTGTCCATAGAATGCTGGAGCGAGCACTAACACACTGCACACCTTCTGTCCGTGGAATGGTGGAGCGAGCACTGACACACTGCACACCTACTGTCCGTGGAATGCTGGAGCGAGCACTGACACACTGCACACCTTCTGTCCGTGGAATGGTGGAGCGAGCACTGACACACTGCACACCTTCTGTCCGTGGAATGGTGGAGCACTGACACACTGCACACCTTCTGTCCGTGGAATGGTGCAGTGAGTACTGACACACTGCACACCTTCTGTTCGTGGAATGGTGGAGCGAGCACTGACACACTGCACACCGTCTGTCCGTGGAATGGTGGAGTGAGCACTGACACACTGCACACCTTCTGTCCGTGGAATGGTGGAGTGAGCACTGACACACTGCACACCTTCTGTCCGTGGAATGGTGGAGTGAGCACTGACACACTGCACACCGTCTGTCCGTGGAATGGTGGAGTGAGCACTGACACACTGCACACCTTCTGTCCGTGGAATGGTGGAGCGAGCACTGACACACTGCGCAACTTCTGTACATTGAATGGTGGAGTGAGCACTGACACACTGCACACCGTCTGTCCGTGGAATGGTGGAGTGACCACTGACACACTGCACACCTTCTGTCCGTTGAATGGTGGAGTGAGCACTGACACACTGCACACCTTCTGTCCGTGGAATGGTGGAGCGAGCACTGACACACTGCACACCTTCTGTCCGTGGAATGGTGGAGCACTGACACACTGCATACCTTCTGTCCGTGGAATGGTGGAGTGAGCACTGACACACTGCACACCTACTGTCCGTGGAGTGGTGGAACACTAACACACTGCACACCTTCTGTCCGTGGAATGGTGGAGTGAGCACTGACACACTGCACACCTTCTGTCCGTGGAATGGTGGAGTAAGCACTGACACACTGCACACTTTCTGTCCGTGGAATGGTGGAGCACTGACACACTTCAAACCTTCTGTCCGTGGAATGGTGGAGCACTGACACACTGCACACCTTCTGTCCATAGAATGCTGGAGCGAGCACTAACACACTGCACACCTTCTGTCCGTGGAATGGTGGAGCGAGCACTGACACACTGCACACCTTCTGTCCGTGGAATGGTGGAGCACTGACACACTGCATACCTTCTGTCCGTGGAATGGTGGAGTGAGCACTGACACACTGCACACCTACTGTCCGTGGAGTGGTGGAACACTAACACACTGCACACCTTCTGTCCGTGGAATGGTGGAGTGAGCACTGACACACTGCACACCTTCTGTCCATGGAATGGTGGAGTGAACACTGACACACCGCACACCTTCTGTCCGGGGAATGGTTGAGTGAGCACTGACACACTGCACACCTTCTGTCCGTGGAATGGTGGAGTGAGCACTGACACACTGCACACCTTCTGTCCGTGGAATGGTGGAGTGAGCACTGACACACTGCACACCGTCTGTCCGTGGAATGGTGGAGTGAGCACTGACACACTGCACACCTTCTGTCCGTGGAATGGTGGAGCGAGCACTGACACACTGCGCAACTTCTGTCCATTGAATGGTGGAGCACTGACACACTGCACACCTTCTGTACGTGGAATGGTGGAGTGACCACTGACACACTGCACACCTTCTGTCCGTTGAATGGTGGAGTGAGCACTGACACACTGCACACCTTCTGTCCGTGGAATGGTGGAGCACTGACACACTGCACACTTTCTGTCCGTGGAATGGTGGAGCACTGACACACTTCAAACCTTCTGTCCGTGGAATGGTGGAGCACTGACACACTGCACACCTTCTGTCCATAGAATGCTGGAGCGAGCACTAACACACTGCACACCTTCTGTCCGTGGAATGGTGGAGCGAGCACTGACACACTGCACACCTTCTGTCCGTGGAATGCTGGAGCGAGCACTGACACACTGCACACCTTCTGTCCGTGGAATGGTGGAGCGAGCACTGACACACTGCACACCTTCTGTCCGTGGAATGGTGGAGCACTGACACACTGCACACCTTCTGTCCGTGGAATGGTGGCGCGAGCACTGACACACTACACACCTTTTGTCCGTGGAATGGTGGAGCGAGCACTGACACACTGCACACCTTCTGTCCGTGGAATGGTGGAGCACTGACACACTTCAAACCTTCTGTCCGTGGAATGGTGCAGTGAGTACTGACACACTGCACACCTTCTGTTCGTGGAATGGTGGAGCGAGCACTGACACACTGCACACCTTCTGTCCGTGGAATGGTGGAGCACTGACACACTGCACACCTTCTGTCCATGGAATGGTGGAGCACTGACACACTGCACACCTTCTGTCCGTGGAATGGTGGAGTGACCACTGACACACTGCAGACCTTCTGTCCGTTGAATGGTGGAGTGAGCACTGACACACTGCACACCTTCTGTCCGTGGAATGGTGGAGTGAGCACTGACACACTGCACACATTCTGTCCGTGGAATGGTGGAGCACTGACACACTTCACACCTTCTGTCCATGGAATGGTGGAGTGAGCACTGACACACTGCACACCTTCTGTCCATGGAATGGTGGAGTGAGCACTGACACACAGAACACCTTCTGTCCATGGAATGGTGGAGCACTGACACACTGTCTGTCCGTGGAATGGTGGAGCGAGCACTGACACACTGCACACCTTCTGTCCGTGGAATGGTTGAGCACTGACACACTGCACACCTTCTGTCCGTGGAATGGTGGAGCGAGCACTGACACACTGCACACCTTCTGTCCGTGGAATGGTGGAGTGAGCACTGACACACTGCACACCTTCTGTCCGTGGAATGGTGGAGCACTGACACACTGCACACCTTCTGTCCATGGAATGGTGGAGCACTGACACACTGCACACCTTCTGTCCGTGGAATGGGGGAGTGAGCACTGACACATTGCACACCTTCTGTTCGTGGAATGGTGGAGTGAGCACGAACACATTGCACAGCTTCTGTCTGTGGAATGGTGGAGCACTGACACACTGCACACCTTCTGTCCGTGGAATGGTGGAGTGAGTACTTAAACACTGCACACCTTCTGTCCGTGGAATGGAGGAGTGAGCACTGACACACTGCACACCTACTGTCCATGGAATGGTGGAGCGAGCACTTAAACACTGCACACCTTCTGTCCGTGGAATGGTGGAGTGAGCACTGACACACTGCAAACCTTCTGTCCGTGGAGTGGTGGAGCACTGACACACTGCACACCTTCTGTCCGTGGAATGGTGGAGCGAGCACTGACACACTGCACACCTTCTGTCCGTGGAATGGTGGAGCACTGACACACAGCACACCTTCTGTACGTGGAATGATGGAGCGAGCACTGACACACTGCACACCTTCTGTCCGTGGAATGGTGGAGCGGGCACTGACACACTGCACACCTTCTGTCCGTGGAATGGTGGAGCACTGACACACTGCACACCTTCTGTCCGTGGAATGGTGGAGTGAGCACTGACACACTGCACACCTTCTGTCCGTGGGTGGTGGAGCACTGACACATTGCACACCTTCTGTCCGTGGAATGGTAGAGCGAGCACTGACACACTGCACACCTTCTGTCCGTGGAATGGTGGAGTGAGCACTGACACACTGCACACCTTCTGTCCGTGGAATGGTGGAGTGAGCACTGACACACTGCACACCTTCTGTCCGTGGATGGTGGAGTGAGCACTGACACACTGCACACCTTCTGTCTGTGGATGGTGGAGCGAGCACTGACACACTTCACACCTTCTGTCCATGGAATGGTGGAGCACTGACACACTTCAAACCTTCTGTCCGTGGAATGATGGAGTGAGCACTGACACACTGCACACCTTCTGTCCGTGGAATGGTGGAGCACTGACACACTGCACACCTTCTGTCCATGGAATGGTGGAGCACTGACACACTGCACACCTTCTGTCCGTTGAATGGTGGAGTGAGCACTGACACACTGCACACCTTCTGTCCGTGGAATGGTGGAGCACTGACACACTGCGCACCTTCTGTCCGTGGAATGGTGGAGCGAGCACTGACACACTGCACACCTTCTGTCCGTGGAATGGTGGAGCACTGACACACAGCACACCTTCTGTACGTGGAATGATGGAGCGAGCACTGACACACTGCACACCTTCTGTCCGTGGAATGGTGGAGCGAGCACTGACACACTGCACACCTTCTGTCCGTGGAATGGTGGAGCACTGACACACTGCACACCTTCTGTCCGTGGAATGGTGGAGTGAGCACTGACACACTGCACACCTTCTGTCCGTGGGTGGTGGAGCACTGACACATTGCACACCTTCTGTCCGTGGAATGGTAGAGCGAGCACTGACACACTGCACACCTTCTGTCCGTGGAATGGTGGAGTGAGCAATGACACACTGCACACCTTCTGTCCGTGGAATGGTGGAGTGAGCACTGACACACTGCACACCTTCTGTCCGTGGATGGTGGAGTGAGCACTGACACACTGCACACCTTCTGTCCGTGGATGGTGGAGCGAGCACTGACACACTTCACACCTTCTGTCCATGGAATGGTGGAGCACTGACACACTTCAAACCTTCTGTCCGTGGAATGATGGAGTGAGCACTGACACACTGCACACCTTCTGTCCGTGGAATGGTGGAGCACTGACACACTGCACACCTTCTGTCCATGGAATGGTGGAGCACTGACACACTGCACACCTTCTGTCCGTTGAATGGTGGAGTGAGCACTGACACACTGCACACCTTCTGTCCGTGGAATGGTGGAGCACTGACACACTGCGCACCTTCTGTCCATGGAATGGTGGAGCGAGCACTGACACACTGCACAACTTCTGTCCGTGGCATGGTGGACCGAGCACTGACACACTGCACACTTTCTGTCCGTGGAATAGTGGAGTGAGCACTGACACACTGCACACCTTCTGTCCGTGGAATGGTGGAGCGAGCACTGACACACTGCACACCTTCTGTCCGTGGAATGGTGGAGCGAGCACTGACACACTGCGCACCTTCTGTCCGTGGAATGGTGGAGCGAGCACTGACACACTGCACACATTCTGTCCGTGGAATGGTGGAGCACTGACACACTGCACACCTTCTGTCCGTGGAATCGTGGAGTGAGCACTGACACACTGCACACCTTCTGTCCGTGGAATGGTGGAACGAGCACTGACACACTGCACACCTTCTGTCCGTGGAATGGTGGAGTGAGCACTGACACGCTGCACACCTTCTATCTGTGGAATGATGGAGTGAGCACGGACACACTGCACACCTTCTGTCCGTGGAATGGTGGAGTGAGCACTGACACACTGCACACCTTCTGTCCGTGGAATGGTGGAGCGAGCACTGACACACTGCACACCTTCTGTCCGTGGAATGGTGGAGCGAGCACTGACACACTGCACAACTTCTGTCCGTGGAATGGTGGAGCACTGACACACTGCACACCTTCTGTCCGTGGAATGGTGGAGTGAGCACAGACACACTGCACACCTTCTGTCCGTGGAATGCTGGACTGAGCACTGACACACTGCACACCTTCTGTCCGTGGAATGGTGGAGCGAGCACTGACACACTGCACACCTACTGTCCGTGGAATGGTGGAGCGAGCACTGACACACTGCACACCTTCTGTCCGTGGAATGTTGCAGCACTGACACACTGCGCACCTTCTGTCCGTGGAATGGTCGAGCACTGACACACTGCAGACCTTCTGTCCGTGGAATGGTGGAGCACTGACACACTGCACACCTTCTGTCCGTGGAATGGTTGAGCGAGCACGGACACACTGCACATCTTCTGTCCGTGGAATGGTGGAGTGAGCACTGACACACTGCACACCTTCTGTCCGTCGAATGGTGGAGTGAGCACTGACACACTACACACCTTCTGTGCGTGGAATGGTGGAGTGAGCTCTGACACACTGCACACCTTCTGTCCGTGGAATGGTGGAGTGAGCACTGACAAACTGCACACCTTCTGTCCGTGGAGTGGTGGAACACTAACACACTGCACACCTTCTGTCCGTGGAATGGTGGAGTGAGCACTGACACACTGCACACCTTCTGTCCATGGAATGGTGGAGTGAACACTGACACACCGCACACCTTCTGTCCGTGGAATGGTGGAGTGAGCACTGACACACTGCACACCTTCTGTCCGTGGAATGGTGGAGTGAGCACTGACACACTGCACACCTTCTGTCCGTGGAATGGTGGAGTGAGCACTGACACAGTGCACATCTTCTGTCCGTGGAATGGTGGAGTGAGCACTGACACACTGCACACCTTCTGTCCGTGGAATGGTGGAGTGTGCACTGACACACTGCACACCTTCTGTCCATGGAATGGTGGAGCCCTGACACACTGCGCACCTTCTGTCCGTGGAATGGTCGAGTGAGCACTGACACACTGCACACCTTCTGTCTATGGAATGGTGGAGCGATCATTGACACACTGCACACCTCCTGTCCGTGGAATGGTGGAGCACTGACACACTGCACACCTTCTGTCCGTGGAATGGTGGAGCGATCACTGACACACTGCACACCTTCTGTCCGTGGAATGATGGAGCGAGCACTGACACACTGCACACCTCCTGTCCGTGGAATGGTGGAGCACTGACACACTGCACACCTTCTGTCCGTGGAATGGTGGAGCGATCACTGACACACTGCACACCTGCTGTCCGTGGAATGGTGGAGTGAGCACTGACACACTGCACACCTTCTGTCCGTGGAATGGTTGAATGAGCACTAACACACTGCACACCTTCTGTCCGTGGAATGGTGGAGCACTGACACACTGCACACCTTCTGTCCGTGGAATGGTGGAGCGAGCACTGACACACTGCACACCTTCTGTCCGTGGAATGGTGGAGTGAGCACTGACACACTGCACACCTTCTATCCGTGGATGGTGGAGCGAGCACTGACACACTTCACACCTTCTGTCCATGGAATGGTAGAGCACTGACACACTGCACACCTTCTGTCCGTGGAATGGTGGAGTGAGCACTGACACACTGCACACCTTCTGTCCGTGGAATGGTGGAGCACTGACACACTGCACACCTTCTGTACGTGGAATGGTAGAGTGAGCACTGACACACTGCACACCTTCTGTCTCTGGAATGGTGGAGCACTGACACACTGCACACCATCTGTCCGTGGAATGGTGGAGCGAGCACTGACACACTGCACACCTTCTGTCCGTGGAATGGTGGAGCACTGACACACTGCACACCTTCTGTCCGTGGAATGGTGGAGCACTGACACATTGCACACCTTCTGTCCGTGGAATGGTAGAGCGAGCACTGACACACTGCACACCTTCTGTCCGTGGAATGGTGGAGTGAGCACTGACACACTGCACACCTTCTATCCGTGGATGGTGGAGCGAGCACTGACACACTTCACACCTTCTGTCCATGGAATGGTAGAGCACTGACACACTGCACACCTTCTGTCCGTGGAATGGTGGAGCACTGACACACTGCACACCTTCTGTACGTGGAATGGTAGAGTGAGCACTGACACACTGCACACCTTCTGTCCGTGGAATGATGGAGCACTGACACACTGCACACCATCTGTCCGTGGAATGGTGGAGCGAGCACTGACACACTGCACACCTTCTGTCCGTGGAATGGTGGAGCACTGAAACACTGCACACCTTCTGTCCGTGGAATGGTGGAGTGAGCACTGACACACTGCACACCTTCTGTCCGTGGAATGGTGGAGCACTGACACATTGCACACCTTCTGTCCGTGGAATGGTAGAGCGAGCACTGACACACTGCACACCTTCTGTCCGTGGAATGGTGGAGCGAGCACTGACACACTGCACACCTTCTGTCCGTGGATGGTGGAGCGAGCACTGACACACTTCACACCTTCTGTCCATGTAATGGTGGAGCACTGACACACTGCACACCTTCTGTCCGTGGAATGGTGGAGCGAGCACTGACACACTGCACACCTTCTGTCCGTGGATGGTGGAGCGAGCACTGACACACTTCACACCTTCTGTCCATGGAATGGTGGAGCACTGACACACTGCACACCTTCTGTCCGTGGAATGGTGGAGTGAGCACTGACACACTGCACACCTTCTGTCCGTGGAATGGTGGAGTGAGCACTGACACACTGCACACCTTCTGTCCATGGAATGGTGGAGCCCTGACACACTGCGCACCTTCTGTCCGTGGAATGGTCGAGTGAGCACTGACACACTGCACACCTTCTGTCTATGGAATGGTGGAGCGATCATTGACACACTGCACACCTTCAGTCCGTGGAATGGTGGAGCGAGCACTGACACACTGCACACCTCCTGTCCGTGGAATGGTGGAGCACTGACACACTGCGCACCTTCTGTCCGTGGAATGGTGGAGCGATCACTGACACACTGCACACCTTCTGTCCGTGGAATGGTGGAGCGAGCACTGACACACTGCACACCTCCTGTCCGTGGAATGGTGGAGCACTGACACACTGCACACCTTCTGTCCGTGGAATGGTGGAGCGATCACTGACACACTGCACACCTGCTGTCCGTGGAATGGTTGAGTGAGCACTAACACACTGCACACCTTCTGTCCGTGGAATGGTGGAGCACTGACACACTGCACACCTTCTGTCCGTGGAATGGTGGAGTGAGCACTGACACACTGCACACCTTCTGTCCGTGGAATGGTGGAGTGAGCGCTGACACACTGCAAACCTTCTGTCCGTGGTATGGTGGAGTGAGCACTGACACACTGCACACCTTCTGTCCGTGGAATGGTGGAGTGAGTACTGACACACTGCACACCTTCTGTCCGTGGAATGGTGGAGTGAGTACTGACACACTGCACACCTTCTGTCCGTGGAATAGTGAAGTGAGCACTGACACACTGCACACCTTCTGTCCGTGGAATGGTGGAGCACTGACACACTGCACACCTTCTGTCCGTGGTATGGTGGAGCACTGACACACTGCACACCTTCTGTCCGTGGAATGGTGGAGCGAGCACTGACACACTGCACACCTTCTGTCCGTGGAATGGTGGAGCGAGCACTTACACACTCCACACCTTCTGTCCGTGGAATGGTGGAGCACTGACACACTGCACACCTTCTGTCCGTGGAATGGTGGAGCACTGACACACTGCACACCTTCTGTCCATGAAATGGTGGAGTGAGCACTGACACACTGCACACCTTCTGTCCGTGGAATGGTGGAGTGAACACTGACACACTGCACACCTTCTGACCGTGGAATGGTGGAGCGAGCACTGACACACTGCACACCTTCTGTCCGTGGAATGGTGGAGTGAGCACTGACACACTGCACACCTTCTGTCTGTCGAATGGTGGAGTGAGCACGGACACACTGCACACCTTCTATCTGTGGAATGGTGGAGTGAGCACTGACACACTGCACACCTTCTGTCCGTGGAATGGTGGAGCACTGACACACTGCACACCTTCTGTCCATGAAATGGTGGAGTGAGCACTGACACACTGCACACTTTCTGTCCGTGGAATGGTGGAGCACTAACACACTTCAAACCTTCTGTCCGTGGAATGGTGGAGCACTGACACACTGCACACCTTATTTCCATGGAATGGTGAATTGAGCACTGACACACTGCACACCTTATTTCCATGGAATGGTGGAGTGAGCACTGACACACTGCACACATTCTGTCCGTGGAATGGTGGAGCACTGACACAATGCACACCTTCTGTCCGTGGAATGGTGGAGCGAGCACTGACACACTGCACACCTTCTCTCCGTGGAATGGTGGAGCACTGACACACTGCACACCTTCTGTCCGTGGAATGGTGGTGCGAGCAATGACACATTGCACACGTTTTGTCCGTGGAATGGTGGAGCGAGCACTGACACACTGCACACCTTCTGTCCGTGGAATGGTGGAGCACTGACACACTTCAAACCTTCTGTCCGTGGAATGGTGGAGTGAGCACTGACACACTGCACACCTTCTGTTCGTGGAATGGTGGAGCGAGCACTGACACACTGCACACCTTCTGTCCGTGGAATGGTGGAGCACTGACACACTGCACACCTTCTGTCCATGGAATGGTGGAGCAATGACACACTGCACACCTTCTGTCCGTGGAATGGGGGAGTGAGCACTGACACACTGCACACCTTCTTTCCGTTGAATGGTGGAGTGAGCACTGACACACTGCACACCTTCTGTCCGTGGAATGGTGGAGCACTGACACACTGCGCACCTTCTGTCCATGGAATGGTGGAGCGAGCACTGACACACTGCACACCTTCTGTCCGTGGCATGGTGGACCGAGCACTGACACACTGCACACTTTCTGTCCGTGGAATAGTGGAGTGAGCACTGACACACTGCACACCTTCTGTCCGTGGAATGGTGGAGCGAGCACTGACACACTGCACACCTTCTGTCCGTGGAATGGTGGAGCGAGCACTGACACACTGCGCACCTTCTGTCCGTGGAATGGTGGAGCGAGCACTGACACACTGCACACATTCTGTCCGTGGAATGGTGGAGCACTGACACACTGCACACCTTCTGTCCGTGGAATCGTGGAGTGAGCACTGACACACTGCACACCTTCTGTCCGTGGAATGGTGGAACGAGCACTGACACACTGCACACCTTCTGTCCGTGGAATGGTGGAGTGAGCACTGACACGCTCCACACCTTCTATCTGTGGAATGATGGAGTGAGCACGGACACACTGCACACCTTCTGTCCGTGGAATGGTGCAGTGAGCACTGACACACTGCACACCTTCTGTCCGTGGAATGGTGGAGTGAGCACTGACACACTGCACACCTTCTGTCCGTGGAATGGTGGAGTGAGCACTGACACACTGCACACCTTCTGTCCGTGGAATGGTGGAGCGAGCACTGACACACTGCACAACTTCTGTCCGTGGAATGGTGGAGCACTGACACACTGCACACCTTCTGTCGGTGGAATGGTGGAGCACTGACACACTGCACACCTTCTGTCCGTGGAATGGTGGAGTGAGCACAGACACACTGCACACCTTCTGTCCGTGGAATGCTGGACTGAGCACTGACACACTGCACACCTTCTGTCCGTGGAATGGTGGAGCGAGCACTGACACACTGCACACCTTCTGTCCGTGGAATGGTGGAGCGAGCACTGACACACTGCACACCTTCTGTCCGTGGAATGTTGCAGCACTGACACACTGCGCACCTTCTGTCCGTGGAATGGTCGAGCACTGACACACTGCAGACCTTCTGTCCGTGGAATGGTGGAGCACTGACACACTGCACACCTTCTGTCCGTGGAATGGTGGAGCGAGCACGGACACACTGCACATCTTCTGTCCGTGGAATGGTGGAGTGAGCACTGACACACTGCACACCTTCTGTCCGTCGAATGGTGGAGTGAGCACTGACACACTGCACACCTTCTGTCCGTGGAATGGTCGAGCACTGACACACTGCAGACCTTCTGTCCGTGGAATGGTGGAGTGAACACTGACACACCGCACACCTTCTGTCCGGGGAATGGTGGAGTGAGCACTGACACACTGCACACCTTCCGTCCGTGGAATGGTGGAGTGAGCACTGACACACTGCACACCTTCTGTCCGTGGAATGGTGGAGTGAGCACTGACACACTGCACACCGTCTGTCCGTGGAATGGTGGAGTGAGCACTGACACACTGCACACCTTCTGTCCGTGGAATGGTGGAGCGAGCACTGACACACTGCGCAACTTCTGTCCATTGAATGGTGGAGCACTGACACACTGCACACCTTCTGTACGTGGAATGGTGGAGTGACCACTGACACACTGCACACCTTCTGTCCGTTGAATGGTGGAGTGAGCACTGACACACTGCACACCTTCTGTCCGTGGAATGGTGGAGTAAGCACTGACACACTGCAAACTTTCTGTCCGTGGAATGGTGGAGCACTGACACACTTCAAACCTTCTGTCCGTGGAATGGTGGAGCACTGACACACTGCACACCTTCTGTCCATAGAATGCTGGAGCGAGCACTAACACACTGCACACCTTCTGTCCGTGGAATGGTGGAGCGAGCACTGACACACTGCACACCTACTGTCCGTGGAATGCTGGAGCGAGCACTGACACACTGCACACCTTCTGTCCGTGGAATGGTGGAGCGAGCACTGACACACTGCACACCTTCTGTCCGTGGAATGGTGGAGCACTGACACACTGCACACCTTCTGTCCGTGGAATGGTGGCGCGAGCACTGACACACTACACACCTTTTGTCCGTGGAATGGTGGAGCGAGCACTGATACACTGCACACCTTCTGTCCGTGGAATGGTGGAGCACTGACACACTTCAAACCTTCTGTCCGTGGAATGGTGCAGTGAGTACTGACACACTGCACACCTTCTGTTCGTGGAATGGTGGAGCGAGCACTGACACACTGCACACCGTCTGTCCGTGGAATGGTGGAGTGAGCACTGACACACTGCACACCTTCTGTCCGTGGAATGGTGGAGTGAGCACTGACACACTGCACACCTTCTGTCCGTGGAATGGTGGAGTGAGCACTGACACACTGCACACCGTCTGTCCGTGGAATGGTGGAGTGAGCACTGACACACTGCACACCTTCTGTCCGTGGAATGGTGGAGCGAGCACTGACACACTGCGCAACTTCTGTACATTGAATGGTGGAGTGAGCACTGACACACTGCACACCGTCTGTCCGTGGAATGGTGGAGTGACCACTGACACACTGCACACCTTCTGTCCGTTGAATGGTGGAGTGAGCACTGACACACTGCACACCTTCTGTCCGTGGAATGGTGGAGCGAGCACTGACACACTGCACACCTTCTGTCCGTGGAATGGTGGAGCACTGACACACTGCATACCTTCTGTCCGTGGAATGGTGGAGTGAGCACTGACACACTGCACACCTACTGTCCGTGGAGTGGTGGAACACTAACACACTGCACACCTTCTGTCCGTGGAATGGTGGAGTGAGCACTGACACACTGCACACCTTCTGTCCGTGGAATGGTGGAGTAAGCACTGACACACTGCACACTTTCTGTCCGTGGAATGGTGGAGCACTGACACACTTCAAACCTTCTGTCCGTGGAATGGTGGAGCACTGACACACTGCACACCTTCTGTCCATAGAATGCTGGAGCGAGCACTAACACACTGCACACCTTCTGTCCGTGGAATGGTGGAGCGAGCACTGACACACTGCACACCTTCTGTCCGTGGAATGGTGGAGTGAGCACTGACACACTGCACACCTACTGTCCGTGGAGTGGTGGAACACTAACACACTGCACACCTTCTGTCCGTGGAATGGTGGAGTGAGCACTGACACACTGCACACCTTCTGTCCATGGAATGGTGGAGTGAACACTGACACACCGCACACCTTCTGTCCGGGGAATGGTTGAGTGAGCACTGACACACTGCACACCTTCTGTCCGTGGAATGGTGGAGTGAGCACTGACACACTGCACACCTTCTGTCCGTGGAATGGTGGAGTGAGCACTGACACACTGCACACCGTCTGTCCGTGGAATGGTGGAGTGAGCACTGACACACTGCACACCTTCTGTCCGTGGAATGGTGGAGCGAGCACTGACACACTGCGCAACTTCTGTCCATTGAATGGTGGAGCACTGACACACTGCACACCTTCTGTACGTGGAATGGTGGAGTGACCACTGACACACTGCACACCTTCTGTCCGTTGAATGGTGGAGTGAGCACTGACACACTGCACACCTTCTGTCCGTGGAATGGTGGAGCACTGACACACTGCACACTTTCTGTCCGTGGAATGGTGGAGCACTGACACACTTCAAACCTTCTGTCCGTGGAATGGTGGAGCACTGACACACTGCACACCTTCTGTCCATAGAATGCTGGAGCGAGCACTAACACACTGCACACCTTCTGTCCGTGGAATGGTGGAGCGAGCACTGACACACTGCACACCTTCTGTCCGTGGAATGCTGGAGCGAGCACTGACACACTGCACACCTTCTGTCCGTGGAATGGTGGAGCGAGCACTGACACACTGCACACCTTCTGTCCGTGGAATGGTGGAGCACTGACACACTGCACACCTTCTGTCCGTGGAATGGTGGCGCGAGCACTGACACACTACACACCTTTTGTCCGTGGAATGGTGGAGCGAGCACTGACACACTGCACACCTTCTGTCCGTGGAATGGTGGAGCACTGACACACTTCAAACCTTCTGTCCGTGGAATGGTGCAGTGAGTACTGACACACTGCACACCTTCTGTTCGTGGAATGGTGGAGCGAGCACTGACACACTGCACACCTTCTGTCCGTGGAATGGTGGAGCACTGACACACTGCACACCTTCTGTCCATGGAATGGTGGAGCACTGACACACTGCACACCTTCTGTCCGTGGAATGGTGGAGTGACCACTGACACACTGCAGACCTTCTGTCCGTTGAATGGTGGAGTGAGCACTGACACACTGCACACCTTCTGTCCGTGGAATGGTGGAGTGAGCACTGACACACTGCACACATTCTGTCCGTGGAATGGTGGAGCACTGACACACTTCACACCTTCTGTCCATGGAATGGTGGAGTGAGCACTGACACACTGCACACCTTCTGTCCATGGAATGGTGGAGTGAGCACTGACACACAGAACACCTTCTGTCCATGGAATGGTGGAGCACTGACACACTGTCTGTCCGTGGAATGGTGGAGCGAGCACTGACACACTGCACACCTTCTGTCCGTGGAATGGTGGAGCACTGACACACTGCACACCTTCTGTCCGTGGAATGGTGGAGCGAGCACTGACACACTGCACACCTTCTGTCCGTGGAATGGTGGAGTGAGCACTGACACACTGCACACCTTCTGTCCGTGGAATGGTGGAGCACTGACACACTGCACACCTTCTGTCCATGGAATGGTGGAGCACTGACACACTGCACACCTTCTGTCCGTGGAATGGGGGAGTGAGCACTGACACATTGCACACCTTCTGTTCGTGGAATGGTGGAGTGAGCACGAACACATTGCACAGCTTCTGTCTGTGGAATGGTGGAGCACTGACACACTGCACACCTTCTGTCCGTGGAATGGTGGAGTGAGTACTTAAACACTGCACACCTTCTGTCCGTGGAATGGAGGAGTGAGCACTGACACACTGCACACCTACTGTCCATGGAATGGTGGAGCGAGCACTTAAACACTGCACACCTTCTGTCCGTGGAATGGTGGAGTGAGCACTGACACACTGCAAACCTTCTGTCCGTGGAGTGGTGGAGCACTGACACACTGCACACCTTCTGTCCGTGGAATGGTGGAGCGAGCACTGACACACTGCACACCTTCTGTCCGTGGAATGGTGGAGCACTGACACACAGCACACCTTCTGTACGTGGAATGATGGAGCGAGCACTGACACACTGCACACCTTCTGTCCGTGGAATGGTGGAGCGAGCACTGACACACTGCACACCTTCTGTCCGTGGAATGGTGGAGCACTGACACACTGCACACCTTCTGTCCGTGGAATGGTGGAGTGAGCACTGACACACTGCACACCTTCTGTCCGTGGGTGGTGGAGCACTGACACATTGCACACCTTCTGTCCGTGGAATGGTAGAGCGAGCACTGACACACTGCACACCTTCTGTCCGTGGAATGGTGGAGTGAGCACTGACACACTGCACACCTTCTGTCCGTGGAATGGTGGAGTGAGCACTGACACACTGCACACCTTCTGTCCGTGGATGGTGGAGTGAGCACTGACACACTGCACACCTTCTGTCCGTGGATGGTGGAGCGAGCACTGACACACTTCACACCTTCTGTCCATGGAATGGTGGAGCACTGACACACTTCAAACCTTCTGTCCGTGGAATGATGGAGTGAGCACTGACACACTGCACACCTTCTGTCCGTGGAATGGTGGAGCACTGACACACTGCACACCTTCTGTCCATGGAATGGTGGAGCACTGACACACTGCACACCTTCTGTCCGTTGAATGGTGGAGTGAGCACTGACACACTGCACACCTTCTGTCCGTGGAATGGTGGAGCACTGACACACTGCGCACCTTCTGTCCATGGAATGGTGGAGCGAGCACTGACACACTGCACAACTTCTGTCCGTGGCATGGTGGACCGAGCACTGACACACTGCACACTTTCTGTCCGTGGAATAGTGGAGTGAGCACTGACACACTGCACACCTTCTGTCCGTGGAATGGTGGAGCGAGCACTGACACACTGCACACCTTCTGTCCGTGGAATGGTGGAGCGAGCACTGACACACTGCGCACCTTCTGTCCGTGGAATGGTGGAGCGAGCACTGACACACTGCACACATTCTGTCCGTGGAATGGTGGAGCACTGACACACTGCACACCTTCTGTCCGTGGAATCGTGGAGTGAGCACTGACACACTGCACACCTTCTGTCCGTGGAATGGTGGAACGAGCACTGACACACTGCACACCTTCTGTCCGTGGAATGGTGGAGTGAGCACTGACACGCTGCACACCTTCTATCTGTGGAATGATGGAGCACTGACACACTGCACACCTTCTGTCCGTGGAATGGTGGAGTGAGCACTGACACACTGCACACCTTCTGTCCGTGGAATTGTGGAGTGAGCACTGACACACTGCACACCTTCTGTCCGTGGAATGGTGGAGTGAGCACTGACACACTGCACACCTTCTGTCCGTGGAATGGTGGAGCGAGCACTGACACACTGCACACCTTCTGTCCGTGGAATGGTGGAGCGAGCACTGACACACTGCACAACTTCTGTCCGTGGAATGGTGGAGCACTGACACACTGCACACCTTCTGTCCGTGGAATGGTGGAGCACTGACACACTGCACACCTTCTGTCCGTGGAATGGTGGAGTGAGCACAGACACACTGCACACCTTCTGTCCGTGGAATGGTGGAGCGAGCACTGACACACTGCACAACTTCTGTCCGTGGAATGGTGGAGCACTGACACACTGCACACCTTCTGTCGGTGGAATGGTGGAGCACTGACACACTGCACACCTTCTGTCCGTGGAATGGTGGAGTGAGCACAGACACACTGCACACCTTCTGTCCGTGGAATGCTGGACTGAGCACTGACACACTGCACACCTTCTGTCCGTGGAATGGTGGAGCGAGCACTGACACACTGCACACCTTCTGTCCGTGGAATGGTGGAGCGAGCACTGACACACTGCACACCTTCTGTCCGTGGAATGTTGCAGCACTGACACACTGCGCACCTTCTGTCCGTGGAATGGTCGAGCACTGACACACTGCAGACCTTCTGTCCGTGGAATGGTGGAGCACTGACACACTGCACACCTTCTGTCCGTGGAATGGTGGAGCGAGCACGGACACACTGCACATCTTCTGTCCGTGGAATGGTGGAGTGAGCACTGACACACTGCACACCTTCTGTCCGTCGAATGGTGGAGTGAGCACTGACACACTGCACACCTTCTGTCCGTGGAATGGTCGAGCACTGACACACTGCAGACCTTCTGTCCGTGGAATGGTGGAGTGAACACTGACACACCGCACACCTTCTGTCCGGGGAATGGTGGAGTGAGCACTGACACACTGCACACCTTCTGTCCGTGGAATGGTGGAGTGAGCACTGACACACTGCACACCTTCTGTCCGTGGAATGGTGGAGTGAGCACTGACACACTGCACACCGTCTGTCCGTGGAATGGTGGAGTGAGCACTGACACACTGCACACCTTCTGTCCGTGGAATGGTGGAGCGAGCACTGACACACTGCGCAACTTCTGTCCATTGAATGGTGGAGCACTGACACACTGCACACCTTCTGTACGTGGAATGGTGGAGTGACCACTGACACACTGCACACCTTCTGTCCGTTGAATGGTGGAGTGAGCACTGACACACTGCACACCTTCTGTCCGTGGAATGGTGGAGTAAGCACTGACACACTGCAAACTTTCTGTCCGTGGAATGGTGGAGCACTGACACACTTCAAACCTTCTGTCCGTGGAATGGTGGAGCACTGACACACTGCACACCTTCTGTCCATAGAATGCTGGAGCGAGCACTAACACACTGCACACCTTCTGTCCGTGGAATGGTGGAGCGAGCACTGACACACTGCACACCTACTGTCCGTGGAATGCTGGAGCGAGCACTGACACACTGCACACCTTCTGTCCGTGGAATGGTGGAGCGAGCACTGACACACTGCACACCTTCTGTCCGTGGAATGGTGGAGCACTGACACACTGCACACCTTCTGTCCGTGGAATGGTGGCGCGAGCACTGACACACTACACACCTTTTGTCCGTGGAATGGTGGAGCGAGCACTGATACACTGCACACCTTCTGTCCGTGGAATGGTGGAGCACTGACACACTTCAAACCTTCTGTCCGTGGAATGGTGCAGTGAGTACTGACACACTGCACACCTTCTGTTCGTGGAATGGTGGAGCGAGCACTGACACACTGCACACCGTCTGTCCGTGGAATGGTGGAGTGAGCACTGACACACTGCACACCTTCTGTCCGTGGAATGGTGGAGTGAGCACTGACACACTGCACACCTTCTGTCCGTGGAATGGTGGAGTGAGCACTGACACACTGCACACCGTCTGTCCGTGGAATGGTGGAGTGAGCACTGACACACTGCACACCTTCTCTCCGTGGAATGGTGGAGCGAGCACTGACACACTGCGCAACTTCTGTACATTGAATGGTGGAGTGAGCACTGACACACTGCACACCGTCTGTCCGTGGAATGGTGGAGTGACCACTGACACACTGCACACCTTCTGTCCGTTGAATGGTGGAGTGAGCACTGACACACTGCACACCTTCTGTCCGTGGAATGGTGGAGCGAGCACTGACACACTGCACACCTTCTGTCCGTGGAATGGTGGAGCACTGACACACTGCATACCTTCTGTCCGTGGAATGGTGGAGTGAGCACTGACACACTGCACACCTACTGTCCGTGGAGTGGTGGAACACTAACACACTGCACACCTTCTGTCCGTGGAATGGTGGAGTGAGCACTGACACACTGCACACCTTCTGTCCGTGGAATGGTGGAGTAAGCACTGACACACTGCACACTTTCTGTCCGTGGAATGGTGGAGCACTGACACACTTCAAACCTTCTGTCGGTGGAATGGTGGAGCACTGACACACTGCACACCTTCTGTCCATAGAATGCTGGAGCGAGCACTAACACACTGCACACCTTCTGTCCGTGGAATGGTGGAGCGAGCACTGACACACTGCACACCTTCTGTCCGTGGAATGGTGGAGTGAGCACTGACACACTGCACACCTACTGTCCGTGGAGTGGTGGAACACTAACACACTGCACACCTTCTGTCCGTGGAATGGTGGAGTGAGCACTGACACACTGCACACCTTCTGTCCATGGAATGGTGGAGTGAACACTGACACACCGCACACCTTCTGTCCGGGGAATGGTTGAGTGAGCACTGACACACTGCACACCTTCTGTCCGTGGAATGGTGGAGTGAGCACTGACACACTGCACACCTTCTGTCCGTGGAATGGTGGAGTGAGCACTGACACACTGCACACCGTCTGTCCGTGGAATGGTGGAGTGAGCACTGACACACTGCACACCTTCTGTCCGTGGAATGGTGGAGCGAGCACTGACACACTGCGCAACTTCTGTCCATTGAATGGTGGAGCACTGACACACTGCACACCTTCTGTACGTGGAATGGTGGAGTGACCACTGACACACTGCACACCTTCTGTCCGTTGAATGGTGGAGTGAGCACTGACACACTGCACACCTTCTGTCCGTGGAATGGTGGAGCACTGACACACTGCACACTTTCTGTCCGTGGAATGGTGGAGCACTGACACACTTCAAACCTTCTGTCCGTGGAATGGTGGAGCACTGACACACTGCACACCTTCTGTCCATAGAATGCTGGAGCGAGCACTAACACACTGCACACCTTCTGTCCGTGGAATGGTGGAGCGAGCACTGACACACTGCACACCTTCTGTCCGTGGAATGCTGGAGCGAGCACTGACACACTGCACACCTTCTGTCCGTGGAATGGTGGAGCGAGCACTGACACACTGCACACCTTCTGTCCGTGGAATGGTGGAGCACTGACACACTGCACACCTTCTGTCCGTGGAATGGTGGCGCGAGCACTGACACACTACACACCTTTTGTCCGTGGAATGGTGGAGCGAGCACTGACACACTGCACACCTTCTGTCCGTGGAATGGTGGAGCACTGACACACTTCAAACCTTCTGTCCGTGGAATGGTGCAGTGAGTACTGACACACTGCACACCTTCTGTTCGTGGAATGGTGGAGCGAGCACTGACACACTGCACACCTTCTGTCCGTGGAATGGTGGAGCACTGACACACTGCACACCTTCTGTCCATGGAATGGTGGAGCACTGACACACTGCACACCTTCTGTCCGTGGAATGGTGGAGTGACCACTGACACACTGCAGACCTTCTGTCCGTTGAATGGTGGAGTGAGCACTGACACACTGCACACCTTCTGTCCGTGGAATGGTGGAGTGAGCACTGACACACTGCACACATTCTGTCCGTGGAATGGTGGAGCACTGACACACTTCACACCTTCTGTCCATGGAATGGTGGAGTGAGCACTGACACACTGCACACCTTCTGTCCATGGAATGGTGGAGTGAGCACTGACACACAGAACACCTTCTGTCCATGGAATGGTGGAGCACTGACACACTGTCTGTCCGTGGAATGGTGGAGCGAGCACTGACACACTGCACACCTTCTGTCCGTGGAATGGTGGAGCACTGACACACTGCACACCTTCTGTCCGTGGAATGGTGGAGCGAGCACTGACACACTGCACACCTTCTGTCCGTGGAATGGTGGAGTGAGCACTGACACACTGCACACCTTCTGTCCGTGGAATGGTGGAGCACTGACACACTGCACACCTTCTGTCCATGGAATGGTGGAGCACTGACACACTGCACACCTTCTGTCCGTGGAATGGGGGAGTGAGCACTGACACATTGCACACCTTCTGTTCGTGGAATGGTGGAGTGAGCACGAACACATTGCACAGCTTCTGTCTGTGGAATGGTGGAGCACTGACACACTGCACACCTTCTGTCCGTGGAATGGTGGAGTGAGTACTTAAACACTGCACACCTTCTGTCCGTGGAATGGAGGAGTGAGCACTGACACACTGCACACCTACTGTCCATGGAATGGTGGAGCGAGCACTTAAACACTGCACACCTTCTGTCCGTGGAATGGTGGAGTGAGCACTGACACACTGCAAACCTTCTGTCCGTGGAGTGGTGGAGCACTGACACACTGCACACCTTCTGTCCGTGGAATGGTGGAGCGAGCACTGACACACTGCACACCTTCTGTCCGTGGAATGGTGGAGCACTGACACACAGCACACCTTCTGTACGTGGAATGATGGAGCGAGCACTGACACACTGCACACCTTCTGTCCGTGGAATGGTGGAGCGAGCACTGACACACTGCACACCTTCTGTCCGTGGAATGGTGGAGCACTGACACACTGCACACCTTCTGTCCGTGGAATGGTGGAGTGAGCACTGACACACTGCACACCTTCTGTCCGTGGGTGGTGGAGCACTGACACATTGCACACCTTCTGTCCGTGGAATGGTAGAGCGAGCACTGACACACTGCACACCTTCTGTCCGTGGAATGGTGGAGTGAGCACTGACACACTGCACACCTTCTGTCCGTGGAATGGTGGAGTGAGCACTGACACACTGCACACCTTCTGTCCGTGGATGGTGGAGTGAGCACTGACACACTGCACACCTTCTGTCCGTGGATGGTGGAGCGAGCACTGACACACTTCACACCTTCTGTCCATGGAATGGTGGAGCACTGACACACTTCAAACCTTCTGTCCGTGGAATGATGGAGTGAGCACTGACACACTGCACACCTTCTGTCCGTGGAATGGTGGAGCACTGACACACTGCACACCTTCTGTCCATGGAATGGTGGAGCACTGACACACTGCACACCTTCTGTCCGTTGAATGGTGGAGTGAGCACTGACACACTGCACACCTTCTGTCCGTGGAATGGTGGAGCACTGACACACTGCGCACCTTCTGTCCATGGAATGGTGGAGCGAGCACTGACACACTGCACAACTTCTGTCCGTGGCATGGTGGACCGAGCACTGACACACTGCACACTTTCTGTCCGTGGAATAGTGGAGTGAGCACTGACACACTGCACACCTTCTGTCCGTGGAATGGTGGAGCGAGCACTGACACACTGCACACCTTCTGTCCGTGGAATGGTGGAGCGAGCACTGACACACTGCGCACCTTCTGTCCGTGGAATGGTGGAGCGAGCACTGATACACTGCACACATTCTGTCCGTGGAATGGTGGAGCACTGACACACTGCACACCTTCTGTCCGTGGAATCGTGGAGTGAGCACTGACACACTGCACACCTTCTGTCCGTGGAATGGTGGAACGAGCACTGACACACTGCACACCTTCTGTCCGTGGAATGGTGGAGTGAGCACTGACACGCTGCACACCTTCTATCTGTGGAATGATGGAGCACTGACACACTGCACACCTTCTGTCCGTGGAATGGTGGAGTGAGCACTGACACACTGCACACCTTCTGTCCGTGGAATTGTGGAGTGAGCACTGACACACTGCACACCTTCTGTCCGTGGAATGGTGGAGTGAGCACTGACACACTGCACACCTTCTGTCCGTGGAATGGTGGAGCGAGCACTGACACACTGCACACCTTCTGTCCGTGGAATGGTGGAGCGAGCACTGACACACTGCACAACTTCTGTCCGTGGAATGGTGGAGCACTGACACACTGCACACCTTCTGTCCGTGGAATGGTGGAGCACTGACACACTGCACACCTTCTGTCCGTGGAATGGTGGAGTGAGCACAGACACACTGCACACCTTCTGTCCGTGGAATGGTGGAGCGAGCACTGACACACTGCACAACTTCTGTCCGTGGAATGGTGGAGCACTGACACACTGCACACCTTCTGTCGGTGGAATGGTGGAGCACTGACACACTGCACACCTTCTGTCCGTGGAATGGTGGAGTGAGCACAGACACACTGCACACCTTCTGTCCGTGGAATGCTGGACTGAGCACTGACACACTGCACACCTTCTGTCCGTGGAATGGTGGAGCGAGCACTGACACACTGCACACCTTCTGTCCGTGGAATGGTGGAGCGAGCACTGACACACTGCACACCTTCTGTCCGTGGAATGTTGCAGCACTGACACACTGCGCACCTTCTGTCCGTGGAATGGTCGAGCACTGACACACTGCAGACCTTCTGTCCGTGGAATGGTGGAGCACTGACACACTGCACACCTTCTGTCCGTGGAATGGTGGAGCGAGCACGGACACACTGCACATCTTCTGTCCGTGGAATGGTGGAGTGAGCACTGACACACTGCACACCTTCTGTCCGTCGAATGGTGGAGTGAGCACTGACACACTGCACACCTTCTGTCCGTGGAATGGTCGAGCACTGACACACTGCAGACCTTCTGTCCGTGGAATGGTGGAGTGAACACTGACACACCGCACACCTTCTGTCCGGGGAATGGTGGAGTGAGCACTGACACACTGCACACCTTCTGTCCGTGGAATGGTGGAGTGAGCACTGACACACTGCACACCTTCTGTCCGTGGAATGGTGGAGTGAGCACTGACACACTGCACACCGTCTGTCCGTGGAATGGTGGAGTGAGCACTGACACACTGCACACCTTCTGTCCGTGGAATGGTGGAGCGAGCACTGACACACTGCGCAACTTCTGTCCATTGAATGGTGGAGCACTGACACACTGCACACCTTCTGTACGTGGAATGGTGGAGTGACCACTGACACACTGCACACCTTCTGTCCGTTGAATGGTGGAGTGAGCACTGACATACTGCACACCTTCTGTCCGTGGAATGGTGGAGTAAGCACTGACACACTGCAAACTTTCTGTCCGTGGAATGGTGGAGCACTGACACACTTCAAACCTTCTGTCCGTGGAATGGTGGAGCACTGACACACTGCACACCTTCTGTCCATAGAATGCTGGAGCGAGCACTAACACACTGCACACCTTCTGTCCGTGGAATGGTGGAGCGAGCACTGACACACTGCACACCTACTGTCCGTGGAATGCTGGAGCGAGCACTGACACACTGCACACCTTCTGTCCGTGGAATGGTGGAGCGAGCACTGACACACTGCACACCTTCTGTCCGTGGAATGGTGGAGCACTGACACACTGCACACCTTCTGTCCGTGGAATGGTGGCGCGAGCACTGACACACTACACACCTTTTGTCCGTGGAATGGTGGAGCGAGCACTGATACACTGCACACCTTCTGTCCGTGGAATGGTGGAGCACTGACACACTTCAAACCTTCTGTCCGTGGAATGGTGCAGTGAGTACTGACACACTGCACACCTTCTGTTCGTGGAATGGTGGAGCGAGCACTGACACACTGCACACCGTCTGTCCGTGGAATGGTGGAGTGAGCACTGACACACTGCACACCTTCTGTCCGTGGAATGGTGGAGTGAGCACTGACACACTGCACACCTTCTGTCCGTGGAATGGTGGAGTGAGCACTGACACACTGCACACCGTCTGTCCGTGGAATGGTGGAGTGAGCACTGACACACTGCACACCTTCTGTCCGTGGAATGGTGGAGCGAGCACTGACACACTGCGCAACTTCTGTACATTGAATGGTGGAGTGAGCACTGACACACTGCACACCGTCTGACCGTGGAATGGTGGAGTGACCACTGACACACTGCACACCTTCTGTCCGTTGAATGGTGGAGTGAGCACTGACACACTGCACACCTTCTGTCCGTGGAATGGTGGAGCGAGCACTGACACACTGCACACCTTCTGTCCGTGGAATGGTGGAGCACTGACACACTGCATACCTTCTGTCCGTGGAATGGTGGAGTGAGCACTGACACACTGCACACCTACTGTCCGTGGAGTGGTGGAACACTAACACACTGCACACCTTCTGTCCGTGGAATGGTGGAGTGAGCACTGACACACTGCACACCTTCTGTCCGTGGAATGGTGGAGTAAGCACTGACACACTGCACACTTTCTGTCCGTGGAATGGTGGAGCACTGACACACTTCAAACCTTCTGTCCGTGGAATGGTGGAGCACTGACACACTGCACACCTTCTGTCCATAGAATGCTGGAGCGAGCACTAACACACTGCACACCTTCTGTCCGTGGAATGGTGGAGCGAGCACTGACACACTGCACACCTTCTGTCCGTGGAATGGTGGAGTGAGCACTGACACACTGCACACCTACTGTCCGTGGAGTGGTGGAACACTAACACACTGCACACCTTCTGTCCGTGGAATGGTGGAGTGAGCACTGACACACTGCACACCTTCTGTCCATGGAATGGTGGAGTGAACACTGACACACCGCACACCTTCTGTCCGGGGAATGGTTGAGTGAGCACTGACACACTGCACACCTTCTGTCCGTGGAATGGTGGAGTGAGCACTGACACACTGCACACCTTCTGTCCGTGGAATGGTGGAGTGAGCACTGACACACTGCACACCGTCTGTCCGTGGAATGGTGGAGTGAGCACTGACACACTGCACACCTTCTGTCCGTGGAATGGTGGAGCGAGCACTGACACACTGCGCAACTTCTGTCCATTGAATGGTGGAGCACTGACACACTGCACACCTTCTGTACGTGGAATGGTGGAGTGACCACTGACACACTGCACACCTTCTGTCCGTTGAATGGTGGAGTGAGCACTGACACACTGCACACCTTCTGTCCGTGGAATGGTGGAGCACTGACACACTGCACACTTTCTGTCCGTGGAATGGTGGAGCACTGACACACTTCAAACCTTCTGTCCGTGGAATGGTGGAGCACTGACACACTGCACACCTTCTGTCCATAGAATGCTGGAGCGAGCACTAACACACTGCACACCTTCTGTCCGTGGAATGGTGGAGCGAGCACTGACACACTGCACACCTTCTGTCCGTGGAATGCTGGAGCGAGCACTGACACACTGCACACCTTCTGTCCGTGGAATGGTGGAGCGAGCACTGACACACTGCACACCTTCTGTCCGTGGAATGGTGGAGCACTGACACACTGCACACCTTCTGTCCGTGGAATGGTGGCGCGAGCACTGACACACTACACACCTTTTGTCCGTGGAATGGTGGAGCGAGCACTGACACACTGCACACCTTCTGTCCGTGGAATGGTGGAGCACTGACACACTTCAAACCTTCTGTCCGTGGAATGGTGCAGTGAGTACTGACACACTGCACACCTTCTGTTCGTGGAATGGTGGAGCGAGCACTGACACACTGCACACCTTCTGTCCGTGGAATGGTGGAGCACTGACACACTGCACACCTTCTGTCCATGGAATGGTGGAGCACTGACACACTGCACACCTTCTGTCCGTGGAATGGTGGAGTGACCACTGACACACTGCAGACCTTCTGTCCGTTGAATGGTGGAGTGAGCACTGACACACTGCACACCTTCTGTCCGTGGAATGGTGGAGTGAGCACTGACACACTGCACACATTCTGTCCGTGGAATGGTGGAGCACTGACACACTTCACACCTTCTGTCCATGGAATGGTGGAGTGAGCACTGACACACTGCACACCTTCTGTCCATGGAATGGTGGAGTGAGCACTGACACACAGAACACCTTCTGTCCATGGAATGGTGGAGCACTGACACACTGTCTGTCCGTGGAATGGTGGAGCGAGCACTGACACACTGCACACCTTCTGTCCGTGGAATGGTGGAGCACTGACACACTGCACACCTTCTGTCCGTGGAATGGTGGAGCGAGCACTGACACACTGCACACCTTCTGTCCGTGGAATGGTGGAGTGAGCACTGACACACTGCACACCTTCTGTCCGTGGAATGGTGGAGCACTGACACACTGCACACCTTCTGTCCATGGAATGGTGGAGCACTGACACACTGCACACCTTCTGTCCGTGGAATGGGGGAGTGAGCACTGACACATTGCACACCTTCTGTTCGTGGAATGGTGGAGTGAGCACGAACACATTGCACAGCTTCTGTCTGTGGAATGGTGGAGCACTGACACACTGCACACCTTCTGTCCGTGGAATGGTGGAGTGAGTACTTAAACACTGCACACCTTCTGTCCGTGGAATGGAGGAGTGAGCACTGACACACTGCACACCTACTGTCCATGGAATGGTGGAGCGAGCACTTAAACACTGCACACCTTCTGTCCGTGGAATGGTGGAGTGAGCACTGACACACTGCAAACCTTCTGTCCGTGGAGTGGTGGAGCACTGACACACTGCACACCTTCTGTCCGTGGAATGGTGGAGCGAGCACTGACACACTGCACACCTTCTGTCCGTGGAATGGTGGAGCACTGACACACAGCACACCTTCTGTACGTGGAATGATGGAGCGAGCACTGACACACTGCACACCTTCTGTCCGTGGAATGGTGGAGCGAGCACTGACACACTGCACACCTTCTGTCCGTGGAATGGTGGAGCACTGACACACTGCACACCTTCTGTCCGTGGAATGGTGGAGTGAGCACTGACACACTGCACACCTTCTGTCCGTGGGTGGTGGAGCACTGACACATTGCACACCTTCTGTCCGTGGAATGGTAGAGCGAGCACTGACACACTGCACACCTTCTGTCCGTGGAATGGTGGAGTGAGCACTGACACACTGCACACCTTCTGTCCGTGGAATGGTGGAGTGAGCACTGACACACTGCACACCTTCTGTCCGTGGATGGTGGAGTGAGCACTGACACACTGCACACCTTCTGTCCGTGGATGGTGGAGCGAGCACTGACACACTTCACACCTTCTGTCCATGGAATGGTGGAGCACTGACACACTTCAAACCTTCTGTCCGTGGAATGATGGAGTGAGCACTGACACACTGCACACCTTCTGTCCGTGGAATGGTGGAGCACTGACACACTGCACACCTTCTGTCCATGGAATGGTGGAGCACTGACACACTGCACACCTTCTGTCCGTTGAATGGTGGAGTGAGCACTGACACACTGCACACCTTCTGTCCGTGGAATGGTGGAGCACTGACACACTGCGCACCTTCTGTCCATGGAATGGTGGAGCGAGCACTGACACACTGCACAACTTCTGTCCGTGGCATGGTGGACCGAGCACTGACACACTGCACACTTTCTGTCCGTGGAATAGTGGAGTGAGCACTGACACACTGCACACCTTCTGTCCGTGGAATGGTGGAGCGAGCACTGACACACTGCACACCTTCTGTCCGTGGAATGGTGGAGCGAGCACTGACACACTGCGCACCTTCTGTCCGTGGAATGGTGGAGCGAGCACTGACACACTGCACACATTCTGTCCGTGGAATGGTGGAGCACTGACACACTGCACACCTTCTGTCCGTGGAATCGTGGAGTGAGCACTGACACACTGCACACCTTCTGTCCGTGGAATGGTGGAACGAGCACTGACACACTGCACACCTTCTGTCCGTGGAATGGTGGAGTGAGCACTGACACGCTGCACACCTTCTATCTGTGGAATGATGGAGCACTGACACACTGCACACCTTCTGTCCGTGGAATGGTGGAGTGAGCACTGACACACTGCACACCTTCTGTCCGTGGAATTGTGGAGTGAGCACTGACACACTGCACACCTTCTGTCCGTGGAATGGTGGAGTGAGCACTGACACACTGCACACCTTCTGTCCGTGGAATGGTGGAGCGAGCACTGACACACTGCACACCTTCTGTCCGTGGAATGGTGGAGCGAGCACTGACACACTGCACAACTTCTGTCCGTGGAATGGTGGAGCACTGACACACTGCACACCTTCTGTCCGTGGAATGGTGGAGCACTGACACACTGCACACCTTCTGTCCGTGGAATGGTGGAGTGAGCACAGACACACTGCACACCTTCTGTCCGTGGAATGCTGGACTGAGCACTGACACACTGCACACCTTCTGTCCGTGGAATGGTGGAGCGAGCACTGACACACTGCACACCTACTGTCCGTGGAATGGTGGAGCGAGCACTGACACACTGCACACCTTCTGTCCGTGGAATGTTGCAGCACTGACACACTGCGCACCTTCTGTCCGTGGAATGGTCGAGCACTGACACACTGCAGACCTTCTGTCCGTGGAATGGTGGAGCACTGACACACTGCACACCTTCTGTCCGTGGAATGGTTGAGCGAGCACGGACACACTGCACATCTTCTGTCCGTGGAATGGTGGAGTGAGCACTGACACACTGCACACCTTCTGTCCGTCGAATGGTGGAGTGAGCACTGACACACTACACACCTTCTGTGCGTGGAATGGTGGAGTGAGCTCTGACACACTGCACACCTTCTGTCCGTGGAATGGTGGAGTGAGCACTGACAAACTGCACACCTTCTGTCCGTGGAGTGGTGGAGCACTGACACATTGCACACCTTCTGTCCGTGGAATGGTAGAGCGAGCACTGACACACTGCACATCTTCTGTCCGTGGAATGGTGGAGCGAGCACTGACACACTGCACACCTTCTGTCCGTGGATGGTTGAGCGAGCACTGACACACTTCACACCTTCTGTCCATGTAATGGTGGAGCACTGACACACTGCACACCTTCTGTCCGTGGAATGGTGGAGCGAGCACTGACACACTGCACACCTTCTGTCCGTGGATGGTGGAGCGAGCACTGACACACTTCACACCTTCTGTCCATGGAATGGTGGAGCACTGACACACTGCACACCTTCTGTCCGTGGAATGGTGGAGTGAGCACTGACACACTGCACACCTTCTGTCCGTGGAATGGTGGAGTGAGCACTGACACACTGCACACCTTCTGTCCATGGAATGGTGGAGCCCTGACACACTGCGCACCTTCTGTCCGTGGAATGGTCGAGTGAGCACTGACACACTGCACACCTTCTGTCTATGGAATGGTGGAGCGATCATTGACACACTGCACACCTTCAGTCCGTGGAATGGTGGAGCGAGCACTGACACACTGCACACCTCCTGTCCGTGGAATGGTGGAGCACTGACACACTGCGCACCTTCTGTCCGTGGAATGGTGGAGCGATCACTGACACACTGCACACCTTCTGTCCGTGGAATGGTGGAGCGAGCACTGACACACTGCACACCTTCTGTCCGTGGATGGTTGAGCGAGCACTGACACACTTCACACCTTCTGTCCATGTAATGGTGGAGCACTGACACACTGCACAACCTCTGTCCGTGGAATGGTGGAGCGAGCACTGACACACTGCACACCTTCTGTCCGTGGATGGTGGAGCGAGCACTGACACACTTCACACCTTCTGTCCATGGAATGGTGGAGCACTGACACACTGCACACCTTCTGTCCGTGGAATGGTGGAGTGAGCACTGACACACTGCACACCTTCTGTCCGTGGAATGGTGGAGTGAGCACTGACACACTGCACACCTTCTGTCCATGGAATGGTGGAGCCCTGACACACTGCGCACCTTCTGTCCGTGGAATGCTCGAACGAGCACTGATACACTGCACACCCTCTGTCTATGGAATGGTGGAGCGATCATTGACACACTGCACACCTTCAGTCCGTGGAATGGTGGAGCGAGCACTGACACACTGCACACCTCCTGTCCGTGGAATGGTGGAGCACTGACACACTGCGCACCTTCTGTCCGTGGAATGGTGGAGCGATCACTGACACACTGCACACCTTCTGTCCGTGGAATGGTGGAGCGAGCACTGACACACTGCACACCTCCTGTCCGTGGAATGGTGGAGCACTAACACACTGCACACCTTCTGTCCGTGGAATGGTGGAGCACTGACACACTGCACACCTTCTGTCCGTGGAATGGTGGAGTGAGCACTGACACACTGCACACCTTCTGTCCGTGGAATGGTGGAGTGAGCGCTGACACACTGCAAACCTTCTGTCCGTGGTATGGTGGAGTGAGCACTGACACACTGCACACCTTCTGTCCGTGGAATGGTGGAGTGAGTACTGACACACTGCACACCTTCTGTCCGTGGAATGGTGGAGTGAGTACTGACACACTGCACACCTTCTGTCCGTGGAATAGTGAAGTGAGCACTGACACACTGCACACCTTCTGTCCGTGGAATGGTGGAGCACTGACACACTGCACACCTTCTGTCCGTGGTATGGTGGAGCACTGACACACTGCACACCTTCTGTCCGTGGAATGGTGGAGCGAGCACTGACACACTGCACACCTTCTGTCCGTGGAATGGTGGAGCGAGCACTTACACACTCCACACCTTCTGTCCGTGGAATGGTGGAGCACTGACACACTGCACACCTTCTGTCCGTGGAATGGTGGAGCACTGACACACTGCACACCTTCTGTCCATGAAATGGTGGAGTGAGCACTGACACACTGCACACCTTCTGTCCGTGGAATGGTGGAGTGAACACTGACACACTGCACACCTTCTGACCGTGGAATGGTGGAGCGAGAACTGACACACTGCACACCTTCTGTCCGTGGAATGGTGGAGTGAGCACTGACACACTGCACACCTTCTGTCTGTCGAATGGTGGAGTGAGCACGGACACACTGCACACCTTCTATCTGTGGAATGGTGGAGTGAGCACTGACACACTGCACACCTTCTGTCCGTGGAATGGTGGAGCACTGACACACTGCACACCTTCTGTCCATGAAATGGTGGAGTGAGCACTGACACACTGCACACTTTCTGTCCGTGGAATGGTGGAGCACTAACACACTTCAAACCTTCTGTCCGTGGAATGGTGGAGCACTGACACACTGCACACCTTATTTCCATGGAATGGTGAATTGAGCACTGACACACTGCACACCTTATTTCCATGGAATGGTGGAGTGAGCACTGACACACTGCACACATTCTGTCCGTGGAATGGTGGAGCACTGACACAATGCACACCTTCTGTCCGTGGAATGGTGGAGCGAGCACTGACACACTGCACACCTTCTCTCCGTGGAATGGTGGAGCACTGACACACTGCACACCTTCTGTCCGTGGAATGGTGGTGCGAGCAATGACACATTGCACACGTTTTGTCCGTGGAATGGTGGAGCGAGCACTGACACACTGCACACCTTCTGTCCGTGGAATGGTGGAGCACTGACACACTTCAAACCTTCTGTCCGTGGAATGGTGGAGTGAGCACTGACACACTGCACACCTTCTGTTCGTGGAATGGTGGAGCGAGCACTGACACACTGCACACCTTCTGTCCGTGGAATGGTGGAGCACTGACACACTGCACACCTTCTGTCCATGGAATGGTGGAGCAATGACACACTGCACACCTTCTGTCCGTGGAATGGGGGAGTGAGCACTGACACACTGCACACCTTCTGTCCGTTGAATGGTGGAGTGAGCACTGACACACTGCACACCTTCTGTCCGTGGAATGGTGGAGCACTGACACACTGCGCACCTTCTGTCCATGGAATGGTGGAGCGAGCACTGACACACTGCACACCTTCTGTCCGTGGCATGGTGGACCGAGCACTGACACACTGCACACTTTCTGTCCGTGGAATAGTGGAGTGAGCACTGACACACTGCACACCTTCTGTCCGTGGAATGGTGGAGCGAGCACTGACACACTGCACACCTTCTGTCCGTGGAATGGTGGAGCGAGCACTGACACACTGCGCACCTTCTGTCCGTGGAATGGTGGAGCGAGCACTGACACACTGCACACATTCTGTCCGTGGAATGGTGGAGCACTGACACACTGCACACCTTCTGTCCGTGGAATCGTGGAGTGAGCACTGACACACTGCACACCTTCTGTCCGTGGAATGGTGGAACGAGCACTGACACACTGCACACCTTCTGTCCGTGGAATGGGGGAGTGAGCACTGACACGCTGCACACCTTCTATCTGTGGAATGATGGAGTGAGCACGGACACACTGCACACCTTCTGTCCGTGGAATGGTGCAGTGAGCACTGACACACTGCACACCTTCTGTCCGTGGAATGGTGGAGTGAGCACTGACACACTGCACACCTTCTGTCCGTGGAATGGTGGAGTGAGCACTGACACACTGCACACCTTCTGTCCGTGGAATGGTGGAGCGAGCACTGACACACTGCACAACTTCTGTCCGTGGAATGGTGGAGCACTGACACACTGCACACCTTCTGTCGGTGGAATGGTGGAGCACTGACACACTGCACACCTTCTGTCCGTGGAATGGTGGAGTGAGCACAGACACACTGCACACCTTCTGTCCGTGGAATGCTGGACTGAGCACTGACACACTGCACACCTTCTGTCCGTGGAATGGTGGAGCGAGCACTGACACACTGCACACCTTCTGTCCGTGGAATGGTGGAGCGAGCACTGACACACTGCACACCTTCTGTCCGTGGAATGTTGCAGCACTGACACACTGCGCACCTTCTGTCCGTGGAATGGTCGAGCACTGACACACTGCAGACCTTCTGTCCGTGGAATGGTGGAGCACTGACACACTGCACACCTTCTGTCCGTGGAATGGTGGAGCGAGCACGGACACACTGCACATCTTCTGTCCGTGGAATGGTGGAGTGAGCACTGACACACTGCACACCTTCTGTCCGTCGAATGGTGGAGTGAGCACTGACACACTGCACACCTTCTGTCCGTGGAATGGTCGAGCACTGACACACTGCAGACCTTCTGTCCGTGGAATGGTGGAGTGAGCACTGACACACTACACACCTTCTGTGCGTGGAATGGTGGAGTGAGCACTGACACACTGCACACCTTCTGTCCGTGGAATGGTGGAGCACTGACACACTGCACACCTTCTGTCCGTGGAATGGTGGAGTGAGCACTGACACACTGCACACCTTCTGTCCATGGAATGGTGGAGTGAACACTGACACACCGCACACCTTCTGTCCGTGGAATGGTGGAGTGAGCACTGACACACTGCACACCTTCTGTCCGTGGAATGGTGGAGTGAGCACTGACACACTGCACACCTTCTGTCCGTGGAATGGTGGAGTGAGCACTGACACACTGCACACCGTCTGTCCGTGGAATGGTGGAGTGAGCACTGACACACTGCACACCTTCTGTCCGTGGAATGGTGGAGCGAGCACTGACACACTGCGCAACTTCTGTCCATTGAATGGTGGAGCACTGACACACTGCACACCTTCTGTCCGTGGAATGGTGGAGTGACCACTGACACACTGCACACCTTCTGTCCGTTGAATGGTGGAGTGAGCACTGACACACTGCACACCTTCTGTCCGTGGAATGGTGGAGTGAGCACTGACACACTGCACACTTTCTGTCCGTGGAATGGTGGAGCACTGACACACTTCAAACCTTCTGTCCGTGGAATGGTGGAGCACTGACACACTGCAGACCTTCTGTCCATAGAATGCTGGAGCGAGCACTAACACACTGCACACCTTCTGTCCGTGGAATGGTGGAGCGAGCACTGACACACTGCACACCTTCTGTCCGTGGAATGCTGGAGCGAGCACTGACACACTGCACACCTTCTGTCCGTGGAATGGTGGAGCGAGCACTGACACACTGCACACCTTCTGTCCGTGGAATGGTGGAGCACTGACACACTACACACCTTTTGTCCGTGGAATGGTGCAGTGAGCACTGACACACTGCACACCTTCTGTTCGTGGAATGGTGGAGCGAGCGCTGACACACTGCACACCTTCTGTCCGTGGAATGGTGGAGCACTGACACACTGCACACCTTCTGTCCATGGAATGGTGGAGCACTGACACACTGCACACCTTCTGTCCGTGGAATGGTGGAGTGACCACTGACACACTGCACACCTTCTGTCCGTTGAATGGTGGAGTGAGCACTGACACACTGCACACCTTCTGTCCGTGGAATGGTGGAGTGAGCACTGATACACTGCACACCTTCTGTCCGTGGAATGGTGGAGCACTGACACACTGCACACCTTCTGTCCGTGAAATGGTGGAGTGAGCACTGACACACTACACACCTTCTGTCCGTGGAATGGTGGAGTGAGCACTGACACACTGCACACCTTTTGTCCGTGGAATGGTGGAGCACTGACACACTGCACACCTTCAGTCCGTTGAATGGTGGAGTGAGCACTGACACACTGCACTCCTTCTGTCCGTGGAATGGTGGAGCACTGACACACTGCACACCTTCTGTCCGTGGAATGGTGGAGTGAGCACTGACACACTACACACCTTCTGTCCGTGGAATGGTGGAGTGAGCACTGACACACTGCACACCTTCTGTCCGTGGAATGGTGGAGCACTGAAACACTGCACACCTTCTGTCCGTGGAATGGTGGAGTGAGCACTGACACACTGCACACCTTCTGCCCGTGGAGTGGTGGAACACTGACACAGTGCACACCTTCTGTCCATGGAATGGTGGAGTGAGCACTGACACACTGCACACCTTCTGTCCGTGGAATAGTGGAGTGAGCACTGACACACTGCACACCTTCTGTCCGTGGAATGGTCGAGTGAGCACTGACACACTGCACACCTTCTGTCCGTGGAATGGTGGAGTGAGCACTGACACACTGCACACCTTCTGTCCATGGAATGGTGGAGCACTGACACACTGCACACTTTCTGTCCGTTGAATGGTGGAGCGAGCAATGACACACTGCACACATTCTGTCCGTGGAATGGTGGAGTGAGCACTGACACACTGCACACCTTCTGTCCATGGAAGGGTGGAGTGAGCACTGACACACTGCACACCTTCTGTCCATTGAATGGTGGAGTGAGCAATGACACACTGCACACATTCTGTCCGTGGAATGGTGGAGCACTTACACACTGCACACATTCTGTCCATAGAATGGTGGAGCGAGCACTGACACACTGCACACCTTCTGTCCGTGGAATGGTGGAGCGAGCACTGACACAATGCACACCTTCTGTCCGTGGAATGGTGGAGCGAGCACTGACACACTGCACACCTTCTGTCCGTGGAATGGTGGAGCGCTGACACACTGCACACGTTCTGTCTGTGGAATGGTGGAGCGAACACTGACACACTACACACCTTCTGTCCATGGAATGGTGGAGCACTGACACACTGCACACCTTCTGTCCGTGGAATGGTGCAGCGAGCACTGACACACTGCACACCTTCTGTCCGTGGAATGGTGGAGCACTGACACACTGCACACCTTCTGTCCGTGGAATGGTGGAGTGATCACTGACACGCTGCACACCTTCTGTCCGTGGAATGATGGAGCACTGGCACACTGCACACCTTCTGTCCGTGGAATGGTGGAGCACTGACACACTGCACACCTTCTGTCCATGGAATGGTGGAGCACTGACACACTGCACACCTTCTGTCCGTGGAATGGTGGAGCGAGCACAACACACTGCGCACCTTCTATCCGTGGAATGGTGGAGTGATCACTGACACACTGTACACCTTCTGTCCATGGAATGGTGGAGTGAGCACTGACACGCTGCACACCTTCTGTCTGTGGAATGGTGGAGCACTGACACACTGCACACCTTCTGTCCGTGGAATGGTGGAGCACTGACACACTGCACACCTTCTGTCCATGGAATGGTGGAGTGAGCACTGACACACTGCACACCTTCTGTCGGTGGAATGGTGGAGTGAGCACTGACACACTGCACACCTTCTGTCCGTGGAATGGTGGAGCACTGACACACTGCACACCTTCTGTCCGTGGAATGGTGGAGCACTGACACACTGCACACCTTCTGTCCGTGGAATGGTGGAGCGAGCACTGACTCACTGCACACCTTCTGTCCGTGGAATGGTGGAGTGAGCACTGACACACTGCACATCTTCTGTCCCTGGAATGGTGGAGCGAGCACTGACACACTGCACACCTTCTGTCCGTGGAATGGTGGAGCACTGACACACTGCACACCTTCTGTCCGTGGAATGGTGGAGTGAGCACTGACACACTGCACACCTTCTGTCCGTGGAATGGTGGAGCGAGCACTGACACAATGCACATCTTCTGTCCGTGGAATGGTGGAGCGAGCACTGACACACTACACACCTTCTGTCCGTGGAATGGTGGAGCGAGCACTGACACACTGCACACCTTCTGTCCGTGGAATGGTGGAGCGAGCACTGACACACTGCACACCTTCTGTCCGTGGAATGGTGGAGCGAGCACTGACACACTGCACACCTTCTGTCCGTGGAATGGTGGAGCACTGACACACTGCACACCTTATTTCCATGGAATGTTGCAGTGAGCACTGACACACTGCACACCTTCTGTCCATAGAATGCTGGAGCGAGCACTAACACACTGCACACCTTCTGTCCGTGGAATGGTGGAGCGAGCACTGACACAATGCACACCTTCCGTCCGTGGAATGGTGGAGCGAGCACTGACACACTGCACACCTTCTGTCCGTGGAATGGTGGAGCACTGACACACTGCACACCTTCTGTCCGTGGAATGGTGGCGCGAGCACTGACACACTACACACCTTCTGTTCGTGGAATGGTGGAGCGAGCACTGACACACTGCACACCTTCTGTCCGTGGAATGGTGGAGCACTGACACACTTCAAACCTTCTGTCCGTGGAATGGTGGAGTGAGCACTGACACACTGCACACCTTCTGTTCGTGGAATGGTGGAGCGAGCAATGACACACTGCACACCTTCTGTCCGTGGAATGGTGGAGCACTGACAAACTGCAAACCTTCTGTCCATGGAATGGTGGAGCACTGACACACTGCACACCTTCTGTCTGTGGAATGGTGGAGTGTGCACTGACACACTGCACACCTTCTGTCCGTGGAATGGTGGAGCACTGACACACTGCAGACCTTCTGTCCGTGGAATGGTGGAGTGAGCACTGACACACTACACACCTTCTGTCCGTGGAATGGTGGAGTGAGCACTGACACACTGCACACCTTCTGTCCGTGGAATGGTGGAGCACTGACACACTGCACACCTTCAGTCCGTTGAATGGTGGAGTGAGCACTGACACACTGCACACCTTCTGTCCGTGGAATGGTGGAGTGAGCACTGACACACTGCACACCTTCTGTCCGTGGAATGGTGGAGCGAGCACTGACACAATGCACATCTTCTGTCCGTGGAATGGTGGAGCGAGCACTGACACACTACACACCTTCTGTCCGTGGAATGGTGGAGCGAGCACTGACACACTGCACACCTTCTGTCCGTGGAATGGTGGAGCGAGCACTGACACACTGCACACCTTCTGTCCGTGGAATGGTGGAGCGAGCACTGACACACTGCACACCTTCTGTCCGTGGAATGGTGGAGCACTGACACACTGCACACCTTATTTCCATGGAATGTTGCAGTGAGCACTGACACACTGCACACCTTCTGTCCATAGAATGCTGGAGCGAGCACTAACACACTGCACACCTTCAGTCCGTGGAATGGTGGAGCGAGCACTGACACAATGCACACCTTCTGTCCGTGGAATGGTGGAGCGAGCACTGACACACTGCACACCTTCTGTCCGTGGAATGGTGGAGCACTGACACACTGCACACCTTCTGTCCGTGGAATGGTGGCGCGAGCACTGACACACTACACACCTTCTGTTCGTGGAATGGTGGAGCGAGCACTGACACACTGCACACCTTCTGTCCGTGGAATGGTGGAGTGAGCACTGACACACTGCACACCTTCTGTCCGTGGAATGGTGGAGCACTGACACACTGCACACCTTCAGTCCGTTGAATGGTGGAGTGAGCACTGACACACTGCACACCTTCTGTCCGTGGAATGGTGGAGTGAGCACTGACACACTGCACACCTTCTGTCCGTGGAATGGTGGAGCGAGCACTGACACAATGCACATCTTCTGTCCGTGGAATGGTGGAGCGAGCACTGACACACTACACACCTTCTGTCCGTGGAATGGTGGAGCGAGCACTGACACACTGCACACCTTCTGTCCGTGGAATGGTGGAGCGAGCACTGACACACTGCACACCTTCTGTCCGTGGAATGGTGGAGCGAGCACTGACACACTGCACACCTTCTGTCCGTGGAATGGTGGAGCACTGACACACTGCACACCTTATTTCCATGGAATGTTGCAGTGAGCACTGACACACTGCACACCTTCTGTCCATAGAATGCTGGAGCGAGCACTAACACACTGCACACCTTCTGTCCGTGGAATGGTGGAGCGAGCACTGACACAATGCACACCTTCTGTCCGTGGAATGGTGGAGCGAGCACTGACACACTGCACACCTTCTGTCCGTGGAATGGTGGAGCACTGACACACTGCACACCTTCTGTCCGTGGAATGGTGGCGCGAGCACTGACACACTACACACCTTCTGTTCGTGGAATGGTGGAGCGAGCACTGACACACTGCACACCTTCTGTCCGTGGAATGGTGGAGCACTGACACACTTCAAACCTTCTGTCCGTGGAATGGTGGAGTGAGCACTGACACACTGCACACCTTCTGTTCGTGGAATGGTGGAGCGAGCAATGACACACTGCACACCTTCTGTCCGTGGAATGGTGGAGCACTGACACACTGCAAACCTTCTGTCCATGGAATGGTGGAGCACTGACACACTGCACACCTTCTGTCTGTGGAATGGTGGAGTGTGCACTGACACACTGCACACCTTCTGTCCGTGGAATGGTGGAGCACTGACACACTGCAGACCTTCTGTCCGTGGAATGGTGGAGTGAGCACTGACACACTACACACCTTCTGTCCGTGGAATGGTGGAGTGAGCACTGACACACTGCACACCTTCTGTCCGTGGAATGGTGGAGCACTGACACACTGCACACCTTCAGTCCGTTGAATGGTGGAGTGAGCACTGACACACTGCACACCTTCTGTCCGTGGAATGGTGGAGTGAGCACTGACACACTGCACACCTTCTGTCCGTGGAATGGTGGAGCACTGACACACTGCACACCTTCAGTCCGTTGAATGGTGGAGTGAGCACTGACACACTGCACACCTTCTGTCCGTGGAATGGTGGAGCACTGACACACTGCACACCTTCTGTCCGTGGAATGGTGGAGTGAGCACTGACACATTACACACCTTCTGTCCGTGGAATGGAGGAGTGAGCACTGACACACTGCACACCTTCTGTCCGTGGAATGGTGGAGCGAGCACTGACACAATGCATATCTTCTGTCCGTGGAATGGTGGAGCGAGCACTGACACACTACACACCTTCTGTCCGTGGAATGGTGGAGCGAGCACTGACACACTGCACACCTTCTGTCCGTGGAATGGTGGAGCGAGCACTGACACACTGCACACCTTCTGTCCGTGGAATGGTGGAGCGAGCACTGACACACTGCACACCTTCTGTCCGTGGAATGGTGGAGCACTGACACACTGCACACCTTATTTCCATGGAATGTTGCAGTGAGCACTGACACACTGCACACCTTCTGTCCATAGAATGCTGGAGCGAGCACTAACACACTGCACACCTTCTGTCCGTGGAATGGTGGAGCGAGCACTGACACAATGCACACCTTCTGTCCGTGGAATGGTGGAGCGAGCACTGACACACTGCACACCTTCTGTCCGTGGAATGGTGGACCACTGACACACTGCACACCTTCTGTCCGTGGAATGGTGGCGCGAGCACTGACACACTACACACCTTCTGTTCGTGGAATGGTGGAGCGAGCACTGACACACTGCACACCTTCTGTCCGTGGAATGGTGGAGCACTGACACACTTCAAACCTTCTGTCCGTGGAATGGTGGAGTGAGCACTGACACACTGCACACCTTCTGTTCGTGGAATGGTGGAGCGAGCAATGACACACTGCACACCTTCTGTCCGTGGAATGGTGGAGCACTGACACACTGCAAACCTTCTGTCCATGGAATGGTGGAGCACTGACACACTGCACACCTTCTGTCTGTGGAATGGTGGAGTGTGCACTGACACACTGCACACCTTCTGTCCGTGGAATGGTGGAGCACTGACACACTGCAGACCTTCTGTCCGTGGAATGGTGGAGTGAGCACTGACACACTACACACCTTCTGTCCGTGGAATGGTGGAGTGAGCACTGACACACTGCACACCTTCTGTCCGTGGAATGGTGGAGCACTGACACACTGCACACCTTCAGTCCGTTGAATGGTGGAGTGAGCACTGACACACTGCACACCTTCTGTCCGTGGAATGGTGGAGTGAGCACTGACACACTGCACACCTTCTGTCCGTGGAATGGTGGAGCACTGACACACTGCACACCTTCAGTCCGTTGAATGGTGGAGTGAGCACTGACACACTGCACACCTTCTGTCCGTGGAATGGTGGAGCACTGACACACTGCACAACTTCTGTCCGTGGAATGGTGGAGTGAGCACTGACACATTACACACCTTCTGTCCGTGGAATGGAGGAGTGAGCACTGACACACTGCACACCTTCTGTCCGTGGAATGGTGGAGCACTGAAACACTGCACACCTTCTGTCCGTGGAATGGTGGAGTGAGCACTGACACACTGCACACCTTCTGCCCGTGGAGTGGTGGAACACTGACACAGTGCACACCTTCTGTCCATGGAATGGTGGAGTGAGCACTGACACACTGCACACCTTCTGTCCGTGGAATAGTGGAGTGAGCACTGACACACTGCACACCTTCTGTCCATGGAATGGTGGAGTGAACACTGAACCACTGCACACCTTCTGTCCGTGGAATGGTGGAGTGAGCACTGACACACTGCACACCTTCTGTCCATGGAATGGTGGAGTGAGCAATGACACACTGCACACATTCTGTCCGTGGAATGGTGGAGCACTGACACACTGCACACATTCTGTCCATAGAATGGTGGAGCGAGCACTGACACACTGCACACCTTCTGTCCGTGGAATGGTGGAGCGAGCACTGACACAATGCACACCTTCTGTCCGTGGAATGGTGGAGCGAGCACTGACACACTGCACACCTTCTGTCCGTGGAATGGTGGAGCGCTGACACACTGCACACGTTCTGTCCGTGGAATGGTGGAGCGAACACTGACACACTGCACACCTTCTGTCCATGAAATGGTGGAGCACTGACACACTTCAAACCTTCTGTCCGTGGAATGGTGGAGCACTGACACACTGCACACCTTATTTCCATGGAATGGTGGATTGAGCACTGACACACTGCACACCTTATTTCCATGGAATGGTGGAGTGAGCACTGACACACTGCACACATTCTGTCCGTGGAATGGTGGAGCACTGACACAATGCACACCTTCTGTCCGTGGAATGGTGGAGCGAGCACTGACACACTGCACACCTTCTCTCCGTGGAATGGTGGAGCACTGACACACTGCACACCTTCTGTCCGTGGAATGGTGGCGCGAGCAATGACACATTGCACACGTTTTGTCCGTGGAATGGTGGAGCGAGCACTGACACACTGCACACCTTCTGTCCGTGGAATGGTGGAGCACTGACACACTTCAAACCTTCTGTCCGTGGAATGGTGGAGTGAGCACTGACACACTGCACACCTTCTGTTTGTGGAATGGTGGAGCGAGCACTGACACACTGCACACCTTCTGTCCGTGGAATGGTGGAGCACTGACACACTGCACACCTTCTGTCCATGGAATGGTGGAGCACTGACACACTGCACACCTTCTGTCCGTGGAATGGGGGAGTGAGCACTGACACACTGCACACCTTCTGTCCGTTGAATGGTGGAGTGAGCACTGACACACTGCACACCTTCTGTCCGTGGAATGGTGGAGCACTGACACACTGCGCACCTTCTGTCCATGGAATGGTGGAGCGAGCACTGACACACTGCACACCTTCTGTCCGTGGCATGGTGGACCGAGCACTGACACACTGCACACTTTCTGTCCGTGGAATAGTGGAGTGAGCACTTACACACTGCACACCTTCTGTCCGTGGAATGGTGGAGCGAGCACTGACACACTGCACACCTTCTGTCCGTGGAATGGTGGAGCACTGACACACTTCAAACCTTCTGTCCGTGGAATGGTGGAGTGAGCACTGACACACTGCACACCTTCTGTTCGTGGAATGGTGGAGCGAGCACTGACACACTGCACACCTTCTGTCCGTGGAATGGTGGAGCACTGACACACTGCACACCTTCTGTCCATGGAATGGTGGAGCACTGACACACTGCACACCTTCTGTCCGTGGAATGGGGGAGTGAGCACTGACACACTGCACACCTTCTGTCCGTTGAATGGTGGAGTGAGCACTGACACACTGCACACCTTCTGTCCGTGGAATGGTGGAGCACTGACACACTGCGCACCTTCTGTCCATGGAATGGTGGAGCGAGCACTGACACACTGCACACCTTCTGTCCGTGGCATGGTGGACCGAGCACTGACACACTGCACACTTTCTGTCCGTGGAATAGTGGAGTGAGCACTTACACACTGCACACCTTCTGTCCGTGGAATGGTGGAGCGAGCACTGACACACTGCACACCTTCTGTCCGTGGAATGGTGGAGCGAGCACTGACACACTGCGCACCTTCTGTCCGTGGAATGGTGGAGCGAGCACTGACACACTGCACACATTCTGTCCGTGGAATGGTGGAGCACTGACACACTGCACACCTTCTGTCCGTGGAATCGTGGAGTGAGCACTGACACACTGCACACCTTCTGTCCGTGGAATGGTGGAACGAGCACTGACACACTGCACACCTTCTGTCCGTGGAATGGTGGAGCGAGCACTGACACACTGCACACCTTCTGTCCGTGGAATGGTGGAGTGAGCTCTGACACACTGCACACCTTCTGTCCGTGGAATGGTGGAGTGAGCACTGACACGCTGCACACCTTCTATCTGTGGAATGCTGGAGTGAGCACGGACACACTGCACACCTTCTGTCCGTGGAATGGTGGAGTGAGCACTGACACACTGCACACCTTCTGTCCGTGGAATGGTGGAGTGAGCACTGACACACTGCACACCTTCTGTCCGTGGAATGGTGGAGCGAGCACTGACACACTGCACAACTTCTGTCCGTGGAATGGTGGAGCACTGACACACTGCACACCTTCTGTCCGTGGAATGGTGGAGCACTGACACACTGCACACCTTCTGTCCGTGGAATGCTGGACTGAGCACTGACACACTGCACACCTTCTGTCCGTGGAATGGTGGAGCGAGCACTGACACACTGCACACCTTCTGTCCTTGGAATGGTGGAGCGAGCACTGACACACTGCACACCTTCTGTCCGTGGAATGTTGCAGCACTGACACACTGCGCACCTTCTGTCCGTGGAATGGTCGAGCACTGACACACTGCAGACCTTCTGTCCGTGGAATGGTGGAGCACTGACACACTGCACACCTTCTGTCCGTGGAATGGTGGAGCGAGCACGGACACACTGCACATCTTCTGTCCGTGGAATGGTGGAGTGAGCACTGACACACTGCACACCTTCTGTCCGTCGAATGGTGGAGTGAGCACTGACACACTGCACACCTTCTGTCCGTGGAATGGTCGAGCACTGACACACTGCAGACCTTCTGTCCGTGGAATGGTGGAGTGAGCACTGACACACTACACACCTTCTGTGCGTGGAATGGTGGAGTGAGCACTGACACACTGCACACCTTCTGTCCGTGGAATGGTGGAGCACTGACACAATGCATACCTTCTGTCCGTGGAATGGTGGAGTGAGCACTGACACACTGCACACCTTCTGTCCGTGGAGTGGTGGAACACTAACACACTGCACACCTTCTGTCCGTGGAATGGTAGAGTGTGCACTGACACACTGCACACCTTCTGTCCATGGAATGATGGAGTGAACACTGACACACCGCACACCTTCTGTCCGTGGAATGGTGGAGTGAGCACTGACACACTGCACACCTTCTGTCCGTGGAATGGTGGAGTGAGCACTGACACACTGCACACCTTCTGTCCGTGGAATGGTGGAGTGAGCACTGACACACTGCACACCGTCTGTCCGTGGAATGCTGGAGTGAGCACTGACACACTGCACACCTTCTGTCCGTGGAATGGTGGAGCGAGCACTGACACACTGCGCAACTTCTGTCCATTGAATGGTGGAGCACTGACACACTGCATACCTTCTGTCCGTGGAATGGTGGAGTGACCACTGACACACTGCACACCTTCTGTCCGTTGAATGGTGGAGTGAGCACTGACACACTGCACACCTTCTGTCCGTGGAATGGTGGAGTGAGCACTGACACACTGCACACCTTCTGTCCGTGGAATGGTGGAGTGAGCACTGACACACTGCACACTTTCTGTCCGTGGAATGGTGGAGCACTGACACACTTCAAACCTTCTGTCCGTGGAATGGTGGAGCACTGACACACTGCACACCTTCTCTCCATAGAATGCTGGAGCGAGCACTAACACACTGCACACCTTCTGTCCGTGGAATGGTGGAGCGAGCACTGACACACTGCACACCTTCTGTCCGTGGAATGCTTGAGCGAGCACTGACACACTGCACACCTTCTGTCCGTGGAATGGTGGAGCGAGCACTGACACACTGCACACCTTCTGTCCGTGGAATGGTGGAGCACTGACACACTGCACACCTTCTGTCCGTGGAATGGTGGCGCGAGAACTGACACACTACACACCTTTTGTCCGTGGAATGGTGGAGCGAGCACTGACACACTGCACACCTTCTGTCCGTGGAATGGTGGAGCACTGACACACTTCAAACCTTCTGTCCGTGGAATGGTGGAGTGAGCACTGACACACTGCACACCTTCTGTTCGTGGAATGGTGGAGCGAGCACTGACACACTGCACACATTCTGTCCGTGGAATGGTGGAGCACTGACACACTGCACACCTTCTGTCCATGGAATGGTGGAGCATTGACACACTGCACACCTTCTGTCCGTGGAATGGTGGAGTGACCACTGACACACTGCACACCTTCTGTCCGTTGAATGGTGGAGTGAGCACTGACACACTGCACACCTTCTGTCCGTGGAATGGTGGAGTGAGCACTGACACACTGCACACCTTCTGTCCGTGGAATGGTGGAGCACTGACACACTGCACACCTTCTGTCCGTGAAATGGTGGAGTGAGCACTGACACACTACACACCTTCTGTCCGTGGAATGGTGGAGTGAGCACTGACACACTGCACACCTTCTGTCCGTTGAATGGTGGAGTGAGCACTGACACACTGCACACCTTCTGTCCGTGGAATGGTGGAGTGAGCACTGACACACTGCACACCTTCAGTCCGTTGAATGGTGGAGTGAGCACTGACACACTGCACTCCTTCTGTCCGTGGAATGGTGGAGCACTGACACACTGCACACCTTCTGTCCGTGGAATGGTGGAGTGAGCACTGACACACTACACACCTTCTGTCCGTGGAATGGTGGAGTGAGCACTGACACACTGCACACCTTCTTTCCGTGGAATGGTGGAGCACTGAAACACTGCACACCTTCTGTCCGTGGAATGGTGGAGTGAGCACTGACACACTGCACACCTTCTGCCCGTGGAGTGGTGGAACACTGACACAGTACACACCTTCTGTCCATGGAATGGTGGAGTGAGCACTGACACACTGCACACCTTCTGTCCGTGGAATAGTGGAGTGAGCACTGACACACTGCACACCTTCTGTCCATGGAATGGTGGAGTGAACACTGAACCACTGCACACCTTCTGTCCGTGGAATGGTCGAGTGAGAACTGACACACTGCACACCTTCTGTCCGTGCAATGGTGGAGTGAACACTGACACACTGCACACCTTCTGTCCATGGAATGGTGGAGCACTGACACACTGCACACTTTCTGTCCGTTGAATGGTGGAGCGAGCAATGACACACTGCACACATTCTGTCCGTGGAATGGTGGAGTGAGCACTGACACACTGCACACCTTCTGTCCATGGAATGGTGGAGTGAGCACTGACACACTGCACACCTTCTGTCCATGGAATGGTGGAGTGAGCAATGACACACTGCACACATTCTGTCCGTGGAATGGTGGAGCACTGACACACTGCACACATTCTGTCCATAGAATGGTGGAGCGAGCACTGACACACTGCACACCTTCTGTCCGTGGAATGGTGGAGCGAGCACTGACACAATGCACACCTTCTGTCCGTGGAATGGTGGAGCGAGCACTGACACACTGCACACCTTCTGTCCGTGGAATGGTGGAGCGCTGACACACTGCACACGTTCTGTCCGTGGAATGGTGGAGCGAACACTGACACACTACACACCTTCTGTCCATGGAATGGTGGAGCACTGACACACTGCACACCTTCTGTCCGTGGAATGGTGCAGCGAGCACTGACACACTGCACACCTTCTGTCCGTGGAATGGTGGAGCGAGCACTGACACAATGCACACATTCTGTCCGAGGAATGGTGGAGCGAGCACTGACACACTGCACACCTTCTGTCTGTCGAATGGTGGAGCGAGCACTGACACAATGCACACATTCTGTCCATGGAATGGTGGAGCGAGCACTGACACACTGCACACCTTCTGTCCGTGGAATGGTGGAGCGAGCACTGACACACTGCACACCTTCTGTCTGTCGAATGGTGGAGCGAGCACTGACACAATGCACACCTTCTGTCCATGGAATGGTGGAGTGAGCACTGACACACTGCACACCTTCTGTCCGTGGAATGGTGGCGCGAGCACTGACACACTACACACCTTCTGTTCGTGGAATGGTGGAGCGAGCACTGACACACTGCACACCTTCTGTCCGTGGAATGGTGGCGCGAGCACTGACACACTACACACCTTCTGTTCGTGGAATGGTGGAGTGAGCACTGACACACTGCACACCTTCTGTTCGTGGAATGGTGGAGCGAGCACTGACACACTGCACACCTTCTGTCCGTGGAATGGTGGAGCACTGACACACTGCACACCTTCTGTCCATGGAATGGTGGAGCACTGACACACTGCACACCTTCTGTCTGTGGAATGGTGGAGTGTGCACTGACACACTGCACACCTTCTGTCCGTGGAATGGTGGAGCACTGACACACTGCACACCTTCTGTCCGTGGAATGGTGCAGCGAGCACTGACACACTGCACACCTTCTGTCCGTGGAATGGTGGAGCACTGACACACTGCACACCTTCTCTCCGTGGAATGGTGGAGTGATCACTGACACGCTGCACACCTTCTGTCCGTGGAATGATGGAGCACTGGCACACTGCACACCTTCTGTCCGTGGAATGGTAGAGCACTGACACACTGCACACCTTCTGTCCATGGAATGGTGGAGCACTGACACACTGCACACCTTCTGTCCGTGGAATGGTGGAGCGAGCACTGACACACTGCGCACCTTCTATCCGTGGAATGGTGGAGTGATCACTGACACACTGTGCACCTTCTGTCCATGGAATGGTGGAGTGAGCACTGACACGCTGCACACCTTCTGTCTGTGGAATGGTGGAGCACTGACACACTGCACACCTTCTGTCCGTGGAATGGTGGAGCACTGACACACTGCACACCTTCTGTCCATGGAATGGTGGAGTGAGCACTGACACACTGCACACCTTCTGTCGGTGGAATGGTTGAGTGAGCACTGACACACTGCACACCTTCTGTCCATGGAATGGTGGAGCACTGACACACTGCACACCTTCTGTCCGTGGAATGGTGGAGCACTGACACACTGCACACCTTCTGTCCGTGGAATGGTGGAGCGAGCACTGACACACTGCACACCTTCTGTCCGTGGAATGGTGGAGTGAGCACTGACACACTGCACATCTTCTGTCCCTGGAATGGTGAAGCGAGCACTGACACACTGCACACCTTCTGTCCGTGGAATGGTGGAGCACTGACACACTGCACACCTTCTGTCCGTGGAATGGTGGAGTGAGCACTGACACACTGCACACCTTCTGTCCGTGGAATGGTGGAGCGAGCACTGACACAATGCACATCTTCTGTCCGTGGAATGGTGGAGCGAGCACTGACACACTACACATCTTCTGTCCGTGGAATGGTGGAGCGAGCACTGACACACTGCACACCTTCTGTCCGTGGAATGGTGGAGCGAGCACTGACACACTGCACACCTTCTGTCCGTGGAATGGTGGAGCGAGCACTGACACACTGCACACCTTCTGTCCGTGGAATGGTGGAGCACTGACACACTGCACACCTTATTTCCATGGAATGTTGCAGTGAGCACTGACACACTGCACACCTTCTGTCCATAGAATGCTGGAGCGAGCACTAACACACTGCACACCTTCTGTCCGTGGAATGGTGGAGCGAGCACTGACACACTGCACACCTTCTGTGCGTGGAATGGTGGAGTGAGCACTGACACACTACACACCTTCTGTGCGTGGAATGGTGGAGTGAGCACTGACACACTGCACACCTTCTGTCCGTGGAATGGTGGAGCACTGACACAATGCATACCTTCTGTCCGTGGAATGGTGGAGTGAGCACTGACACACTGCACACCTTCTGTCCGTGGAGTGGTGGAACACTAACACACTGCACACCTTCTGTCCGTGGAATGGTAGAGTGTGCACTGACACACTGCACACCTTCTGTCCATGGAATGATGGAGTGAACACTGACACACCGCACACCTTCTGTCCGTGGAATGGTGGAGTGAGCACTGACACACTGCACACCTTCTGTCCGTGGAATGGTGGAGTGAGCACTGACACACTGCACACCTTCTGTCCGTGGAATGGTGGAGTGAGCACTGACACACTGCACACCGTCTGTCCGTGGAATGCTGGAGTGAGCACTGACACACTGCACACCTTCTGTCCGTGGAATGGTGGAGCGAGCACTGACACACTGCGCAACTTCTGTCCATTGAATGGTGGAGCACTGACACACTGCATACCTTCTGTCCGTGGAATGGTGGAGTGACCACTGACACACTGCACACCTTCTGTCCGTTGAATGGTGGAGTGAGCACTGACACACTGCACACCTTCTGTCCGTGGAATGGTGGAGTGAGCACTGACACACTGCACACTTTCTGTCCGTGGAATGGTGGAGCACTGACACACTTCAAACCTTCTGTCCGTGGAATGGTGGAGCACTGACACACTGCACACCTTCTCTCCATAGAATGCTGGAGCGAGCACTAACACACTGCACACCTTCTGTCCGTGGAATGGTGGAGCGAGCACTGACACACTGCACACCTTCTGTCCGTGGAATGCTTGAGCGAGCACTGACACACTGCACACCTTCTGTCCGTGGAATGGTGGAGCGAGCACTGACACACTGCACACCTTCTGTCCGTGGAATGGTGGAGCACTGACACACTGCACACCTTCTGTCCGTGGAATGGTGGCGCGAGAACTGACACACTACACACCTTTTGTCCGTGGAATGGTGGAGCGAGCACTGACACACTGCACACCTTCTGTCCGTGGAATGGTGGAGCACTGACACACTTCAAACCTTCTGTCCGTGGAATGGTGGAGTGAGCACTGACACACTGCACACCTTCTGTTCGTGGAATGGTGGAGCGAGCACTGACACACTGCACACATTCTGTCCGTGGAATGGTGGAGCACTGACACACTGCACACCTTCTGTCCATGGAATGGTGGAGCATTGACACACTGCACACCTTCTGTCCGTGGAATGGTGGAGTGACCACTGACACACTGCACACCTTCTGTCCGTTGAATGGTGGAGTGAGCACTGACACACTGCACACCTTCTGTCCGTGGAATGGTGGAGTGAGCACTGACACACTGCACACCTTCTGTCCGTGGAATGGTGGAGCACTGACACACTGCACACCTTCTGTCCGTGAAATGGTGGAGTGAGCACTGACACACTACACACCTTCTGTCCGTGGAATGGTGGAGTGAGCACTGACACACTGCACACCTTCTGTCCGTTGAATGGTGGAGTGAGCACTGACACACTGCACACCTTCTGTCCGTGGAATGGTGGAGTGAGCACTGACACACTGCACACCTTCAGTCCGTTGAATGGTGGAGTGAGCACTGACACACTGCACTCCTTCTGTCCGTGGAATGGTGGAGCACTGACACACTGCACACCTTCTGTCCGTGGAATGGTGGAGTGAGCACTGACACACTACACACCTTCTGTCCGTGGAATGGTGGAGTGAGCACTGACACACTGCACACCTTCTGTCCGTGGAATGGTGGAGCACTGAAACACTGCACACCTTCTGTCCGTGGAATGGTGGAGTGAGCACTGACACACTGCACACCTTCTGCCCGTGGAGTGGTGGAACACTGACACAGTACACACCTTCTGTCCATGGAATGGTGGAGTGAGCACTGACACACTGCACACCTTCTGTCCGTGGAATAGTGGAGTGAGCACTGACACACTGCACACCTTCTGTCCATGGAATGGTGGAGTGAACACTGAACCACTGCACACCTTCTGTCCGTGGAATGGTCGAGTGAGAACTGACACACTGCACACCTTCTGTCCGTGCAATGGTGGAGTGAACACTGACACACTGCACACCTTCTGTCCATGGAATGGTGGAGCACTGACACACTGCACACTTTCTGTCCGTTGAATGGTGGAGCGAGCAATGACACACTGCACACATTCTGTCCGTGGAATGGTGGAGTGAGCACTGACACACTGCACACCTTCTGTCCATGGAATGGTGGAGTGAGCACTGACACACTGCACACCTTCTGTCCATGGAATGGTGGAGTGAGCAATGACACACTGCACACATTCTGTCCGTGGAATGGTGGAGCACTGACACACTGCACACATTCTGTCCATAGAATGGTGGAGCGAGCACTGACACACTGCACACCTTCTGTCCGTGGAATGGTGGAGCGAGCACTGACACAATGCACACCTTCTGTCCGTGGAATGGTGGAGCGAGCACTGACACACTGCACACCTTCTGTCCGTGGAATGGTGGAGCGCTGACACACTGCACACGTTCTGTCCGTGGAATGGTGGAGCGAACACTGACACACTACACACCTTCTGTCCATGGAATGGTGGAGCACTGACACACTGCACACCTTCTGTCCGTGGAATGGTGCAGCGAGCACTGACACACTGCACACCTTCTGTCCGTGGAATGGTGGAGCGAGCACTGACACAATGCACACATTCTGTCCGAGGAATGGTGGAGCGAGCAGTGACACACTGCACACCTTCTGTCTGTCGAATGGTGGAGCGAGCACTGACACAATGCACACATTCTGTCCATGGAATGGTGGAGCGAGCACTGACACACTGCACACCTTCTGTCCGTGGAATGGTGGAGCGAGCACTGACACACTGCACACCTTCTGTCTGTCGAATGGTGGAGCGAGCACTGACACAATGCACACCTTCTGTCCATGGAATGGTGGAGTGAGCACTGACACACTGCACACCTTCTGTCCGTGGAATGGTGGCGCGAGCACTGACACACTACACACCTTCTGTTCGTGGAATGGTGGAGCGAGCACTGACACACTGCACACCTTCTGTCCGTGGAATGGTGGCGCGAGCACTGACACACTACACACCTTCTGTTCGTGGAATGGTGGAGTGAGCACTGACACACTGCACACCTTCTGTTCGTGGAATGGTGGAGCGAGCACTGACACACTGCACACCTTCTGTCCGTGGAATGGTGGAGCACTGACACACTGCACACCTTCTGTCCATGGAATGGTGGAGCACTGACACACTGCACACCTTCTGTCTGTGGAATGGTGGAGTGTGCACTGACACACTGCACACCTTCTGTCCGTGGAATGGTGGAGCACTGACACACTGCACACCTTCTGTCCGTGGAATGGTGCAGCGAGCACTGACACACTGCACACCTTCTGTCCGTGGAATGGTGGAGCACTGACACACTGCACACCTTCTCTCCGTGGAATGGTGGAGTGATCACTGACACGCTGCACACCTTCTGTCCGTGGAATGATGGAGCACTGGCACACTGCACACCTTCTGTCCGTGGAATGGTAGAGCACTGACACACTGCACACCTTCTGTCCATGGAATGGTGGAGCACTGACACACTGCACACCTTCTGTCCGTGGAATGGTGGAGCGAGCACTGACACACTGCGCACCTTCTATCCGTGGAATGGTGGAGTGATCACTGACACACTGTGCACCTTCTGTCCATGGAATGGTGGAGTGAGCACTGACACGCTGCACACCTTCTGTCTGTGGAATGGTGGAGCACTGACACACTGCACACCTTCTGTCCGTGGAATGGTGGAGCACTGACACACTGCACACCTTCTGTCCATGGAATGGTGGAGTGAGCACTGACACACTGCACACCTTCTGTCGGTGGAATGGTTGAGTGAGCACTGACACACTGCACACCTTCTGTCCATGGAATGGTGGAGCACTGACACACTGCACACCTTCTGTCCGTGGAATGGTGGAGCACTGACACACTGCACACCTTCTGTCCGTGGAATGGTGGAGCGAGCACTGACACACTGCACACCTTCTGTCCGTGGAATGGTGGAGTGAGCACTGACACACTGCACATCTTCTGTCCCTGGAATGGTGAAGCGAGCACTGACACACTGCACACCTTCTGTCCGTGGAATGGTGGAGCACTGACACACTGCACACCTTCTGTCCGTGGAATGGTGGAGTGAGCACTGACACACTGCACACCTTCTGTCCGTGGAATGGTGGAGCGAGCACTGACACAATGCACATCTTCTGTCCGTGGAATGGTGGAGCGAGCACTGACACACTACACACCTTCTGTCCGTGGAATGGTGGAGCGAGCACTGACACACTGCACACCTTCTGTCCGTGGAATGGTGGAGCGAGCACTGACACACTGCACACCTTCTGTCCGTGGAATGGTGGAGCGAGCACTGACACACTGCACACCTTCTGTCCGTGGAATGGTGGAGCACTGACACACTGCACACCTTATTTCCATGGAATGTTGCAGTGAGCACTGACACACTGCACACCTTCTGTCCATAGAATGCTGGAGCGAGCACTAACACACTGCACACCTTCTGTCCGTGGAATGGTGGAGCGAGCACTGACACACTGCACACCTTCTGTCTGTCGAATGGTGGAGCGAGCACTGACACAATGCACACCTTCTGTCCATGGAATGGTGGAGCGAGCACTGACACACTGCACACCTTCTGTCCGTGGAATGGTGGAGCAAGCACTGACACACTGCACACCTTCTGTCTGTCGAATGGTGGAGCGAGCACTGACACAATGCACACCTTCTGTCCATGGAATGGTGGAGTGAGCACTGACACACTGCACACCTTCTGTCCGTGGAATGGTGGCGCGAGCACTGACACACTACACACCTTCTGTTCGTGGAATGGTGGAGCGAGCACTGACACACTGCACACCTTCTGTCCGTGGAATGGTGGAGCACTGACACACTGCACACCTTCTGTCCGTGGAATGGTGGAGCACTGACACACTTCAAACCTTCTGTCCGTGGAATGGTGGAGTGAGCACTGACACACTGCACACCTTCTGTTCGTGGAATGGTGGAGCGAGCACTGACACACTGCACACCTTCTGTCCGTGGAATGGTGGAGCACTGACACACTGCACACCTTCTGTCCATGGAATGGTGGAGCACTGACACACTGCACACCTTCTGTCTGTGGAATGGTGGAGTGTGCACTGACACACTGCACACCTTCTGTCCATGGAATGGTGGAGCACTGACACACTGCAGACCTTCTGTCCGTGGAATGGTGGAGTGAGCACTGACACACTACACACCTTCTGTCCGTGGAATGGTGGAGTGAGCACTGACACACTGCACACCTTCTGTCCGTGGAATGGTGGAGCACTGACACACTGCACACCTTCAGTCCGTTGAATGGTGGAGTGAGCACTGACACACTGCACACCTTCTGTCCGTGGAATGGTGGAGCACTGACACACTGCACACCTTCTGTCCGTGGAATGGTGGAGTGAGCACTGACACATTACACACCTTCTGTCCGTGGAATTGTGGAGTGAGCACTGACACACTGCACACCTTCTGTCCGTGGAATGGTGGAGCACTGAAACACTGCACACCTTCTGTCCGTGGAATGGTGGAGTGAGCACTGACACACTGCACACCTTCTGCCCGTGGAGTGGTGGAACACTGACACAGTGCACACCTTCTGTCCATGGAATGGTGGAGTGAGCACTGACACACTGCACACCTTCTGTCCGTGGAATAGTGGAGTGAGCACTGACACACTGCACACCTTCTGTCCATGGAATGGTGGAGTGAACACTGAACCACTGCACACCTTCTGTCCGTGGAATGGTGGAGTGAGCACTGACACACTGCACACCTTCTGTCCGTGGAATGGTCGAGCACTGACACACTGCAGACCTTCTGTCCGTGGAATGGTGGAGTGAGCACTGACACACTACACACCTTCTGTGCGTGGAATGGTGGAGTGAGCACTGACACACTGCACACCTTCTGTCCGTGGAATGGTGGAGCACTGACACACTGCATACCTTCTGTCCGTGGAATGGTGGAGTCAGCACTGACACACTGCACACCTTCTGTCCGTGGAGTGGTGGAACACTAACACACTGCACACCTTCTGTCCGTGGAATGGTGGAGTGAGCACTGACACACTGCACACCTTCTGTCCAAGGAATGGTAGAGTGAACACTGACACACCGCACACCTTCTGTCCGTGGAATGGTGGAGTGAGCACTGACACACTGCACACCTTCTTTCCGTGGAATGGTAGAGTGAGCACTGACACACTGCACACCTTCTGTCCGTGGAATAGTGGAGTGAGCACTGACACACTGCACACCGTCTGTCCGTGGAATGGTGGAGTGAGCACTGACACACTGCACACCTTCTGTCCGTGGAATGGTGGAGCGAGCACTGACACACTGCGCAAATTCTGTCCATTGAATGGTGGAGCACTGACACACTGCACACCTTCTGTCCGTGGAATGGTGGAGTGACCACTGACACACTGCACACCTTCTGTCCGTTGAATGGTGGAGTGAGCACTGACACACTGCACACCTTCTGTCCGTGGAATGGTGGAGTGAGCACTGACACACTGCACACTTTCTGTCCATGGAATGGTGGAGCACTGACACACTGCACACCTTCACTCCATAGAATGCTGGAGCGAGCACTAACACACTGCACACCTTCTGTCCGTGGAATGGTGGAGCGAGCACTGACACACTGCACACCTTCTGTCCGTGGAATGCTGGAGCGAGCACTGACACACTGCACACCTTCTGTCCGTGGAATGGTGGAGCGAGCACTGACAAACTGCACACCTTCTGTCCGTGGAATGGTGGAGCACTGACACACTGCACACCTTCTGTCCGTGGAATGGTGGCGCGAGCACTGACACACTACACACCTTTTGTCCGTGGAATGGTGGAGCGAGCACTGACACACCGCACACCTTCTGTCCGTGGAATGGTGGAGCACTGACACACTTCAAACCTTCTGTCCGTGGAATGGTGGAGTGAGCACTGACACACTGCACACCTTCTGTCCATGGAATGGTGGAGCACTGACACACTGCACACCTTCTGTCCGTGGAATGGTGGAGTGACCACTGACACACTGCACACCTTCTGTCCGTTGAATGGTGGAGTGAGCACTGACACACTGCACACCTTCTGTCCGTGGAATGGTGGAGTGAGCACTGACACACTGCACACCTTCTGTCCGTGGAATGGTGGAGCACTGACACACTGCACACCTTCTGTCCGTGAAATGGTGGAGTGAGCACTGACACACTACACACCTTCTGTCCGTGGAATGGTGGAGCGAGCACTGACACACTGCACACCTTCTGTCCGTGGAATGGTGGAGCGAACACTGACACACTGCACACCTTCTGTCCGTGGAATGGTGGAGCACTGACACACTGCACACCTTCTGTCCGTGGAATGGTGCAGCGAGCACTGACACACTGCACACCTTCTGTCCGTGGAATGGTGGAGCACTGACACACTGCACACCTTCTCTCCGTGGAATGGTGGAGTGATCACTGACACGCTGCACACCCTCTGTCCGTGGAATGATGGAGCACTGGCACACTGCACACCTTCTGTCCGTGGAATGGTGGAGCACTGACACACTGCACACCTTCTGTCCATGGAATGGTGGAGCACTGACACACTGCACACCTTCTGTCCGTGGAATGGTGGAGCGAGCACTGACACACTGCGCACCTTCTATCCGTGGAATGGTGGAGTGATCACTGACACACTGTGCACCTTCTGTCCATGGAATGGTGGAGTGAGCACTGACACGCTGCACACCTTCTGTCCGTGGAATGGTTGAGTGAGCACTGACACACTGCACACCTTCTGTCCGTGGAATGGTGGAGTGAGCACTGACACACTGCACACCTTCTGTCGGTGGAATGGTTGAGTGAGCACTGACACACTGCACACCTTCTGTCCGTGGAATGGTGGAGCACTGACACACTGCACACCTTCTGTCCATGGAATGGTGGAGTGAGCACTGACACACTGCACACCTTCTGTCGGTGGAATGGTTGAGTGAGCACTGACACACTGCACACCTTCTGTCCGTGGAATGGTGGAGCACTGACACACTGCACACCTTCTGTCCGTGGAATGGTGGAGCACTGACACACTGCACACCTTCTGTCCGTGGAATGGTGGAGCGAGCACTGACACACTGCACACCTTCTGTCCGTGGAATGGTGGAGTGAGCACTGACACACTGCACATCTTCTGTCCCTGGAATGGTGGAGCGAGCACTGACACACTGCACACCTTCTGTCCGTGGAATGGTGGAGCACTGACACACTGCACACCTTCTGTCCGTGGAATGGTGGAGTGAGCACTGACACACTGCACACCTTCTGTCCGTGGAATGGTGGAGCGAGCACTGACACAATGCACATCTTCTGTCCGTGGAATGGTGGAGCGAGCACTGACACAGTACACACCTTCTGTCCGTGGAATGGTGGAGCGAGCACTGACACACTGCACACCTTCTGTCCGTGGAATGGTGGAGCGAGCACTGACACACTGCACACCTTCTGTCCGTGGAATGGTGGAGCGAGCACTGACACACTGCACACCTTCTGTCCGTGGAATGGTGGAGCACTGACACACTGCACACCTTATTTCCATGGAATGTTGCAGTGAGCACTGACACACTGCACACCTTCTGTCCATAGAATGCTGGAGCGAGCACTAACACACTGCACACCTTCTGTCCGTGGAATGGTGGAGCGAGCACTGACACACTGCACACCTTCTGTCTGTCGAATGGTGGAGCGAGCACTGACACAATGCACACCTTCTGTCCATGGAATGGTGGAGCGAGCACTGACACACTGCACACCTTCTGTCCGTGGAATGGTGGAGCGAGCACTGACACACTGCACAACTTCTGTCTGTCGAATGGTGGAGCGAGCACTGACACAATGCACACCTTCTGTCCATGGAATGGTGGAGTGAGCACTGACACACTGCACACCTTCTGTCCGTGGAATGGTGGCGCGAGCACTGACACACTACACACCTTCTGTTCGTGGAATGGTGGAGCGAGCACTGACACACTGCACACCTTCTGTCCGTGGAATGGTGGAGCACTGACACACTGCACACCTTCTGTCCGTGGAATGGTGGAGCACTGACACACTTCAAACCTTCTGTCCGTGGAATGGTGGAGTGAGCACTGACACACTGCACACCTTCTGTTCGTGGAATGGTGGAGCGAGCACTGACACACTGCACACCTTCTGTCCGTGGAATGGTGGAGCACTGACACACTGCACACCTTCTGTCCATGGAATGGTGGAGCACTGACACACTGCACACCTTCTGTCCATGGAATGGTGGAGCACTGACACACTGCACACCTTCTGTCCATGGAATGGTGGAGCACTGACACACTGCACACCTTCTGTCCGTGGAATGGTGGAGCGAGCACTGACACACTGCACACCTTCTGTCCGTGGAATGGTGGAGTGAGCACTGACACACTACACACCTTCTGTCCGTGGAATGGTGGAGTGAGCACTGACACACTGCACACCTTCTGTCCGTGGAATGGTGGAGCACTGACACACTGCACACCTTCAGTCCGTTGAATGGTGGAGTGAGCACTGACACACTGCACACCTTCTGTCCGTGGAATGGTGGAGCACTGACACACTGCACACCTTCTGTCCGTGGAATGGTGGAGTGAGCACTGACACATTACACACCTTCTGTCCGTGGAATTGTGGAGTGAGCACTGACACACTGCACACCTTCTGTCCGTGGAATGGTGGAGCACTGAAACACTGCACACCTTCTGTCCGTGGAATGGTGGAGTGAGCACTGACACACTGCACAACTTCTGCCCGTGGAGTGGTGGAACACTGACACAGTGCACACCTTCTGTCCATGGAATGGTGGAGTGAGCACTGACACACTGCACACCTTCTGTCCGTGGAATAGTGGAGTGAGCACTGACACACTGCACACCTTCTGTCCATGGAATGGTGGAGTGAACACTGAACCACTGCACACCTTCTGTCCGTGGAATGGTGGAGTGAGCACTGACACACTGCACACCTTCTGTCCGTGGAATGGTCGAGCACTGACACACTGCAGACCTTCTGTCCGTGGAATGGTGGAGTGAGCACTGACACACTACACACCTTCTGTGCGTGGAATGGTGGAGTGAGCACTGACACACTGCACACCTTCTGTCCGTGGAATGGTGGAGCACTGACACACTGCATACCTTCTGTCCGTGGAATGGTGGAGTCAGCACTGACACACTGCACACCTTCTGTCCGTGGAGTGGTGGAACACTAACACACTGCACACCTTCTGTCCGTGGAATGGTGGAGTGAGCACTGACACACTGCACACCTTCTGTCCAAGGAATGGTGGAGTGAACACTGACACACCGCACACCTTCTGTCCGTGGAATGGTGGAGTGAGCACTGACACACTGCACACCTTCTGTCCGTGGAATGGTGGAGTGAGCACTGACACACTGCACACCTTCTGTCCGTGGAATGGTGGAGTGAGCACTGACACACTGCACACCGTCTGTCCGTGGAATGGTGGAGTGAGCACTGACACACTGCACACCTTCTGTCCGTGGAATGGTGGAGCGAGCACTGACACACTGCGCAAATTCTGTCCATTGAATGGTGGAGCACTGACACACTGCACACCTTCTGTCCGTGGAATGGTGGAGTGACCACTGACACACTGCACACCTTCTGTCCGTTGAATGGTGGAGCACTGACACACTGCACACCTTCTGTCCGTGGAATGGTGGCGCGAGCACTGACACACTACACACCTTTTGTCCGTGGAATGGTGGAGTGAGCACTGACACACTGCACACCTTCTGTCCGTGGAATGGTGGAGTGAGCACTGACACACTGCACACTTTCTGTCCATGGAATGGTGGAGCACTGACACACTGCACACCTTCTCTCCATAGAATGCTGGAGCGAGCACTAACACACTGCACACCTTCTGTCCGTGGAATGGTGGAGCGAGCACTGACACACTGCACACCTTCTGTCCGTGGAATGCTGGAGCGAGCACTGACACACTGCACACCTTCTGTCCGTGGAATGGTGGAGCGAGCACTGACAAACTGCACACCTTCTGTCCGTGGAATGGTGGAGCACTGACACACTGCACACCTTCTGTCCGTGGAATGGTGGCGCGAGCACTGACACACTACACACCTTTTGTCCGTGGAATGGTGGAGCGAGCACTGACACACCGCACACCTTCTGTCCGTGGAATGGTGGAGCACTGACACACTTCAAACCTTCTGTCCGTGGAATGGTGGAGTGAGCACTGACACACTGCACACCTTCTGTCCGTGGAATGGTGGAGCACTGACACACTGCACACCTTCTGTCCATGGAATGGTGGAGCACTGACACACTGCACACCTTCTGTCCGTTGAATGGTGGAGTGACCACTGACACACTGCACACCTTCTGTCCGTTGAATGGTGGAGTGAGCACTGACACACTGCACACCTTCTGTCCGTGGAATGGTGGAGTGAGCACTGACACACTGCACACCTTCTGTCCGTGGAATGGTGGAGCACTGACACACTGCACACCTTCTGTCCGTGAAATGGTGGAGTGAGCACTGACACACTACACACCTTCTGTCCGTGGAATGGTGGAGTGAGCACTGACACACTGCACACCTTCTGTCCGTGGAATGGTGGAGCACTGACACACTTCACACCTTCAGTCCGTTGAATGGTGGAGTGAGCACTGACACACTGCACTCCTTCTGTCCGTGGAATGGTGGAGCACTGACACACTGCACACCTTCTGTCCATGGAATGGTGGAGTGAGCAATGACACACTGCACACATTCTGTCCGTGGAATGATGGAGCACTGACACACTGCACACATTCTGTCCATAGAATGGTGGAGCGAGCACTGACACACTGCACACCTTCTGTCCGTGGAATGGTGGAGCGAGCACTGACACAATGCACACCTTCTGTCCGTGGAATGGTGGAGCGAGCACTGACACACTGCACACCTTCTGTCCGTGGAATGGTGGAGCGCTGACACACTGCACACGTTCTGTCCGTGGAATGGTGGAGCGAACACTGACACACTACACACCTTCTGTCCATGGAATGGTGGAGCACTGACACACTGCACACCTTCTGTCCGTGGAATGGTGCCGCGAGCACTGACACACTGCACACCTTCTGTCCGTGGAATGGTGGAGCACTGACACACTGCACACCTTCTCTCCGTGGAATGGTGGAGTGATCACTGACACGCTGCACACCTTCTGTCCGTGGAATGATGGAGCACTGGCACACTGCACACCTTCTGTCCGTGGAATGGTGGAGCACTGACACACTGCACACCTTCTGTCCATGGAATGGTGGAGCACTGACACACTGCACACCTTCTGTCCGTGGAATGGTGGAGCGATCACTGACACACTGTGCACCTTCTGTCCATGGAATGGTGGAGTGATCACTGACACACTGTGCACCTTCTGTCCATGGAATGGTGGAGTGAGCACTGACACGCTGCACACCTTCTGTCTGTGGAATGGTGGAGCACTGACACACTGCACACCTTCTGTCCGTGGAATGGTGGAGCACTGACACACTGCACACCTTCTGTCCGTGGAATGGTGGAGCACTGACACACTGCACACCTTCTGTCCATGGAATGGTGGAGTGAGCACTGACACACTGCACACCTTCTGTCGGTGGAATGGTGGAGTGAGCACTGACACACTGCACACCTTCTGTCCGTGGAATGGTGGAGCACTGACACACTGCACACCTTCTGTCCGTGGAATGGTGGAGCACTGACACACTGCACACCTTCTGTCCGTGGAATGGTGGAGCGAGCACTGACACACTGCACACCTTCTGTCCGTGGAATGGTGGAGTGAGCACTGACACACTGCACATCTTCTGTCCCTGGAATGGTGGAGCGAGCACTGACACACTGCACACCTTCTGTCCGTGGAATGGTGGAGCACTGACACACTGCACACCTTCTGTCCGTGGAATGGTGGAGTGAGCACTGACACACTGCACACCTTCTGTCCGTGGAATGGTGGAGCGAGCACTGACACAATGCACATCTTCTGTCCGTGGAATGGTGGAGCGAGCACTGACACACTACACACCTTTTGTCCGTGGAATGGTGGAGTGAGCACTGACACACTGCACACCTTCTGCCCGTGGAGTGGTGGAACACTGACACAGTGCACACCTTCTGTCCATGGAATGGTGGAGTGAGCACTGACACACTGCACACCTTCTGTCCGTGGAATAGTGGAGTGAGCACTGACACACTGCACACCTTCTGTCCATGGAATGGTGGAGTGAACACTGAACCACTGCGCACCTTCTGTCCGTGGAATGGTCGAGTGAGCACTGACACACTGCACACCTTCTGTCCGTGGAATGGTGGAGTGAGCACTGACACACTGCACACCTTCTGTCCATGGAATGGTGGAGCACTGACACACTGCACACTTTCTGTCCGTTGAATGGTGGAGCGAGCAATGACACACTGCACACATTCTGTCCGTGGAATGGTGGAGTGAGCACTGACACACTGCACACCTTCTGTCCATGGAATGGTGGAGTGAGCACTGACACACTGCACACCTTCTGTCCATGGAATGGTGGAGTGAGCAATGACACACTGCACACATTCTGTCCGTGGAATGGTGGAGCACTGACACACTGCACACCTTCTGTCCGTGGAATGGTGGAGCGAGCACTGACACACTGCACACCTTCTGTCCGTGGAATGGTGGAGCGCTGACACACTGCACACGTTCTGTCCGTGGAATGGTGGAGCGAACACTGACACACTACACACCTTCTGTCCATGGAATGGTGGAGCACTGACACACTGCACACCTTCTGTCCGTGGAATGGTGCAGCGAGCACTGACACACTGCACACCTTCTGTCCGTGGAATGGTGGAGCACTGACACACTGCACACCTTCTCTCCGTGGAATGGTGGAGTGATCAGTGACACGCTGCACACCTTCTGTCCGTGGAATGATGGAGCACTGGCACACTGCACACCTTCTGTCCGTGGAATGGTGGAGCACTGACACACTGCACACCTTCTGTCCATGGAATGGTTGAGCACTGACACACTGCACACCTTCTGTCCGTGGAATGGTGGAGCGAGCACTGACACACTGCGCACCTTCTATCCGTGGAATGGTGGAGTGATCACTGACACACTGTGCACCTTCTGTCCATGGAATGGTGGAGTGAGCACTGACACGCTGCACACCTTCTGTCTGTGGAATGGTGGAGCACTGACACACTGCACACCTTCTGTCCGTGGAATGGTGGAGCACTGACACACTGCACACCTTCTGTCCATGGAATGGTGGAGTGAGCACTGACACACTGCACACCTTCTGTCGGTGGAATGGTGGAGTGAGCACTGACACACTGCACACCTTCTGTCCGTGGAATGGTGGAGCACTGACACACTGCACACCTTCTGTCCGTGGAATGGTGGAGCACTGACACACTGCACACCTTCTGTCCGTGGAATGGTGGAGCACTGACACACTGCACATCTTCTGTCCCTGGAGTGGTGGAGCGAGCACTGACACACTGCACACCTTCTGTCCGTGGAATGGTGGAGCACTGACACACTGCACACCTTCTGTCCGTGGAATGGTGGAGTGAGCACTGACACACTGCACACCTTCTGTCCGTGGAATGGTGGAGCGAGCACTGACACAATGCACATCTTCTGTCCGTGGAATGGTGGAGCGAGCACTGACACACTACACACCTTTTGTCCGTGGAATGGTGGAGCGAGCACTGACACACTGCACACCTTCTGTCCGTGGAATGGTGGAGCGAGCACTGACACACTGCACACCTTCTGTTCGTGGAATGGTGGAGCGAGCACTGACACACTGCACACCTTCTGTCCGTGGAATGGTGGAGCACTGACACACTGCACACCTTCTGTCCATGGAATGGTGGAGCACTGACACACTGCACACCTTCTGTCCATGGAATGGTGGAGCACTGACACACTGCACACCTTCTGTCCATGGAATGGTGGAGCACTGACACACTACACACCTTCTGTCCGTGGAATGGTGGAGTGACCACTGACACACTGCACACCTTCTGTCCGTTGAATGGTGGAGTGAGCACTGACACACTGCACACCTTCTGTCCGTGGAATGGTGGAGTGAGCACTGACACACTGCACACCTTCTGTCCGTGGAATGGTGGAGCACTGACACACTGCACACCTTCTGTCCGTGAAATGGTGGAGTGAGCACTGACACACTACACACCTTCTGTCCGTGGAATGGTGGAGTGAGCACTGACACACTGCACACCTTCTGTCCGTGGAATGGTGGAGCACTGACACACTTCACACCTTCAGTCCGTTGAATGGTGGAGTGAGCACTGACACACTGCACTCCTTCTGTCCGTGGAATGGTGGAGCACTGACACACTGCACACCTTCTGTCCATGGAATGGTGGAGTGAGCAATGACACACTGCACACATTCTGTCCGTGGAATGATGGAGCACTGACACACTGCACACATTCTGTCCATAGAATGGTGGAGCGAGCACTGACACACTGCACACCTTCTGTCCGTGGAATGGTGGAGCGAGCACTGACACAATGCACACCTTCTGTCCGTGGAATGGTGGAGCGAGCACTGACACACTGCACACCTTCTGTCCGTGGAATGGTGGAGCGCTGACACACTGCACACGTTCTGTCCGTGGAATGGTGGAGCGAACACTGACACACTACACACCTTCTGTCCATGGAATGGTGGAGCACTGACACACTGCACACCTTCTGTCCGTGGAATGGTGCCGCGAGCACTGACACACTGCACACCTTCTGTCCGTGGAATGGTGGAGCACTGACACACTGCACACCTTCTCTCCGTGGAATGGTGGAGTGATCACTGACACGCTGCACACCTTCTGTCCGTGGAATGATGGAGCACTGGCACACTGCACACCTTCTGTCCGTGGAATGGTGGAGCACTGACACACTGCACACCTTCTGTCCATGGAATGGTGGAGCACTGACACACTGCACACCTTCTGTCCGTGGAATGGTGGAGCGATCACTGACACACTGTGCACCTTCTGTCCATGGAATGGTGGAGTGATCACTGACACACTGTGCACCTTCTGTCCATGGAATGGTGGAGTGAGCACTGACACACTGCACACCTTCTGTCTGTGGAATGGTGGAGCACTGACACACTGCACACCTTCTGTCCGTGGAATGGTGGAGCACTGACACACTGCACACCTTCTGTCCGTGGAATGGTGGAGCACTGACACACTGCACACCTTCTGTCCATGGAATGGTGGAGTGAGCACTGACACACTGCACACCTTCTGTCGGTGGAATGGTGGAGTGAGCACTGACACACTGCATACCTTCTGTCCGTCGAATGGTGGAGCACTGACACACTGCACACCTTCTGTCCGTGGAATGGTGGAGCACTGACACACTGCACACCTTCTGTCCGTGGAATGGTGGAGCGAGCACTGACACACTGCACACCTTCTGTCCGTGGAATGGTGGAGTGAGCACTGACACACTGCACATCTTCTGTCCCTGGAATGGTGGAGCGAGCACTGACACACTGCACACCTTCTGTCCGTGGAATGGTGGAGCACTGACACACTGCACACCTTCTGTCCGTGGAATGGTGGAGTGAGCACTGACACACTGCACACCTTCTGTCCGTGGAATGGTGGAGCGAGCACTGACACAATGCACATCTTCTGTCCGTGGAATGGTGGAGCGAGCACTGACACACTACACACCTTTTGTCCGTGGAATGGTGGAGTGAGCACTGACACACTGCACACCTTCTGTCCGTGGAATAGTGGAGTGAGCACTGACACACTGCACACCTTCTGTCCATGGAATGGTGGAGTGAACACTGAACCACTGCGCACCTTCTGTCCGTGGAATGGTCGAGTGAGCACTGACACACTGCACACCTTCTGTCCGTGGAATGGTGGAGTGAGCACTGACACACTGCACACCTTCTGTCCATGGAATGGTGGAGCACTGACACACTGCACACTTTCTGTCCGTTGAATGGTGGAGCGAGCAATGACACACTGCACACATTCTGTCCGTGGAATGGTGGAGTGAGCACTGACACACTGCACACCTTCTGTCCATGGAATGGTGGAGTGAGCACTGACACACTGCACACCTTCTGTCCATGGAATGGTGGAGTGAGCAATGACACACTGCACACATTCTGTCCGTGGAATGGTGGAGCACTGACACACTGCACACCTTCTGTCCGTGGAATGGTGGAGCGAGCACTGACACACTGCACACCTTCTGTCCGTGGAATGGTGGAGCGCTGACACACTGCACACGTTCTGTCCGTGGAATGGTGGAGCGAACACTGACACACTACACACCTTCTGTCCATGGAATGGTGGAGCACTGACACACTGCACACCTTCTGTCCGTGGAATGGTGCAGCGAGCACTGACACACTGCACACCTTCTGTCCGTGGAATGGTGGAGCACTGACACACTGCACACCTTCTCTCCGTGGAATGGTGGAGTGATCAGTGACACGCTGCACACCTTCTGTCCGTGGAATGATGGAGCACTGGCACACTGCACACCTTCTGTCCGTGGAATGGTGGAGCACTGACACACTGCACACCTTCTGTCCATGGAATGGTTGAGCACTGACACACTGCACACCTTCTGTCCGTGGAATGGTGGAGCGAGCACTGACACACTGCGCACCTTCTATCCGTGGAATGGTGGAGTGATCACTGACACACTGTGCACCTTCTGTCCATGGAATGGTGGAGTGAGCACTGACACGCTGCACACCTTCTGTCTGTGGAATGGTGGAGCACTGACACACTGCACACCTTCTGTCCGTGGAATGGTGGAGCACTGACACACTGCACACCTTCTGTCCATGGAATGGTGGAGTGAGCACTGACACACTGCACACCTTCTGTCGGTGGAATGGTGGAGTGAGCACTGACACACTGCACACCTTCTGTCCGTGGAATGGTGGAGCACTGACACACTGCACACCTTCTGTCCGTGGAATGGTGGAGCACTGACACACTGCACACCTTCTGTCCGTGGAATGGTGGAGCGAGCACTGACACACTGCACACCTTCTGTCCGTGGAATGGTGGAGTGAGCACTGACACACTGCACATCTTCTGTCCCTGGAGTGGTGGAGCGAGCACTGACACACTGCACACCTTCTGTCCGTGGAATGGTGGAGTGAGCACTGACACACTGCACACCTTCTGTCCGTGGAATGGTGGAGCACTGACACACTGCACACCTTCTGTCCGTGGAATGGTGGAGTGAGCACTGACACAATGCACACCTTCTGTCCGTGGAATGGTGGAGCACTGACACACTGCACACCTTCTGTCCATGGAATGGTGGAGTGAGCACTGACACACTGCACACCTTCTGTCGGTGGAATGGTGGAGTGAGCACTGACACACTGCACACCTTCTGTCCGTGGAATGGTGGAGCACTGACACACTGCACACCTTCTGTCCGTGGAATGGTGGAGCACTGACACACTGCACACCTTCTGTCCGTGGAATGGTGGAGCGAGCACTGACACACTGCACACCTTCTGTCCGTGGAATGGTGGAGTGAGCACTGACACACTGCACATCTTCTGTCCCTGGAGTGGTGGAGCGAGCACTGACACACTGCACACCTTCTGTCCGTGGAATGGTGGAGTGAGCACTGACACACTGCACACCTTCTGTCCGTGGAATGGTGGAGCACTGACACACTGCACACCTTCTGTCCGTGGAATGGTGGAGCGAGCACTGACACAATGCACATCTTCTGTCCGTGGAATGGTGGAGCGAGCACTGACACACTACACACCTTTTGTCCGTGGAATGGTGGAGCGAGCACTGACACACTGCACACCTTCTGTCCGTGGAATGGTGGAGCGAGCACTGACACACTGCACACCTTCTGTTCGTGGAATGGTGGAGCGAGCACTGACACACTGCACACCTTCTGTCCGTGGAATGGTGGAGCACTGACACACTGCACACCTTCTGTCCATGGAATGGTGGAGCACTGACACACTGCACACCTTCTGTCCATGGAATGGTGGAGCACTGACACACTGCACACCTTCTGTCCATGGAATGGTGGAGCACTGACACACTGCACACCTTCTGTCCGTGGAATGGTGGAGCGAGCACTGACACACTGCACACCTTCTGTCCGTGGAATGGTGGAGTGAGCACTGACACACTACACACTTTCTGTCCGTGGAATGGTGGAGTGAGCACTGACACACTGCACACCTTCTGTCCGTGGAATGGTGGAGCACTGACACACTGCACACCTTCAGTCCGTTGAATGGTGGAGTGAGCACTGACACACTGCACACCTTCTGTCCGTGGAATGGTGGAGCACTGACACACTGCACACCTTCTGTCCGTGGAATGGTGGAGTGAGCACTGACACATTACACACCTTCTGTCCGTGGAATTGTGGAGTGAGCACTGACACACTGCACACCTTCTGTCCGTGGAATGGTGGAGCACTGAAACACTGCACACCTTCTGTCCGTGGAATGGTGGAGCACTGACACACTGCACACTTTCTGTCCGTTGAATGGTGGAGCGAGCACTGACACACTACACACCTTTTGTCCGTGGAATGGTGGAGTGAGCACTGACACACTGCACACCTTCTGTCCGTGGAATAGTGGAGTGAGCACTGACACACTGCACACCTTCTGTCCATGGAATGGTGGAGTGAACACTGAACCACTGCGCACCTTCTGTCCGTGGAATGGTCGAGTGAGCACTGACACACTGCACACCTTCTGTCCGTGGAATGGTGGAGTGAGCACTGACACACTGCACACCTTCTGTCCATGGAATGGTGGAGCACTGACACACTGCACACTTTCTGTCCGTTGAATGGTGGAGCGAGCAATGACACACTGCACACATTCTGTCCGTGGAATGGTGGAGTGAGCACTGACACACTGCACACCTTCTGTCCATGGAATGGTGGAGTGAGCACTGACACACTGCACACCTTCTGTCCATGGAATGGTGGAGTGAGCAATGACACACTGCACACATTCTGTCCGTGGAATGGTGGAGCACTGACACACTGCACACCTTCTGTCCGTGGAATGGTGGAGCGAGCACTGACACACTGCACACCTTCTGTCCGTGGAATGGTGGAGCGCTGACACACTGCACACGTTCTGTCCGTGGAATGGTGGAGCGAACACTGACACACTACACACCTTCTGTCCATGGAATGGTGGAGCACTGACACACTGCACACCTTCTGTCCGTGGAATGGTGCAGCGAGCACTGACACACTGCACACCTTCTGTCCGTGGAATGGTGGAGCACTGACACACTGCACACCTTCTCTCCGTGGAATGGTGGAGTGATCAGTGACACGCTGCACACCTTCTGTCCGTGGAATGATGGAGCACTGGCACACTGCACACCTTCTGTCCGTGGAATGGTGGAGCACTGACACACTGCACACCTTCTGTCCATGGAATGGTTGAGCACTGACACACTGCACACCTTCTGTCCGTGGAATGGTGGAGCGAGCACTGACACACTGCGCACCTTCTATCCGTGGAATGGTGGAGTGATCACTGACACACTGTGCACCTTCTGTCCATGGAATGGTGGAGTGAGCACTGACACGCTGCACACCTTCTGTCTGTGGAATGGTGGAGCACTGACACACTGCACACCTTCTGTCCGTGGAATGGTGGAGCACTGACACACTGCACACCTTCTGTCCATGGAATGGTGGAGTGAGCACTGACACACTGCACACCTTCTGTCGGTGGAATGGTGGAGTGAGCACTGACACACTGCACACCTTCTGTCCGTGGAATGGTGGAGCACTGACACACTGCACACCTTCTGTCCGTGGAATGGTGGAGCACTGACACACTGCACACCTTCTGTCCGTGGAATGGTGGAGCGAGCACTGACACACTGCACACCTTCTGTCCGTGGAATGGTGGAGTGAGCACTGACACACTGCACATCTTCTGTCCCTGGAGTGGTGGAGCGAGCACTGACACACTGCACACCTTCTGTCCGTGGAATGGTGGAGTGAGCACTGACACACTGCACACCTTCTGTCCGTGGAATGGTGGAGCACTGACACACTGCACACCTTCTGTCCGTGGAATGGTGGAGTGAGCACTGACACACTGCACACCTTCTGTCCGTGGAATGGTGGAGCGAGCACTGACACAATGCACATCTTCTGTCCGTGGAATGGTGGAGCGAGCACTGACACACTACACACCTTTTGTCCGTGGAATGGTGGAGCGAGCACTGACACACTGCACACCTTCTGTCCGTGGAATGGTGGAGCGAGCACTGACACACTGCACACCTTCTGTTCGTGGAATGGTGGAGCGAGCACTGACACACTGCACACCTTCTGTCCGTGGAATGGTGGAGCACTGACACACTGCACACCTTCTGTCCATGGAATGGTGGAGCACTGACACACTGCACACCTTCTGTCCATGGAATGGTGGAGCACTGACACACTGCACACCTTCTGTCCATGGAATGGTGGAGCACTGACACACTGCACACCTTCTGTCCGTGGAATGGTGGAGCGAGCACTGACACACTGCACACCTTCTGTCCGTGGAATGGTGGAGTGAGCACTGACACACTACACACCTTCTGTCCGTGGAATGGTGGAGTGAGCACTGACACACTGCACACCTTCTGTCCGTGGAATGGTGGAGCACTGACACACTGCACACCTTCAGTCCGTTGAATGGTGGAGTGAGCACTGACACACTGCACACCTTCTGTCCGTGGAATGGTGGAGCACTGACACACTGCACACCTTCTGTCCGTGGAATGGTGGAGTGAGCACTGACACATTACACACCTTCTGTCCGTGGAATTGTGGAGTGAGCACTGACACACTGCACACCTTCTGTCCGTGGAATGGTGGAGCACTGAAACACTGCACACCTTCTGTCCGTGGAATGGTGGAGTGAGCACTGACACACTGCACAACTTCTGCCCGTGGAGTGGTGGAACACTGACACAGTGCACACCTTCTGTCCATGGAATGGTGGAGTGAGCACTGACACACTGCACACCTTCTGTCCGTGGAATAGTGGAGTGAGCACTGACACACTGCACACCTTCTGTCCATGGAATGGTGGAGTGAACACTGAACCACTGCACACCTTCTGTCCGTGGAATGGTGGAGTGAGCACTGACACACTGCACACCTTCTGTCCGTGGAATGGTCGAGCACTGACACACTGCAGACCTTCTGTCCGTGGAATGGTGGAGTGAGCACTGACACACTACACACCTTCTGTGCGTGGAATGGTGGAGTGAGCACTGACACACTGCACACCTTCTGTCCGTGGAATGGTGGAGCACTGACACACTGCATACCTTCTGTCCGTGGAATGGTGGAGTCAGCACTGACACACTGCACACCTTCTGTCCGTGGAGTGGTGGAACACTAACACACTGCACACCTTCTGTCCGTGGAATGGTGGAGTGAGCACTGACACACTGCACACCTTCTGTCCAAGGAATGGTGGAGTGAACACTGACACACCGCACACCTTCTGTCCGTGGAATGGTGGAGTGAGCACTGACACACTGCACACCTTCTGTCCGTGGAATGGTGGAGTGAGCACTGACACACTGCACACCTTCTGTCCGTGGAATGGTGGAGTGAGCACTGACACACTGCACACCGTCTGTCCGTGGAATGGTGGAGTGAGCACTGACACACTGCACACCTTCTGTCCGTGGAATGGTGGAGCGAGCACTGACACACTGCGCAAATTCTGTCCATTGAATGGTGGAGCACTGACACACTGCACACCTTCTGTCCGTGGAATGGTGGAGTGACCACTGACACACTGCACACCTTCTGTCCGTTGAATGGTGGAGCACTGACACACTGCACACCTTCTGTCCGTGGAATGGTGGCGCGAGCACTGACACACTACACACCTTTTGTCCGTGGAATGGTGGAGTGAGCACTGACACACTGCACACCTTCTGTCCGTGGAATGGTGGAGTGAGCACTGACACACTGCACACTTTCTGTCCATGGAATGGTGGAGCACTGACACACTGCACACCTTCTCTCCATAGAATGCTGGAGCGAGCACTAACACACTGCACACCTTCTGTCCGTGGAATGGTGGAGCGAGCACTGACACACTGCACACCTTCTGTCCGTGGAATGCTGGAGCGAGCACTGACACACTGCACACCTTCTGTCCGTGGAATGGTGGAGCGAGCACTGACAAACTGCACACCTTCTGTCCGTGGAATGGTGGAGCACTGACACACTGCACACCTTCTGTCCGTGGAATGGTGGCGCGAGCACTGACACACTACACACCTTTTGTCCGTGGAATGGTGGAGCGAGCACTGACACACCGCACACCTTCTGTCCGTGGAATGGTGGAGCACTGACACACTTCAAACCTTCTGTCCGTGGAATGGTGGAGTGAGCACTGACACACTGCACACCTTCTGTCCGTGGAATGGTGGAGCACTGACACACTGCACACCTTCTGTCCATGGAATGGTGGAGCACTGACACACTGCACACCTTCTGTCCGTGGAATGGTGGAGTGACCACTGACACACTGCACACCTTCTGTCCGTTGAATGGTGGAGTGAGCACTGACACACTGCACACCTTCTGTCCGTGGAATGGTGGAGTGAGCACTGACACACTGCACACCTTCTGTCCGTGGAATGGTGGAGCACTGACACACTGCACACCTTCTGTCCGTGAAATGGTGGAGTGAGCACTGACACACTACACACCTTCTGTCCGTGGAATGGTGGAGTGAGCACTGACACACTGCACACCTTCTGTCCGTGGAATGGTGGAGCACTGACACACTTCACACCTTCAGTCCGTTGAATGGTGGAGTGAGCACTGACACACTGCACTCCTTCTGTCCGTGGAATGGTGGAGCACTGACACACTGCACACCTTCTGTCCATGGAATGGTGGAGTGAGCAATGACACACTGCACACATTCTGTCCGTGGAATGATGGAGCACTGACACACTGCACACATTCTGTCCATAGAATGGTGGAGCGAGCACTGACACACTGCACACCTTCTGTCCGTGGAATGGTGGAGCGAGCACTGACACAATGCACACCTTCTGTCCGTGGAATGGTGGAGCGAGCACTGACACACTGCACACCTTCTGTCCGTGGAATGGTGGAGCGCTGACACACTGCACACGTTCTGTCCGTGGAATGGTGGAGCGAACACTGACACACTACACACCTTCTGTCCATGGAATGGTGGAGCACTGACACACTGCACACCTTCTGTCCGTGGAATGCTGCCGCGAGCACTGACACACTGCACACCTTCTGTCCGTGGAATGGTGGAGCACTGACACACTGCACACCTTCTCTCCGTGGAATGGTGGAGTGATCACTGACACGCTGCACACCTTCTGTCCGTGGAATGATGGAGCACTGGCACACTGCACACCTTCTGTCCGTGGAATGGTGGAGCACTGACACACTGCACACCTTCTGTCCATGGAATGGTGGAGTGATCACTGACACACTGTGCACCTTCTGTCCATGGAATGGTGGAGTGAGCACTGACACGCTGCACACCTTCTGTCTGTGGAATGGTGGAGCACTGACACACTGCACACCTTCTGTCCGTGGAATGGTGGAGCACTGACACACTGCACACCTTCTGTCCGTGGAATGGTGGAGCACTGACACACTGCACACCTTCTGGCCATGGAATGGTGGAGTGAGCACTGACACACTGCACACCTTCTGTCGGTGGAATGGTGGAGTGAGCACTGACACACTGCACACCTTCTGTCCGTGGAATGGTGGAGCGAGCACTGACACAATGCACATCTTCTGTCCGTGGAATGGTGGAGCGAGCACTGACACACTACACACCTTTTGTCCGTGGAATGGTGGAGTGAGCACTGACACACTGCACACCTTCTGCCCGTGGAGTGGTGGAACACTGACACAGTGCACACCTTCTGTCCATGGAATGGTGGAGTGAGCACTGACACACTGCACACCTTCTGTCCGTGGAATAGTGGAGTGAGCACTGACACACTGCACACCTTCTGTCCATGGAATGGTGGAGTGAACACTGAACCACTGCGCACCTTCTGTCCGTGGAATGGTCGAGTGAGCACTGACACACTGCACACCTTCTGTCCGTGGAATGGTGGAGTGAGCACTGACACACTGCACACCTTCTGTCCATGGAATGGTGGAGCACTGACACACTGCACACTTTCTGTCCGTTGAATGGTGGAGCGAGCAATGACACACTGCACACATTCTGTCCGTGGAATGGTGGAGTGAGCACTGACACACTGCACACCTTCTGTCCATGGAATGGTGGAGTGAGCACTGACACACTGCACACCTTCTGTCCATGGAATGGTGGAGTGAGCAATGACACACTGCACACATTCTGTCCGTGGAATGGTGGAGCACTGACACACTGCACACCTTCTGTCCGTGGAATGGTGGAGCGAGCACTGACACACTGCACACCTTCTGTCCGTGGAATGGTGGAGCGCTGACACACTGCACACGTTCTGTCCGTGGAATGGTGGAGCGAACACTGACACACTACACACCTTCTGTCCATGGAATGGTGGAGCACTGACACACTGCACACCTTCTGTCCGTGGAATGGTGCAGCGAGCACTGACACACTGCACACCTTCTGTCCGTGGAATGGTGGAGCACTGACACACTGCACACCTTCTCTCCGTGGAATGGTGGAGTGATCAGTGACACGCTGCACACCTTCTGTCCGTGGAATGATGGAGCACTGGCACACTGCACACCTTCTGTCCGTGGAATGGTGGAGCACTGACACACTGCACACCTTCTGTCCATGGAATGGTTGAGCACTGACACACTGCACACCTTCTGTCCGTGGAATGGTGGAGCGAGCACTGACACACTGCGCACCTTCTATCCGTGGAATGGTGGAGTGATCACTGACACACTGTGCACCTTCTGTCCATGGAATGGTGGAGTGAGCACTGACACGCTGCACACCTTCTGTCTGTGGAATGGTGGAGCACTGACACACTGCACACCTTCTGTCCGTGGAATGGTGGAGCACTGACACACTGCACACCTTCTGTCCATGGAATGGTGGAGTGAGCACTGACACACTGCACACCTTCTGTCGGTGGAATGGTGGAGTGAGCACTGACACACTGCACACCTTCTGTCCGTGGAATGGTGGAGCACTGACACACTGCACACCTTCTGTCCGTGGAATGGTGGAGCACTGACACACTGCACACCTTCTGTCCGTGGAATGGTGGAGCGAGCACTGACACACTGCACACCTTCTGTCCGTGGAATGGTGGAGTGAGCACTGACACACTGCACATCTTCTGTCCCTGGAGTGGTGGAGCGAGCACTGACACACTGCACACCTTCTGTCCGTGGAATGGTGGAGCACTGACACACTGCACACCTTCTGTCCGTGGAATGGTGGAGTGAGCACTGACACACTGCACACCTTCTGTCCGTGGAATGGTGGAGCGAGCACTGACACAATGCACATCTTCTGTCCGTGGAATGGTGGAGCGAGCACTGACACACTACACACCTTTTGTCCGTGGAATGGTGGAGCGAGCACTGACACACTGCACACCTTCTGTCCGTGGAATGGTGGAGCGAGCACTGACACACTGCACACCTTCTGTCCGTGGAATGGTGGAGCGAGCACTGACACACTGCACACCTTCTGTCCGTGGAATGGTGGAGCACTGACACACTGCACACCTTATTTCCATGGAATGTTGCAGTGAGCACTGACACACTGCACACCTTCTGTCCATAGAATGCTGGAGCGAGCACTAACACACTGCACACCTTCTGTCCGTGGAATGGTGGAGCACTGACACACTGCACACCTTCTGTCCATGGAATGGTGGAGCGAGCACTGACACAATGCACACCTTCTGTCCGTGGAATGGTGGAGTGAGCACTGACACACTGCACACCTTCTGTCCGTGGAATGGTGGAGCACTGACACACTGCACACCTTCTGTCCGTGGAATGGTGGCGCGAGCACTGACACACTACACACCTTCTGTTCGTGGAATGGTGGAGCGAGCACTGACACACTGCACACCTTCTGTCCGTGGAATGGTGGAGCACTGACACACTGCACACCTTCTGTCCGTGGAATGGTGGAGCACTGACACACTTCAAACCTTCTGTCCGTGGAATGGTGGAGTGAGCACTGACACACTGCACACCTTCTGTTCGTGGAATGGTGGAGCGAGCACTGACACACTGCACACCTTCTGTCCGTGGAATGGTGGAGCACTGACACACTGCACACCTTCTGTCCATGAAATGGTGGAGCACTGACACACTGCACACCTTCTGTCTGTGGAATGGTGGAGTGAGCACTGACACACTGCACACCTTCTGTTCGTGGAATGGTGGAGTGTGCACTGACACACTGCACACCTTCTGTCCATGGAATGGTGGAGCACTGACACACTGCACACCTTCTGTCCGTGGAATGGTGGAGTGAGCATTGACACACTACACACCTTCTGTCCGTGGAATGGTGGAGTGAGCACTGACACACTGCACACCTTCTGTTCGTGGAATGGTGGAGTGTGCACTGACACACTGCACACCTTCTGTCCATGGAATGGTGGAGTGTGCACTGACACACTGCACACCTTCTGTCCATGGAATGGTGGAGCACTGACACACTGCACACCTTCTGTCCGTGGAATGGTGGAGTGAGCACTGACACACTGCACACCTTCTGTCCGTGGAATGGTGGAGCACTGACACACTGCACACCTTCAGTCCGTTGACTGGTGGAGTGAGCACTGACACACTGCACACCTTCTGTCCGTGGAATGGTGGAGCACTGACACACTGCACACCTTCTGTCCGTGGAATGGTGGAGTGAGCACTGACACATTACACACCTTCTGTCCGTGGAATGGTGGAGTGAGCACTGACACACTGCACACCTTCTGTCCGTGGAATGGTGGAGCACTGAAACACTGCACACCTTCTGTCCGTGGAATGGTGGAGTGAGCACTGACACACTGCACACCTTCTGCCCGTGGAGTGGTGGAACACTGACACAGTGCACACCTTCTGTCCATGGAATGGTGAAGTGAGCACTGTCACACTGCACACCTTCTGTCCGTGGAATAGTGGAGTGAGCACTGACACACTGCACACCTTCTGTCCATGGAATGGTGGAGTGAACACTGAACCACTGCACACCTTCTGTCCGTGGAATGGTGGAGTGAGCACTGACACACTGCACACCTTCTGTCCGTGGAATGGTGGAGTGAGCACTGACACACTGCACACCTTCTGTCCATGGAATGGTGGAGCACTGACACACTGCACACTTTCTGTCCGTTGAATGGTGGAGCGAGGAATGACACACTGCACACATTCTGTCCGTGGAATGGTGGAGTGAGCACTGACACACTGCACACCTTCTGTCCATGGAATGGTGGAGTGAGCACTGACACACTGCACACCTTCTGTCCATGGAATGGTGGAGTGAGCAATGACACACTGCACACATTCTGTCCGTGGAATGGTGGAGCACTGACACACTGCACACATTCTGTCCATAGAATGGTGGAGCGAGCACTGACACACTGCACACCTTCTGTCGGGTGGAATGGTGGAGCGAGCACTGACACACTGCACACCTTCTGTCCATGGAATGGTGGAGCACTGACACACTGCACACCTTCTGTCCGTGGAATGGTGGAGCGCTGACACACTGCACACGTTCTGTCCGTGGAATGGTGGAGCGAACACTGACACACTGCACACCTTCTGTCCATGGAATGGTGGAGCACTGACACACTGCACACCTTCTGTCCGTGGAATGGTGCAGCGAGCACTGACACACTGCACACCTTCTGTCCGTGGAATGGTGGAGCACTGCCACACTGCACACCTTCTGTCCGTGGAATGGTGGAGCGAGCACTGACACACTGCACACCTTCTGTCCGTGGAATGGTGGAGCACTGACACACTGCACACCTTCTCTCCGTGGAATGGTGGAGTGATCACTGACACGCTGCACACCTTCTGTCCGTGGAATGATGGAGCACTGGCACACTGCACACCTTCTCTCCGTGGAATGGTGGAGTGATCACTGACACGCTGCACACCTTCTGTCCGTGGAATGGTGGAGCACTGACACACTGCACACCTTCTGTCCATGGAATGGTGGAGCACTGACACACTGCACACCTTCTGTCCGTGGAATGGTGGAGCGAGCACTGACACACTGCGCACCCTCTATCCGTGGAATGGTGGAGTGATCACTGACACACTGTACACCTTCTGTCCATGGAATGGTGGAGTGAGCACTGACACGCTGCACACCTTCTGTCTGTGGAATGGTGGAGCACTGACACACTGCACACCTTCTGTCCGTGGAATGGTGGAGCACTGACACACTGCACACCTTCTGTCCATGGAATGGTGGAGTGAGCACTGACACACTGCACACCTTCTGTCCGTGGAATGGTGGAGTGAGCACTGACACACTGCACACCTTCTGTCCGTGGAATGGTGGAGCACTGACACACTGCACACCTTCTGTCCGTGGAATGGTGGAGCGAGCACTGACACAATGCACACCTTCTGTCCGTGGAATGGTGGAGCGAGCACTGACACACTGCACACCTTCTGTCCGTGGAATGGTGGAGCGCTGACACACTGCACACGTTCTGTCCGTGGAATGGTGGAGCGAACACTGACACACTGCACACCTTCTGTCCGTGGAATGGTGCAGCGAGCACTGACACACTGCACACCTTCTGTCCGTGGAATGGTGGAGCACTGCCACACTGCACACCTTCTCTCCGTGGAATGGTGGAGTGATCACTGACACGCTGCACACCTTCTGTCCGTGGAATGATGGAGCACTGGCACACTGCACACCTTCTCTCCGTGGAATGGTGGAGTGATCACTGACACGCTGCACACCTTCTGTCCGTGGAATGGTGGAGCACTGACACACTGCACACCTTCTGTCCATGGAATGGTGGAGCGCTGACACACTGCACACATTCTGTCCGTGGAATGGTGGAGCGAGCACTGACACACTGCGCACCTTCTATCCGTGGAATGGTGGAGTGATCACTGACACACTGTACACCTTCTGTCCATGGAATGGTGGAGTGAGCACTGACACGCTGCACACCTTCTGTCTGTGGAATGGTGGAGCACTGACACACTGCACACCTTCTGTCCGTGGAATGGTGGAGCACTGACACACTGCACACCTTCTGTCCATGGAATGGTGGAGTGAGCACTGACACACTGCACACCTTCTGTCCGTGGAATGGTGGAGTGAGCACTGACACACTGCACACCTTCTGTCCGTGGAATGGTGGAGCACTGACACACTGCACACCTTCTGTCCGTGGAATGGTGGAGCGAGCACTGACACACTGCACACCTTCTGTCCGTGGAATGGTGGAGCAATGACACACTGCACACCTTCTGTCCGTGGAATGGTGGAGTGAGCACTGACACACTGCACACCTTCTGTCTGTGGAATGGTGGAGCACTGACACACTGCACACCTTCTGTCCGTGGAATGGTGGAGCACTGACACACTGCACACCTTCTGTCCGTGGAATGGTGGAGTGAGCACTGACACACTGCACACCTTCTGTCCATGGAATGGTGGAGTGAATACTGACACACTGCACACCTTCTGTTCGTGGAATGGTGGAGTGAGCACTGACACACTGCACACCTTCTGTCCATGGAATGGTGGAGTGAGCACTGACACACTGCACACCTTCTGTCCGTGGAATGGTGGAGTGAGCACTGACACACTGCACATCTTCTGTCCGTGGAATGGTGGAGCGAGCACTGACACACTGCACACCTTCTGTCCGTGGAATGGTGGAGCACTGACACACTGCACACCTTCTGTCCGTGGAATGGTGGAGTGAGCACTGACACACTGCACACCTTCTGTCCGTGGCATGGTGGAGCGAGCACTGACACACTGCACACCTTCTGTCCGTGGAATGGTGGAGCGAGCACTGACACACTGCACACCTTCTGTCCGTGGAATGGTGGAGCGAGCACTGACACACTGCACACCTTCTGTCCATGGAATGGTGGAGCACTGACACACTGCACACCTTCTGTCCGTGGAATGGTGGAGCGAGCACTGACACACTGCACACCTTCTGTCCGTGGAATGGTGCAGTGATCACTGACACACTGCACACCTTCTGTCCGTGAAATGGTGGAACGAGCACTGACACACTGCACACCTTCTGTCCGTGGAATGGTGGAGCACTGACACACTGCGCACCTTCTGTCAATGGAATGGTGGAGAGAGCACTGACACACTGCACACCTTCTGTCCGTGGAATGGTGGAGCACTGACACACTGCACACCTTCTCTCCGTGGAATGGTGGAGTGATCACTGACACGCTGCACACCTTCTGTCCATGGAATGGTGGAGTGAGCACTGACACGCTGCACACCTTCTGTCTGTGGAATGGTGGAGCACTGACACACTGCACACCTTCTGTCCGTGGAATGGTGGAGCACTGACACACTGCACACCTTCTGTCCATGGAATAGTGGAGTGAGCACTGACACACTGCACACCTTCTGTCCGTGGAATGGTGGAGTGAGCACTGACACACTGCACACCTTCTGTCCGTGGAATGGTGGAGCACTGACACACTGCACACCTTCTGTCCGTGGAATGGTGGAGCACTGACACACTGCACACCTTCTGTCCGTGGAATGGTGGAGCGAGCACTGACACACTGCACACCTTCTGTCCGTGGAATGGTGGAGCACTGACACACTGCACACCTTGTGTCCGTGGAATGGTGGAGTGAGCACTGACACACTTCACACCTTCTGTCCATGGAATGGTGGAGTGAATACTCACACACTGCACACCTTCTGTTCGTGGAATGGTGGAGTGAGCACTGACACACTGCACACCTTCTGCCCGTGGAGTGGTGGAACACTGACACAGTGCACACCTTCTGTCCGTGGAATGGTGGAGTGAGCACTGACACACTGCACACCTTCTGTCCGTGGTATAGTGGAGTGAGCACTGACACACTGCACACCTTCTGTCCATGGAATGGTGGACTGAACACTGAACCACTGCACACCTTCTGTCCGTGGAATGGTGGATTGAGCACTGACAGACTGCACACCTTCTGTCCATGGAATGGTGGACTGAACACTGAACCACTGCACACCTTCTGTCCGTGGAAAGGTGGAGCGAGCACTGACACAATGCACATCTTCTGTCCGTGGGATGGTGGAGCGAGCACTGACACACTGCACACCTTCTGTCCGTGGAATGGTGGAGCGAGCACTGACACACTGCACACCTTCTGTCCGAGGAATGGTGGAGCGAGCACTGACACACTGCACACCTTCTGTCCATGGAATGGTGGAGCACTGACACACTGCACACCTTCTGTCCGTGGAATGGTGGAGCACTGGCACATTGCACACCTTCTGTCTGTGGAATGGTGGAGCACTGACACACTGCACACCTTCTGTCCATGGAATGGTGGAGTGAGCACTGACACACTGCACACCTTCTGTCCGTGGAATGGTGGAGTGAGCACTGACACACTGCACACCTTCTGTCCGTGGAATGGTGGAGCACTGACACACTGCACACCTTCTGTCCGTGGAATGGTGGAGCACTGACACACTGCATACCTTCTGTCCGTGGAATGGTGGAGCGAGCACTGACACACTGCACACCTTCTGTCCGTGGACTGGTGGAGCACTGACACACTGCACACCTTGTGTCCGTGGAATGGTGGAGTGAGCACTGACACACTGCACACCTTCTGTCCATGGAATGGTGGAGTGAATACTGACACACTGCACACCTTCTGTTCGTGGAATGGTGGAGTGAGCACTGACACACTGCACACCTTCTGCCCGTGGAATGGTGGAGTGAGCACTGACAGACTGCACACCTTCTGTCCGTGGAATGGTGGAGTGAGCACTGACACACTGCACACCTTCTGTCCATGGAATGGTGGAGCACTGACACACTGCACACTTTCTGTCCGTTGAATGGTGGAGCGAGCAATGACACACTGCACACATTCTGTCCGTGGAATGGTGGAGTGAGCACTGACACACTGCACACCTTCTGTCCATGGAATGGTGGAGTGAGCACTGACACACTGCACACCTTCTGTCCATGGAATGGTGGAGTGAGCACTGACACACTGCACACCTTCTGTCCGTGGAATGGTGGAGCGAGCACTGACACAATGCACACCTTCTGTCCGTGGAATGGTGGAGCGAGCACTGACACACTGCACACCTTCTGTCCGTGGAATGGTGGAGCGCTGACACACTGCACACCTTCTGTCCGTGGAATGTGGAGCGAACACTGACACACTGACCACCTTCTGTCCGTGGAATGGTGGAGCGAGCACTGACACACTGCACACCTTCTGTCCATGGAATGGTGGAGCACTGACACACTGCACACCTTCTGTCCGTGGAATGGTGCAGCGAGCACTGACACACTGCACACCTTCTGTCCGTGGAATGGTGGATCGAGCACTGACACGCTGCACACCTTCTGTCCGTGGAATGATGGAGCACTGGCACACTGCACACCTTCTGTCCGTGGAATGGTGGAGCACAGACACACTGCACACCTTCTGTCCGTGGAATGGTGGAGCACTGACACACTGCACACCTTCTGTCCGTGGAATGGTGGAGCACTGACACACTGCACACCGTCTGTCCGTGGAATGGTGGAGCGAGCACTGACACACTGCACACCTTCTGTCCGTGGAATGGTGGAGCACTGACACACTGCACACCTTGTGTCCGTGGAATGGTGGAGTGAGCACTGACACACTGCACACCTTCTGTTCGTGGAATGGTGGAGTGAGCACTGACACACTGCACACCTTCTGTCCCTGGAATGGTGGAGCGAGCACTGACACACTGCACACCTTCTGTCCGTGGAATGGTGGAGCGAGCACTGACACACTGCACACCTTCTGTCCGTGGAATGGTGGAGCACTGACACACTGCACACCTTCTGTCCGTGGAATGGTGGAGTACTGACACACTGCACACCTTCTGTCCGTGGAATGGTGGAGCGCGCACTGACACACTGCACACCTTCTGTCCATGTAATGGTCGAGTGAGCACTGACATACTGCACACCTTCTGTCCGTGGAATAGTGGAGTGAGCACTGACACACTGCACACCTTCTGTCCATGGAATGGTGGAGTGAACACTGAACCACTGCACACCTTCTGTCCGTGGAATGGTGGAGTGAGCACTGACAGACTGCACACCTTCTGTCCGTGGAATGGTGGAGTGAGCACTGACGCACTGCACACCTTCTGTCCATGGAATGGTGGAGCACTGACACACTGCACACTTTCTGTCCGTTGAATGGTGGAGCGAGCAATGACACACTGCACACATTCTGTCCGTGGAATGGTGGAGTGAGCACTGACACACTGCACACCTTCTGTCCATGGAATGGTGGAGTGAGCACTGACACACTGCACACCTTCTGTCCATGGAATGGTGGAGTGAGCAATGACACACTGCACACATTTTGTCCGTGGAATGGTGGAGCACTGACACACTGCACACATTCTGTCCATAGAATGGTGGAGCGAGCACTGACACACTGCACACCTTCTGTCCGTGGAATGGTGGAGCGAGCACTGACACAATGCACACCTTCTGTCCGTGGAATGGTGGAGCGAGCACTGACACACTGCACACCTTCTGTCCGTGGAATGGTGGAGCGCTGACACACTGCACACCTTCTGTCCGTGGAATGGTGGAGCGAACACTGACACACTGACCACCTTCTGTCCGTGGAATGGTGGAGCGAGCACTGACACACTGCACACCTTCTGTCCATGGAATGGTGGAGCACTGACACACTGCACACCTTCTGTCCGTGGAATGGTGCAGCGAGCACTGACACACTGCACACCTTCTGTCCGTGGAATGGTGGATCGAGCACTGACACGCTGCACACCTTCTGTCCGTGGAATGATGGAGCACTGGCACACTGCACACCTTCTGTCCGTGGAATGGTGGAGCACAGACACACTGCACACCTTCTGTCCGTGGAATGGTGGAGCACTGACACACTGCACACCTTCTGTCCGTGGAATGGTGGAGCACTGACACACTGCACACCGTCTGTCCGTGGAATGGTGGAGCGAGCACTGACACACTGCACACCTTCTGTCCGTGGAATGGTGGAGCACTGACACACTGCACACCTTGTGTCCGTGGAATGGTGGAGTGAGCACTGACACACTGCACACCTTCTGTTCGTGGAATGGTGGAGTGAGCACTGACACACTGCACACCTTCTGTCCCTGGAATGGTGGAGCGAGCACTGACACACTGCACACCTTCTGTCCGTGGAATGGTGGAGCGAGCACTGACACACTGCACACCTTCTGTCCGTGGAATGGTGGAGCACTGACACACTGCACACCTTCTGTCCGTGGAATGGTGGAGTGAGCACTGACACACTGCACACCTTCTGTCCGTGGAATGGTGGAGCGAGCACTGACACAATGCACATCTTCTGTCCGTGGAATGGTGGAGCGAGCACTGACACACTGCACTCCTTCTGTCCGTGGAATGGTGGAGCGAGCACTGACACACTACACACCTTCTGTCCGTGGAATGGTGGAGCGAACACTGACACACTGCACACCTTCTGTCCGTGGAATGGTGGAGCGAGCACTGACACACTGCACACCTTATGTCCGTGGAATGGTGGAGCGAGCACTGACACACTGCACACCTTCTGTCCGTGGAATGGTGGAGCGAGCACTGACACACTGCACACCTTCTGTCCATGGAATGGTGGAGCACTGACACACTGCACACCTTCTGTCCGTGGAATGGTGGAGCGAGCACTGACACACTGCACACCTTCTGTCCGTGGAATGGTGGAGTGATCACTGACACACTGCACACCTTCTGTCCGTGAAATGGTGGAACGAGCACTGACACACTGCACACCTTCTGTCCGTGGAATGGTGGAGCATTGACACACTGCACACCATCTGTCCATGGAATCGTGGAGTGAGCACTGACACACTGCACACCTTCTGTCCGTGGAATGGTGAAGTGAGCACTGACACACTGCACACCTTCTGTCCGTGGAATGGTGGAGTGAGCACTGACACACTGCACACCTTCTGTCCGTGGAATGGTGGAGCACTGACACACTGCACACCTTCTGTCCGTGGAATGGTGGAGTGAGCACTGACACACTGCGCACCTTCTGTCCATGGAATGGTGGAGAGAGCACTGACACACTGCACACCTTCTGTCCGTGGAATGGTGGAGCACTGACACACTGCACACCTTCTGTCCATGGAATGGTGGAGTGAGCACTGACACGCTGCACATCTTCTGTCTGTGGAATGGTGGAGCACTGACACACTGCATACCTTCTGTCCGTGGAATGGTGGAGCACTGACACACTGCACACCTTCTGTCCGTGGAATGGTGGAGCACTGACACACTGCACACCTTCTCTCCGTGGAATGGTGGAGTGATCACTGACACGCTGCACACCTTCTGTCCGTGGAATGGTGGAGCACTGACACACTGCACACCTTCTGTCCGTGGAATGGTGGAGCACTGACACACTGCACACCTTCTGTCCGTGGAATGGTGGAGCACTGACACACTGCACACCTTCTGTCCGTGGAATGGTGGAGAGAGCACTGAAACGCTGCACACCTTCTGTCTGTGGAATGGTGGAGCACTGACACACTGCACACCTTCTATCCGTGGAATGGTGGAGTGAGCACTGACACACTGCACACCTTCTGTCCGTGGAATGGTGGAGTGAGCACTGACACACTGCACACCTTCTGTCCGTGGAATGGTGGAGCACTGACACACTGCACACCTTCTGTCCGTGGAATGGTGGAGCACTGACACACTGCACACCTTCTGTCCGTGGAATGGTGGAGCGAGCACTGACACACTGCACACCTTCTGTCCGTGGAATGGTGGAGCACTGACACACTGCACACCTTGTGTCCGTGGAATGGTGGAGTGAGCACTGACACACTGCACACCTTCTGTCCATGGAATGGTGGAGTGAGCACTGACACACTGCACACCTTCTGTCCGTGGAATGGTGGAGCGAGCACTGACACACTGCACACCTTTTGTCCGTGGAATGGTGGAGTGAGCACTGACACACTGCACATCTTCTGTCCATGGAATGGTGGAGTGAGCACTGACACACTGCACACCTTTTGTCCGTGGAATGGTGGAGCACTGACACACTGCACACCTTCTGTCCGTGGAATGGTGGAGCACTGACACACTGCACACCTTCTGTCCGTGGAATGGTGGAGAGAGCACTGACACACTGCACACCTTCTGTCCGTGGAATGGTGGAGCACTGACACACTGCACACCTTCTGTCCGTGGAATGGTGGAGCACTGACACACTGCACACCTTCTGTCCGTGGAATGGTGGAGCACTGACACACTGCACACCTTCTGTCCGTGGAATGGTGGAGAGAGCACTGAAACGCTGCACACCTTCTGTCTGTGGAATGGTGGAGCACTGACACACTGCACACCTTCTGTCCGTGGAATGGTGGAGTGAGCACTGACACACTGCACACCTTCTGTCCGTGGAATGGTGGAGTGAGCACTGACACACTGCACACCTTCTGTCCGTGGAATGGTGGAGCACTGACACACTGCACACCTTCTGTCCGTGGAATGGTGGAGCACTGACACACTGCACACCTTCTGTCCGTGGAATGGTGGAGCGAGCACTGACACACTGCACACCTTCTGTCCGTGGAATGGTGGAGCACTGACACACTGCACACCTTGTGTCCGTGGAATGGTGGAGTGAGCACTGACACACTGCACACCTTCTGTCCATGGAATGGTGGAGTGAGCACTGACACACTGCACACCTTCTGTCCGTGGAATGGTGGAGCGAGCACTGACACACTGCACACCTTTTGTCCGTGGAATGGTGGAGTGAGCACTGACACACTGCACATCTTCTGTCCGTGGAATGGTGGAGCGAGCACTGACACACTGCACACCTTTTGTCCGTGGAATGGTGGAGCACTGACACACTGCACACCTTCTGTCCGTGGAATGGTGGAGCGAGCACTGACACACTGCACACCTTCTGTCCGTGGAATGGTGGAGCGAGCAATGACACACTGCACACCTTCTGTCCGTGGAATGGTGGAGCGAGCACTGACACACTGCACACCTTCGGTCCGTGGAATGGTGGAGCACTGACACACTGCACACCTTCTGTCCGTGGAATGGTGGAGTGATCACTGACACACTGCACACCTTCTGTCCGTGGAATGGTGGAGTGATCACTGACACACTGCACACCTTCTGTCCGTGGAATGGTGGAACGAGCACTGACACACTGCACACCTTCTGTCCGTGGAATGGTGGAGCACTGACACACTGCACACCATCTGTCAGTGGAATGGTGGAGCACTGACACACTGCACACCATCTGTCCATGGAATGGTGGAGTGAGCACTGACACACTGCACACCTTCTGTCCGTGGAATGGTGAAGTGAGCACTGACACACTGCACACCTTCTGTCCGTGGAATGGTGGAGTGAGCACTGACACACTGCACACCTTCTGTCCGTGGAATAGTGGAGCACTGACACACTGCGCACCTTCTGTCCATGGAATGGTGGAGAGTGCACTGACACACTGCACACCTTCTGTCCGTGGAATGGTGGAGCACTGACACACTGCACACCTTCTGTCCGTGGAATGGTGGAGCACTGAAACACTGCACACCTTCTGTCCGTGGAATGGTGGAACACTGTCACAGTGCACACCTTCTGTCCATGGAATGGTGGAGTGAGCACTGACACACTGCACACCTTCTGTCCGTGGAATAGTGGAGTGAGCACTGACACACTGCACACCTTCTGTCCATGGAATGGTGGAGTGAACACTGACACACTGCACACCTTCTGTCCGTGGAATGGTGGAGTGAGCACTGACACACTGCACACCTTCTGTCCATGGAATGGTGGAGCACTGACACACTGCACACTTTCTGTCCGTTGAATGGTGGAGCGAGCACTGACACACTGCACACCTTCTGTCCGTGGAATGGTGGATTGAGCACTGACACACTGCACACCTTCTGTCCGTGGAATGTTGGAGCACTGACACACTGCACACCTTCTCTCCGTGGAATGGTGGAGCACTGACACACTGCACACCTTCTGCCCGTGGAGTGGTGGAACACTGACACAGTGCACACCTTCTGTCCATGGAATGGTGGAGTGAGCACTGACACACTGCACACCTTCTGTCCGTGGAATAGTGGAGTGAGCACTGACACACTGCACACCTTCTGTCCATGGAATGCTGGAGTGAACACTGAACCACTGCACACCTTCTGTCCGTGGAATGGTGGAGTGAGCAGTGACACACTGCACACCTTCTGTCCATGGAATGGTGGAGCACTGACACACTGCACACTTTCTGTCCGTTTAATGGTAGAGCGAGCACTGACAGACTGCACACCTTCTGTCCATGGAATGGTGGAGTGAGCACTGACACACTGCACACCTTCTGTCCATGGAATGGTGGAGTGAGCACTGACACACTGCACACATTCTGTCCGTGGAATGGTGGAGCGAGCACTGACACACTGCACACCTTCTGTCCATGGAATGGTGGAGCACTGACACACTGCACACATTCTGTCGATAGAATGGTGGAGCGAGCACTGACACACTGCACACCTTTTGTCCGTGGAATGGTGGAGCGAGCACTGACACAATGCACACCTTCTGTCCGTGGAATGGTGGAGCGAGCACTGACACACTGCACACCTTCTGTCCATGGAATGGTGGAGCACTGACACACTGCACACCTTCTGTCCGTGGAATGGTGGAGCGAGCACTGACACACTGCACACCTTCTGTCCATGGAATGGTGGAGCACTGACACACTGCACACCTTCTGTCCGTGGAATGGTGCAGCGAGCACTGACACACTGCACACCTTCTGTCCGTGGAATGGTGGAGCACTGACACACTATACACCTTCTGTCCGTGGAATGGTGGAGTGATCACTGACACGCTGCCCACCTTCTGTCCGTGGAATGGTGGAGCACTGACACACTGCACACCTTCTGTCCGTGGAATGGTGGAGTGATCACTGACACACTGTACACCTTCTGTCCATGGAATGGTGGAGTGAGCACTGACACGCTGCACACAGTTCTGTCCGTGGAATGGTGGAGCACTGACACACTGCACACCTTCTGTCCGTGGAATGGTGGAGCACTGACACACTGCACACCTTCTGTCCATGGAATGGTGGAGTGAGCACTGACACACTGCACACCTTCTGTCCGTGGAATGGTGGAGTGAGCACTGACACACTGCACACCTTCTGTCCGTGGAATGGTGGAGCACTGACACACTGCACACCTTCTGTCCGTGGAATGGTGGAGCGAGCACTGACACACTGCACACCTTCTGTCCGTGGAATGGTGGAGCACTGACACACTGCAAACCTTGTGTCCGTGGAATGGTGGAGTGAGCACTGACACAATGCACACCTTCTGTCCATGGAATGGTGGAGTGAATACTGACACACTGCACACCTTCTGTCCGTGGAATGGTGGAGTGAGCACTGACACACTGCACACCTTCTGTCCGTGGAATGGTGGAGCGAGCACTGACACACTGCACATCTTCTGTCCGTGGAATGGTGGAGTGAGCACTGACACACTGCACACCTTCTGTCCGTGGAATGGTGGAGCGAGCACTGACACAATGCACATCTTCTGTCCTTGGAATGGTGGAGCGAGCACTGACACAATGCACATCTTCTGTCCGTGGAATGGTGGAGCGAGCACTGACACACTGCACACCTTGTGTCCGTGGAATGGTGGAGCGAGCACTGACACACTGCACACCTTCTGTCCGTGGAATGGTGGAGCACTGACACACTGCACACCTTCTGTCCGTGGAATGGTGGAACGAGCACTGACACACTGCACACCTTCTGATCGTGGAATGGTGGAGCGAGCACTGACACACTGCACACCTTCTGTCCGTGGAATGGTGGAGCACTGACACACTGCACACCTTCTGTCCATGGAATGGTGGAGCACTGACACACTGCACACCTTCTGTCCGTGGAATGGTGGAGTGAGCACTGACACACTGCACAACTTCTGTCCGTGGAATGGTGGAGTGAGCACTGACACACTACACACCTTGTGTCCGTGGAATGGTGGAGTGACCACTAACACACTGCACACCTTCTGTCCGTGGAATGGTGGAGCACTGACACACTGCACACCTTCTGTCCGTGAAATGGTGGAGTGAGCACTGACACACTGCACACCTTCTGACCGTGGAATGGTGTAGTGAGCACTGACACACTACACACCTTCTGTCCGTGGAATGGTGGAGCACTGACACACTGCACACCTTTTGTCCGTGGAATGGTGGAGCGAGCACTGACACACTGCACGCCTTCTGTCCGTGGAATGATGGAGCGAGCACTGACACACTGCACACCTTCTGTCCGTGGAATGGTGGAGCGAGCACTGACACACTGCAAACCTTCTGTCCGTGGAATGATGGAGCGAGCACTGACACACTGCACATCTTCTGTCCGTGGAATGGTTGAGCACTGACACACTGCACACCTTCTGTCCGTGGAATGGTGGAGTGAGCACTGACACACTGCACACCTTCTGTCCGTGGAATGGTGGAGCACTGACACACTGCACACCTTCTGTCCGTGGAATGGTGGAGCGAGCACAGATACACTGCACACCTTCTGTCCGTGGAATGGTGGAGTGAGCACTGACACACTGCACACCTTCTGTCCGTGGAATGGTGGAGCACTGACACACTGCACACCTTCTGTCCGTGGAATGGTGGAGCACTGACACACTGCACACCTTCTGTCCGTGGAATGGTGGAGCGAGCACTGACACACTGCACACCTTCTGTCCGTGGAATGGTGGAGCACTGACACACTGCACACCTTCTGTCCGTGGAATGGTGGAGCACTGACACACTGCACACCTTCTGTCCGTGGAATGGTGGAGTGAGCACTGACACACTGCACACCTTCTGTCCGTGGAATGGTGGAGCACTGACACACTGCACACCGACTGTCCATGGAATGGTGGAGTGAGCACTGACACACTGCACACCTTCTGTCCGTGGAATGGTGGAGTGAGCACTGACACACTGCACACCTTCTGTCCGTGGAATGGTGGAGTGAGCACTGACACACTGCACACCTTCTGTCCGTGGAATGGTGGAGTGAGCACTGACACACTGCACACCTTCTGTCCGTGGAATGGTGGAGCGAGCACTGACACAATGCACATCTTCTGTCCGTGGAATGGTGGAGCGAGCACTGACACAATGCACATCTTCTGTCCTTGGAATGGTGGAGCGAGCACTGACACAATGCACATCTTCTGTCCGTGGAATGGTGGAGCGAGCACTGACACACTGCACACCTTCTGTCCGTGGAATGGTGGAGGACTGACACACTGCACACCTTCTGTCCGTGGAATGGTGGAACGAGCACTGACACACTGCGCACCTTCTGTCCGTGGAATGGTGGAGTGAGCACTGACACACTGCACACCTTCTGTCCGTGGAATGGTGGAGTGAGCACTGATACACTGCACATCTTCTGTCCGTGGAATGGTGGAGCGAGCACTGACACACTGCACACCTTCTGTCCATGGAATGGTGGAGTGAACACTGACACACTGCACACCTTCTGTCCGTGGAATGGTGGAGTGAGCACTGACACACTGCACACCTTCTGTCCGTGGAATGGTGGAGTGAGCACTGACACACTGCACACCTTCTGTCCATGGAATGGTGGAGCACTGACACACTGCACACTTTCTGTCCGTGGAATGATGGAGCGAGCACTGACACACTGCACAACTTCTGTCCATGGAATGGTGGAGCACTGACACACTGCACACCTTATGTCCATGGAATGGTGGAGTGAGCACTGACACACTGCACACCTTCTGTCCGTTGAATGGTGGAGCGAGCACTGACACAATGCACACCTTCTGTCCGTGGAATGGTGGAGCGAGCACTGACACACTGCACACCTTCTGTCCGTGGAATGGTGGAGCACTGGCACACTGCACACCTTCTGTCCGTGGAATGGTGGAGCGAGCACTGACACACTGCACACCTTCTGTCCGTGGAATGGTGGAGCGAGCACTGACACACTGCACACCTTCTGTCCGTGGAATGGTGGAGCACTGACACACTGCACACCTTCTGTCCATGGAATGGTGGAGCGAGCACTGACACACTGCACACCTTCTCCTCCGTGGAATGGTGGAGTGAGCACTGACACACTGCACACCTTCTGTCCGTGGAATGGTGGAGTGAGCACGGACACACTGCACACCTTGTGTTCGTGGAATGGTGGAGTGAGCACTGACACACTGCACACCTTCTGTCCGTGGAATGTTGGAGCACTGACACACTGCGCACCTTCTGTCCGTGGAATGGTGGAGTGAGCACTGACACACTGCACACCTTCTGTCCGTGGAATGGTGGAGCACTGACACACTGCACACCTTCTGTCCGTGGAATGGTGGAGTGAGCACTGACACACTGCACACCTTCTGTCCGTGGAATGGTGGAGCACTGACACACTGCACACCTTCTGTCTGTGGAATGGTGGAGTGAGCACTGACACACTGCACACCTTCTGTCCGTGGAATGGTGGATTGAGCACTGACACACTGCACACCTTCTGTGCGTGCAATGGTGGAGTGAGCACTGACACACTGCACACCTTCTGTCCGTGGAATGGTGGAGCTCTGACACACTGCACACCTTCTGTCCGTGGAATGGTGGAGCACTGACACACTGCATACCTTCTGTCCGTGGAATGGTGGAGCGAGCACGGACACACTGCACACCTTCTGTCCGTGGAATGGTGGAGCGAGCACTGACACACTGCACACCTTCTGTCCGTGGAATGGTGGAGCACTGACACACTGCACACCTTCTGTCCATGGAATGGTGGAGCGAGCACTGACACACTGCACACCTTCTCCTCCGTGGAATGGTGGAGTGAGCACTGACACACTGCACACCTTCTGTCCGTGGAATGGTGGAGTGAGCACGGACACACTGCACACCTTGTGTTCGTGGAATGGTGGAGTGAGCACTGACACACTGCACACCTTCTGTCCGTGGAATGTTGGAGCACTGACACACTGCGCACCTTCTGTCCGTGGAATGGTGGAGTGAGGACTGACACACTGCACACCTTCTGTCCGTGGAATGGTGGAGCACTGACACACTGCACACCTTCTGTCCGTGGAATGGTGGAGTGAGCACTGACACACTGCACACCTTCTGTCCGTGGAATGGTGGAGTGAGCACTGACACACTGCACACCTTCTGTCCGTGGAATGGTGGAGCACTGACACACTGCACACCTTCTGTCCGTGGAATGGTGGAGTGAGCACTGACACACTACACACCTCCTGTGCGTGGAATGGTGGAGTGAGCACTGACACACTGCACACCTTCTGTCCGTGGAATGGTGGAGCACTGACACACTGCACACCTTCTGTCCGTGGAATGGTGGAGTGAGCACTGACACACTGCACACCTTCTGTCCGTGGAATGATGGAGCACTGACACACTGCACACCTTCTGTCTGTGGAATGGTGGAGTGAGCACTGACACACTGCACACCTTCTGTCCGTGGAATGGTGGATTGAGCACTGACACACTGCACACCTTCTGTGCGTGCAATGGTGGAGTGAGCACTGACACACTGCACACCTTCTGTCCGTGGAATGGTGGAGCTCTGACACACTGCACACCTTCTGTCCGTGGAATGGTGGAGCACTGACACACTGCATACCTTCTGTCCGTGGAATGGTGGAGCGAGCACGGACACACTGCACACCTTATGTCCGTGGGATGGTGGAGTGAGCACTGACACACTGCACACCTTCTGTCCGTGGAATGTTGGAGCATTGACACACTGCACACCTTCTGTCCGTGGAATGGTGGAGCGAGCAATGACACACTGCACATCTTCTGTCCGTAGAATGGTGGAGCACTGACACACTGCACACCTTCTGTCCGTGGAATGGTGGAGTGAGCACTGACACACTACACACCTCCTGTCCGTGGAATGGTGGAGTGAGCACTGACACACTGCACACCTTCTGTCCGTGGAATGGTGGAGTGAGCACTGACACACTGCACACCTTCTGTCCGTGGAATGGTGGAGTGAGCACTGACACACTGCACACCTTCTGTCCGTGGAATGGTGGAGTGAGCACTGACACACTGCACACCTTCTGTCCGTGGAATGGTGGAGCGAGCACTGACACACTGCACACCTTCTGTCCGTGGAATGGTGGAGTGAGCACTGACACACTGCACACTTTCAGTGCGTGGAATGTTGGAGCACTGACACACTGCACACCTTCTGTCCGTGGAATGGTGGAGCACTGACACACTGCACACCTTCTGTCCGTGGAATGGTGGAGCACTGACACACTGCACACCTTCTGTCCGTGGAATGGTGGAGTGAGCACTGACACACTGCACACCTTCTGTCCGTGGAATGGTGGAGCACTGACACACTGCATACCTTCTGTCCGTGGAATGGTGGAGTGAGCACTGACACACTGCACACCTTCTGCCCGTGGAATAGTGGAGTGAGCACTGACACACTGCACACCTTCTGTCCGTGGAATGGTGGAGTGAGCACTGACACACTGCACACCTTCTGTCCGTGGAATGGTGGAGTGAGCACTGACACACTGCACACCTTCTGTCCGTGGAATGGTGGAGTGAGCACTGACACACTGCACACCTTCTGTCCGTGGAATGGTGGAGCGAGCACTGACACACTGCACACCTTCTGTCCGTGGAATGGTGGAGCACTGACACACTGCACACCTTCTGTCCGTGGAATGGTGGAGCACTGACACACTGCATACCTTCTGTCCGTGGAATGGTGGAGCGAGCACGGACACACTGCACACCTTATGTCCGTGGGATGGTGGAGTGAGCACTGACACACTGCACACCTTCTGTCCGTGGAATGTTGGAGCATTGACACACTGCACACCTTCTGTCCGTGGAATGGTGGAGCGAGCAATGACACACTGCACACCTTCTGTCCGTGGAATGGTGGAGCACTGACACACTGCACACCTTCTGTCCGTGGAATGGTGGAGTGAGCACTGACACACTACACACCTCCTGTCCGTGGAATGGTGGATTGAGCACTGACACACTGCACACCTTCTGTCCGTGGAATGGTGGAGTGAGCACTGACACACTGCACACCTTCTGTCCGTGGAATGGTGGAGTGAGCACTGACACACTGCACACCTTCTGTCCGTGGAATGGTGGAGTGAGCACTGACACACTGCACACCTTCTGTCCGTGGAATGGTGGAGCGAGCACTGACACACTGCACACCTTCTGTCCGTGGAATGGTGGAGTGAGCACTGACACACTGCACACTTTCTGTGCGTGGAATGTTGGAGCACTGACACACTGCACACCTTCTGTCCGTGGAATGGTGGAGCACTGACACACTGCACACCTTCTGTCCGTGGAATGGTGGAATGAGCACTGACACACTGCACACCTTCTGTCCGTGGAATGGTGGAGCACTGACACACTGCACACCTTCTGTCCGTGGAATGGTGGAGCACTGACACACTGCACACCTTCTGTCCGTGGAATGGTGGAGTGAGCACTGACACACTGCACACCTTCTGTCCGTGGAATGGTGGAGCACTGACACACTGCATACCTTCTGTCCGTGGAATGGTGGAGTGAGCACTGACACACTGCACACCTTCTGCCCGTGGAATAGTGGAGTGAGCACTGACACACTGCACACCTTCTGTCCGTGGAATGGTGGAGTGAGCACTGACACACTGCACACCTTCTGTCCGTGGAATGGTGGAGTGAGCACTGACACACTGCACACCTTCTGTCCGTGGAATGGTGGAGTGAGCACTGACACACTGCACACCTTCTGTCCGTGGAATGGTGGAGCGAGCACTGACACACTGCACACCTTCTGTCCGTGGAATGGTGGAGCACTGACACACTGCACACCTTCTGTCCGTGGAATGGTGGAGCACTGACACACTGCATACCTTCTGTCCGTGGAATGGTGGAGTGAGCACTGACACACTGCACACCATCTGTCCGTGGAATGGTGGAGCGAGCACTGACACACTGCACACCTTCTGTCCGTGGAATGGTGGAGCGAGCACTGACACACTGCACACCTTCTGTCCGTGGAATGGTGGAGTGAGCACTGACACACTGCACACCTTCTGTCCGTGGAATGGTGGAGTGAGCACTGACACACTGCACACCGTCTGTCCGTGGAGTGGTGGAACACTGCCACACTGCACACCTTCTGTCCATGGAATGGTGGAGTAAACACTGACACACTTCAAACCTTCTGTCCGTGGAATGGTGGAGTGAGCACTGACACACTGCACACCTTCTGTCCGTGGAATGGTGGAGCGAGCACTGACACACTGCACACCTTCTGTCCGTGGAATGGTGGAGCACTGACACACTGCGCAAATTCTGTCCGTGGAATGGTGGAGCACTGACACACTGCACACCTTCTGTCTGTGGAATGGTGGAGTGAGCACTGACACACTGCACACCTTCTGTCCGTGGAATGGTGGATTGAGCACTGACACACTGCACACCTTCTGTGCGTGCAATGGTGGAGTGAGCACTGACACACTGCACACCTTCTGTCCGTGGAATGGTGGAGCTCTGACACACTGCACACCTTCTGTCCGTGGAATGGTGGAGCACTGACACACTGCATACCTTCTGTCCGTGGAATGGTGGAGCGAGCACGGACACACTGCACACCTTCTGTCCGTGGAATGGTGGAGCGAGCACTGACACACTGCACACCTTCTGTCCGTGGAATGGTGGAGCACTGACACACTGCACACCTTCTGTCCATGGAATGGTGGAGCGAGCACTGACACACTGCACACCTTCTCCTCCGTGGAATGGTGGAGTGAGCACTGACACACTGCACACCTTCTGTCCGTGGAATGGTGGAGTGAGCACGGACACACTGCACACCTTGTGTTCGTGGAATGGTGGAGTGAGCACTGACACACTGCACACCTTCTGTCCGTGGAATGTTGGAGCACTGACACACTGCGCACCTTCTGTCCGTGGAATGGTGGAGTGAGCACTGACACACTGCACACCTTCTGTCCGTGGAATGGTGGAGCACTGACACACTGCACACCTTCTGTCCGTGGAATGGTGGAGTGAGCACTGACACACTGCACACCTTCTGTCCGTGGAATGGTGGAGTGAGCACTGACACACTGCACACCTTCTGTCCGTGGAATGGTGGAGCACTGACACACTGCACACCTTCTGTCCGTGGAATGGTGGAGTGAGCACTGACACACTACACACCTCCTGTGCGTGGAATGGTGGAGTGAGCACTGACACACTGCACACCTTCTGTCCGTGGAATGGTGGAGCACTGACACACTGCACACCTTCTGTCCGTGGAATGGTGGAGTGAGCACTGACACACTGCACACCTTCTGTCCGTGGAATGATGGAGCACTGACACACTGCACACCTTCTGTCTGTGGAATGGTGGAGTGAGCACTGACACACTGCACACCTTCTGTGCGTGCAATGGTGGAGTGAGCACTGACACACTGCACACCTTCTGTCCGTGGAATGGTGGAGCTCTGACACACTGCACACCTTCTGTCCGTGGAATGGTGGAGCACTGACACACTGCATACCTTCTGTCCGTGGAATGGTGGAGCGAGCACGGACACACTGTACACCTTATGTCCTTTGGATGTTGGAGTGAGCACTGACACACTGCACACCTTCTGTCCGTGGAATGTTGGAGCATTGACACACTGCACACCTTCTGTCCGTGGAATGGTGGAGCGAGCAATGACACACTGCACACCTTCTGTCCGTAGAATGGTGGAGCACTGACACACTGCACACCTTCTGTCCGTGGAATGGTGGAGTGAGCACTGACACACTACACACCTCCTGTCCGTGGAATGGTGGAGTGAGCACTGACACACTGCACACCTTCTGTCCGTGGAATGGTGGAGTGAGCACTGACACACTGCACACCTTCTGTCCGTGGAATGGTGGAGTGAGCACTGACACACTGCACACCTTCTGTCCGTGGAATGGTGGAGTGAGCACTGACACACTGCACACCTTCTGTCCGTGGAATGGTGGAGCGAGCACTGACACACTGCACACCTTCTGTCCGTGGAATGGTGGAGTGAGCACTGACACACTGCACACTTTCTGTGCGTGGAATGTTGGAGCACTGACACACTGCACACCTTCTGTCCGTGGAATGGTGGAGCACTGACACACTGCACACCTTCTGTCCGTGGAATGGTGGAGTGAGCACTGACACACTGCACACCTTCTGTCCGTGGAATGGTGGAGCACTGACACACTGCACACCTTCTGTCCGTGGAATGGTGGAGTGAGCACTGACACACTGCACACCTTCTGTCCGTGGAATGGTGGAGCGAGCACTGACACACTGCACACCTTCTGTCCGTGGAATGGTGGAGCACTGACACACTGCACACCTTCTGTCCGTGGAATGGTGGAGCACTGACACACTGCATACCTTCTGTCCGTGGAATGGTGGAGCGAGCACGGACACACTGCACACCTTATGTCCGTGGGATGGTGGAGTGAGCACTGACACACTGCACACCTTCTGTCCGTGGAATGTTGGAGCATTGACACACTGCACACCTTCTGTCCGTGGAATGGTGGAGCGAGCAATGACACACTGCACACCTTCTGTCCGTGGAATGGTGGAGCACTGACACACTGCACACCTTCTGTCCGTGGAATGGTGGAGTGAGCACTGACACACTACACACCTCCTGTCCGTGGAATGGTGGATTGAGCACTGACACACTGCACACCTTCTGTCCGTGGAATGGTGGAGTGAGCACTGACACACTGCACACCTTCTGTCCGTGGAATGGTGGAGTGAGCACTGACACACTGCACACCTTCTGTCCGTGGAATGGTGGAGTGAGCACTGACACACTGCACACCTTCTGTCCGTGGAATGGTGGAGCGAGCACTGACACACTGCACACCTTCTGTCCGTGGAATGGTGGAGTGAGCACTGACACACTGCACACTTTCTGTGCGTGGAATGTTGGAGCACTGACACACTGCACACCTTCTGTCCGTGGAATGGTGGAGTGAGCACTGACACACTGCACACTTTCTGTGCGTGGAATGGTGGAGCACTGACACACTGCACACCTTCTGTCCGTGGAATGGTGGAATGAGCACTGACACACTGCACACCTTCTGTCCGTGGAATGGTGGAGCACTGACACACTGCACACCTTCTGTCCGTGGAATGGTGGAGCACTGACACACTGCACACCTTCTGTCCGTGGAATGGTGGAGTGAGCACTGACACACTGCACACCTTCTGTCCGTGGAATGGTGGAGCACTGACACACTGCATACCTTCTGTCCGTGGAATGGTGGAGTGAGCACTGACACACTGCACACCTTCTGCCCGTGGAATAGTGGAGTGAGCACTGACACACTGCACACCTTCTGTCCGTGGAATGGTGGAGTGAGCACTGACACACTGCACACCTTCTGTCCGTGGAATGGTGGAGTGAGCACTGACACACTGCACACCTTCTGTCCGTGGAATGGTGGAGTGAGCACTGACACACTGCACACCTTCTGTCCGTGGAATGGTGGAGCGAGCACTGACACACTGCACACCTTCTGTCCGTGGAATGGTGGAGCACTGACACACTGCACACCTTCTGTCCGTGGAATGGTGGAGCACTGACACACTGCATACCTTCTGTCCGTGGAATGGTGGAGTGAGCACTGACACACTGCACACCTTCTGTCCGTGGAATGGTGGAGCGAGCACTGACACACTGCACACCTTCTGTCCGTGGAATGGTGGAGCGAGCACTGACACACTGCACACCTTCTGTCCGTGGAATGGTGGAGTGAGCACTGACACACTGCACACCTTCTGTCCGTGGAATGGTGGAGTGAGCACTGACACACTGCACACCGTCTGTCCGTGGAGTGGTGGAACACTGCCACACTGCACACCTTCTGTCCATGGAATGGTGGAGTAAACACTGACACACTTCAAACCTTCTGTCCGTGGAATGGTGGAGTGAGCACTGACACACTGCACACCTTCTGTCCGTGGAATGGTGGAGCGAGCACTGACACACTGCACACCTTCTGTCCGTGGAATGGTGGAGCACTGACACACTGCGCAAATTCTGTCCGTGGAATGGTGGAGCACTGACACACTGCACACCTTCTGTCCGTGGAATGGTGGAGTGAGCACTGACACACTGCGCAAATTCTGTCCGTGGAATGGTGGAGCACTGACACACTGCACACCTTCTGTCCGTGGAATGGTGGAGTGAGCACTGACACACTGCGCAAATTCTGTCCGTGGAATGGTGGAGCACTGACACACTGCACACATTTTGTGCATAGAATGCTGGAGCGAGCACTGACACACTGCACACCTTCTTTCCGTGGAATGGTGGAGTGAGCACTGACACACTGCACACCTTCTGTCCGTGGAATGGTGGAGTGAGCACTGACACCTTGTCGTAAACGGAAGAGTGACAATAATATGATAGAATTTTAAATTCCGTTTGAAGTGATTTAGTTACATCCGAAACTAGGATTTTAAAACGAAACAAAGCAAACTACGTAGGTATGAGAGGCGAGTTGGCTGAGGTAATATCGATTGTGAAGCTACATTCTGACAGTAAACATGCAATGGCTAGCATTTAAAAAATTAATACATAATTTACAACAAATGTACATTACTTTAGCCCTCAAAAACCCCACAATACTCCAACAAAATCATAATATAATCAAGGAGAGTCACCATGGTGTTATGAAAGGGAAATTATGTTTGACAAATTTGCTGGAGTTCTTTGAGGATGTAACAAGCAGGTTAAGGGGAATGAGCAGATGTAGTATATTTGGAGACTACAAAATACTGTCGCGCAGATGGACCTGGGAGATCTTGTACAGGATACACAAAAAGTTAGAATGCAGGTACAGCAAGTAAATAGGAAGGCAAATAGAAGACATTGGTGAGACCACAACTGGAGTCCCAGGTTTGGTCTCCTTATTTAAGGAGGGATATACTTGCATTGGAGACAGTTCAGAGAAGGTTCACTCGGTTGATTCCTGAGATGAAATGGTTGTTTTATGAAGAAAGCTTGAACAGTTTGGGCCTTTCCTCTTTGGAGTTTATAAGAATGAGAGGCGATCTTATTAAAACATATAAGATTCTGAGAGGGCTTGACGGGATAGATGCAGAGATGATGTTTCCCCTCGTGGGGGAATCTCGAACTATGGGGCATAGTTTCAGAATAAGGGGTCGCCCATTTAAAACGGAGATGAGGAGGGATTTTTTCTCTCAGAGGGTCATCAATCTTTGGAATTCTCTAGTCCAGAGGGCTGTGGATGGTCAGTCATTGATTATATTCAAGACAGAGGTCGATAAATGTTTGGGAAGTGAGGGAATTAAGAGATTAGTGGATAGTGCAGGAAGGTGGAGTTGAGGTAGAATACAGTCATCAGCCAGAATGGCGGAGCAGGCTCGAAGGGCCAAATGGCCGAACCCAGCTCCTATTTCTTATGTTCTTGAACTGCTACTGAACATATTAAATCAATATTACGTGACAAAATATAAAAACCACACGCTTGTCTAAGCCCCTCCATGGCCTCACTCCCAACCAGGCTCTGCACTCGCCCCAGCCTTCTCTCTTTATATTCCCTCCCAAACACTCTGTACCTCGAAGCCCGGCCTTTTGTGCATCCCACACCTTCATCCACCTTTGATGAGGGAGCCTTCAGCTGCCTTGTTGCTACTCTCTGAAACTCTCTCACATCCTCTCTCTGCACCTTCTCAAAGCCCATCACAACAACTAAGATTCCAATCACCCTTCCAATCTCATCCTCCTCAGGTCACCACCGGTCTGCGAAAAGCCTTGTGATGTTCCATTACATTAAAGCCACAATAAAATGCAAGTTGTGATCAGAGAGCACAAGAAACTATTCGGGGTTCATTTGAACCTAAGTGATGAGGCGGAAGCCCACAGGATCGGGTGGAACGCCAGTTTTACACCCGCTCAATATTACTCTCTATTGACTTCCATGGATAGTGAAATCGGGCGGGATAAAAAGCAACGTTCCTCCCGATCCCGCCAGGTTGCTGACTGCTGAGTTCGGTTCAAATACCTCCCTTTGTCTTGGTCTGTACCATCGGAATTCAGTCCACGTCCACAGTCCCTTCCCAGGGGTTCAGGATGCCGGCTGATTATTAGCTCAATAGGTCCAGACTTGCGATGCTGTAGAAGGGTGTGAGCTTCACTCAGAGTCAGATTGTGGGTATTTGTCGCGTTAATTTTTAAAATCTGATCACCAGACCTACAGCAAAAGATAAAATACAAATGCAAAGTTTCACATATTTAACTAAAGGGTGATATATTTGTGTCCAGACCTGTATAAATATAAGGTACAGACAGCTAATGGGGCCGCTGAGCACAGAGAAACATAAAGTGAGGGTAATACAATGGCCCATTGACTGATAATCCCAATGGGTCCCGTCCTCTCCAAGAGCAGGATGCAGCCTAAAGCTGTGAGCCCGTCAGGGGAGAGATGGAATGAAGGTGAGAGACGGACACTAAGTCGTAGTGTGCTTTGTCCCAGGCTGCTCACATGTGACTCTGACCCGTCCCAACACAACAGTTGCAGAGGTCTGGGAATCACTTACATTTCCTCTCTGTTTGGTTACAGGATGGGGAAAGGCAGAGGGAGATCCCAAAACAAAAGGGAAGAGGAAATAGCAAGAGAAGCTCCAAGTAAGCACGGTCTCGCTCACTGGCCATAGATATATTGATGGGGAAATCACCGACTGTGACATGTCCCCATCTCCCATTCATTGCAATGGACAGAATGTTCAGGGCAGCAGCCTGCGATATCCTGATACGGCAACGCAAACTGGGAACAATGTCCCCAAAGCACCACAATAATACATCAAATCTGTATCATGGACTCGTAGTGATGTCATGAAGTGGTCGGCAGCCTCATCAGCACAGTCTGGGCTCTATTTGACCTTTTGGGATCGAATCGGCCTCAGTGAAATCTGGCGGCCAAGCTGTGGGGCGTTAAACAGGCATCAGGACTCAGCTTGCTGGATCGAAGCCTCAAGACCGGGCCGAGGCAGTCTACAGCAAAGTCAGTTCCATGTGGGGGGAGTCAGGATTGGGGATTGAGGGGCCCCAGGCAGCAATAGCCCAAATTATTCTCGGGGACAACGGAGGAGCAGGCTGCTCCACAAGAACCTGCACCAATGATGAGGCACATCTCCCATTCCGAGCCTCCCCTCACCCCCCTTGCAGGAGTCGGTGCTGGACATTCTTGGCAGAGATGTGGCTGAGCCCTTGGCCAGCAGCGGGGCTGAAAGGATACAAGATGTGGTATCCTCGTACATTATCCTCTTTCTGATATTCACCTCTTGCTTTCCAGACCTCCCATCGGCACAACTCCACCCTTGTGCCTTCCTCATTTCACACACCCATTAAGAGGCAGCCTGCCCAGCCAATGGGTCAACAAAAAGAGGCAGCCTGTCCAGCCAATGGGTCAACAAGAAGAGGCAGCCTGTCCAGCCAATGGGTCAACAAGAAGAGACAGCCTGCCCAGCCAATGGGTCAACAAGAAGAGGCAGCCTGCCCAGCCGGTGGGTCAACAAGAAGAGACAGCCTGCCCAGCCGGTGGGTCAACAAGAAGAGGCAGCCTGCCCAGCCGGTGGGTCAACAAGAAGAGGCAGCCTGCCCAGCTGGTGGGTCAACAAGAAAAGGCAACTTGCCTAGTCAATAGGCCAACAAGAAGAGGCAGCCTGCCCAGCCAATGGGTCAACAAGAAGAGGCAGCCTGCCCAGTCAATGGGCCAACAAGAAGAGGCAGCCTGCCCAGTCAATGGGCCAACAAGAAGAGGCAGCCTGCCCAGCCAATGGGTCAACAAGAAGAGACAGCCTGCCCAGCCAGTGGGTCAACAAGAAGAGGCAGCCTGCCCAGCCAATGGGTCAACAAGAAGAGGCAGCCTGCCCAGTCAATGGGTCAACAAGAAGAGGCAGCCTGCCCAGTCAATGGGCCAACAAGAAGAGGCAGCCTGCCCAGTCAATGGGCCAACAAGAAGAGGCAGCCTGCCCAGCCAATGGGTCAACAAGAAGAGACAGCCTGCCCAGCCAGTGGGTCAACAAGAAGAGGCAGCCTGCCCAGCCAATGGGTCAACAAGAAGAGGCAGCCTGCCCAGCCAATGGGTCAACAAGAAGAGGCAGCCTGCCCAGTCAATGGGCCAACAAGAAGAGGCAGCCTGCCCAGCCAATGGGTCAACAAGAAGAGGCAGCCTGCCCAGCCAATGGGTCAACAAGAAGAGGCAGCCTGCCCAGCCAATGGGTCAACAAGAAGAGGCAGCCTGCCCAGCCAATGGGTCAACAAGAAGAGACAGCCTGCCCAGCCAATGGGTCAACAAGAAGAGGCAGCCTGCCCAGCCAATGGGTCAACAAGAAGAGACAGCCTGCCCAGCCAATGGGTCAACAAGAAGAGGTAGCCTGCCAAGCCAATGGGTCAACAAGAAGAGGCAGCCTGCCCAGCCAATGGGTCAACAAGAAGAGGCAGCCTGCCCAGCCGGTGGGTCAACAAGCAGAGGCAGCCTGCCCAGCCAATGGGTCAACAAGAAGAGGCAGCCTGCCCAGCCGGTGGGTCAACAAGAAGAGGTAGCCTGCCCAGCCAATGGGTCAACAAGAAGAGACAGCCTGCCCAGCCAATGGGTCAACAAGAAGAGGCAACCTGCCCAGCCGGTGGGTCAACAAGAAGAGGCAGCCTGCCCAGCCAATGGGTCAACAAGAAGAGGCAGCCTGCCCAGCCAATGGGTCAACAAGAAGAGGCAGCCTGCCCAGCCAATGGGTCAACAGGAAGAGACAGCCTGCCCAGCCAATGGGTCAACAAGAAGAGACAGCCTGCCCAGCCAATGGGTCAACAAGAAGAGACAGCCTGCCCAGCCAATGGGTCAACAAGAAGAGACAGCCTGCCCAGCCAATGGGTCAACAAGAAGAGACAGCCTGCCCAGCCAATGGGTCAACATGAAGAGACAGCCTGCCCAGCCGGTGGGTCAACAAGAAGAGGCAGCCTGCCCAGCCGGTGGGTCAACAAGAAGAGGTAGCCTGCCCAGCCAGTGGCACCACAGGTGTTTGATTCCATCCCAAGTATCCGACCACAAAGGGATGCATCCTTCTGTCTGATTCCTCGTGTTCAGCTTCCTCCTTTTCTGCGTCTTCCTCTTCCCCCTGCAAGCAGCTGATGTAAACGTGAAAAAGCAGCAGAAAACGCTGGAAATATTCAGTTGGTCAGGCAGCATGTCGACCTGAGATGTGAACTCTGGTTTTCTCTCCACAGATGTTGCGTGACCTGCTGAGTATTTGCAGCATGTTCTGCCTTCTCAAAGGCCTTTAGTTACCATCTGAGCCCTTGCAAACATCCAGTAGCACTCCCTACACTTCAAAAACATTTCACATCTATTATAGCAAGCCACCACTTCAATAAAATGAAAAAAAAACAGTCCAAACCATTAAATACAAACTTACCTGAATGGTGTGTGTGTCCTTCAGAAGCTGCAGACATCTCCACGGTCAGCCTGCTTGTAATCGAGGTTAACCTGGTGTGCTCAGGACCCAGCGTTGAGTTCAGCGCGAGGGTCAACATTTGGGTTGGTGAGATACATCACTAACCTCACTCATACTGTCACTACCCATCCAGATACATCACTGACCTCATTCATACTGTCAGTACCATCCAGATACATCACTGACCTCACTCATACTGTCACAACCCATCCAGATACATCACTGATCTCACTCATACTGTCACAACCCATTCAGATACATCACTGACATCACTCAAACTGTCACACCACATCCAGATACATCACTGACCTCACTCATACTGTCACTACCCATCCAGATACATCACTGATCTCACTCATACTGTCACTACACATCCAGATACATCACTGACCTCACTCATACTGTCACTACCCATCCAGATACATCACTGATCTCACTCATACTGTCACTACCCATCCAGATACATCACTGACCTCACTCATACTATCACTACCCATCCAGATACATCACTGACCTCACTCATACTGTCACTACCATCCAGATACATCACTGACCTCACTCATACTGTCACTACCAACCAGATACATCACTGACCTCACTCATACCCTGGAGTATTGTGTACAGTTTTGGTCTCCTAACCTGAGGAAGGACATTCTTGCTATTGAGGGAGTGCAGCGAAGGTTCACCAGACTGATTCCCAGGATGGCGGGACTGACCTATCAAGAAAGACTGGATCAACTGGGCTTGTATTCACTGGAGTTCAGAAGAATGAGAGGGGACCTCATAGAAACATATAAAATTCTGACGGGGTTAGACAGGTTAGATGCAGGAAGAATGTTCCCAATGTTGGGGAAGTCCAGAACCAGGGGTCACAGTCTAAGGATAAGGGGTAAGCCATTTAGGACCGAGATGCGGAGGAACTTCTTCACCCAGAGAGTGGTGAACCTGTGGAATTCTCTACCACAGAAAGTTGTTGAGGCCAATTCACTAAATATATTCAAAAAGGAGTTAGATGAGGTCCTTACTGCTAGGGGGATCAAGGGGTATGGCGAGAAAGCAGGAATGGGGTACTGAAGTTGAATGTTCAGCCATGAACTCATTGAATGGCGGTGCAGGCTAGAAGGGCCGAATGGCCTACTCCTGCACCTATTTTCTATGTTTCTATGTTTCTATACTGTCACTACCCATCCAGATACATCACTGACCTCACTCATACTGTCACTACCAATCCAGGTACATCACTGACCTCACTCATACTGTCACTACCCATCCAGATACATCACTGACCTCACTCATACTGTCACACCACATCCAGATACATCACTGACCTCACTCATACTGTCACTACCCATCCAGATACATCACTGATCTCACTCATACTGTCACTACCATCCAGATACATCACTGACCTCACTCATACTGTCACGACGATCCAGATATATCACTGACCTCGCTCATACTGTCACTACCCATCCAGATACATCACTGATCTCACTCATACTGTCACGACCATCCAGATATATCACTGACCTCACTCATACTGTCACTACCATCCAGATACATCACTGACCTCACTCATACTGTCACTACCCATCCAGGTAGATCACTGATCTCACTCATACTGTCACTACCCATCCAGATACATCACTGACCTCACTCATACTGTCACTACCCATCCAGATACATCACTGATCTCACTCATACTGTCACTACACATCCAGATACATCACTGAACTCACTCATACTTTCACTACCCATCCAGATACATCACTGACCTCACTCATACTGTCACTACCATCCAGATACATCACTGATCTCACTCATACTGTCACTACCCATCCAGGTATATCACTGATCTCACTCATACTGTCACTACCATCCAGATACATCACTGACCTCACTCATACTGTCACTACCCATCCAGGTACATCACTGACCTCACTCATACTGTCACTACCCATCCAGGTACATCACTGACCTCACTCATACTGTCATTACCATCCACATACGTCACTGACCTCAATCATACTGTCACTACCATCCAGATACATCACTGACCTCACTCATACTGTCACTACCATCCAGATACATCACTGACCTCACTCATACTGTCACTACCCATCCAGGTAGATCACTGATCTCACTCATACTGTCACTACCCATCCAGATACATCACTGACCTCACTCATACTGTCACTACCCATCCAGATACATCACTGATCTCACTCATACTGTCACTACCCATCCAGATACATCACTGAACTCACTCATACTTTCACTACCCATCCAGATACATCACTGACCTCACTCATACTGTCACTACCATCCAGATACATCACTGATCTCACTCATACTGTCACTAACATCCAGATACGTCACTGACCTCACTCATACTGTCACTAACCATCCAGATACATCACTGACCTCACTCATACTGTCACTACCCATCCAGATACATCACTGACCTCACTCATACTGTCACTACCCATCCAGATACATCACTGTCCATACTCATACTGTCACTACCCATCCAGGTACATCACTGACCTCACTCATACTGTCACTACCATCCAGATACATCACTGACCTCACTCATACTGTCATTACCCATCCAGATACATCACTGATCTCACTCATACTGTCACTACCATCCAGATACATCACTGACCTCACTCATACTGTCACGACCATCCAGATACATCACTGACCTCACTCATACTGTCACTACCATCCAGATACATCACTGACCTCACTCATACTGTCACTACCATCCAGATACATCACTGACCTCACTCATACTGTAACTACCCATCCAGATACATCACTGATCTCACTCATACTGTCACTAACCATCCAGATACATCACTGATCTCACTAATACTGTCACTACCATCCGGATACATCACTGACCTCACTCATACTGTCACTACCCATCCAGGTACATCACTGATCTCACTCACACTGTCACTACCCATCCAGATACATCACTGACCTCACTCATACTGTCACTACCCATCCAGGTAGATCACTGACCTCACTCATACTGTCACTACCCATAAAGATATATCACTGACCTCACTCATACTATCACTACCCATCCAGATACATCACTGACCTCACTCATACTGTCACTACCATCCAGATACGTCACTGACCTCACTCATACTGTCACTACAATCCAGATACATCACTGACCTCACTCATACTGTCACTACCATCCATATACATCACTGACCTCACTCATACATTCACTACCCATCCAGATACATCACTGACCTCACTCATACTTTCACTACCATCCAGATACGTCACTGACCTCACTCATACTGTCACTACCCATCCAGATACATCACTGTCCTCACTCATACTGTCACTACCCATCCAGGTACATCACTGACCTCACTCATACTGTCACTACCATCCAGATACATCACTGACCTCATTCATACTGTCATTACCCATCCAGATACATCACTGATCTCACTCATACTGTCACTACCATCCAGATACATCACTGACCTCACTCATACTGTCACTACCATCCAGATACATCACTGACCTCACTCATACTGTCACTACCATCCAGATACATCACTGACCTCACTCATACTGTCACTACCATCCAGATACATCACTGACCTCACTCATACTGTAACTACCCATCCAGATACATCACTGCTCTCACTCATACTGTCACTACCCATCCAGATACATCACTGATCTCACTAATACTGTCACTACCATCCAGATACATCACTGACCTCACTCAAACTGTCACTACCATCCAGATACATCACTGACCTCACTCATACTGTCACTACCATCCAGGTACATCACTGACCTCACTGATACTGTCACTACCATCCAGATACATCACTGACCTCACTCATACTGTCACGACCATCCAGATATATCACTGACCTCACTCATACTGTCACTACCCATCCAGATACATCACTGATCTCACTCATACTGTCACTGCCCATCCAGATACATCACTGATCTCACTCATACTGTCACGACCATCCAGATATATCACTGACCTCACTCATACTGTCACTACCATCCAGATACATCACTGACCTCACTCATACTGTCACTACCCATCCAGGTAGATCACTGATCTCACTCACACTGTCACTACCCATCCAGATACATCACTGACCTCACTCATACTGTCACTACCCATCCAGATACATCACTGAACTCACTCATACTTTCACTACCCATCCAGATACATCACTGACCTCACTCATACTGTCACTACCATCCAGATACATCACTGATCTCACTCATACTGTCACTACCCATCCAGGTATATCACTGATCTCACTCATACTGTCACTACCATCCAGATACATCACTGACCTCACTCATACTGTCACTACCCATCCAGGTACATCACTGACCTCACTCATACTGTCACTACCCATCCAGGTACATCACTGACCTCACTCATACTGTCATTACCATCCACATACGTCACTGACCTCAATCATACTGTCACTACCATCCAGATACATCACTGACCTCACTCATACTGTCACTACCATCCAGATACATCACTGACCTCACTCATACTGTCACTACCCATCCAGGTAGATCACTGATCTCACTCATACTGTCACTACCCATCCAGATACATCACTGACCTCACTCATACTGTCACTACCCATCCAGATACATCACTGATCTCACTCATACTGTCACTACCCATCCAGATACATCACTGAACTCACTCATACTTTCACTACCCATCCAGATACATCACTGACCTCACTCATACTGTCACTACCATCCAGATACATCACTGATCTCACTCATACTGTCACTAACATCCAGATACGTCACTGACCTCACTCATACTGTCATTAACCATCCAGATACGTCACTGACCTCACTCATACTGTCACTACCCATCCAGATACATCACTGACCTCACTCATACTGTCACTACCCATCCAGATACATCACTGTCCTTACTCATACTGTCACTACCCATCCAGGTACATCACTGACCTCACTCATACTGTCACAACCATCCAGATACATCACTGAACTCACGCATACTGTCATTACCCATCCAGATACATCACTGATCTCACTCATACTGTCACTACCATCCAGATACATCACTGACCTCACTCATACTGTCACGACCATCCAGATACATCACTGACCTCACTCATACTGTCACTACCATCCAGATACATCACTGACCTCACTCATACTGTCACTACCATCCAGATACATCACTGACCTCACTCATACTGTAACTACCCATCCAGATACATCACTGATCTCACTCATACTGTCACTAACCATCCAGATACATCACTGATCTCACTAATACTGTCACTACCATCCAGATACATCACTGACCTCACTCATACTGTCACTACCCATCCAGGTACATCACTGATCTCACTCACACTGTCACTACCCATCCAGATACATCACTGACCTCACTCATACTGTCACTACCCATCCAGGTAGATCACTGACCTCACTCATACTGTCACTACCCATAAAGATATATCACTGACCTCACTCATACTATCACTACCCATCCAGATACATCACTGACCTCACTCATACTGTCACTACCATCCAGATACGTCACTGACCTCACTCATACTGTCACTACAATCCAGATACATCACTGACCTCACTCATACTGTCACTACCATCCAGATACATCACTGACCTCACTCATACTGTCACTACCATCCAGATACATCACTGACCTCACTCATACTGTCACTACCATCCAGATACATCACTGACCTCACTCATACTGTCACTACCATCCAGATACATCACTGACCTCACTCATACTGTAACTACCCATCCAGATACATCACTGCTCTCACTCATACTGTCACTACCCATCCAGATACATCACTGATCTCACTAATACTGTCACTACCATCCAGATACATCACTGACCTCACTCAAACTGTCACTACCATCCAGATACATCACTGACCTCACTCATACTGTCACTACCATCCAGGTACATCACTGACCTCACTGATACTGTCACTACCATCCAGATACATCACTGACCTCACTCATACTGTCACGACCATCCAGATATATCACTGACCTCACTCATACTGTCACTACCATCCAGATACATCACTGACCTCACTCATACTGTCACGACGATCCAGATATATCACTGACCTCGCTCATACTGTCACTACCCATCCAGGTACATCACTGACCTCACTCATACTGTCACTACCCATCCAGGTACATCACTGACCTCACTCATACTGTCATTACCATCCACATACGTCACTGACCTCAATCATACTGTCACTACCATCCAGATACATCACTGACCTCACTCATACTGTCACTACCATCCAGATACATCACTGACCTCACTCATACTGTCACTACCCATCCAGGTAGATCACTGATCTCACTCATACTGTCACTACCCATCCAGATACATCACTGACCTCACTCATACTGTCACTACCCATCCAGATACATCACTGATCTCACTCATACTGTCATTACCCATCCAGATACATCACTGAACTCACTCATACTTTCACTACCCATCCAGATACATCACTGACCTCACTCATACTGTCACTACCATCCAGATACATCACTGATCTCACTCATACTGTCACTAACATCCAGATACGTCACTGACCTCACTCATACTGTCATTAACCATCCAGATACATCACTGACCTCACTCATACTGTCACTACCCATCCAGATACATCACTGACCTCACTCATACTGTCACTACCCATCCAGATACATCACTGTCCTTACTCATACTGTCACTACCCATCCAGGTACATCACTGACCTCACTCATACTGTCACTACCATCCAGATACATCACTGACCTCACTCATACTGTCATTACCCATCCAGATACATCACTGATCTCACTCATACTGTCACTACCATCCAGATACATCACTGACCTCACTCATACTGTCACGACCATCCAGATACATCACTGACCTCACTCATACTGTCACTACCATCCAGATACATCACTGACCTCACTCATACTGTCACTACCATCCAGATACATCACTGACCTCACTCATACTGTAACTACCCATCCAGATACATCACTGATCTCACTCATACTGTCACTAACCATCCAGATACATCACTGATCTCACTAATACTGTCACTACCATCCAGATACATCACTGACCTCACTCACACTGTCACTACCCATCCAGATACATCACTGACCTCACTCATACTGTCACTACCCATCCAGGTAGATCACTGACCTCACTCATACTGTCACTACCCATAAAGATATATCACTGACCTCACTCATACTATCACTACCCATCCAGATACATCACTGACCTCACTCATACTGTCACTACCATCCAGATACGTCACTGACCTCACTCATACTGTCACTACAATGCAGATACATCACTGACCTCACTCATACTGTCACTACCATCCAGATACATCACTGACCTCACTCATACATTCACTACCCATCCAGATACATCACTGACCTCACTCATACTTTCACTACCATCCAGATACGTCACTGACCTCACTCATACTGTCACTACCCATCCAGATACATCACTGTCCTCACTCATACTGTCACTACCCATCCAGGTACATCACTGACCTCACTCATACTGTCACTACCATCCAGATACATCACTGACCTCACTCATACTGTCATTACCCATCCAGATACATCACTGATCTCACTCATACTGTCACTACCATCCAGATACATCACTGACCTCACTCATACTGTCACTACCATCCAGATACATCACTGACCTCACTCATACTGTCACTACCATCCAGATACATCACTGACCTCACTCATACTGTCACTACCATCCAGACACATCACTGACCTCAATCATACTGTCACTACCCATCCAGATACATCACTGACGTCACTCATACTGTCACTACCCATCCAGATACATCACTGACCTCACTCATATTGTCACAACCCATCCAGATACATCACTGACCTTACTCATACTGTCACTACACATCCAGATACATCACTGTCCTCACTCATACTGTCACTACCCATCCAGGTAGATCACTGACCTCACTCATACTGTCACTACCCATAAAGATATATCACTGACCTCACTCATACTATCACTACCCATCCAGATACATCACTGACCTCACTCATACTGTCACTACCATCCAGATACGTCAATGACCTCACTCATACTGTCACTACAATCCAGATACATCACTGATCTCACTCATACTGTCACTACCATCCAGATACATCACTGACCTCACTCATACTGTCACTACCATCCAGATACATCACTGACCTCACTCATACAGTCGCTACCCATCCAGATACATCACTGACCTCACTCATACTTTCACTACCATCCAGATACGTCACTGACCTCACTCATACTGTCACTACCATCCAGATACATCACTGACCTCACTCATACTGTCACTACCATCCAGATACATCACTGACCTCACTCATACTGTCACTACCATCCAGACACATCACTGACCTCAATCATACTGTCACTACCCATCCAGATACATCACTGACGTCACTCATACTGTCACTACCCATCCAGATACATCACTGACCTCACTCATATTGTCACAACCCATCCAGATACATCACTGACCTTACTCATACTGTCACTACACATCCAGATACATCACTGACCTCACTCATACCGTCACTATCCATCCAGATACATCACTGAACTCACTAATACTGTCACTACCCATCCAGATACATCACTGACCTCACTCATACTGTCACTACCCATCCAGATACATCACTGACCTCACTCATACTGTCACTACCCATTCAGATACATCACTGACCTCACTCATATTGTCACAACCCATCCAGATACATCACTGACCTTACTCATACTGTCACTACACATCCAGATACATCACTGACCTCACTCATACCGTCACTATCCATCCAGATACATCACTGAACTCACTAATACTGTCACTACCCATCCAGATACATCACTGACCTCACTCATACTGTCACTACCATCCAGATACATCACTGATCTCACTCATACTGTCACTACCCATCCAGGTATATCACTGATCTCACTCATACTGTCACTACCATCCAGATACATCACTGACCTCACTGATACTGTCACTACCCATCCAGGTACATCACTGACCTCACTCATACTGTCACTACCCATCCAGGTACATCACTGACCTCACTCATACTGTCATTACCATCCACATACGTCACTGACCTCAATCATACTGTCACTACCATCCAGATACATCACTGACCTCACTCATAATGTCACTACCATCCAGATACATCACTGGCCTCACTCATACTTTCACTACCATCCAGATACGTCACTGACCTCACTCATACTGTCACTACCCATCCAGATACATCACTGTCCTCACTCATACTGTCACTACCCATCCAGGTACATCACTGACCTCACTCATACTGTCACTACCATCCAGATACATCACTGACCTCACTCATACTGTCATTACCCATCCAGATACATCACTGATCTCACTCATACTGTCACTACCATCCAGATACATCACTGACCTCACTCATACTGTCACTACCATCCAGATACATCACTGACCTCACTCATACTGTCACTACCATCCAGATACATCACTGACCTCACTCATACTGTCACTACCATCCAGATACATCACTGACCTCACTCATACTGTAACTACCCATCCAGATACATTACTGATCTCACTCATACTGTCACTACCCATCCAGATACATCACTGATCTCACTAATACTGTCACTACCATCCAGATACATCACTGACCTCACTCATACTGTCACTACCCATCCAGGTAGATCACTGACCTCACTCATACTGTCACTACCCATAAAGATATATCACTGACCTCACTCATACTATCACTACCCATCCAGATACATCACTGACCTCACTCATACTGTCACTACCATCCAGATACGTCACTGACCTCACTCATACTGTCACTACAATCCAGATACATCACTGACCTCACTCATACTGTCACTACCATCCAGATACATCACTGACCTCACTCATACATTCACTACCCATCCAGATACATCACTGACCTCACTCATACTTTCACTACCATCCAGATACGTCACTGACCTCACTCATACTGTCACTACCCATCCAGATACATCACTGTCCTCACTCATACTTTCACTACCATCCAGATACGTCACTGACCTCACTCATACTGTCACTACCATCCAGATACATCACTGACCTCACTCATACTGTCACTACCATCCAGACACATCACTGACCTCAATCATACTGTCACTACCCATCCAGATACATCACTGACGTCACTCATACTGTCACTACCCATCCAGATACATCACTGACCTCACTCATATTGTCACAACCCATCCAGATACATCACTGACCTTACTCATACTGTCACTACACATCCAGATACATCACTGACCTCACTCATACCGTCACTATCCATCCAGATACATCACTGAACTCACTAATACTGTCACTACCCATCCAGATACATCACTGACCTCACTCATACTGTCACTACCCATTCAGATACATCACTGACCTCACTCGTATTGTCACAACCCATCCAGATACATCACTGACCTTACTCATACTGTCACTACACATCCAGATACATCACTGACCTCACTCATACCGTCACTATCCATCCAGATACATCACTGATCTCACTCATACTGTCACTACCCATCCAGGTATATCACTGATCTCACTCATACTGTCACTACCATCCAGATACATCACTGACCTCACTCATACTGTCACTACCATCCAGATACATCACTGACCTCACTCATACTGTCACTACCCATCCAGATACATCACTGACCTCACTCATACTGTAACTACCCATCCAGATACATCACTGATCTCACTCATACTGTCACTAACCATCCAGATACATCACTGATCTCACTAATACTGTCACTACCATCCAGATACATCACTGACCTCACTCATACTGTCACTACCCATCCAGGTACATCACTGATCTCACTCACACTGTCACTACCCATCCAGATACATCACTGACCTCACTCATACTGTCATTACCCATCCAGGTAGATCACTGACCTCACTCATACTGTCACTACCCATAAAGATATATCACTCACCTCACTCATACTATCACTACCCATCCAGATACATCACTGACCTCACTCATACTGTCACTACCATCCAGATACGTCACTGACCTCACTCATACTGTCACTACAATCCAGATACATCACTGACCTCACTCATACTGTCACTACCATCCAGATACATCACTGACCTCACTCATACATTCACTACCCATCCAGATACATCACTGACCTCACTCATACTTTCACTACCATCCAGATACGTCACTGACCTCACTCATACTGTCACTACCCATCCAGATACATCACTGTCCTCACTCATACTGTCACTACCCATCCAGGTACATCACTGACCTCACTCATACTGTCACTACCATCCAGATACATCACTGACCTCACTCATACTGTCATTACCCATCCAGATACATCACTGATCTCACTCATACTGTCACTACCATCCAGATACATCACTGACCTCACTCATACTGTCACTACCATCCAGATACATCACTGACCTCACTCATACTGTCACTACCATCCAGATACATCACTAACCTCACTCATACTGTCACTACCATCCAGATACATCACTGACCTCACTCATACTGTAACTACCCATCCAGATACATCACTGCTCTCACTCATACTGTCACTACCCATCCAGATACATCACTGATCTCACTAATACTGTCACTACCATCCAGATACATCACTGACCTCACTCATACTGTCACTACCCATCCAGGTACATCACTGATCTCACTCATACTGTCACTACCCATCCAGATACATCACTGACCTCACTCATACTGTCACTACCCATCCAGGTAGATCACTGACCTCACTCATACTGTCACTACCCATAAGATATATCACTGACCTCACTCATACTATCACTACCCATCCAGATACATCACTGACCTCACTCATACTGTCACTACCATCCAGATACGTCACTGACCTCACTCATACTGTCACGACCATCCAGATACGTCACTGAGCTCACTCATACTGTCACTACCATCCAGATACATCACTGATCTCACTCATACTGTCACTACCATCCAGATACATCACTGACCTCACTCATACTGTCACTACCATCCAGATACATCACTGACCTCATTCATACAGTCACTACCCATCCAGATACATCACTGACCTCACTCATACTTTCACTACCATCCAGATACGTCACTGACCTCACTCATACTGTCACTACCATCCAGATACATCACTGACCTCACTCATACTGTCACTACCATCCAGACACATCACTGACCTCACTTATACTGTCACTACCCATCCAGGTACATCACTGACGTCACTCATACTGTCACTACCCATCCAGATACATCACTGACCTCACTCATATTGTCACAACCCATCCAGATACATCACTGACCTTACTCATACTGTCACTACACATCCAGATCCATCACTGACCTCACTCATACCGTCACTATCCATCCAGATACATCACTGAACTCACTAATACTGTCACTACCCATCCAGATACATCACTGACCTCACTCATACTGTCACTACCCATCCAGATACATCACTGACCTCACTCATACTGTCACTACACATCCAGATACATCACTGACCTCACTCATACTGTCACTACCCATCCAGATACAACACTGTCCTCACTCATACTGTCACTACCCATCCAATACATCACTGACCTCACTCATACTGTCAAACCACATCCAGATACATCACTGACCTCACTCATACTGTCATTACCCATCCAGATACGTCACTGACCTCACTCATACTGTCACTACAATCCAGATACATCACTGACCTCACTCATACTGTCACTACCATCCAGATACATCACTGACCTCACTCATACATTCACTACCCATCCAGATACATCACTGACCTCACTCATACTTTCACTACCATCCAGATACGTCACTGACCTCACTCATACTGTCACTACCCATCCAGATACATCACTGTCCTCACTCAGACTGTCACTACCCATCCAGGTACATCACTGACCTCACTCATACTGTCACTACCATCCAGATACATCACTGACCTCACTCATACTGTCATTACCCATCCAGATACATCACTGATCTCACTCATACTGTCACTACCATCCAGATACATCACTGACCTCACTCATACTGTCACTACCATCCAGATACATCACTGACCTCACTCATACTGTCACTACCATCCAGATACATCACTGACCTCAGTCATACTGTCACTACCATCCAGATACATCACTGACCTCACTCATACTGTAACTACCCATCCAGATACATCACTGCTCTCACTCATACTGTCACTACCCATCCAGATACATCACTGATCTCACTAATACTGTCACTACCATCCAGATACATCACTGACCTCACTCATACTGTCACTACCCATCCAGGTACATCACTGATCTCACTCATACTGTCACTACCCATCCAGATACATCACTGACCTCAGTCATACTGTCACTACCCATCAGAGGTAGATCACTGACCTCACTCATACTGTCACTACCCATAAGATATATCACTGACCTCACTCATACTATCACTACCCATCCAGATACATCACTGACCTCACTCATACTGTCACTACCATCCAGATACGTCACTGACCTCACTCATACTGTCACGACCATCCAGATACGTCACTGAGCTCACTCATACTGTCACTACCATCCAGATACGTCACTGACCTCACTCATACTGTCACGACCATCCAGATACGTCACTGAGCTCACTCATACTGTCACTACCATCCAGATACATCACTGATCTCACTCATACTGTCACTACCATCCAGATACATCACTGACCTCACTCATACTGTCACTACCATCCAGATACATCACTGACCTCATTCATACAGTCACTACCCATCCAGATACATCACTGACCTCACTCATACTTTCACTACCATCCAGATACGTCACTGACCTCACTCATACTGTCACTACCATCCAGATACATCACTGACCTCACTCATACTGTCACTACCATCCAGACACATCACTGACCTCACTTATACTGTCACTACCCATCCAGGTACATCACTGACGTCACTCATACTGTCACTACCCATCCAGATACATCACTGACCTCACTCATATTGTCACAACCCATCCAGATACATCACTGACCTTACTCATACTGTCACTACACATCCAGATCCATCACTGACCTCACTCATACCGTCACTATCCATCCAGATACATCACTGAACTCACTAATACTGTCACTACCCATCCATATACATCACTGACCTCACTCATACTGTCACTACCCATCCAGATACATCACTGACCTCACTCATACTGTCACTACACATCCAGATACATCACTGACCTCACTCATACTGTCACTACCCATCCAGATACAACACTGTCCTCACTCATACTGTCACTACCCATCCAATACATCACTGACCTCACTCATACTGTCAAACCACATCCAGATACATCACTGACCTCACTCATACTGTCATTACCCATCCAGATACGTCACTGACCTCACTCATACTGTCACTACAATCCAGATACATCACTGACCTCACTCATACTGTCACTACCATCCAGATACATCACTGACCTCACTCATACATTCACTACCCATCCAGATACATCACTGACCTCACTCATACTTTCACTACCATCCAGATACGTCACTGACCTCACTCATACTGTCACTACCCATCCAGATACATCACTGTCCTCACTCATACTGTCACTACCCATCCAGGTACATCACTGACCTCACTCATACTGTCACTACCATCCAGATACATCACTGACCTCACTCATACTGTCATTACCCATCCAGATACATCACTGATCTCACTCATACTGTCACTACCATCCAGATACATCACTGACCTCACTCATACTGTCACTACCATCCAGATACATCACTGACCTCACTCATACTGTCACTACCATCCAGATACATCACTGACCTCAGTCATACTGTCACTACCATCCAGATACATCACTGACCTCACTCATACTGTAACTACCCATCCAGATACATCACTGCTCTCACTCATACTGTCACTACCCATCCAGATACATCACTGATCTCACTAATACTGTCACTACCATCCAGATACATCACTGACCTCACTCATACTGTCACTACCCATCCAGGTACATCACTGATCTCACTCATACTGTCACTACCCATCCAGATACATCACTGACCTCAGTCATACTGTCACTACCCATCCAGGTAGATCACTGACCTCACTCATACTGTCACTACCCATAAGATATATCACTGACCTCACTCATACTATCACTACCCATCCAGATACATCACTGACCTCACTCATACTGTCACTACCATCCAGATACGTCACTGACCTCACTCATACTGTCACGACCATCCAGATACGTCACTGAGCTCACTCATACTGTCACTACCATCCAGATACATCACTGATCTCACTCATACTGTCACTACCATCCAGATACATCACTGACCTCACTCATACTGTCACTACCATCCAGATACATCACTGACCTCATTCATACAGTCACTACCCATCCAGATACATCACTGACCTCACTCATACTTTCACTACCATCCAAATACGTCACTGACCTCACTCATACTGTCACTACCATCCAGATACATCACTGACCTCACTCATACTGTCACTACCATCCAGACACATCACTGACCTCACTTATACTGTCACTACCCATCCAGGTACATCACTGACGTCACTCATACTGTCACTACCCATCCAGATACATCACTGACCTCACTCATATTGTCACAACCCATCCAGATACATCACTGACCTTACTCATACTGTCACTACACATCCAGATACATCACTGACCTTACTCATACCGTCACTATCCATCCAGATACATCACTGAACTCACTAATACTGTCACTACCCATCCAGATACATCACTGACCTCACTCATACTGTCACTACCCATCCAGATACATCACTGACCTCACTCATACTGTCACTACCCATCCAGATACATCACTGACCTCACTCATACTGTCACTACCCATCCAGATACAACACTGTCCTCACTCATACTGTCACTACCCATCCAGATACATCACTGACCTCACTCATACTGTCAAACCACATCCAGATACATCACTGACCTCACTCATACTGTCATTACCCATCCAGATACATCACTGACCTCACTCATACTGTCAATACCCATCCAGGTACATCATTGACCTCACTCATACTGTCACTACCCATCCAGATACATCACTGATCTCACTCATACTGTCACTACCCATCCAGATACATCACTGACATCACTCATACTGTCACTACCCACCCAGATACATCACTGACCTCACTCATACTGTCACTACCCATCCAGGTACATCACTGACCTCACTCATACTGTCACTACCATCCAGATACATCACAGACCTCACTCATACTGTCATTACCCATCCAGATACATCACTGATCTCACTCATACTGTCACTACCATCCAGATACATCACTGACCTCACTCATACTGTCACTACCATCCAGATACATCACTGACCTCACTCATACTGTCACTACCACCCAGATACATCACTGACCTCACTCATACTGTCACTACCATCCAGATACATCACTGACCTCACTCATACTGTAACTACCAATCCAGATACATCACTGATCTCACTCATACTGTCACTAACCATCCAGATACATCACTGATCTCACTAATACTGTCACTACCATCCAGATACATCACTGACCTCACTCATACTGTCACTACCCATCCAGGTACATCACTGATCTCACTCATACTGTCACTACCCATCCAGATACATCACTGACCTCACTCATACTGTCACTACCCATCCAGGTAGATCACTGACCTCACTCATACTGTCACTACCCATAAAGATATATCACTGACCTCACTCATACTATCACTACCCATCCAGATACATCACTGACCTCACTCATACTGTCACTACCATCCAGATACGTCACTGACCTCACTCATACTGTCACTACCATCCAGATACATCACTGACCTCACTCATACTGTCACTACCATCCAGATACATCACTGACCTCACTCATACAGTCACTACCTATCCAGATACATCACTGACCTCACTCATACTTTCACTACCATCCAGATACGTCACTGACCTCACTCATACTGTCACTACCCATCCAGATACATCACTGTCCTCACTCATACTGTCACTACCCATCCAGGTACATCACTGACCTCACTCATACTGTCACTACCATCCAGATACATCACTGACCTCACTCATACTGTCATTACCCATCCAGATACATCACTGATCTCACTCATACTGTCAATACCATCCAGATACATCACTGACCTCACTCATACTGTCACTACCATCCAGATACATCACTGACCTCACTCATACAGTCACTACCCATCCAGATACATCACTGACCTCACTCATACTTTCACTACCATCCAGATACGTCACTGACCTCACTCATACTGTCACTACCATCCAGATACATCACTGACCTCACTCATACTGTCACTACCATCCAGACACATCACTGACCTCAATCATACTGTCACTACCCATCCAGATACATCACTGACGTCACTCATACTGTCACTACCCATCCAGATACATCACTGACCTCACTCATATTGTCACAACCCATCCAGATACATCACTGACCTTACTCATACTGTCACTACACATCCAGATACATCACTGACCTCACTCATACCGTCACTATCCATCCAGATACATCACTGAACTCACTAATACTGTCACTACCCATCCAGATACATCACTGACCTCACTCATACTGTCACTACCCATCCAGATACATCACTGACCTCACTCATACTGTCACTACCCATTCAGATACATCACTGACCTCACTCATATTGTCACAACCCATCCAGATACATCACTGACCTTACTCATACTGTCACTACACATCCAGATACATCACTGACCTCACTCATACCGTCACTATCCATCCAGATACATCACTGAACTCACTAATACTGTCACTACCCATCCAGATACATCACTGACCTCACTCATACTGTCACTACCATCCAGATACATCACTGACCTCACTCATACTGTCACTACACATCCAGATACATCACTGACCTCACTCATACTGTCACTACCCATAAGATATATCACTGACCTCACTCATACTATCACTACCCATCCAGATACATCACTGACCTCACTCATACTGTCACTACCATCCAGATACGTCACTGACCTCACTCATACTGTCACGACCATCCAGATACGTCACTGAGCTCACTCATACTGTCACTACCATCCAGATACATCACTGATCTCACTCATACTGTCACTACCATCCAGATACATCACTGACCTCACTCATACTGTCACTACCATCCAGATACATCACTGACCTCATTCATACAGTCACTACCCATCCAGATACATCACTGACCTCACTCATACTTTCACTACCATCCAGATACGTCACTGACCTCACTCATACTGTCACTACCATCCAGATACATCACTGACCTCACTCATACTGTCACTACCATCCAGACACATCACTGACCTCACTTATACTGTCACTACCCATCCAGGTACATCACTGACGTCACTCATACTGTCACTACCCATCCAGATACATCACTGACCTCACTCATATTGTCACAACCCATCCAGATACATCACTGACCTTACTCATACTGTCACTACACATCCAGATCCATCACTGACCTCACTCATACCGTCACTATCCATCCAGATACATCACTGAACTCACTAATACTGTCACTACCCATCCAGATACATCACTGACCTCACTCATACTGTCACTACCCATCCAGATACATCACTGACCTCACTCATACTGTCACTACACATCCAGATACATCACTGACCTCACTCATACTGTCACTACCCATCCAGATACAACACTGTCCTCACTCATACTGTCACTACCCATCCAATACATCACTGACCTCACTCATACTGTCAAACCACATCCAGATACATCACTGACCTCACTCATACTGTCATTACCCATCCAGATACGTCACTGACCTCACTCATACTGTCACTACAATCCAGATACATCACTGACCTCACTCATACTGTCACTACCATCCAGATACATCACTGACCTCACTCATACATTCACTACCCATCCAGATACATCACTGACCTCACTCATACTTTCACTACCATCCAGATACGTCACTGACCTCACTCATACTGTCACTACCCATCCAGATACATCACTGTCCTCACTCAGACTGTCACTACCCATCCAGGTACATCACTGACCTCACTCATACTGTCACTACCATCCAGATACATCACTGACCTCACTCATACTGTCATTACCCATCCAGATACATCACTGATCTCACTCATACTGTCACTACCATCCAGATACATCACTGACCTCACTCATACTGTCACTACCATCCAGATACATCACTGACCTCACTCATACTGTCACTACCATCCAGATACATCACTGACCTCAGTCATACTGTCACTACCATCCAGATACATCACTGACCTCACTCATACTGTAACTACCCATCCAGATACATCACTGCTCTCACTCATACTGTCACTACCCATCCAGATACATCACTGATCTCACTAATACTGTCACTACCATCCAGATACATCACTGACCTCACTCATACTGTCACTACCCATCCAGGTACATCACTGATCTCACTCATACTGTCACTACCCATCCAGATACATCACTGACCTCAGTCATACTGTCACTACCCATCAGAGGTAGATCACTGACCTCACTCATACTGTCACTACCCATAAGATATATCACTGACCTCACTCATACTATCACTACCCATCCAGATACATCACTGACCTCACTCATACTGTCACTACCATCCAGATACGTCACTGACCTCACTCATACTGTCACGACCATCCAGATACGTCACTGAGCTCACTCATACTGTCACTACCATCCAGATACGTCACTGACCTCACTCATACTGTCACGACCATCCAGATACGTCACTGAGCTCACTCATACTGTCACTACCATCCAGATACATCACTGATCTCACTCATACTGTCACTACCATCCAGATACATCACTGACCTCACTCATACTGTCACTACCATCCAGATACATCACTGACCTCATTCATACAGTCACTACCCATCCAGATACATCACTGACCTCACTCATACTTTCACTACCATCCAGATACGTCACTGACCTCACTCATACTGTCACTACCATCCAGATACATCACTGACCTCACTCATACTGTCACTACCATCCAGACACATCACTGACCTCACTTATACTGTCACTACCCATCCAGGTACATCACTGACGTCACTCATACTGTCACTACCCATCCAGATACATCACTGACCTCACTCATATTGTCACAACCCATCCAGATACATCACTGACCTTACTCATACTGTCACTACACATCCAGATCCATCACTGACCTCACTCATACCGTCACTATCCATCCAGATACATCACTGAACTCACTAATACTGTCACTACCCATCCATATACATCACTGACCTCACTCATACTGTCACTACCCATCCAGATACATCACTGACCTCACTCATACTGTCACTACACATCCAGATACATCACTGACCTCACTCATACTGTCACTACCCATCCAGATACAACACTGTCCTCACTCATACTGTCACTACCCATCCAATACATCACTGACCTCACTCATACTGTCAAACCACATCCAGATACATCACTGACCTCACTCATACTGTCATTACCCATCCAGATACGTCACTGACCTCACTCATACTGTCACTACAATCCAGATACATCACTGACCTCACTCATACTGTCACTACCATCCAGATACATCACTGACCTCACTCATACATTCACTACCCATCCAGATACATCACTGACCTCACTCATACTTTCACTACCATCCAGATACGTCACTGACCTCACTCATACTGTCACTACCCATCCAGATACATCACTGTCCTCACTCATACTGTCACTACCCATCCAGGTACATCACTGACCTCACTCATACTGTCACTACCATCCAGATACATCACTGACCTCACTCATACTGTCATTACCCATCCAGATACATCACTGATCTCACTCATACTGTCACTACCATCCAGATACATCACTGACCTCACTCATACTGTCACTACCATCCAGATACATCACTGACCTCACTCATACTGTCACTACCATCCAGATACATCACTGACCTCAGTCATACTGTCACTACCATCCAGATACATCACTGACCTCACTCATACTGTAACTACCCATCCAGATACATCACTGCTCTCACTCATACTGTCACTACCCATCCAGATACATCACTGATCTCACTAATACTGTCACTACCATCCAGATACATCACTGACCTCACTCATACTGTCACTACCCATCCAGGTACATCACTGATCTCACTCATACTGTCACTACCCATCCAGATACATCACTGACCTCAGTCATACTGTCACTACCCATCCAGGTAGATCACTGACCTCACTCATACTGTCACTACCCATAAGATATATCACTGACCTCACTCATACTATCACTACCCATCCAGATACATCACTGACCTCACTCATACTGTCACTACCATCCAGATACGTCACTGACCTCACTCATACTGTCACGACCATCCAGATACGTCACTGAGCTCACTCATACTGTCACTACCATCCAGATACATCACTGATCTCACTCATACTGTCACTACCATCCAGATACATCACTGACCTCACTCATACTGTCACTACCATCCAGATACATCACTGACCTCATTCATACAGTCACTACCCATCCAGATACATCACTGACCTCACTCATACTTTCACTACCATCCAAATACGTCACTGACCTCACTCATACTGTCACTACCATCCAGATACATCACTGACCTCACTCATACTGTCACTACCATCCAGACACATCACTGACCTCACTTATACTGTCACTACCCATCCAGGTACATCACTGACGTCACTCATACTGTCACTACCCATCCAGATACATCACTGACCTCACTCATATTGTCACAACCCATCCAGATACATCACTGACCTTACTCATACTGTCACTACACATCCAGATACATCACTGACCTTACTCATACCGTCACTATCCATCCAGATACATCACTGAACTCACTAATACTGTCACTACCCATCCAGATACATCACTGACCTCACTCATACTGTCACTACCCATCCAGATACATCACTGACCTCACTCATACTGTCACTACCCATCCAGATACATCACTGACCTCACTCATACTGTCACTACCCATCCAGATACAACACTGTCCTCACTCATACTGTCACTACCCATCCAGATACATCACTGACCTCACTCATACTGTCAAACCACATCCAGATACATCACTGACCTCACTCATACTGTCATTACCCATCCAGATACATCACTGACCTCACTCATACTGTCAATACCCATCCAGGTACATCATTGACCTCACTCATACTGTCACTACCCATCCAGATACATCACTGATCTCACTCATACTGTCACTACCCATCCAGATACATCACTGACATCACTCATACTGTCACTACCCACCCAGATACATCACTGACCTCACTCATACTGTCACTACCCATCCAGGTACATCACTGACCTCACTCATACTGTCACTACCATCCAGATACATCACAGACCTCACTCATACTGTCATTACCCATCCAGATACATCACTGATCTCACTCATACTGTCACTACCATCCAGATACATCACTGACCTCACTCATACTGTCACTACCATCCAGATACATCACTGACCTCACTCATACTGTCACTACCACCCAGATACATCACTGACCTCACTCATACTGTCACTACCATCCAGATACATCACTGACCTCACTCATACTGTAACTACCAATCCAGATACATCACTGATCTCACTCATACTGTCACTAACCATCCAGATACATCACTGATCTCACTAATACTGTCACTACCATCCAGATACATCACTGACCTCACTCATACTGTCACTACCCATCCAGGTACATCACTGATCTCACTCATACTGTCACTACCCATCCAGATACATCACTGACCTCACTCATACTGTCACTACCCATCCAGGTAGATCACTGACCTCACTCATACTGTCACTACCCATAAAGATATATCACTGACCTCACTCATACTATCACTACCCATCCAGATACATCACTGACCTCACTCATACTGTCACTACCATCCAGATACGTCACTGACCTCACTCATACTGTCACTACCATCCAGATACATCACTGACCTCACTCATACTGTCACTACCATCCAGATACATCACTGACCTCACTCATACAGTCACTACCTATCCAGATACATCACTGACCTCACTCATACTTTCACTACCATCCAGATACGTCACTGACCTCACTCATACTGTCACTACCCATCCAGATACATCACTGTCCTCACTCATACTGTCACTACCCATCCAGGTACATCACTGACCTCACTCATACTGTCACTACCATCCAGATACATCACTGACCTCACTCATACTGTCATTACCCATCCAGATACATCACTGATCTCACTCATACTGTCAATACCATCCAGATACATCACTGACCTCACTCATACTGTCACTACCATCCAGATACATCACTGACCTCACTCATACAGTCACTACCCATCCAGATACATCACTGACCTCACTCATACTTTCACTACCATCCAGATACGTCACTGACCTCACTCATACTGTCACTACCATCCAGATACATCACTGACCTCACTCATACTGTCACTACCATCCAGACACATCACTGACCTCAATCATACTGTCACTACCCATCCAGATACATCACTGACGTCACTCATACTGTCACTACCCATCCAGATACATCACTGACCTCACTCATATTGTCACAACCCATCCAGATACATCACTGACCTTACTCATACTGTCACTACACATCCAGATACATCACTGACCTCACTCATACCGTCACTATCCATCCAGATACATCACTGAACTCACTAATACTGTCACTACCCATCCAGATACATCACTGACCTCACTCATACTGTCACTACCCATCCAGATACATCACTGACCTCACTCATACTGTCACTACCCATTCAGATACATCACTGACCTCACTCATATTGTCACAACCCATCCAGATACATCACTGACCTTACTCATACTGTCACTACACATCCAGATACATCACTGACCTCACTCATACCGTCACTATCCATCCAGATACATCACTGAACTCACTAATACTGTCACTACCCATCCAGATACATCACTGACCTCACTCATACTGTCACTACCATCCAGATACATCACTGACCTCACTGATACTGTCACTACCCATCCAGGTACATCACTGACCTCACTCATACTGTCACTACCCATCCAGGTACATCACTGACCTCACTCATACTGTCATTACCATCCACATACGTCACTGACCTCAATCATACTGTCACTACCATCCAGATACATCACTGACCTCACTCATAATGTCACTACCATCCAGATACATCACTGGCCTCACTCATACTTTCACTACCATCCAGATACGTCACTGACCTCACTCATACTGTCACTACCCATCCAGATACATCACTGTCCTCACTCATACTGTCACTACCCATCCAGGTACATCACTGACCTCACTCATACTGTCACTACCATCCAGATACATCACTGACCTCACTCATACTGTCATTACCCATCCAGATACATCACTGATCTCACTCATACTGTCACTACCATCCAGATACATCACTGACCTCACTCATACTGTCACTACCATCCAGATACATCACTGACCTCACTCATACTGTCACTACCATCCAGATACATCACTGACCTCACTCATACTGTCACTACCATCCAGATACATCACTGATCTCACTCATACTGTAACTACCCATCCAGATACATTACTGATCTCACTCATACTGTCACTACCCATCCAGATACATCACTGATCTCACTAATACTGTCACTACCATCCAGATACATCACTGACCTCACTCATACTGTCACTACCCATCCAGGTAGATCACTGACCTCACTCATACTGTCACTACCCATAAAGATATATCACTGACCTCACTCATACTATCACTACCCATCCAGATACATCACTGACCTCACTCATACTGTCACTACCATCCAGATACGTCACTGACCTCACTCATCCTGTCACTACAATCCAGATACATCACTGACCTCACTCATACTGTCACTACCATCCAGATACATCACTGACCTCACTCATACATTCACTACCCATCCAGATACATCACTGACCTCACTCATACTTTCACTACCATCCAGATACGTCACTGACCTCACTCATACTGTCACTACCCATCCAGATACATCACTGTCCTCACTCATACTTTCACTACCATCCAGATACGTCACTGACCTCACTCATACTGTCACTACCATCCAGATACATCACTGACCTCACTCATACTGTCACTACCATCCAGACACATCACTGACCTCAATCATACTGTCACTACCCATCCAGATACATCACTGACGTCACTCATACTGTCACTACCCATCCAGATACATCACTGACCTCACTCATATTGTCACAACCCATCCAGATACATCACTGACCTTACTCATACTGTCACTACCCATCCAAATACATCACTGACCTCACTCATACTGTCACTACCCATTCAGATACATCACTGACCTCACTCATATTGTCACAACCCATCCAGATACATCACTGACCTTACTCATACTGTCACTACACATCCAGATACATCACTGACCTCACTCATACCGTCACTATCCATCCAGATACATCACTGAACTCACTAATACTGTCACTACCCATCCAGATACATCACTGACCTCACTCATACTGTCACTACCATCCAGATACATCACTGATCTCACTCATACTGTCACTACCCATCCAGGTATATCACTGATCTCACTCATACTGTCACTACCATCCAGATACATCACTGACCTCACTCATACTGTCACTACACATCCAGATACATCACTGACCTCACTCATACTGTCACTACCATCCAGATACATCACTGACCTCACTCATACTGTCACTACCCATCCAAATACATCACTGACCTCACTCATACTGTAACTACCCATCCAGATACATCACTGATCTCACTCATACTGTCACTAACCATCCAGATACATCACTGATCTCACTAATACTGTCACTACCATCCAGATACATCACTGACCTCACTCATACTGTCACTACCCATCCAGGTAGATCACTGATCTCACTCACACTGTCACTACCCATCCAGATACATCACTGACCTCACTCATACTGTCACTACCCATCCAGGTAGATCACTGACCTCACTCATACTGTCACTACCCATAAATATATATCACTCACCTCACTCATACTATCACTACCCATCCAGATACATCACTGACCTCACTCATACTGTCACTACCATCCAGATACGTCACTGACCTCACTCATACTGTCACTACAATCCAGATACATCACTGACCTCACTCATACTGTCACTACCATCCAGATACATCACTGACCTCACTCATACATTCACTACCCATCCAGATACATCACTGACCTCACTCATACTTTCACTACCATCCAGATACGTCACTGACCTCACTCATACTGTCACTACCCATCCAGATACATCACTGTCCTCACTCATACTGTCACTACCCATCCAGGTACATCACTGACCTCACTCATACTGTCACTACCATCCAGATACATCACTGACCTCACTCATACTGTCATTACCCATCCAGATACATCACTGATCTCACTCATACTGTCACTACCATCCAGATACATCACTGACCTCACTCATACTGTCACTACCATCCAGATACATCACTGACCTCACTCATACTGTCACTACCATCCAGATACCTCACTGACCTCACTCATACTGTCACTACCATCCAGATACATCACTGACCTCACTCATACTGTAACTACCCATCCAGATACATCACTGACCTCACTCATACTGTCACTACCCATCCAGGTACATCACTGATCTCACTCATACTGTCACTACCCATCCAGATACATCACTGACCTCACTCATACTGTCACTACCCATCCAGGTAGATCACTGACCTCACTCATACTGTCACTACCCATAAGATATATCACTGACCTCACTCATACTATCACTACCCATCCAGATACATCACTGACCTCACTCATACTGTCACTACCATCCAGATACGTCACTGACCTCACTCATACTGTCACGACCATCCAGATACGTCACTGAGCTCACTCATACTGTCACTACCATCCAGATACATCACTGATCTCACTCATACTGTCACTACCATCCAGATACATCACTGACCTCACTCATACTGTCACTACCATCCAGATACATCACTGACCTCATTCATACAGTCACTACCCATCCAGATACATCACTGACCTCACTCATACTTTCACTACCATCCAGATACGTCACTGACCTCACTCATACTGTCACTACCATCCAGATACATCACTGACCTCACTCATACTGTCACTACCATCCAGACACATCACTGACCTCACTTATACTGTCACTACCCATCCAGGTACATCACTGACGTCACTCATACTGTCACTACCCATCCAGATACATCACTGACCTCACTCATATTGTCACAACCCATCCAGATACATCACTGACCTTACTCATACTGTCACTACACATCCAGATACATCACTGACCTCACTCATACCGTCACTATCCATCCAGATACATCACTGAACTCACTAATACTGTCACTACCCATCCAGATACATCACTGACCTCACTCATACTGTCACTACCCATCCAGATACATCACTGACCTCACTCATACTGTCACTACCCATCCAGATACATCACTGACCTCACTCATACTGTCACTACCCATCCAGATACAACACTGTCCTCACTCATACTGTCACTACCCATCCAGATACATCACTGACCTCACTCATACTGTCAAACCACATCCAGATACATCACTGACCTCACTCATACTGTCATTACCCATCCAGATACATCACTGACCTCACTCATACTGTCAATACCCATCCAGGTACATCATTGACCTCACTCATACTGTCACTACCCATCCAGATACATCACTGATCACACTCATACTGTCACTACCCATCCAGATACATCACTGACATCACTCATACTATCACTACCCACCCAGATACATCACTGACCTCACTCATACTGTCACACCACATCCAGATACATCACTCTCCTCACTCAAACTGTCACTACCCATCCAGATACATCACTGACCTCACTCATACTGTCACTACCCATCCAGGTACATCACTGACCTCACTCATACTGTCACTACCATCCAGATACATCACTGACCTCACTCATACTGTCATTACCCATCCAGATACATCACTGATCTCACTCATACTGTCACTACCATCCAGATACATCACTGACCTCACTCATACTGTCACTACCATCCAGATACATCACTGACCTCACTCATACTGTCACTACCACCCAGATACATCACTGACCTCACTCATACTGTCACTACCATCCAGATACATCACTGATCTCACTCATACTGTAACTACCCATCCAGATACATCACTGATCTCACTCATACTGTCACTAACCATCCAGATACATCACTGATCTCACTAATACTGTCACTACCATCCAGATACATCACTGACCTCACTCATACTGTCACTACCCATCCAGGTACATCACTGATCTCACTCATACTGTCACTACCCAACCAGATACATCACTGACCTCACTCATACTGTCACTACCCATCCAGGTAGATCACTGACCTCACTCATACTGTCACTACCCATAAAGATATATCACTGACCTCACTCATACTATCACTACCCATCCAGATACATCACTGACCTCACTCATACTGTCACTACCATCCAGATACGTCACTGACCTCACTCATACTGTCACTACCATCCAGATACATCACTGACCTCACTCATACTGTCACTACCATCCAGATACATCACTGACCTCACTCATACAGTCACTACCTATCCAGATACATCACTGACCTCACTCATACTTTCACTACCATCCAGATACGTCACTGACCTCACTCATACTGTCACTACCCATCCAGATACATCACTGTCCTCACTCATACTGTCACTACCCATCCAGGTACATCACTGACCTCACTCATACTGTCACTACCATCCAGATACATCACTGACCTCACTCATACTGTCATTACCCATCCAGATACATCACTGATCTCACTCATACTGTCACTACCATCCAGATACATCACTGACCTCACTCATACTGTCACTACCATCCAGATACATCACTGACCTCACTCATACTGTCACTACCATCCAGATACATCACTGACCTCACTCATACTGTCACTACCATCCAGAAACATCACTGACCTCACTCATACTGTAACTACCCATCCAGATACATTACTGATCTCACTCATACTGTCACTACCCATCCAGATACATCACTGATCTCACTAATACTGTCACTACCATCCAGATACATCACTGACCTCACTCATACTGTCACTACCCATCCAGGTAGATCACTGACCTCACTCATACTGTCACTACCCATAAAGATATATCACTGACCTCACTCATACTATCACTACCCATCCAGATACATCACTGACCTCACTCATACTGTCACTACCATCCAGATACGTCACTGACCTCACTCATACTGTCACTACAATCCAGATACATCACTGACCTCACTCATACTGTCACTACCATCCAGATACATCACTGACCTCACTCATACATTCACTACCCATCCAGATACATCACTGACCTCACTCATACTTTCACTAACATCCAGATACGTCACTGAACTCACTCATACTGTCACTACCCATCCAGATACATCACTGTCCTCACTCATACTTTCACTACCATCCAGATACGTCACTGACCTCACTCATACTGTCACTACCATCCAGATACATCACTGACCTCACTCATACTGTCACTACCATCCAGACACATCACTGACCTCAATCATACTGTCACTACCCATCCAGATACATCACTGACGTCACTCATACTGTCACTACCCATCCAGATACATCACTGACCTCACTCATATTGTCACAACCCATCCAGATACATCACTGACCTTACTCATACTGTCACTACACATCCAGATACATCACTGACCTCACTCATACCGTCACTATCCATCCAGATACATCACTGAACTCACTAATACTGTCACTACCCATCCAGATACATCACTGACCTCACTCATACTGTCACTACCCATCCAGATACATCACTGACCTCACTCATACTGTCACTACCCATTCAGATACATCACTGACCTCGCTCATATTGTCACAACCCATCCAGATACATCACTGACCTTACTCATACTGTCACTACACATCCAGATACATCACTGACCTCACTCATACCGTCACTATCCATCCAGATACATCACTGAACTCACTAATACTGTCACTACCCATCCAGATACATCACTAACCTCACTCATACTGTCACTACCATCCAGATACATCACTGATCTCACTCATACTGTCACTACCCATCCAGGTATATCAGTGATCTCACTCATACTGTCACTACCATCCAGATACATCACTGACCTCACTCATACTGTCACTACCATCCAGATACATCACTGACCTCACTCATACTGTCACTACCCATCCAGATACATCACTGACCTCACTCATACTGTAACTACCCATCCAGATACATCACTGATCTCACTCATACTGTCACTAACCATCCAGATACATCACTGATCTCACTAATACTGTCACTACCATTCAGATACATCACTGACCTCACTCATACTGTCACTACCCATCCAGGTACATCACTGATCTCACTCACACTGTCACTACCCATCCAGATACATCACTGACCTCACTCATACTGTCATTACCCATCCAGATACATCACTGACCTCACTCATACTGTCACTACCATCCAGATACATCACTGACCTCACTCATACTGTCACTACCATCCAGATACATCACTGACCTCACTCATACTGTAACTACCCATCCAGATACATCACTGATCTCACTCATACTGTCACTAACCATCCAGATACATCACTGATCTCACTAATACTGTCACTACCATCCAGATACATCACTGACCTCACTCATACTGTCACTACCCATCCAGGTACATCACTGATCTCACTCACACTGTCACTACCCATCCAGATACATCACTGACCTCACTCATACTGTCACTACCCATCCAGGTAGATCACTGACCTCACTCATACTGTCACTACCCATAAAGATATATCACTGACCTCACTCATACTATCACTACCCATCCAGATACATCACTGACCTCACTCATACTGTCACTACCATCCAGATACGTCACTGACCTCACTCATACTGTCACTACAATCCAGATACATCACTGACCTCACTCATACTGTCACTACCATCCAGATACATCACTGACCTCACTCATACATTCACTACCCATCCAGATACATCACTGACCTCACTCATACTTTCACTACCATCCAGATACGTCACTGACCTCACTCATACTGTCACTACCCATCCAGATACATCACTGTCCTCACTCATACTGTCACTACCCATCCAGGTACATCACTGACCTCACTCATACTGTCACTACCATCCAGATACATCACTGACCTCACTCATACTGTCATTACCCATCCAGATACATCACTGATCTCACTCATACTGTCACTACCATCCAGATACATCACTGACCTCACTCATACTGTCACTACCATCCAGATACATCACTGACCTCACTCATACTGTCACTACCATCCAGATACATCACTGACCTCACTCATACTGTCACTACCATCCAGATACATCACTGACCTCACTCATACTGTAACTACCCATCCAGATACATCACTGCTCTCACTCATACTGTCACTACCCATCCAGATACATCACTGATCTCACTTAAACTGTCACTACCATCCAGATACATCACTGACCTCACTCATACTGTCACTACCCATCCAGGTACATCACTGATCTCACTCATACTGTCACTACCCATCCAGATACATCACTGACCTCACTCATACTGTCACTACCCATCCAGGTAGATCACTGACCTCACTCATACTGTCACTACCCATAAGATATATCACTGACCTCACTCATACTATCACTACCCATCCAGATACATCACTGACCTCACTCATACTGTCACTACCATCCAGATACGTCACTGACCTCACTCATACTGTCACGACCATCCAGATACGTCACTGAGCTCACTCATACTGTCACTACCATCCAGATACATCACTGACCTCACTCATACTGTCACTACCATCCAGATACATCACTGACCTCACTCATACTGTAACTACCCATCCAGATACATCACTGCTCTCACTCATACTGTCACTACCCATCCAGATACATCACTGATCTCACTAATACTGTCACTACCATCCAGATACATCACTGACCTCACTCATACTGTCACTACCCATCCAGGTACATCACTGATCTCACTCATACTGTCACTACCCATCCAGATACATCACTGACCTCACTCATACTGTCACTACCCATCCAGGTAGATCACTGACCTCACTCATACTGTCACTACCCATAAGATATATCACTGACCTCACTCATACTATCACTACCCATCCAGATACATCACTGACCTCACTCATACTGTCACTACCATCCAGATACGTCACTGACCTCACTCATACTGTCACGACCATCCAGATACGTCACTGAGCTCACTCATACTGTCACTACCATCCAGATACATCACTGATCTCACTCATACTGTCACTACCATCCAGATACATCACTGACCTCACTCATACTGTCACTACCATCCAGATACATCACTGACCTCATTCATACAGTCACTACCCATCCAGATACATCACTGACCTCACTCATACTTTCACTACCATCCAGATACGTCACTGACCTCACTCATACTGTCACTACCATCCAGACACATCACTGACCTCACTTATACTGTCACTACCCATCCAGGTACATCACTGACGTCACTCATACTGTCACTACCCATCCAGATACATCACTGACCTCACTCATATTGTCACAACCCATCCAGATACATCACTGACCTTACTCATACTGTCACTACACATCCAGATACATCACTGACCTCACTCAAACTGTCACTACCATCCAGATACATCACTGACCTCACTCATACTGTCACTACCATCCAGGTACATCACTGACCTCACTGATACTGTCACTACCATCCAGATACATCACTGACCTCACTCATACTGTCACGACCATCCAGATATATCACTGACCTCACTCATACTGTCACTACCCATCCAGATACATCACTGATCTCACTCATACTGTCACTACCATCCAGATACATCACTGACCTCACTCATACTGTCACGACGATCCAGATATATCACTGACCTCGCTCATACTGACACTACCCATCCAGATACATCACTGATCTCACTCATACTGTCACGACCATCCAGATATATCACTGACCTCACTCATACTGTCAATACCATCCAGATACATCACTGACCTCACTCATACTGTCACTACCCATCCAGGTAGATCACTGATCTCACTCATACTGTCACTACCCATCCCGATACATCACTGACCTCACTCATACTGTCACTACACATCCAGATACATCACTGATCTCACTCATACTGTCACTACCCATCCAGATACATCACTGAACTCACTCATACTTTCACTACCCATCCAGATACATCACTGACCTCACTCATACTGTCACTACCATCCAGATACATCACTGATCTCACTCATACTGTCACTACCCATCCAGGTATATCACTGATCTCACTCATACTGTCACTACCATCCAGATACATCACTGACCTCACTCGTACTGTCACTACCCATCCAGGTACATCACTGACCTCACTCATACTGTCACTACCCATCCAGGTACATCACTGACCTCACTCATACTGTCATTACCATCCACATACGTCACTGACCTCAATCATACTGTCACTACCATCCAGATACATCACTGACCTCACTCATACTGTCACTACCATCCAGATACATCACTGACCTCACTCATACTGTCACTACCCATCCAGGTAGATCACTGATCTCACTCATACTGTCACTACCCATCCAGATACATCACTGACCTCACTCATACTGTCACTACCCATCCAGATACATCACTAATCTCACTCATACTGTCACTACCCATCCAGATACATCACTGAACGCACTCATACTTTCACTACCCATCCAGATACATCACTGACCTCACTCATACTGTCACTACCATCCAGATACATCACTGATCTCACTCATACTGTCACTAACATCCAGATACGTCACTGACCTCACTCATACTGTCACTAACCATCCAGATACATCACTGACCTCACTCATCCTGTCACTACCCATCCAGATACATCACTGACCTCACTCATACTGTCACTACCCATCCAGATACATCACTGTCCTTACTCATACTGTCACTACCCATCCAGGTACATCACTGACCTCACTCATACTGTCACTACCATCCAGATACATCACTGACCTCACTCATACTGTCATTACCCATCCAGATACATCACTGATCTCACTCATACTGTCACTACCATCCAGATACATCACTGACCTCACTCATACTGTCACGACCATCCAGATACATCACTGACCTCACTCATACTGTTACTACCATCCAGATACATCACTGACCTCACTCATACTGTCACTACCATCCAGATACTTCACTGACCTCACTCATACTGTAACTACCCATCCAGATACATCACTGATCTCACTCATACTGTCACTAACCATCCAGATACATCACTGATCTCACTAATACTGTCACTACCATCCAGATACATCACTGACCTCACTCATACTGTCACTACCCATCCAGGTACATCACTGATCTCACTCACACTGTCACTACCCATCCAGATACATCACTGACCTCACTCATACTGTCACTACCCATCCAGGTAGATCACTGACCTCACTCATACTGTCACTACCCATAAAGATATATCACTCACCTCACTCATACTATCACTACCCATCCAGATACATCACTGACCTCACTCATACTGTCACTACCATCCAGATACGTCACTGACCTCACTCATACTGTCACTACCATCCAGATACATCACTGACCTCACTCATACTGTCACTACCATCCAGATACATCACTGACCTCACTCATACTGTCACTACCATCCAGATACATCACTGACCTCACTCATACTGTAACTACCCATCCAGATACATCACTGCTCTCACTCATACTGTCACTACCCATCCAGATACATCACTGATCTCACTAATACTGTCACTACCATCCAGATACATCACTGACCTCACTCATACTGTCACTACCCATCCAGGTACATCACTGATCTCACTCATACTGTCACTACCCATCCAGATACATCACTGACCTCACTCATACTGTCACTACCCATCCAGGTAGATCACTGACCTCACTCATACTGTCACTACCCATAAGATATATCACTGACCTCACTCATACTATCACTACCCATCCAGATACATCACTGACCTCACTCATACTGTCACTACCATCCAGATACGTCACTGACCTCACTCATACTGTCACGACCATCCAGATACGTCACTGAGCTCACTCATACTGTCACTACCATCCAGATACATCACTGATCTCACTCATACTGTCACTACCATCCAGATACATCACTGACCTCACTCATACTGTCACTACCATCCAGATACATCACTGACCTCATTCATACAGTCACTACCCATCCAGATACATCACTGACCTCACTCATACTTTCACTACCATCCAGATACGTCACTGACCTCACTCATACTGTCACTACCATCCAGATACATCACTGACCTCACTCATACTGTCACTACCATCCAGCCACATCACTGACCTCACTTATACTGTCACTACCCATCCAGGTACATCACTGACGTCACTCATACTGTCACTACCCATCCAGATACATCACTGACCTCACTCATATTGTCACAACCCATCCAGATACATCACTGACCTCACTCATACCGTCACTATCCATCCAGATACATCACTGACCTCACTCATACTGTCACTACCCATCCAGATACATCACTGACCTCACTCATACTGTCACTATCCATCCAGATACATCACTGAACTCACTAATACTGTCACTACCCATCCAGATACATCACTGACCTCACTCATACTGTCACTACCCATCCAGATACATCACTGACCTCACTCATACTGTCACTACCCATCCAGATACATCACTGACCTCACTCATACTGTCACTACCATCCAGAAACATCACTGAACTCACTAATACTGTCACTACCCATCCAGATACATCACTGAACTCACTAATACTGTCACTACCCATCCAGATACATCACTGACCTCACTCATACTGTCACTACCCATCCAGATACATCACTGACCTCACTCATACCGTCACTATCCATCCAGATACATCACTGAACTCACTAATACTGTCACTACCCATCCAGATACATCACTGACCTCACTCCTACTGTCACTACCCATCCAGATACATCACTGACCTCACTCATACTGTCACTACCCATCCAGATACATCACTGACCTCACTCATACTGTCACTACCCATCCAGATACAACACTGTCCTCACTCATACTGTCACTACCCATCCAGATACATCACTGACCTCACTCATACTGTCAAACCACATCCAGATACATCACTGACCTCACTCATACTGTCATTACCCATCCAGATACATCACTGACCTCACTCATACTGTCAATACCCATCCAGGTACATCATTGACCTCACTCATACTGTCACTACCCATCCAGATACATCACTGATCTCACTCATACTGTCACTACCCATCCAGATACATCACTGACATCACTCATACTGTCACTACCCACCCAGATACATCACTGACCTCACTCATACTGTCACACCACATCCAGATACATCACTCTCCTCACTCAAACTGTCACTACCCATCCAGATACATCACTGACCTCACTCATACTGTCACTACCCATCCAGGTACATCACTGACCTCACTCATACTGTCACTACCATCCAGGTACATCACTGACCTCACTCATACTGTCATTACCCATCCAGATACATCACTGATCTCACTCATACTGTCACTACCATCCAGATACATCACTGACCTCACTCATACTGTCACTACCATCCAGATACATCACTGACCTCACTCATACTGTCACTACCACCCAGATACATCACTGACCTCACTCATACTGTCACTACCATCCAGATACATCACTGACCTCACTCATACTGTAACTACCCATCCAGATACATCACTGATCTCACTCATACTGTCACTAACCATCCAGATACATCACTGATCTCACTAATACTGTCACTACCATCCAGATACATCACTGACCTCACTCATACTGTCACTACCCATCCAGGTACATCACTGATCTCACTCATACTGTCACTACCCATCCAGATACATCACTGACCTCACTCATACTGTCACTACCCATCCAGGTAGATCACTGACCTCACTCATACTGTCACTACCCACAAAGATATATCACTGACCTCACTCATACTATCACTACCCATCCAGATACATCACTGACCTCACTCATACTGTCACTACCATCCAGATACGTCACTGACCTCACTCATACTGTCACTACCATCCAGATACATCACTGACCTCACTCATACTGTCACTACCATCCAGATACATCACTGACCTCACTCATACAGTCACTACCTATCCAGATACATCACTGACCTCACTCATACTTTCACTACCATCCAGATACGTCACTGACCTCACTCATACTGTCACTACCCATCCAGATACATCACTGTCCTCACTCATACTGTCACTACCCATCCAGGTACATCACTGACCTCACTCATACTGTCACTACCATCCAGATACATCACTGACCTCACTCATACTGTCATTACCCATCCAGATACATCACTGATCTCACTCATACTGTCACTACCATCCAGATACATCACTGACCTCACTCATACTGTCACTACCATCCAGATACATCACTGACCTCACTCATACTGTCACTACCATCCAGATACATCACTGACCTCACTCATACTGTCACTACCATCCAGATACATCACTGACCTCACTCATACTGTAACTACCCATCCAGATACATTACTGATCTCACTCATACTGTCACTACCCATCCAGATACATCACTGATCTCACTAATACTGTCACTACCATCCAGATACATCACTGACCTCATTCATACTGTCACTACCCATCCAGGTAGATCACTGACCTCACTCATACTGTCACTACCCATAAAGATATATCACTGACCTCACTCATACTATCACTACCCATCCAGATACATCACTGACCTCACTCATACTGTCACTACCATCCAGATACGTCAATGACCTCACTCATACTGTCACGACGATCCAGATACGTCACTGACCTCACTCATACTGTCACTACAATCCAGATACATCACTGATCTCACTCATACTGTCACTACCATCCAGATACATCACTGACCTCACTCATACTGTCACTACCATCCAGATACATCACTGACCTCACTCATACAGTCACTACCCATCCAGATACATCACTGACCTCACTCATACTTTCACTACCATCCAGATACGTCACTGACCTCACTCATACTGTCACTACCATCCAGATACATCACTGACCTCACTCATACTGTCACTACCATCCAGACACATCACTGACCTCAATCATACTGTCACTACCCATCCAGATACATCACTGACGTCACTCATACTGTCACTACCCATCCAGATACATCACTGACCTCACTCATATTGTCACAACCCATCCAGATACATCACGGACCTTACTCATACTGTCACTACACATCCAGATACATCACTGACCTCACTCATACCGTCACTATCCATCCAGATACATCACTGAACTCACTAATACTGTCACTACCCATCCAGATACATCACTGACCTCACTCATACAGTCACTACCCATCCAGATACATCACTGACCTCACTCATACTGTCACTACCCATTCAGATACATCACTGACCTCACTCATATTGTCACAACCCATCCAGATACATCACTGACCTTACTCATACTGTCACTACCCATCCAGATACATCACTGAACTCACTAATACTGTCACTACACATCCAGATACATCACTGACCTCACTCATACCGTCACTATCCATCCAGATACATCACTGAACTCACTAATACTGTCACTACCCATCCAGATACATCACTGACCTCACTCATACTGTCACTACCATCCAGATACATCACTGATCTCACTCATACTGTCACTACCCATCCAGGTATATCACTGATCTCACTCATACTGTCACTACCATCCAGATACATCACTGACCTCACTCATACTGTCACTACCCATCCAGGTACATCACTGACCTCACTCATACTGTCACTACCCATCCAGGTACATCACTGACCTCACTCATACTGTCACTACCCATCCAGGTACATCACTGACCTCACTCATACTGTCACTAACATACAGATACGTCACTGACCTCACTCATACTGTCACTAACCATCCAGATACATCACTGACCTCACTCATACTGTCACTACCCATCCAGATACATCACTGACCTCACTCATACTGTCACTACCCATCCAGATACATCACTGTCCTTACTCATACTGTCACTACCCATCCAGGTACATCACTGACCTCACTCATACTGTCACTACCATCCAGATACATCACTGACCTCACTCATACTGTCATTACCCATCCAGATACATCACTGATCTCACTCATACTGTCACTACCATCCAGATACATCACTGACCTCACTCATACTGTCACGACCATCCAGATACATCACTGACCTCACTCATACTGTCACTACCATCCAGATACATCACTGACCTCACTCATACTGTCACTACCATCCAGATACATCACTGACCTCACTCATACTGTAACTACCCATCCAGATACATCACTGATCTCACTCATACTGTCACTAACCATCCAGATACATCACTGATCTCACTAATACTGTCACTACCATCCAGATACATCACTGACCTCACTCATACTGTCACTACCCATCCAGGTACATCACTGATCTCACTCACACTGTCACTACCCATCCAGATACATCACTGACCTCACTCATACTGTCACTACCCATCCAGGTAGATCACTGACCTCACTCATACTGTCACTACCCATAAAGATATATCACTGAACTCACTCATACTATCACTACCCATCCAGATACATCACTGACCTCACTCATACTGTCACTACCATCCAGATACGTCACTGACCTCACTCATACTGTCACTACAATCCAGATACATCACTGACCTCACTCATACATTCACTACCCATCCAGATACATCACTGACCTCACTCATACTTTCACTACCATCCAGATACGTCACTGACCTCACTCATACTGTCACTACCCATCCAGATACATCACTGTCCTCACTCATACTGTCACTACCCATCCAGGTACATCACTGACCTCACTCATACTGTCACTACCATCCAGATACATCACTGACCTCACTCATACTGTCATTACCCATCCAGATACATCACTGATCTCACTCATACTGTCACTACCATCCAGATACATCACTGACCTCACTCATACTGTCACTACCATCCAGATACATCACTGACCTCACTCATACTGTCACTACCATCCAGATACATCACTGACCTCACTCATACTGTCACTACCATCCAGATACATCACTGAACTCACTCATACTGTAACTACCCATCCAGATACATCACTGCTCTCACTCATACTGTCACTACCCATCCAGATACATCACTGATCTCACTAATACTGTCACTACCATCCAGATACATCACTGACCTCACTCATACTGTCACTACCCATCCAGGTACATCACTGATCTCACTCATACTGTCACTACCCATCCAGATACATCACTGACCTCACTCATACTGTCACTACCCATCCAGGTAGATCACTGACCTCACTCATACTGTCACTACCCATAAGATATATCACTGACCTCACTCATACTATCACTACCCATCCAGATACATCACTGACCTCACTCATACTGTCACTACCATCCAGATACGTCACTGACCTCACTCATACTGTCACGACCATCCAGATACGTCACTGAGCTCACTCATACTGTCACTACCATCCAGATACATCACTGATCTCACTCATACTGTCACTACCATCCAGATACATCACTGACCTCACTCATACTGTCACTACCATCCAGATACATCACTGACCTCATTCATACAGTCACTACCCATCCAGATACATCACTGACCTCACTCATACTTTCACTACCATCCAGATACGTCACTGACATCACTCATACTGTCACTACCATCCAGATACATCACTGACCTCACTCATACTGTCACTACCATCCAGACACATCACTGACCTCACTTATACTGTCACTACCCATCCAGGTACATCACTGACGTCACTCATACTGTCACTACCCATCCAGATACATCACTGACCTCACTCATATTGTCACAACCCATCCAGATACATCACTGACCTTACTCATACTGTCACTACACATCCAGATACATCACTGACCTCACTCATACCGTCACTATCCATCCAGATACATCACTGAACTCACTAATACTGTCACTACCCATCCAGATACATCACTGACCTCACTCATACTGTCACTACCCATCCAGATACATCACTGACCTCACTCATACTGTCACTACCCATCCAGATACATCACTGACCTCACTCATACTGTCACTACCCATCCAGATACAACACTGTCCTCACTCATACTGTCACTACCCATCCAGATACATCACTGACCTCACTCATACTGTCAAACCACATCCAGATACATCACTGACCTCACTCATACTGTCATTACCCATCCAGATACATCACTGACCTCACTCATACTGTCAATACCCATCCAGGTACATCACTGACCTCACTCATACTGTCACTACCCATCCAGATACATCACTGATCTCACTCATACTGTCACTACCCATCCAGATACATCACTGACATCACTCATACTGTCACTACCCACCCAGATACATCACTGACCTCACTCATACTGTCACACCACATCCAGATACATCACTGTCCTCACTCAAACTGTCACTACCCATCCAGATACATCACTGACCTCACTCATACTGTCACTACCCATCCAGGTACATCACTGACCTCACTCATACTGTCACTACCATCCAGATACATCACTGACCTCACTCATACTGTCATTACCCATCCAGATACATCACTGATCTCACTCATACTGTCACGACCATCCAGATACATCACTGACCTCACTCATACTGTCACTACCATCCAGATACATCACTGACCTCACTCATACTGTCACTACCACCCAGATACATCACTGACCTCACTCATACTGTCACTACCATCCAGATACATCACTGACCTCACTCATACTGTAACTACCCATCCAGATACATCACTGATCTCACTCATACTGTCACTAACCATCCAGATACATCACTGATCTCACTAATACTGTCACTACCATCCAGATACATCACTGACCTCACTCATACTGTCACTACCCATCCAGGTACATCACTGTATCTCACTCATACTGTCACTACCCATCCAGATACATCACTGACCTCACTCATACTGTCACTACCCATCCAGGTAGATCACTGACCTCACTCATACTGTCACTACCCATAAAGATATATCACTGACCTCACTCATACTATCACTACCCATCCAGATACATCACTGACCTCACTCATACTGTCACTACCATCCAGATACGTCACTGACCTCACTCATACTGTCACTACCATCCAGATACATCACTGACCTCACTCATACTGTCACTACCATCCAGATACATCACTGACCTCACTCATACAGTCACTACCTATCCAGATACATCACTGACCTCACTCATACTTTCACTACCATCCAGATACGTCACGGACCTCACTCATACTGTCACTACCCATCCAGATACATCACTGTCCTCACTCATACTGTCACTACCCATCCAGGTACATCACTGACCTCACTCATACTGTCACTACCATCCAGATACATCACTGACCTCACTCATACTGTCATTACCCATCCAGATACATCACTGATCTCACTCATACTGTCACTACCATCCAGATACATCACTGACCTCACTCATACTGTCACTACCATCCAGATACATCACTGACCTCACTCATACTGTCACTACCATCCAGATACATCACTGACCTCACTCATACTGTCACTACCATCCAGATACATCACTGACCTCACTCATACTGTAACTACCCATCCAGATACATTACTGATCTCACTCATACTGTCACTACCCATCCAGATACATCACTGATCTCACTAATACTGTCACTACCATCCAGATACATCACTGACCTCACTCATACTGTCACTACCCATCCAGGTAGATCACTGACCTCACTCATACTGTCACTACCCATAAAGATATATCACTGACCTCACTCATACTATCACTACCCATCCAGATACATCACTGACCTCACTCATACTGTCACTACCATCCAGATACGTCAATGACCTCACTCATACTGTCACGACCATCCAGATACGTCACTGACCTCACTCATACTGTCACTACCATCCAGATACATCACTGATCTCACTCATACTGTCACTACCATCCAGATACATCACTGACCTCACTCATACTGTCATTACCCATCCAGATACATCACTGACCTCACTCATACTGTCACTACCCATCCAGATACATCACTGTCCTTACTCATACTGTCACTACCCATCCAGGTACATCACTGACCTCACTCATACTGTCACTACCATCCAGATACATCACTGACCTCACTCATACTGTCATTACCCATCCAGATACATCACTGATCTCACTCATACTGTCACTACCATCCAGATACATCACTGACCTCACTCATACTGTCACGACCATCCAGATACATCACTGACCTCACTCATACTGTCACTACCATCCAGATACATCACTGACCTCACTCATACTGTCACTACCATCCAGATACATCACTGACCTCACTCATACTGTAACTACCCATCCAGATACATCACTGATCTCACTCATACTGTCACTAACCATCCAGATACATCACTGATCTCACTAATACTGTCACTACCATCCAGATACATCACTGACCTCACTCATACTGTCACTACCCATCCAGGTACATCACTGATCTCACTCACACTGTCACTACCCATCCAGATACATCACTGACCTCACTCATACTGTCACTACCCATCCAGGTAGATCACTGACCTCACTCATACTGTCACTACCCATAAAGATATATCACTGAACTCACTCATACTATCACTACCCATCCAGATACATCACTGACCTCACTCATACTGTCACTACCATCCAGATACGTCACTGACCTCACTCATACTGTCACTACAATCCAGATACATCACTGACCTCACTCATACATTCACTACCCATCCAGATACATCACTGACCTCACTCATACTTTCACTACCATCCAGATACGTCACTGACCTCACTCATACTGTCACTACCCATCCAGATACATCACTGTCCTCACTCATACTGTCACTACCCATCCAGGTACATCACTGACCTCACTCATACTGTCACTACCATCCAGATACATCACTGACCTCACTCATACTGTCATTACCCATCCAGATACATCACTGATCTCACTCATACTGTCACTACCATCCAGATACATCACTGACCTCACTCATACTGTCACTACCATCCAGATACATCACTGACCTCACTCATACTGTCACTACCATCCAGATACATCACTGACCTCACTCATACTGTCACTACCATCCAGATACATCACTGAACTCACTCATACTGTAACTACCCATCCAGATACATCACTGCTCTCACTCATACTGTCACTACCCATCCAGATACATCACTGATCTCACTAATACTGTCACTACCATCCAGATACATCACTGACCTCACTCATACTGTCACTACCCATCCAGATACATCACTGATCTCACTCATACTGTCACTACCCATCCAGATACATCACTGACCTCACTCATACTGTCACTACCCATCCAGGTAGATCACTGACCTCACTCATACTGTCACTACCCATAAGATATATCACTGACCTCACTCATACTATCACTACCCATCCAGATACATCACTGACCTCACTCATACTGTCACTACCATCCAGATACGTCACTGACCTCACTCATACTGTCACGACCATCCAGATACGTCACTGAGCTCACTCATACTGTCACTACCATCCAGATACATCACTGATCTCACTCATACTGTCACTACCATCCAGATACATCACTGACCTCACTCATACTGTCACTACCATCCAGATACATCACTGACCTCATTCATACAGTCACTACCCATCCAGATACATCACTGACCTCACTCATACTTTCACTACCATCCAGATACGTCACTGACATCACTCATACTGTCACTACCATCCAGATACATCACTGACCTCACTCATACTGTCACTACCATCCAGACACATCACTGACCTCACTTATACTGTCACTACCCATCCAGGTACATCACTGACGTCACTCATACTGTCACTACCCATCCAGATACATCACTGACCTCACTCATATTGTCACAACCCATCCAGATACATCACTGACCTTACTCATACTGTCACTACACATCCAGATACATCACTGACCTCACTCATACCGTCACTATCCATCCAGATACATCACTGAACTCACTAATACTGTCACTACCCATCCAGATACATCACTGACCTCACTCATACTGTCACTACCCATCCAGATACATCACTGACCTCACTCATACTGTCACTACCCATCCAGATACATCACTGACCTCACTCATACTGTCACTACCCATCCAGATACAACACTGTCCTCACTCATACTGTCACTACCCATCCAGATACATCACTGACCTCACTCATACTGTCAAACCACATCCAGATACATCACTGACCTCACTCATACTGTCATTACCCATCCAGATACATCACTGACCTCACTCATACTGTCAATACCCATCCAGGTACATCACTGACCTCACTCATACTGTCACTACCCATCCAGATACATCACTGATCTCACTCATACTGTCACTACCCATCCAGATACATCACTGACATCACTCATACTGTCACTACCCACCCAGATACATCACTGACCTCACTCATACTGTCACACCACATCCAGATACATCACTGTCCTCACTCAAACTGTCACTACCCATCCAGATACATCACTGACCTCACTCATTCTGTCACTACCCATCCAGGTACATCACTGACCTCACTCATACTGTCACTACCATCCAGATACATCACTGACCTCACTCATACTGTCATTACCCATCCAGATACATCACTGATCTCACTCATACTGTCACGACCATCCAGATACATCACTGACCTCACTCATACTGTCACTACCATCCAGATACATCACTGACCTCACTCATACTGTCACTACCACCCAGATACATCACTGACCTCACTCATACTGTCACTACCATCCAGATACATCACTGACCTCACTCATACTGTAACTACCCATCCAGATACATCACTGATCTCACTCATACTGTCACTAACCATCCAGATACATCACTGATCTCACTAATACTGTCACTACCATCCAGATACATCACTGACCTCACTCATACTGTCACTACCCATCCAGGTACATCACTGTATCTCACTCATACTGTCACTACCCATCCAGATACATCACTGACCTCACTCATACTGTCACTACCCATCCAGGTAGATCACTGACCTCACTCATACTGTCACTACCCATAAAGATATATCACTGACCTCACTCATACTATCACTACCCATCCAGATACATCACTGACCTCACTCATACTGTCACTACCATCCAGATACGTCACTGACCTCACTCATACTGTCACTACCATCCAGATACATCACTGACCTCACTCATACTGTCACTACCATCCAGATACATCACTGACCTCACTCATACAGTCACTACCTATCCAGATACATCACTGACCTCACTCATACTTTCACTACCATCCAGATACGTCACGGACCTCACTCATACTGTCACTACCCATCCAGATACATCACTGTCCTCACTCATACTGTCACTACCCATCCAGGTACATCACTGACCTCACTCATACTGTCACTACCATCCAGATACATCACTGACCTCACTCATACTGTCATTACCCATCCAGATACATCACTGATCTCACTCATACTGTCACTACCATCCAGATACATCACTGACCTCACTCATACTGTCACTACCATCCAGATACATCACTGACCTCACTCATACTGTCACTACCATCCAGATACATCACTGACCTCACTCATACTGTCACTACCATCCAGATACATCACTGACCTCACTCATACTGTAACTACCCATCCAGATACATTACTGATCTCACTCATACTGTCACTACCCATCCAGATACATCACTGATCTCACTAATACTGTCACTACCATCCAGATACATCACTGACCTCACTCATACTGTCACTACCCATCCAGGTAGATCACTGACCTCACTCATACTGTCACTACCCATAAAGATATATCACTGACCTCACTCATACTATCACTACCCATCCAGATACATCACTGACCTCACTCATACTGTCACTACCATCCAGATACGTCAATGACCTCACTCATACTGTCACGACCATCCAGATACGTCACTGACCTCACTCATACTGTCACTACCATCCAGATACATCACTGATCTCACTCATACTGTCACTACCATCCAGATACATCACTGACCTCACTCATACTGTCACTACCATCCAGATACATCACTGACCTCACTCATACAGTCACTACCCATCCAGATACATCACTGACCTCACTCATACTTTCACTACCATCCAGATACGTCACTGACCTCACTCATACTGTCACTACCATCCAGATACATCACTGACCTCACTCATACTGTCACTACCATCCAGACACATCACTGACCTCAATCATACTGTCACTACCCATCCAGATACATCACTGACGTCACTCATACTGTCACTACCCATCCAGATACATCACTGACCTCACTCATATTGTCACAACCCATCCAGATACATCACTGACCTTACTCATACTGTCACTACACATCCAGATACATCACTGACCTCACTCATACCGTCACTATCCATCCAGATACATCACTGAACTCACTAATACTGTCACTACCCATCCAGATACATCACTGACCTCACTCATACTGTCACTACCCATCCAGATACATCACTGACCTCACTCATACTGTCACTACCCATTCAGATACATCACTGACCTCACTCATACTGTCACTACCCATCCAGATACAACACTGTCCTCACTCATACTGTCACTACCCATCCAGATACATCACTGACCTCACTCATACTGTCACACCACATCCAGATACATCACTGACCTCACTCATACTGTCATTACCCATCCAGATACATCACTGACCTCATTCATACTGTCAATACCCATCCAGGTACATCACTGACCTCACTCATACTGTCACTACCCATAAAGATATATCACTGACCTCACTCATACTATCACTACCCATCCAGATACATCACTGACCTCACTCATACTGTCACTACCATCCAGATACGTCACTGACCTCACTCATACTGTCACTACCATCCAGATACATCACTGACCTCACTCATACTGTCACTACCATCCAGATACATCACTGACCTCACTCATACAGTCACTACCTATCCAGATACATCACTGACCTCACTCATACTTTCACTACCATCCAGATACGTCACGGACCTCACTCATACTGTCACTACCCATCCAGATACATCACTGTCCTCACTCATACTGTCACTACCCATCCAGGTACATCACTGACCTCACTCATACTGTCACTACCATCCAGATACATCACTGACCTCACTCATACTGTCATTACCCATCCAGATACATCACTGATCTCACTCATACTGTCACTACCATCCAGATACATCACTGACCTCACTCATACAGTCACTACCATCCAGATACATCACTGACCTCACTCATACTGTCACTACCATCCAGATACATCACTGACCTCACTCATACTGTCACTACCATCCAGATACATCACTGACCTCACTCATACTGTAACTACCCATCCAGATACATTACTGATCTCACTCATACTGTCACTACCCATCCAGATACATCACTGATCTCACTAATACTGTCACTACCATCCAGATACATCACTGACCTCACTCATAATGTCACTACCCATCCAGGTAGATCACTGACCTCACTCATACTGTCACTACCCATAAAGATATATCACTGACCTCACTCATACTATCACTACCCATCCAGATACATCACTGACCTCACTCATACTGTCACTACCATCCAGATACGTCAATGACCTCACTCATACTGTCACGACCATCCAGATACGTCACTGACCTCACTCATACTGTCACTACCATCCAGATACATCACTGATCTCACTCATACTGTCACTACCATCCAGATACATCACTGACCTCACTCATACTGTCACTACCATCCAGATACATCACTGACCTCACTCATACAGTCACTACCCATCCAGATACATCACTGACCTCACTCATACTTTCACTACCATCCAGATACGTCACTGACCTCACTCATACTGTCACTACCATCCAGATACATCACTGACCTCACTCATACTGTCACTACCATCCAGACACATCACTGACCTCAATCATACTGTCACTACCCATCCAGATACATCACTGACGTCACTCATACTGTCACTACCCATCCAGATACATCACTGACCTCACTCATATTGTCACAACCCATCCAGATACATCACTGACCTTACTCATACTGTCACTACACATCCAGATACATCACTGACCTCACTCATACCGTCACTATCCATCCAGATACACCACTGACCTCACTCATACTGTCACTACCCATCCAGATACATCACTGACCTCACTCATACTGTCACTACCCATTCAGATACATCACTGACCTCACTCATACTGTCACTACCCATCCAGATACAACACTGTCCTCACTCATACTGTCACTACCCATCCAGATACATCACTGACCTCACTCATACTGTCACACCACATCCAGATACATCACTGACCTCACTCATACTGTCATTACCCATCCAGGTAGATCACTGACCTCACTCATACTGTCACTACCCATCCAGATACATCATTGACCTCACTCATACTGTCACTACCCATCCAGATACATCACTGACGTCACTCATACTGTCACTACCATCCAGATACATCATTGACCTCACTGATACTGTCACTACCCATCCAGGTACATCACTGACCTCACTCATACTGTCACTACCACCCAGATACATCACTGACCTCACTCATACTGTCACTACCCATCCAGATTCATCACTGACCTCACTCATACTGTCACTACCCATCCAGGTACATCACTGACCTCACTCATACTGTCAATACCCATCCAGGTACATCACTGACCTCACTCATACTGTCACTACCCATCCAGATACATCACTGATCTCACTCATACTGTCACTACCCATCCAGATACATCACTGACATCACTCATACTGTCACTACCCACCCAGATACATCACTGACCTCACTCATACTGTCACACCACATCCAGATACATCACTGTCCTCACTCAAACTGTCACTACCCATCCAGATACATCACTGACCTCACTCATACTGTCACTACCCATCCAGATACATCACTGACCTCTCTCATACTGTCACTACCATCCAGATACATCACTGATCTCACTCATACTGTCACTACCATCCAGATACATCACTGACCTCACTCATACTGTCACTACCCATCCAGATACATCACTGATCTCACTCATACTGTCACTACCATCCAGGTACATCACTGACCTCACACATACTGTCACTACCCATCCAGGTATATCACTGATCTCACTCATACTGTCACTACCCATCCAGGTACATCACTGACCTCACTCATACTGTCAATACCCATTCAGATACATCACTGACCTCACTCATACTGTCACTACCCATCCAGATACATCACTGATCTCACTAATACTGTCACTACCATCCAGGTACATCACTGACCTCACTCATACTGTCACTACCCATCCAGGTACATCACTGATCTCACTCATACTGTCACTACCGATCCAGATACATCACTGACCTCACTCATACTGTCACTACCCATCCAGGTAGATCACTGACCTCACTCATACTGTCACTACCCATCCAGATACATCATTGACCTCACTCATACTGTCACTACCCATCCAGATACATCACTGACGTCACTCATACTGTCACTACCATCCAGATACATCATTGACCTCACTGATACTGTCACTACCCATCCAGGTACATCACTGACCTCACTCATACTGTCACTACCACCCAGATACATCACTGACCTCACTCATACTGTCACTACCCATCCAGATTCATCACTGACCTCACTCATACTGTCACTACCCATCCAGGTACATCACTGACCTCACTCATACTGTCACTACCCATCCAGATACATCACTGACCTCACTCATACTGTCACTACCATCCAGATACATCACTGACCTCACTCATACTGTCACTACCCATCCAGATACATCACTGTCCTCACTCATACTGTCACGACCATCCAGATACATCACTGATCTCACTCATACTGTCGCTACACATCAAGATACATCACTGACCTCACTCATACTGTCACTCCCCATCCAGATACATCACTGACCTCACTCATACTGTCACGACCATCCAGATACATCACTGACCTCACTCATACAGTCACTACCTATCCAGATACATCACTGACCTCACTCATACTTTCACTACCATCCAGATACGTCACGGACCTCACTCATACTGTCACTACCCATCCAGATACATCACTGTCCTCACTCATACTGTCACTACCCATCCAGGTACATCACTGACCTCACTCATACTGTCACTACCCATCCAGATACATCACTGATCTCACTCATACTGTCACTACCATCCAGATACATCACTGACCTCACTCATACAGTCACTACCATCCAGATACATCACTGACCTCACTCATACAGTCACTACCATCCAGATACATCACTGACCTCACTCATACTGTCACTACCATCCAGATACATCACTGACCTCACTCATACTGTCACTACCATCCAGATACATCACTGACCTCACTCATACTGTAACTACCCATCCAGATACATCACTGATCTCACTAATACTGTCACTACCATCCAGATACATCACTGACCTCACTCATAATGTCACTACCCATCCAGGTAGATCACTGACCTCACTCATACTGTCACTACCCATAAAGATATATCACTGACCTCACTCATACTATCACTACCCATCCAGATACATCACTGACCTCACTCATACTGTCACTACCATCCAGATACGTCAATGACCTCACTCATACTGTCACGACCATCCAGATACGTCACTGACCTCACTCATACTGTCACTACCATCCAGATACATCACTGATCTCACTCATACTGTCACTACCATCCAGATACATCACTGACCTCACTCATACTGTCACTACCATCCAGATACATCACTGACCTCACTCATACAGTCACTACCCATCCAGATACATCACTGACCTCACTCATACTTTCACTACCATCCAGATACGTCACTGACCTCACTCATACTGTCACTACCATCCAGATACATCACTGACCTCACTCATACTGTCACTACCATCCAGACACATCACTGACCTCAATCATACTGTCACTACCCATCCAGATACATCACTGACGTCACTCATACTGTCACTACCCATCCAGATACATCACTGACCTCACTCATATTGTCACAACCCATCCAGATACATCACTGACCTTACTCATACTGTCACTACACATCCAGATACATCACTGACCTCACTCATACCGTCACTATCCATCCAGATACACCACTGACCTCACTCATACTGTCACTACCCATCCAGATACATCACTGACCTCACTCATACTGTCACTACCCATTCAGATACATCACTGACCTCACTCATACTGTCACTACCCATCCAGATACAACACTGTCCTCACTCATACTGTCACTACCCATCCAGATACATCACTGACCTCACTCATACTGTCACACCACATCCAGATACATCACTGACCTCACTCATACTGTCATTACCCATCCAGATACATCACTGACCTCATTCATACTGTCAATACCCATCCAGGTACATCACTGACCTCACTCATACTGTCACTACCCATCCAGATACATCACTGATCTCACTCATACTGTCACTACCCATCCAGATACATCACTGACATCACTCATACTGTCACTACCCACCCAGATACATCACTGACCTCACTCATACTGTCACACCACATCCAGATACATCACTGTCCTCACTCAAACTGTCACTACCCATCCAGATACATCACTGACCTCACTCATACTGTCACTACCCATCCAGATACATCACTGACCTCTCTCATACTGTCACTACCATCCAGATACATCACTGATCTCACTCATACTGTCACTACCATCCAGATACATCACTGACCTCACTCATACTGTCACTACCCATCCAGATACATCACTGATCTCACTCATACTGTCACTACCATCCAGGTACATCACTGACCTCACACATACTGTCACTACCCATCCAGGTATATCACTGATCTCACTCATACTGTCACTACCCATCCAGGTACATCACTGACCTCACTCATACTGTCAATACCCATTCAGATACATCACTGACCTCACTCATACTGTCACTACCCATCCAGATACATCACTGATCTCACTAATACTGTCACTACCATCCAGGTACATCACTGACCTCACTCATACTGTCACTACCCATCCAGGTACATCACTGATCTCACTCATACTGTCACTACCGATCCAGATACATCACTGACCTCACTCATACTGTCACTACCCATCCAGGTAGATCACTGACCTCACTCATACTGTCACTACCCATCCAGATACATCATTGACCTCACTCATACTGTCACTACCCATCCAGATACATCACTGACGTCACTCATACTGTCACTACCATCCAGATACATCATTGACCTCACTGATACTGTCACTACCCATCCAGGTACATCACTGACCTCACTCATACTGTCACTACCACCCAGATACATCACTGACCTCACTCATACTGTCACTACCCATCCAGATTCATCACTGACCTCACTCATACTGTCACTACCCATCCAGGTACATCACTGACCTCACTCATACTGTCACTACCCATCCAGATACATCACTGACCTCACTCATACTGTCACTACCATCCAGATACATCACTGACCTCACTCATACTGTCACTACCCATCCAGATACATCACTGTCCTCACTCATACTGTCACGACCATCCAGATACATCACTGATCTCACTCATACTGTCGCTACACATCAAGATACATCACTGACCTCACTCATACTGTCACTCCCCATCCAGATACATCACTGACCTCACTCATACTGTCACTACCCATCCAGAGACATCACTGAGCTCACTCACACTGTCACTACCCATCCAGATACATCACTGACCTCACTCATACTGTCACTACCCATCCAGATACATCACTGACCTCACTCATACTGTCACTACCCATCCAGATACATCACTGACCTCACTCATACTGCCAGTACACATCCAGATACACCACTGACCTCACTCATACTTTCAATATCCATCCAGATACATCACTGACCTCACTCATACTGCCACTACCCATCCAGATACATCACTGACCTCACTCATACTGTCACTACCCATCCAGATACATCACTGACCTCACTCATACTGTCACTACCCATCCAGATACATCACTGACCTCACTCATACTGCCAGTACACATCCAGGTCCACCACTGACCTCACTCATACTTTCAATATCCATCCAGATACATCACTGACCTCACTCATACTGCCACTACCATCCAGATACATCACTGACCTCACTCATACTGCCACTACCATCCAGATACATCACTGATCTCACTCATACTGTCACGACACATCAAGATACATCACTGACCTCACTCATATTGTCACTACCATCCAGATACATCACTGATCTCACTCATACTGTCACTACACATCCAGATACATCACTGATCTCACTCACACTGTCACGACACATCCAGATACATCACTGACCTCACTCATACTTTCAATATACATCCAGATACATCACTGACCTCACTCATACAGTCACTACCCATCCAGATACATCACTGACCTCACTCATACTGTCACTACCATCCAGATACATCACTGACCTCACTCATACTGTCAGTACCCATCCAGATACATCACTGACCTCACTCATACTGTCACTGCCCATCCAGGTACATCACTGATCTCACTCACACTGTCACTACCCATCCAGGTACATCAATGATCTCACTCACACTGTCACTACCCATCCAGATACATCACTGATCCCACTCATACTGTCACTATCCATCCAGATACATCACTGATCTCACTCATACTGTCACTACCCATCCAGATACATCACTGACCTCACTCATACTGTCATTACCCATCCAGATACATCACTGACCTCACTCATACTGTCACTACCCATCCAGATACATCACTGACTTCACTCATACTGTCACTACCCATCCAGATACATCACTGACCTCACTCATACTGTCACTACCCATCCAGATACATCACTGACCTCACTCATACTGTCACACCACATCCAGATACATCACTGACCTCACTCATACTGTCATTATCCATCCAGATACATCACTGACCTCACTCATACTGTCACTACCCATCCAGGTCCATCACTGATCTCACTCATACTGTCACTACCCATCCAGATACATCACTGACCTCACTCATACTGTCACTCCCCATCCAGGTTCTTCAACTGACCTCACTCATACTGTCACTACCCATCCAGATACATCACTGACCTCACTCATACTGTCACTACCCATCCAGGTACATCAGTGACCTCACTCATACTGTCACTACCCATCCAGATACATCACTGATCTCACTCATACTTTCACTACCCATCCAGATACATCACTGACCTCACTCATACTGTCACTCCCCATCCAGGTTCTTCACTGACCTCACTCATACTGTCACTACCCATCCAGATACATCACTGACCTCACTCATACTGTCACTACCCATCCAGATACATCACTGATCTCACTCATACTGTCACTACCCATCCAGATACATCACTGACCTCACTCATACTGTCACTTCCATCCAGATACAACACTGACCTCACTCATACTGTCACTCCGCATCCAGATACATCACTGACCTCACTCATACTGTCACTACCCATCCAGATACATCACTGACCTCACTCATACTGTCACTACCCATCCAGATACATCACTGACCTCACTCATACTGTCACTACCCTTCCAGATACATCACTGATCTCACTCATCCTGTCACTACCCATCCAGATATATCACTGACCTCACTCATACTGTCACTACCCATCCAGGTACATCACTGACCTCACTCATACTGTCACTACCCATCCAGATACATCACTGACCTCACTCATACTGTCACTACCCATCCAGATACATCACTGACGTCACTCATACTGTCACTACCATCCAGATACATCACTGACCTTACTCATACTGTCACTACCATCCAGATACATCACTGACCTCACTCATACTGTCACTACCCATCGAGATACATCACTGTCCTCACTCATACTGTCAATACCCATCCAGATACATCACTGACCTCACTCATACTGTCACTACCCATCCTATTATATCACTGACCTCACTCATACGGTCACTACCCATCCAGATACATCACTGATCTCACTCATACTGTCACTACCCATCCAGATACATCACTGACCTCACTGATACTGTCACTACCCATCCAGGTACATCACTGACCTCACTCATACTGTCACTACCATCCAGATACATCACTGACCTCACTCATGCTGTCACTACCCATCCAGATTCATCACTGACCTCATTCATACTGTCACTACCCATCCAGGTACATCACTGACCTCACTCATACTGTCACTACCATCCAGATACATCACTGACCTCACTCATACTGTCACTACCCATCCAGATACATCACTGACGTCACTCATACTGTCACTAACATCCAGATACATCACTGACCTCACTCATACTGTCACTACCATCCAGATACATCACTGATCTCACTCATACTGTCGCTACACATCAAGATACAGCACTGACCTCACTCATACTGTCACTACCATCCAGATACATTACTGACCTCACTCATACTGTCACTACCATCCAGATACTTCACTGACCTCACTCATACTGTCACTACCCATCCAGATACATCACTGTCCTCACTCATACTGTCACTACCATCCAGATACATCACTGATCTCACTCATACTGTCGCTACACATCAAGATACATCACAGACCTCACTCATACTGTCATTCCCATCCAGATACATCACTGACCTCACTCATACTGTCACTACCCATCCAGATACATCACTGAGCTCACTCATACTGTCACTACCATCCAGATACATCACTGATCTCACTCATACTGTCACTACACATCAAGATACATCACTGACCTCACTCATACTGTCACTATCCATCCTGATACATCACTGACCTCACCCATACTGTCACTATCCATCCAGCTACATCACTGACCTCACTCATACTTTCAATATCCATCCAGATACATCACTGAACTCACTCATACTGTCACTACCCATCCAGATACAGCACTGACATCACTCATACTGTCACTACCCATCCAGATACATCACTGACCTCACTCATACTGTCACTACCCATCAAGGTACATCACTGACCTCACTCATACTGTCACTACCATCCAGATACATCACTGACCTCACTCATACTGTCACTACCCATCCAGATACATCACTGACCTCACTCATACTGTCACTACCCATCCAGATACATCACTGACCTCACTCATACTGTCACTACCCATCCAGATACATCACTGTCCTCACTCATACTGTCACTACCCATCCAGATACATCACTGACCTCACTCATACTGTCACTACACATCAAGATACATCACTGACCTCACTCATACTGTCACTACCATCCAGATACATCACTGACCTCACTCATACTTTCAATATACATCAAGATACATCACTGACCTCACTCATACTGTCACTACCATCCAGATACATCACTGACCTCACTCATACTTTCAATATACATCCAGATACATCACTGACCTCACTCATACTTTCAATATCCATCCAGATACATCACTGACCTCACTCATACTGCCACTACCATCCAGATACATCCCTGATCTCACTCATACTGTCACTACACATCAAGATACATGACTGACCTCACTCATACAGTCACTACCCATCCAGATACATCACTGACCTCATTCATCCTGTCACGACCCATCCAGATACATCACTGACCTCACTCATACTGTCACTACCCATCCAGATACATCACTGACCTCACTCATACTGTCACTACCCATCCAGATACATCACTGACCTCACTCATACTGTCACAACCCATCCAGATACATCACTGACCTCACTCATACTTTCAATATCCATCCAGATACATCACTGACCTCACTCATACTGCCACTACCATCCAGATACATCCCTGATCTCACTCATACTGTCACTACACATCAAGATACATGACTGACCTCACTCATACAGTCACTACCCATCCAGATACATCACTGACCTCATTCATCCTGTCACGACCCATCCAGATACATCACTGACCTCACTCATACTTTCAATATACATCAAGATACATCACTGACCTCACTCATACTGTCACTACCATCCAGATACATCACTGACCTCACTCATACTTTCAATATACATCCAGATACATCACTGACCTCACTCATACTTTCAATATCCATCCAGATACATCACTGACCTCACTCATACTGTCACTACCCATCCAGATACATCACTGACATCACTCATACTGTCACTACCCATCCAGGTACATCACTGACCTCACTCATACTGTCACTACCATCCAGATACATCACTGACCTCACTCATACTGTCAATACCCATCCAGGTACATCACTGATCTCACTCATACTGTCACTACCCATCCAGATACATCACTGACCTCACTCATACTGTCACTACCCATCCAGATACATCACTGACCTCACTCATACTGTCACAACCCATCCAGGTACATCACTGACCTCACTCATACTTTCAATACCCATCCAGGTACATCACTGATCTCACTCATACTGTCACTACCCATCCAGATACATCACTGACCTCACTCATACTGTCACTACTCATCCAGATAAATCACTGACCTCACTCATAATGTCACTACCCATCCAGATACATCACTGACCTCATTCATACTGTCACTACCATCCAGATACATCACTGACCTCACTCATACTGTCACTACCCATCCAGATACATCACTGACCTCACTCATACTGTCAGTGCACATCCAGATAAATCACTGACCTCACTCATAATGTCACTACCCATCCAGATACATCACTGACCTCACTCATACTGTCACTACCATCCAGATACATCACTGACCTCACTCATACTGTCACGACCATCCAGATACATCACTGACCTCACTCATACAGTCACTACCATCCAGCTACATCACTGATCTCACTCATACTGTCACTACACATCAAGATACATCACTGACCTCACTCATACTGTCACTATCCATCCAGCTACATCACTGACCTCACTCATACTTTCAATATCCATCCAGATACATCACTGAACTCACTCATACTGTCACTACCATCCAGATACATCACTGACCTCACTCACAATGTCACTACCCATCCAGATACTTCAATGACCTCACTCATACTGCCAGTACACATCCAGATACATCACTGACCTCACTCATACTTTCAATATCCATCCAGATACATCACTGATCTCACTCATACTGTCACTACACATCAAGATACATCACTGACCTCACTCATACTGTCACTACCATCCAGATACATCACTGACCTCACTCATACTGTCACTACCCATCCAGATACATCACTGATCTCACTCATACTGTCACTACCCTTCCAGATACATCACTCACCTCACTCATACTGTCACTACACATCCAGATACATCACTGACCCCACTCATACTGTCACTACCCATCCAGATACATCACTGACCTCACTCATACTGCCAGTACACATCCAGATACACCACTGACCTCACTCATACTTTCAATATCCATCCAGGTACATCACTGACCTCACTCATACTGCCACTACCCATCCAGATACATCACTGACCTCACTCATACTGTCACTACCCATCCAGATACATCACTGACCTCACTCATACTGTCACTACCCATCCAGATACATCACTGACCTCACTCATACTGCCAGTACACATCCAGATACACCACTGACCTCACTCATACTTTCAATATCCATCCAGATACATCACTGACCTCACTCATACTGCCACTACCATCCAGATACATCACTGACCTCACTCATGCTGCCACTACCATCCAGATACATCACTGATCTCACTCATACTGTCACTACACATCAAGATACATCACTGACCTCACTCATACTGTCACTACCATCCAGATACATCACTGATCTCACTCATACTGTCACTACACATCCAGATACATCACTGATCTCACTCATACTGTCACTACACATCCAGATACATCACTGACCTCACTCATACTTTCAATATACATCCAGATACATCACTGACCTCACTCATACATTCACTACCCATCCAGATACATCACTGACCTCACTCATACTGTCACTACCATCCAGATACATCACTGACCTCACTCATACTGTCAGTACCCATCCAGATACATCACTGACCTCACTCATACTGTCAGTACCCATCCAGATACATCACTGACCTCACTCATACTGTCACTACCCATCCAGATACATCACTGACCTCACTCATACTGTCACTACCCATCCAGATACATCACTGACCTCACTCATACTGTCACTACCCATCCAGATACATCACTGACCTCACTCATACTGTCACACCACATCCAGATACATCACTGACCTCACTCATACTGTCATTACCCATCCAGATACATCACTGACCTCACTCATACTGTCACTACCCATCCAGGTCCATCACTGATCTCACTCATACTGTCACTACCCATCCAGATACATCACTGACCTCACTCATACTGTCACTCCCCATCCAGGTTCTTCACTGACCTCACTCATACTGTCACTACCCATCCAGATACATCACTGACCTCACTCATACTGTCACTACCCATCCAGGTACATCACTGACCTCACTCATACTGTCACTACCCATCCAGATACATCACTGATCTCACTCATACAGTCACTACCCATCCAGATACATCACTGACCTCACTCATACTGTCACTCCCCATCCAGGTTCTTCACTGACCTCACTCATACTGTCACTACCCATCCAGATACATCACTGACCTCACTCATACTGTCACTACCCATCCAGATACATCACTGATCTCACTCATACTGTCACTACCCATCCAGATACATCACTGACCTCACTCATACTGTCACTTCCATCCAGATACAACACTGACCTCACTCATACTGTCACTACCATCCAGATACATCACTGACCTCACTCATACTGTCACTACCCATCCAGATACATCACTGACCTCTCTCATACTGTCACTACCCATCCAGATACATCACTGACCTCACTCATACTGTCACTACCCTTCCACATACATCACTGATCTCACTCATACTTTCACTACCCATCCAGATACATCACTGACCTCACTCATACTGTCACTACCCATCCAGATACATCACTGACCTCACTCATACTGTCACTACCCATCCAGGTACATCACTGACATCACTCATACTGTCACTACCCATCCAGATACATCACTGACCTCACTCATACTGTCACTACCCATCCAGATACATCACTGACGTCACTCATACTGTCACTACCCATCCAGATACATCACTGACCTCACTCATACTGTCACTACCCATCCAGATACATCACTGATCTCACTCATACTGTCACTACCCATCCAGATACATCACTGACCTCACTGATACTGTCACTACCCATCCAGGTACATCACTGACCTCACTCATACTGTCACTACCATCCAGATACATCACTGACCTCACTCATACTGTCACTACCCATCCAGATTCATCACTGACCTCACTCATACTGTCACTACCCATCCAGGTACATCACTGACCTCACTCATACTGTCACTACCCATCCAGATACATCACTGACCTCACTCATACTGTCACTACCATCCAGATACATCACTGACCTCACTCATACTGTCACTACCATCCAGATACATCATTGACCTCACTCATACTGTCACTACCCATCCAGATACATCAATGTCCTCACTCATACTGTCACGACCATCCAGATACATCACTGATCTCACTCATACTGTCGCTACACATCAAGATACATCACTGACCTCACTCATACTGTCACTCCCCATCCAGATACATCACTGACCTCACTCATACTGTCACTACCCATCCAGATACATCACTGTCCTCACTCATACTGTCACTACCCATCCAGATACATCACTGACCTCACTCATACTGTCACTACCCATCCAGATTCATCACTGACCTCACTCATACTGTCACTACCCATCCAGCTACATCACTGACCTCACTCATACTTTCAATATCCATCCAGATACATCACTGAACTCACTCATACTGTCACTACCCATCCAGATACAGCACTGACATCACTCATACTGTCACTACCCATCCAGATACATCACTGACCTCACTCATACTGTCACTACCCATCCAGGTACATCACTGACCTCACTCATACTGTCACTACCATCCAGATACATCACTGACCTCACTCATACTGTCACTACCCATCCAGATACATCACTGACCTCACTCATACTGTCACTACCCATCTAGATACATCACTGACCTCACTCATACTGTCACTACCCATCCAGATACATCACTGTCCTCACTCATACTGTCACTACCCATCCAGATACATCACTGACCTCACTCATACTGTCACTACACATCAAGATACATCACTGACCTCACTCATACTGTCACTACCATCCAGATACATCACTGACCTCACTCATACTTTCAATATACATCAAGATACATCACTGACCTCATTCATACTGTCACTACCATCCAGATACATCACTGACCTCACTCATACTTTCAATATACATCCAGATACATCACTGACCTCACTCATACTTTCAATATCCATCCAGATACATCACTGACCTCACTCATACTGCCACTACCATCCAGATACATCCCTGATCTCACTCATACTGTCACTACACATCAAGATACATGACTGACCTCACTCATACAGTCACTACCCATCCAGATACATCACTGACCTCATTCATCCTGTCACGACCCATCCAGATACATCACTGACCTCACTCATACTGTCAGTACCCATCCAGATACATCACTGACCTCACTCATACAGTCACTACCCATCCAGATACATCACTGACCTCACTCATACTGTCAATATACATCCAGATACATCACTGACCTCACTCATACTGTCACTACCCATCCAGATACATCACTGACCTCACTCATACTGTCACTACCCTTCCAGGTACATCACTGACCTCACTCATACTGTCACTACCCATCCAGATACATCACTGACATCACTCATACTGTCACTACCCATCCAGGTACATCACTGACCTCACTCATACTGTCACTACCATCCAGATACATCACTGACCTCACTCATACTGTCAATACCCATCCAGGTACATCACTGATCTCACTCATACTGTCACTACCTATCCAGATACATCACTGACCTCACTCATACTGTCACTACCCATCCAGATACATCACTGACCTCACTCATACTGTCACAACCCATCCAGGTACATCACTGACCTCACTCATACTTTCAATACCCATCCAGGTACATCACTGATCTCACTCATACTGTCACTACCCATCCAGATACATCACTGACCTCACTCATACTGTCACTACTCATCCAGATAAATCACTGACCTCACTCATAATGTCACTACCCATCCAGATACATCACTGACCTCATTCATACTGTCACTACCATCCAGATACATCACTGACCTCACTCATACTGTCACTACCCATCCAGATACATCACTGACCTCACTCATACTGTCAGTGCACATCCAGATAAATCACTGACCTCACTCATAATGTCACTACCCATCCAGATACATCACTGACCTCACTCATACTGTCACTACCATCCAGATACATCACTGACCTCACTCATACTGTCACGACCATCCAGATACATCACTGACCTCACTCATACAGTCACTACCATCCAGCTACATCACTGATCTCACTCATACTGTCACTACACATCAAGATACATCACTGACCTCACTCATACTGTCACTATCCATCCAGATACATCACTGACCTCACTCATACTTTCAATATCCATCCAGATACATCACTGAACTCACTCATACTGTCACTACCATCCAGATACATCACTGACCTCACTCACAATGTCACTACCCATCCAGATACTTCAATGACCTCACTCATACTGCCAGTACACATCCAGATACATCACTGACCTCACTCATACTTTCAATATCCATCCAGATACATCACTGATCTCACTCATACAGTCACTACACATCAAGATACATCACTGACCTCACTCATACTGTCACTACACATCCAGATACATCACTGACCTCACTCATACTGTCACTACCATCCAGATACATCACTGACCTCACTCATACTGTCACTACCATCCAGATACATCACTGATCTCACTCATACTGTCACTACCCTTCCAGATACATCACTCACCTCACTCATACTGTCACTGCACATCCAGATACATCACTGACCTCACTCATACTGTCACTACCCATCCAGATACATCACTGACCTCACTCATACTGCCAGTACACATCCAGATACACCACTGACCTCACTCATACTTTCAATATCCATCCAGGTACATCACTGACCTCACTCATACTGCCACTACCCATCCAGATACATCACTGACCTCACTCATACTGTCACTACCCATCCAGATACATCACTGACCTCACTCATACTGTCACTACCCATCCAGATACATCACTGACCTCACTCATACTGCCAGTACACATCCAGATACACCACTGACCTCACTCATACTTTCAATATCCATCCAGATACATCACTGACCTCACTCATACTGCCACTACCATCCAGATACATCACTGACCTCACTCATGCTGCCACTACCATCCAGATACATCACTGATCTCACTCATACTGTCACTACACATCCAGATACATCACTGACCTCACTCATACTTTCAATATACATCCAGATACATCACTGACCTCACTCATACATTCACTACCCATCCAGATACATCACTGACCTCACTCATACTGTCACTACCATCCAGATACATCACTGACCTCACTCATACTGTCAGTACCCATCCAGATACATCACTGACCTCACTCATACTGTCACTACCCATCCAGGTCCATCACTGATCTCACTCATACTGTCACTACCCATCCAGATACATCACTGACCTCACTCATACTGTCACTACCCATCCAGATACATCACTGATCTCACTCATACTGTCACTACCCATCCAGATACATCACTGACCTCACTCATACTGTCACTTCCATCCAGATACAACACTGACCTCACTCATACTGTCACTCCCCATCCAGATACATCACTGACCTCACTCATACTGTCACTACCCATCCAGATACATCACTGACCTCTCTCATACCATCACTACCCATCCAGATACATCACTGACCTCACTCATACTGTCACTACCCATCCAGGTACATCACTGACATCACTCATACTGTCACTACCCATCCAGATACATCACTGACCTCACTCATACTGTCACTACCCATCCAGATACATCACTGACGTCACTCATACTGTCACTACCCATCCAGATACATCACTGACCTCACTCATACTGTCACTACCCATCCAGATACATCACTGATCTCACTCATACTGTCACTACCCATCCAGATACATCACTGACCTCACTGATACTGTCACTACCCATCCAGGTACATCACTGACCTCACTCATACTGTCACTACCATCCAGATACATCACTGACCTCACTCATACTGTCACTACCCATCCAGATTCATCACTGACCTCACTCATACTGTCACTACCCATCCAGGTACATCACTGACCTCACTCATACTGTCACTACCCATCCAGATACATCACTGACCTCACTCATACTGTCACTACCATCCAGATACATCACTGACCTCACTCATACTGTCACTACCATCCAGATACATCACTGACCTCACTCATACTGTCACTACCCATCCAGATACATCAATGTCCTCACTCATACTGTCACGACCATCCAGATACATCACTGATCTCACTCATACTGTCGCTACACATCAAGATACATCACTGACCTCACTCATACTGTCACTCCCCATCCAGATACATCACTGACCTCACTCATACTGTCACTACCCATCCAGAGACATCACTGAGCTCACTCATACTGTCACTACCCATCCAGGTACATCACTGACCTCACTCATACTGTCACTACCCATCCAGATACATCACTGACCTCACTCATACTGTCACTACCCATCCAGATACATCACTGACCTCACTCATACTGTCACTACCCATCCAGATACATCACTGACCTCACTCATACTGCCAGTACACATCCAGATACACCACTGACCTCACTCATACTTTCAATATCCATCCAGATACATCACTGACCTCACTCATACTGCCACTACCCATCCAGATACATCACTGACCTCACTCATGCTGTCACTACCCATCCAGATACATCACTGACCTCACTCATACTGTCACTACCCATCCAGATACATCACTGACCTCACTCATACTGCCAGTACACATCCAGATACACCACTGACCTCACTCATACTTTCAATATCCATCCAGATACATCTCTGACCTCACTCATACTGCCACTACCATCCAGATACATCACTGACCTCACTCATACTGTCACTACCATCCAGATACATCACTGATCTCACTCATACTGTCACTACACATCCAGATACATCACTGATCTCACTCATACTGTCACTACACATCCAGATACATCACTGACCTCACTCATACTGTTACTACCATCCAGATACATCACTGACCTCACTCATACTGTCAGTACCCATCCAGATACATCACTGACCTCACTCATACTGTCACTACCATCCAGGTACATCACTGACCTCACTCATACTGTTACTACCATCCAGATACATCACTGACCTCACTCATACTGTCAGTACCCATCCAGATACATCACTGACCTCACTCATACTGTCACTGCCCATCCATGTACATCACTGATCTCACTCACACTGTCACTACCCATCCAGATACATCACTGACCTCACTCATACTGTCACTACCCTTCCACATACATCACTGATCTCACTCATACTGTCACTACCCATCCAGATACATCACTGACCTCACTCATACTGTCACTACCCATCCAGGTACATCACTGACATCACTCATACTGTCACTACCCATCCAGATACATCACTGACCTCACTCATACTGTCACTACCCATCCAGATACATCACTGACGTCACTCATACTGTCACTACCCGTCCAGAAACATCACTGACCTCACTCATACTGTCACTAACCATCCAGATACATCACTGATCTCACTCATACTGTCACTACCCATCCAGATACATCACTGACCTCACTGATACTGTCACTACCCATCCAGATACATCACTGACCTCACTCATACTGTCACTACCCATCCAGATACATCACTGACCTCACTCATGCTGCCACTACCATCCAGATACATCACTGATCTCACTCATACTGTCACTACACATCCAGATACATCACTGACCTCACTCATACTTTCAATATACATCCAGATACATCACTGACCTCACTCATACATTCACTACCCATCCAGATACATCACTGACCTCACTCATACTGTCACTACCATCCAGATACATCACTGACCTCACTCATACTGTCAGTACCCATCCAGATACATCACTGACCTCACTCATACTGTCACTACCCATCCAGGTCCATCACTGATCTCACTCATACTGTCACTACCCATCCAGATACATCACTGACCTCACTCATACTGTCACTACCCATCCAGATACATCACTGATCTCACTCATACTGTCACTACCCATCCAGATACATCACTGACCTCACTCATACTGTCACTTCCATCCAGATACAACACTGACCTCACTCATACTGTCACTCCCCATCCAGATACATCACTGACCTCACTCATACTGTCACTACCCATCCAGATACATCACTGACCTCTCTCATACCATCACTACCCATCCAGATACATCACTGACCTCACTCATACTGTCACTACCCATCCAGGTACATCACTGACATCACTCATACTGTCACTACCCATCCAGATACATCACTGACCTCACTCATACTGTCACTACCCATCCAGATACATCACTGACGTCACTCATACTGTCACTACCCATCCAGATACATCACTGACCTCACTCATACTGTCACTACCCATCCAGATACATCACTGATCTCACTCATACTGTCACTACCCATCCAGATACATCACTGACCTCACTGATACTGTCACTACCCATCCAGGTACATCACTGACCTCACTCATACTGTCACTACCATCCAGATACATCACTGACCTCACTCATACTGTCACTACCCATCCAGATTCATCACTGACCTCACTCATACTGTCACTACCCATCCAGGTACATCACTGACCTCACTCATACTGTCACTACCCATCCAGATACATCACTGACCTCACTCATACTGTCACTACCATCCAGATACATCACTGACCTCACTCATACTGTCACTACCATCCAGATACATCACTGACCTCACTCATACTGTCACTACCCATCCAGATACATCAATGTCCTCACTCATACTGTCACGACCATCCAGATACATCACTGATCTCACTCATACTGTCGCTACACATCAAGATACATCACTGACCTCACTCATACTGTCACTCCCCATCCAGATACATCACTGACCTCACTCATACTGTCACTACCCATCCAGAGACATCACTGAGCTCACTCATACTGTCACTACCCATCCAGGTACATCACTGACCTCACTCATACTGTCACTACCCATCCAGATACATCACTGACCTCACTCATACTGTCACTACCCATCCAGATACATCACTGACCTCACTCATACTGTCACTACCCATCCAGATACATCACTGACCTCACTCATACTGCCAGTACACATCCAGATACACCACTGACCTCACTCATACTTTCAATATCCATCCAGATACATCACTGACCTCACTCATACTGCCACTACCCATCCAGATACATCACTGACCTCACTCATGCTGTCACTACCCATCCAGATACATCACTGACCTCACTCATACTGTCACTACCCATCCAGATACATCACTGACCTCACTCATACTGCCAGTACACATCCAGATACACCACTGACCTCACTCATACTTTCAATATCCATCCAGATACATCTCTGACCTCACTCATACTGCCACTACCATCCAGATACATCACTGACCTCACTCATACTGTCACTACCATCCAGATACATCACTGATCTCACTCATACTGTCACTACACATCCAGATACATCACTGATCTCACTCATACTGTCACTACACATCCAGATACATCACTGACCTCACTCATACTGTTACTACCATCCAGATACATCACTGACCTCACTCATACTGTCAGTACCCATCCAGATACATCACTGACCTCACTCATACTGTCACTACCATCCAGGTACATCACTGACCTCACTCATACTGTTACTACCATCCAGATACATCACTGACCTCACTCATACTGTCAGTACCCATCAAGATACATCACTGACCTCACTCATACTGTCACTGCCCATCCATGTACATCACTGATCTCACTCACACTGTCACTACCCATCCAGATACATCACTGACCTCACTCATACTGTCACTACCCTTCCACATACATCACTGATCTCACTCATACTGTCACTACCCATCCAGATACATCACTGACCTCACTCATACTGTCACTACCCATCCAGGTACATCACTGACATCACTCATACTGTCACTACCCATCCAGATACATCACTGACCTCACTCATACTGTCACTACCCATCCAGATACATCACTGACGTCACTCATACTGTCACTACCCGTCCAGAAACATCACTGACCTCACTCATACTGTCACTACCCATCCAGATACATCACTGATCTCACTCATACTGTCACTACCCATCCAGATACATCACTGACCTCACTGATACTGTCACTACCCATCCAGATACATCACTGACCTCACTCATACTGTCACTACCCATCCAGATACATCACTGACCTCACTCATACTGTCACTACCCATCCAGATACATCACTGACCTCACTCATACTGCCAGTACACATCCAGATACACCACTGACCTCACTCATACATTCAATATCCATCCAGATACATCACTGACCTCACTCATACTGCCACTACCATCCAGATACATCACTGACCTCACTCATGCTGCCACTACCATCCAGATACATCACTGATCTCACTCATACTGTCACTACACATCAAGATACATCACTGACCTCACTCATACTGTCACTACCATCCAGATACATCACTGATCTCACTCATACTGTCACTACACATCCAGATACATCACTGATCTCACTCATACTGTCACTACACATCCAGATACATCACTGACCTCACTCATACTTTCAATATACATCCAGATACATCACTGACCTCACTCATACATTCACTACCCATCCAGATACATCACTGACCTCACTCATACTGTCACTACCATCCAGATACATCACTGACCTCACTCATACTGTCAGTACCCATCCAGATACATCACTGACCTCACTCATACTGTCAGTACCCATCCAGATACATCACTGACCTCACTCATACTGTCACTACCCATCCAGATACATCACTGACCTCACTCATACTGTCACTACCCATCCAGATACATCACTGACCTCACTCATACTGTCACTACCCATCCAGATACATCACTGACCTCACTCATACTGTCACACCACATCCAGATACATCACTGACCTCACTCATACTGTCATTACCCATCCAGATACATCACTGACCTCACTCATACTGTCACTACCCATCCAGGTCCATCACTGATCTCACTCATACTGTCACTACCCATCCAGATACATCACTGACCTCACTCATACTGTCACTCCCCATCCAGGTTCTTCACTGACCTCACTCATACTGTCACTACCCATCCAGATACATCACTGACCTCACTCATACTGTCACTACCCATCCAGGTACATCACTGACCTCACTCATACTGTCACTACCCATCCAGATACATCACTGATCTCACTCATACAGTCACTACCCATCCAGATACATCACTGACCTCACTCATACTGTCACTCCCCATCCAGGTTCTTCACTGACCTCACTCATACTGTCACTACCCATCCAGATACATCACTGACCTCACTCATACTGTCACTACCCATCCAGATACATCACTGATCTCACTCATACTGTCACTACCCATCCAGATACATCACTGACCTCACTCATACTGTCACTTCCATCCAGATACAACACTGACCTCACTCATACTGTCACTACCATCCAGACACATCACTGACCTCACTCATACTGTCACTACCCATCCAGATACATCACTGACCTCTCTCATACTGTCACTACCCATCCAGATACATCACTGACCTCACTCATACTGTCACTACCCTTCCACATACATCACTGATCTCACTCATACTTTCACTACCCATCCAGATACATCACTGACCTCACTCATACTGTCACTACCCATCCAGATACATCACTGACCTCACTCATACTGTCACTACCCATCCAGGTACATCACTGACATCACTCATACTGTCACTACCCATCCAGATACATCACTGACCTCACTCATACTGTCACTACCCATCCAGATACATCACTGACGTCACTCATACTGTCACTACCCATCCAGATACATCACTGACCTCACTCATACTGTCACTACCCATCCAGATACATCACTGATCTCACTCATACTGTCACTACCCATCCAGATACATCACTGACCTCACTGATACTGTCACTACCCATCCAGGTACATCACTGACCTCACTCATACTGTCACTACCATCCAGATACATCACTGACCTCACTCATACTGTCACTACCCATCCAGATTCATCACTGACCTCACTCATACTGTCACTACCCATCCAGGTACATCACTGACCTCACTCATACTGTCACTACCCATCCAGATACATCACTGACCTCACTCATACTGTCACTACCATCCAGATACATCATTGACCTCACTCATACTGTCACTACCCATCCAGATACATCAATGTCCTCACTCATACTGTCACGACCATCCAGATACATCACTGATCTCACTCATACTGTCGCTACACATCAAGATACATCACTGACCTCACTCATACTGTCACTCCCCATCCAGATACATCACTGACCTCACTCATACTGTCACTACCCATCCAGATACATCACTGTCCTCACTCATACTGTCACTACCCATCCAGATACATCACTGACCTCACTCATACTGTCACTACCCATCCAGATTCATCACTGACCTCACTCATACTGTCACTACCCATCCAGCTACATCACTGACCTCACTCATACTTTCAATATCCATCCAGATACATCACTGAACTCACTCATACTGTCACTACCCATCCAGATACAGCACTGACATCACTCATACTGTCACTACCCATCCAGATACATCACTGACCTCACTCATACTGTCACTACCCATCCAGGTACATCACTGACCTCACTCATACTGTCACTACCATCCAGATACATCACTGACCTCACTCATACTGTCACTACCCATCCAGATACATCACTGACCTCACTCATACTGTCACTGCCCATCTAGATACATCACTGACCTCACTCATACTGTCACTACCCATCCAGATACATCACTGTCCTCACTCATACTGTCACTACCCATCCAGATACATCACTGACCTCACTCATACTGTCACTACACATCAAGATACATCACTGACCTCACTCATACTGTCACTACCATCCAGATACATCACTGACCTCACTCATACTTTCAATATACATCAAGATACATCACTGACCTCACTCATACTGTCACTACCATCCAGATACATCACTGACCTCACTCATACTTTCAATATACATCCAGATACATCACTGACCTCACTCATACTTTCAATATCCATCCAGATACATCACTGACCTCACTCATACTGCCACTACCATCCAGATACATCCCTGATCTCACTCATACTGTCACTACACATCAAGATACATGACTGACCTCACTCATACAGTCACTACCCATCCAGATACATCACTGACCTCATTCATCCTGTCACGACCCATCCAGATACATCACTGACCTCACTCATACTGTCAGTACCCATCCAGATACATCACTGACCTCACTCATACAGTCACTACCCATCCAGATACATCACTGACCTCACTCATACTGTCAATATACATCCAGATACATCACTGACCTCACTCATACTGTCACTACCCATCCAGATACATCACTGACCTCACTCATACTGTCACTACCCTTCCAGGTACATCACTGACCTCACTCATACTGTCACTACCCATCCAGATACATCACTGACATCACTCATACTGTCACTACCCATCCAGGTACATCACTGACCTCACTCATACTGTCACTACCATCCAGATACATCACTGACCTCACTCATACTGTCAATACCCATCCAGGTACATCACTGATCTCACTCATACTGTCACTACCTATCCAGATACATCACTGACCTCACTCATACTGTCACTACCCATCCAGATACATCACTGACCTCACTCATACTGTCACAACCCATCCAGGTACATCACTGACCTCACTCATACTTTCAATACCCATCCAGGTACATCACTGATCTCACTCATACTGTCACTACCCATCCAGATACATCACTGACCTCACTCATACTGTCACTACTCATCCAGATAAATCACTGACCTCACTCATAATGTCACTACCCATCCAGATACATCACTGACCTCATTCATACTGTCACTACCATCCAGATACATCACTGACCTCACTCATACTGTCACTACCCATCCAGATACATCACTGACCTCACTCATACTGTCAGTGCACATCCAGATAAATCACTGACCTCACTCATAATGTCACTACCCATCCAGATACATCACTGACCTCACTCATACTGTCACTACCATCCAGATACATCACTGACCTCACTCATACTGTCACGACCATCCAGATACATCACTGACCTCACTCATACAGTCACTACCATCCAGCTACATCACTGATCTCACTCATACTGTCACTACACATCAAGATACATCACTGACCTCACTCATACTGTCACTATCCATCCAGATACATCACTGACCTCACTCATACTTTCAATATCCATCCAGATACATCACTGAACTCACTCATACTGTCACTACCATCCAGATACATCACTGACCTCACTCACAATGTCACTACCCATCCAGATACTTCAATGACCTCACTCATACTGCCAGTACACATCCAGATACATCACTGACCTCACTCATACTTTCAATATCCATCCAGTTACATCACTGATCTCACTCATACTGTCACTACACATCAAGATACATCACTGACCTCACTCATACTGTCACTACACATCCAGATACATCACTGAGCTCACTCATACTGTCACTACCATCCAGATACATCACTGACCTCACTCATACTGTCACTACCATCCAGATACATCACTGATCTCACTCATACTGTCACTACCCTTCCAGATACATCACTCACCTCACTCATACTGTCACTACACATCCAGATACATCACTGACCTCACTCATACTGTCACTACCCATCCAGATACATCACTGACCTCACTCATACTGCCAGTACACATCCAGATACACCACTGACCTCACTCATACTTTCAATATCCATCCAGGTACATCACTGACCTCACTCATACTGCCACTACCCATCCAGATACATCACTGACCTCACTCATACTGTCACTACCCATCCAGATACATCACTGACCTCACTCATACTGTCACTACCCATCCAGATACATCACTGACCTCACTCATACTGCCAGTACACATCCAGATACACCACTGACCTCACTCATACTTTCAATATCCATCCAGATACATCACTGACCTCACTCATACTGCCACTACCATCCAGATACATCACTGACCTCACTCATGCTGCCACTACCATCCAGATACATCACTGATCTCACTCATACTGTCACTACACATCCAGATACATCACTGACCTCACTCATACTTTCAATATACATCCAGATACATCACTGACCTCACTCATACATTCACTACCCATCCAGATACATCACTGACCTCACTCATACTGTCACTACCATCCAGATACATCACTGACCTCACTCATACTGTCAGTACCCATCCAGATACATCACTGACCTCACTCATACTGTCACTACCCATCCAGGTCCATCACTGATCTCACTCATACTGTCACTACCCATCCAGATACATCACTGACCTCACTCATACTGTCACTACCCATCCAGATACATCACTGATCTCACTCATACTGTCACTACCCATCCAGATACATCACTGACCTCACTCATACTGTCACTTCCATCCAGATACAACACTGACCTCACTCATACTGTCACTCCCCATCCAGATACATCACTGACCTCACTCATACTGTCACTACCCATCCAGATACATCACTGACCTCTCTCATACCATCACTACCCATCCAGATACATCACTGACCTCACTCATACTGTCACTACCCATCCAGGTACATCACTGACATCACTCATACTGTCACTACCCATCCAGATACATCACTGACCTCACTCATACTGTCACTACCCATCCAGATACATCACTGACGTCACTCATACTGTCACTACCCATCCAGATACATCACTGACCTCACTCATACTGTCACTACCCATCCAGATACATCACTGATCTCACTCATACTGTCACTACCCATCCAGATACATCACTGACCTCACTGATACTGTCACTACCCATCCAGGTACATCACTGACCTCACTCATACTGTCACTACCATCCAGATACATCACTGACCTCACTCATACTGTCACTACCCATCCAGATTCATCACTGACCTCACTCATACTGTCACTACCCATCCAGGTACATCACTGACCTCACTCATACTGTCACTACCCATCCAGATACATCACTGACCTCACTCATACTGTCACTACCATCCAGATACATCACTGACCTCACTCATACTGTCACTACCATCCAGATACATCACTGACCTCACTCATACTGTCACTACCCATCCAGATACATCAATGTCCTCACTCATACTGTCACGACCATCCAGATACATCACTGATCTCACTCATACTGTCGCTACACATCAAGATACATCACTGACCTCACTCATACTGTCACTCCCCATCCAGATACATCACTGACCTCACTCATACTGTCACTACCCATCCAGAGACATCACTGAGCTCACTCATACTGTCACTACCCATCCAGGTACATCACTGACCTCACTCATACTGTCACTACCCATCCAGATACATCACTGACCTCACTCATACTGTCACTACCCATCCAGATACATCACTGACCTCACTCATACTGTCACTACCCATCCAGATACATCACTGACCTCACTCATACTGCCAGTACACATCCAGATACACCACTGACCTCACTCATACTTTCAATATCCATCCAGATACATCACTGACCTCACTCATACTGCCACTACCCATCCAGATACATCACTGACCTCACTCATGCTGTCACTACCCATCCAGATACATCACTGACCTCACTCATACTGTCACTACCCATCCAGATACATCACTGACCTCACTCATACTGCCAGTACACATCCAGATACACCACTGACCTCACTCATACTTTCAATATCCATCCAGATACATCTCTGACCTCACTCATACTGCCACTACCATCCAGATACATCACTGACCTCACTCATACTGTCACTACCATCCAGATACATCACTGATCTCACTCATACTGTCACTACACATCCAGATACATCACTGATCTCACTCATACTGTCACTACACATCCAGATACATCACTGACCTCACTCATACTTTCAATATACATCCAGATACATCACTGACCTCACTCATACAGTCACTACCCATCCAGATACATCACTGACCTCACTCATACTGTTACTACCATCCAGATACATCACTGACCTCACTCATACTGTCAGTACCCATCCAGATACATCACTGACCTCACTCATACTGTCACTACCATCCAGGTACATCACTGACCTCACTCATACTGTTACTACCATCCAGATACATCACTGACCTCACTCATACTGTCAGTACCCATCCAGATACATCACTGACCTCACTCATACTGTCACTGCCCATCCATGTACATCACTGATCTCACTCACACTGTCACTACCCATCCAGATACATCACTGACCTCACTCATACTGTCACTACCCTTCCACATACATCACTGATCTCACTCATACTGTCACTACCCATCCAGATGCATCACTGACCTCACTCATACTGTCACTACCCATCCAGGTACATCACTGACATCACTCATACTGTCACTACCCATCCAGATACATCACTGACCTCACTCATACTGTCACTACCCATCCAGATACATCACTGACGTCACTCATACTGTCACTACCCGTCCAGAAACATCACTGACCTCACTCATACTGTCACTACCCATCCAGATACATCACTGATCTCACTCATACTGTCACTACCCATCCAGATACATCACTGACCTCACTGATACTGTCACTACCCATCCAGGTACATCACTGACCTCACTCATACTGTCACTACCATCCAGATACATCACTGACCTCACTCATACTGTCACTACCCATCCAGATTCATCACTGACCTCACTCATACTGTCACTACCCATCCAGGTACATCACTGACCTCACTCATACTGTCACTACCCATCCAGATACATCACTGACCTCACTCATACTGTCACTACCATCCAGATACATCACTGACCTCACTCATACTGTCACTAACATCCAGATACATCACTGACCTGACTCATACTGTCACTACCCATCCAGATACATCAATGTCCTCACTCATACTGTCACGACCATCCAGATACATCACTGATCTCACTCATACTGTCGCTACACATCAAGATACATCACTGACCTCACTCATACTGTCACTCCCCATCCAGATACATCACTGAGCTCACTCATACTGTCACTACCCATCCAGATACATCACTGACCTCACTCATACTGTCACTACCCATCCAGATACATCACTGACCTCACTCATACTGTCACTACCCATCCAGATACATCACTGACCTCACTCATACTGCCAGTACACATCCAGATACACCACTGACCTCAGTCATACTTTCAATATCCATCCAGATACATCACTGACCTCACTCATACTGCCACTACCCATCCAGATACATCACTGACCTCACTCATGCTGTCACTACCCATCCAGATACATCACTGACCTCACTCATACTGTCACTACCCATCCAGATACATCACTGACCTCACTCATACTGCCAGTACACATCCAGATACACCACTGACCTCACTCATACTTTCAATATCCATCCAGATACATCACTGACCTCACTCATACTGCCACTACCATCCAGATACATCACTGATCTCACTCATACTGTCACTACCATCCAGATACATCACTGATCTCACTCATACTGTCACTACACATCAAGATACATCACTGACCGCACTCATATTGTCACTACCATCCAGATACATCACTGATCTCACTCATACTGTCACTACACATCCAGATACATCACTGATCTCACTCATACTGGCACTACACATCCAGATACATCACTGACCTCACTCATACTTTCAATATACATCCAGATACATCACTGACCTCACTCATACAGTCACTACCCATCCAGATACATCACTGACCTCACTCATACTGTTACTACCATCCAGATACATCACTGACCTCACTCATACTGTCAGTACCCATCCAGATACATCACTGACCTCACTCATACTGTCACTGCCCATCCAGGTACATCACTGATCTCACTCACACTGTCACTACCCATCCAGGTACATCACTGATCTCACTCACACTGTCACTACCCATCCAGATACATCACTGATCCCACTCATACTGTCACTATCCATCCAGATACATCACTGATCTCACTCATACTGTCACTTCCCATCCAGATACATCACTGACCTCACTCATACTGCCATTACCCATCCAGATACATCACTGACCTCACTCATACTGTCACTACCCATCCAGATACATCACTGACCTCACTCATACTGTCACTACCCATCCAGGTCCATCACTGATCTCACTCATACTGTCACTACCCATCCAGATACATCACTGACCTCACTCATACTGTCACTACCCATCCAGGTACATCACTGACCTCACTCATACTGTCACTACCCATCCAGATACATCACTGATCTCACTCATACTGTCACTACCCATCCAGATGCATCACTGACCTCACTCATACTGTCACTCCGCATCCAGGTTCTTCACTGACCTCACTCATACTGTCACTACCCATCCAGATACATCACTGACCTCACTCATACTGTCACTACCCATCCAGGTACATCACTGATCTCACTCATACTGTCACTACCCATCCAGATACATCACTGATCTCACTCATACTGTCACTACCCATCCAGGTACATCATTGATCTCACTCATACTGTCACTACCCATCCAGATACATCACTGACCTCACTCATACTGTCACTACCCATCCAGATACATCACTGATCTCACTCATACTGTCACTACCCATCCAGATACATCACTGACCTCACTCATACTGTCACTTCCATCCAGATACAACACTGACCTCACTCATACTGTCACTCCCCATCCAGATACATCACTGACCTCACTCATACTGTCACTACCCATCCAGATACATCACTGACCTCTCTCATACCATCACTACCCATCCAGATACATCACTGACCTCACTCATACTGTCACTACCCATCCAGGTACATCACTGACATCACTCATACTGTCACTACCCATCCAGATACATCACTGACCTCACTCATACTGTCACTACCCATCCAGATACATCACTGACGTCACTCATACTGTCACTACCCATCCAGATACATCACTGACCTCACTCATACTGTCACTACCCATCCAGATACATCACTGATCTCACTCATACTGTCACTACCCATCCAGATACATCACTGACCTCACTGATACTGTCACTACCCATCCAGGTACATCACTGACCTCACTCATACTGTCACTACCATCCAGATACATCACTGACCTCACTCATACTGTCACTACCCATCCAGATTCATCACTGACCTCACTCATACTGTCACTACCCATCCAGGTACATCACTGACCTCACTCATACTGTCACTACCCATCCAGATACATCACTGACCTCACTCATACTGTCACTACCATCCAGATTCATCACTGACCTCACTCATACTGTCACTACCATCCAGATACATCACTGACCTCACTCATACTGTCACTACCCATCCAGATACATCAATGTCCTCACTCATACTGTCACGACCATCCAGATACATCACTGATCTCACTCATACTGTCGCTACACATCAAGATACATCACTGACCTCACTCATACTGTCACTCCCCATCCAGATACATCACTGACCTCACTCATACTGTCACTACCCATCCAGAGACATCACTGAGCTCACTCATACTGTCACTACCCATCCAGGTACATCACTGACCTCACTCATACTGTCACTACCCATCCAGATACATCACTGACCTCACTCATACTGTCACTACCCATCCAGATACATCACTGACCTCACTCATACTGTCACTACCCATCCAGATACATCACTGACCTCACTCATACTGCCAGTACACATCCAGATACACCACTGACCTCACTCATACTTTCAATATCCATCCAGATACATCACTGACCTCACTCATACTGCCACTACCCATCCAGATACATCACTGACCTCACTCATGCTGTCACTACCCATCCAGATACATCACTGACCTCACTCATACTGTCACTACCCATCCAGATACATCACTGACCTCACTCATACTGCCAGTACACATCCAGATACACCACTGACCTCACTCATACTTTCAATATCCATCCAGATACATCTCTGACCTCACTCATACTGCCACTACCATCCAGATACATCACTGACCTCACTCATACTGTCACTATCATCCAGATACATCACTGATCTCACTCATACTGTCACTACACATCCAGATACATCACTGATCTCACTCATACTGTCACTACACATCCAGATACATCACTGACCTCACTCATACTTTCAATATACATCCAGATACATCACTGACCTCACTCATACAGTCACTACCCATCCAGATACATCACTGACCTCACTCATACTGTTACTACCATCCAGATACATCACTGACCTCACTCATACTGTCAGTACCCATCCAGATACATCACTGACCTCACTCATACTGTCACTACCATCCAGGTACATCACTGACCTCACTCATACTGTTACTACCATCCAGATACATCACTGACCTCACTCATACTGTCAGTACCCATCCAGATACATCACTGACCTCACTCATACTGTCACTGCCCATCCATGTACATCACTGATCTCACTCACACTGTCACTACCCATCCAGATACATCACTGACCTCACTCATACTGTCACTACCCTTCCACATACATCACTGATCTCACTCATACTGTCACTACCCATCCAGATACATCACTGACCTCACTCATACTGTCACTACCCATCCAGGTACATCACTGACATCACTCATACTGTCACTACCCATCCAGATACATCACTGACCTCACTCATACTGTCACTACCCATCCAGATACATCACTGACGTCACTCATACTGTCACTACCCGTCCAGAAACATCACTGACCTCACTCATACTGTCACTACCCATCCAGATACATCACTGATCTCACTCATACTGTCACTACCCATCCAGATACATCACTGACCTCACTGATACTGTCACTACCCATCCAGGTACATCACTGACCTCACTCATACTGTCACTACCATCCAGATACATCACTGACCTCACTCATACTGTCACTACCCATCCAGATTCATCACTGACCTCACTCATACTGTCACTACCCATCCAGGTACATCACTGACCTCACTCATACTGTCACTACCCATCCAGATACATCACTGACCTCACTCATACTGTCACTACCATCCAGATACATCACTGACCTCACTCATACTGTCACTAACATCCAGATACATCACTGACCTGACTCATACTGTCACTACCCATCCAGATACATCAATGTCCTCACTCATACTGTCACGACCATCCAGATACATCACTGATCTCACTCATACTGTCGCTACACATCAAGATACATCACTGACCTCACTCATACTGTCACTCCCCATCCAGATACATCACTGACCTCACTCATACTGTCACTACCCATCCAGAGACATCACTGAGCTCACTCATACTGTCACTACCCATCCAGATACATCACTGACCTCACTCATACTGTCACTACCCATCCAGATACATCACTGACCTCACTCATACTGTCACTACCCATCCAGATACATCACTGACCTCACTCATACTGCCAGTACACATCCAGATACACCACTGACCTCAGTCATACTTTCAATATCCATCCAGATACATCACTGACCTCACTCATACTGCCACTACCCATCCAGATACATCACTGACCTCACTCATGCTGTCACTACCCATCCAGATACATCACTGACCTCACTCATACTGTCACTACCCATCCAGATACATCACTGACCTCTCTCATACTGCCAGTACACATCCAGATACACCACTGACCTCACTCATACTTTCAATATCCATCCAGATACATCACTGACCTCACTCATACTGCCACTACCATCCAGATACATCACTGATCTCACTCATACTGTCACTACCATCCAGATACATCACTGATCTCACTCATACTGTCACTACACATCAAGATACATCACTGACCGCACTCATATTGTCACTACCATCCAGATACATCACTGATCTCACTCATACTGTCACTACACATCCAGATACATCACTGATCTCACTCATACTGGCACTACACATCCAGATACATCACTGACCTCACTCATACTTTCAATATACATCCAGATACATCACTGACCTCACTCATACAGTCACTACCCATCCAGATACATCACTGACCTCACTCATACTGTTACTACCATCCAGATACATCACTGACCTCACTCATACTGTCAGTACCCATCCAGATACATCACTGACCTCACTCATACTGTCACTGCCCATCCAGGTACATCACTGATCTCACTCACACTGTCACTACCCATCCAGGTACATCACTGATCTCACTCACACTGTCACTACCCATCCAGATACATCACTGATCCCACTCATACTGTCACTATCCATCCAGATACATCACTGATCTCACTCATACTGTCACTTCCCATCCAGATACATCACTGACCTCACTCATACTGCCATTACCCATCCAGATACATCACTGACCTCACTCATACTGTCACTACCCATCCAGATACATCACTGACCTCACTCATACTGTCACTACCCATCCAGGTCCATCACTGATCTCACTCATACTGTCACTACCCATCCAGATACATCACTGACCTCACTCATACTGTCACTACCCATCCAGGTACATCACTGACCTCACTCATACTGTCACTACCCATCCAGATACATCACTGATCTCACTCATACTGTCACTACCCATCCAGATGCATCACTGACCTCACTCATACTGTCACTCCGCATCCAGGTTCTTCACTGACCTCACTCATACTGTCACTACCCATCCAGATACATCACTGACCTCACTCATACTGTCACTACCCATCCAGGTACATCACTGATCTCACTCATACTGTCACTACCCATCCAGATACATCACTGATCTCACTCATACTGTCACTACCCATCCAGGTACATCATTGATCTCACTCATACTATCACTACCCATCCAGGTACATCACTGACCTCACTCATACTGTCACTAGCCATCCAGATACATCACTGACCTCACTCATACTCTCACTACCCATCCAGATACATCACTGATCTCACTCATACTGTCACTACCCATCCAGATACATCACTGACCTCACTCATACTGTCACTTCCATCCAGATACAACACTGACCTCACTCATACTGTCACTCCGCATCCAGATACATCACTAACCTCACTCATACTGTCACTACCCATCCAGATACATCACTGACCTCACTCATACTGTCACTACCCATCCAGATACATCACTGACCTCACTCATACTGTCACTACCCTTCCAGATACATCACTGATCTCACTCATACTGTCACTACCCATCCAGATACATCACTGACCTCACTGATACTGTCACTACCCATCCAGGTACATCACTGACCTCACTCATACTGTCACTACCCATCCAGATACATCACTGACCTCACTCATACTGTCACTACCCATCCAGATACATCACTGATCTCACTCATACTGTCACTACCCATCCAGATACATCACTGACCTCACTCATACTGTCACTTCCATCCAGATACAACACTGACCTCACTCATACTGTCACTCCGCATCCAGATACATCACTGACGTCACTCATACTGTCACTACCCATCCAGATACATCACTGACCTCACTCATACTGTCACTACCCATCCAGATACATCACTGACCTCACTCATACTGTCACTACCCATCCAGATACATCACTGACCTCACTCATACTGTCACTACCCATCCAGGTACATCACTGACCTCACTCATACTGTCACTACCCATCCAGATACATCACTGACCTCACTCATACTGTCACTACCCATCCAGATACATCACTGACGTCACTCATACTGTCACTACCATCCAGATACATCACTGACCTTACTCATACTGTCACTACCATCCAGATACATCACTGATCTCACTCATACTGTCGCTACACATCAGGATACATCACTGACCTCACTCATACTGTCACTACCCATCCTATTACATCACTGACCTCACTCATACTGTCACTACCCATCCAGATACATCACTGATCTCACTCATACTGTCACTACCCATCCAGATACATCACTGACCTCACTGATACTGTCACTACCCATCCAGGTACATCACTGACCTCACTCATACTGTCACTACCATCCAGATACATCACTGACCTCACTCATACTGTCACTACCCATCCAGATTCATCACTGACCTCACTCATACTGTCACTACCCATCCAGATACATCACTGTCCTCACTCATACTGTCACTACCATCCAGATACATCACTGATCTCACTCATACTGTCGCTACACATCAAGATACATCACTGACCTCACTCATAATGTCACTACCCATCCAGATACATCACTGACCTCATTCATACTGTCACTACCATCCAGATACATCACTGACCTCACTCATACTGTCACTACCCATTCAGATACATCACTGACCTCACTCATACTGTCAGTGCACATCTAGATAAATCACTGACCTCACTCATAATGTCACTACCCATCCAGATACATCACTGACCTCACTCATACTGTCACTACCATCCAGATACATCACTGATCTCACTCATACTGTCGCTACACATCAAGATACATCACTGACCTTACTCATACTGTCACTACCATCCAGATACATCACTGATCTCACTCATACTGTCGCTACACATCAGGATACATCACTGACCTCACTCATACTGTCACTACCCATCCTATTACATCACTGACCTCACTCATACTGTCACTACCCATCCAGATACATCACTGATCTCACTCATACTGTCACTCCCCATCCAGATACATCACTGACCTCACTCATACTGTCACTACCTATCCAGATACATCACTGAGCTCACTCATACTGTCACTACCATCCAGATACATCACTGATCTCACTCATACTGTCACTACACATCAAGATACATCACTGACCCCACTCATACTGTCACTATCCATCCTGATACATCACTGACCTCACTCATACTGTCACTATCCATCCAGATACATCACTGACCTCACTCATACTTTCAATATCCATCCAGATACATCACTGAACTCACTCATACTGTCACTACCCATCCAGATACATCACTGACCTCACTCATACTGTCACTACCCATCCAGATACATCACTGACCTCACTCATACTGTCACTACCCATCCAGGTACATCACTGACGTCACTCATACTGTCACTACCATCCAGATACATCACTGACCTCACTCATACTGTCACTACCCATCCAGATACATCACTGACCTCACTCATACTGTCACTACCCATCCAGATACATCACTGACCTCACTCATACTGTCACTACCCATCCAGATACATCACTGACCTCACTCATACTGTCACTACCCATCCAGGGACATCACTGACCTCACTCATACTTTCAATATCCATCCAGATACATCACTGACCTCACTCATACTGCCACTACCATCCAGATACATCACTGATCTCACTCATACTGTCACTACACATCAAGATACATCACTGACCTCACTCATACTGTCACTACCATCCAGATACATCACTGACCTCACTCATACTTTCAATATACATCAAGATACATCACTGACCTCACTCATACTGTCACTACCATCCAGATACATCACTGACCTCACTCATACTTTCAATATACTTCCAGATACATCACTGACCTCACTCATACTTTCAATATCCATCCAGATACATCACTGACCTCACTCATACTGCCACTACCATCCAGATACATCCCTGATCTCACTCATACTGTCACTACACATCAAGATACATGACTGACCTCACTCATACAGTCACTACCCATCCAGATACATCACTGACCTCATTCACCCTGTCACGACCCATCCAGATACATCACTGACCTCACTCATACTGTCAGTACCCATCCAGATACATCACTGACCTCACTCATACAGTCACTACCCATCCAGATACATCACTGACCTCACTCATACCGTCAATATACATCCAGATACATCACTGACCTCACTCATACTGTCACTACCCATCCAGATACATCACTGACCTCACTCATACTGTCACTACCCTTCCAGGTACATCACTGACCTCACTCATACTGTCACTACCCATCCAGATACATCACTGACCTCACTCATACTGTCACTACCCATCCAGGTACATCACTGACCTCACTCATACTGTCACTACCATCCAGATACATCACTGACCTCACTCATACTGTCAATACCCATCCAGGTACATCACTGATCTCACTCATACTGTCACTACCCATCCAGATACATCACTGACCTCACTCATACTGTCACTACCCATCCAGATACATCACTGACCTCACTCATACTGTCACAACCCATCCAGGTACATCACTGACCTCACTCATACTTTCAGTACCCATCCAGGTACATCACTGATCTCACTCATACTGTCACTACCCGTCCAGATACATCACTGACCTCACTCATACTGTCACTACTCATCCAGATAAATCACTGCCCTCACTCATAATGTCACTACCCATCCAGATACATCACTGACCTCATTCATACTGTCACTACCATCCAGATACATCACTGACCTCACTCATACTGTCACTACCCATCCAGATACATCACTGACCTCACTCATACTGTCACTACCATCCAGATACATCACTGACCTCACTCATACTGTCACTACCATCCAGATACATCACTGACCTCACTCATACAGTCACTACCATCCAGCTACATCACTGATCTCACTCATACTGTCACTACACATCAAGATACATCACTGACCTCACTCATACTGTCACTATCCATCCAGATACATCACTGACCTCACTCATACTTTCAATATCCATCCAGATACATCACTGAACTCACTCATACTGTCACTACCATCCAGATACATCACTGACCTCACTCACACTGTCACTACCCATCCAGATACATCACTGACCTCACTCATACTGTCACTACCCATCCAGATACATCACTGACCTCACTCATACTGTCACTACCCATCCAGATACATCACTGACCTCACTCATACTGCCAGTACACATCCAGATACATCACTGACCTCACTCATACTGTCACTACCCATCCAGATACATCACTGACCTCACTCATACTGTCACTACCCATCCAGATACATCACTGATCTCACTCATACTGTCACTACCCATCCAGATACATCACTCACCTCACTCATACTGTCACTACACATCCAGATACATCACTGACCTAACTCATACTGTCACTACCCATCCAGATACATCACTGACCTCACTCATACTGCCAGTACACATTCAGATACACCACTGACCTCACTCATACTTTCAATATCCATCCAGGTACATCACTGACCTCACTCATACTGCCATTACCCATCCAGATACGTCACTGACCTCACTCATACTGTCACTACCCATCCAGATACATCACTGACCTCACTCATACTGTCACTACCCATCCAGATACATCACTGACCTCACTCATACTGCCAGTACACATCCAGATACACCACTGACCTCACTCATACTTTCAATATCCATCCAGATACATCACTGACCTCACTCATACTGCCACTACCATCCAGATACATCACTGACCTCACTCATACTGCCACTACCATCCAGATACATCACTGATCTCACTCATACTGTCACTACACATCAAGATACATCACTGACCTCACTCATACTGTCACTACCATCCAGATACATCACTGATCTCACTCATACTGTCACTACACATCCAGATACATCACTGATCTCACTCATACTGTCACTACACATCCAGATACATCACTGACCTCACTCATACTTTCAATATACATCCAGATACATCACTGACCTCACTCATACAGTCACTACCCATCCAGATACATCACTGACCTCACTCATACTGTCACTACCATCCAGATACATCACTGACCTCACTCATACTGTCAGTACCCATCCAGATACATCACTGACCTCACTCATACTGTCACTGCCCATCCAGGTACATCACTGATCTCACTCACACTGTCACTACCCATCCAGGTACATCACTGATCTCACTCTCACTGTCACTACCCATCCAGATACATCACTGATCCCACTCATACTGTCACTATCCATCCAGATACATCACTGATCTCACTCATACTGTCACTACCCATCCAGATACATCACTGACCTCACTCATACTGTCATTACCCATCCAGATACATCACTGACCTCACTCATACTGTCACTACCCATCCAGATACATCACTGACCTCACTCATACTGTCACTACCCATCCAGATACATCACTGACCTCACTCATACTGTCACTACCCATCCAGATACATCACTGACCTCACTCATACTGTCACACCACATCCAGATACATCACTGACCTCACTCATACTGTCACACCACATCCAGATACATCACTGACCTCACTCATACTGTCACTACCATCCAGATACATCACTGACCTCACGCATACTGTCACACCACATCCAGATACATCACTGACCTCACTCATACTGTCATTACCCATCCAGATACATCACTGATCTCACTCATACTGTCACTACCCATCCAGGTCCATCACTGATCTCACTCATACTGTCACTACCCATCCAGATACATCACTGACCTCACTCATACTGTCACTCCCCATCCAGGTTCTTCACTGACCTCACTCATACTGTCACTACCCATCCAGATACATCACTGACCTCACTCATACTGTCACTACCCATCCAGGTACATCACTGACCTCACTCATACTGTCACTACCCATCCAGATACATCACTGATCTCACTCATACTGTCACTACCCATCCAGATACATCACTGACCTCACTCATACTGTCACTCCCCATCCAGGTTCTTCACTGACCTCACTCATACTGTCACTACCCATCCAGATACATCACTGACCTCACTCATCCTGTCACTACCCATCCAAATACATCACTGATCTCACTCATACTGTCACTACCCATCCAGATACATCACTGACCTCACTCATACTGTCACTTCCATCCAGATACAACACTGACCTCACTCATACTGTCACTCCCCATCCAGATACATCACTGACCTCACTCATACTGTCACTACCCATCCAGATACATCACTGACCTCTCTCATACTGTCACTACCCATCCAGATACATCACTGACCTCACTCATACTGTCACTACCCTTCCAGATACATCACTGATCTCACTCATACTGTCACTACCCATCCAGATACATCACTGACCTCACTCATACTGTCACTACCCATCCAGGTACATCACTGACATCACTCATACTGTCACTACCCATCCAGATACATCACTGACCTCACTCATACAGTCACTACCCATCCAGATACATCACTGACGTCACTCATACTGTCACTACCATCCAGATACATCACTGACCTTACTCATACTGTCACTACCATCCAGATACATCACTGATCTCACTCATACTGTCGCTACACATCAAGATACATCACTGACCTCACTCATACTGTCACTACTCATCCAGATACATCACTGACCTGACTCATACTGTCACTACCCATCCAGATACATCACTGACCTCACTCATACTGTCACTACCCATCCAGATACATCACTAACCTCACTCATACTGTCACTACCCATCCAGATACATCACTGATCTCACTCATACTGTCACTACCCATCCAGATACATCACTGACCTCACTGATACTGTCACTACCCATCCAGGTACATCACTGACCTCACTCATACTGTCACTACCCATCCAGATTCATCACTGACCTCACTCATACTGTCACTACCCATCCAGGTACATCACTGACCTCACTCATACTGTCACTACCCATCCAGATACATCACTGACCTCACTCATACTGTCACTACCATCCAGATACATCACTGACCTCACTCATACTGTCACTACCATCCAGATACATCACTGACCTCACTCATACTGTCACTACCCATCCAGATACATCACTGTCCTCACTCATACTGTCACGACCATCCAGATACATCACTGATCTCACTCATACTGTCGCTACACATCAAGATACATCACTGACCTCACTCATACTGTCACTCCCCATCCAGATACATCACTGACCTCACTCATACTGTCACTACCCATCCAGAGACATCACTGAGCTCACTCATACTGTCACTACCCATCCAGATACATCACTGACCTCACTCATACTGTCACTACCCATCCAGATACATCACTGACCTCACTCATACTGTCACTACCCATCCAGATACATCACTGACCTCACTCATACTGCCAGTACACATCCAGATACACCACTGACCTCACTCATACTTTCAATATCCATCCAGATACATCACTGACCTCACTCATACTGCCACTAACCATCCAGATACATCACTGACCTCACTCATACTGTCACTACCCATCCAGATACATCACTGACCTCACTCATACTGTCACTACCCATCCAGATACATCACTGACCTCACTCATACTGCCAGTACACATCCAGATACACCACTGACCTCACTCATACTTTCAATATCCATCCAGATACATCACTGACCTCACTCATACTGACAGTACCATCCAGATACATCACTGACCTCACTCATACAGTCACTACCATCCAGATACATCACTGATCTCACTCATACTGTCACTACACATCAAGATACATCACTGACCGCACTCATATTGTCACTACCATCCAGATACATCACTGATCTCACTCATACTGTCACTACACATCCAGATACATCACTGATCTCACTCATACTGTCACTACACATCCAGATACATCACTGACCTCACTCATACTTTCAATATACATCCAGATACATCACTGACCTCACTCATACAGTCACTACCCATCCAGATACATCACTGACCTCACTCATACTGTTACTACCATCCAGATACATCACTGACCTCACTCATACTGTCAGTACCCATCCAGATACATCACTGACCTCACTCATACTGTCACTACCCATCCAGATACATCACTGACCTCACTCATACTGTCACTACCCATCCAGTTACATCACTGACCTCACTCATACTGTCACTACCCATCCAGATACATCACTGACCTCACTCATACTGTCACACCACATCCAGATACATCACTGTCCTCACTCATACTGTCATTACCCATCCAGATACATCACTGACCTCACTCATACTGTCACTACCCATCCAGATCCATCACTGATCTCACTCATACTGTCACTACCCATCCAGATACATCACTGACCTCACTCAAACTGTCACTCCCCATCCAGGTTCTTCACTGACCTCACTCATACTGTCACTACCCATCCAGATACATCACTGACCTCACTCATACTGTCACTACCCATCCAGATACATCACTGACCTCACTCATACTGTCACTCCCCATCCAGGTTCTTCACTGACCTCACTCACACTGTCACTACCCATCCAGATACATCACTGACCTCACTCATACTGTCACTACCCATCCAGGTACATCACTGACCTCACTCATACTGTCACTACCCATCCAGATACATCACTGATCTCACTCATACTGTCACTACCCATCCAGATACATCACTGACCTCACTCATACTGTCACTCCCCATCCAGGTTCTTCACTGACCTCACTCATACTGTCACTACCCATCCAGATACATCACTGACCTCACTCATACTGTCACTACCCATCCAGATACATCACTGACCTCACTCATACTGTCACTTCCATCCAGATACAACACTGACCTCACTCATACTGTCACTCCCCATCCAGATACATCACTGACCTCACTCATACTGTCACTACCCATCCAGATACATCACTGACCTCCCTCATACTGTCACTACCCATCCAGATACATCACTGACCTCACTCATACTGTCACTACCCTTCCAGATACATCACTGATCTCACTCATACAGTCACTACCCATCCAGATACATCACTGACCTCACTCATACTGTTACTACCATCCAGATACATCACTGACCTCAGTCATACTGTCAGTACCCATCCAGATACATCACTGACCTCACTCATACTGTCACTGCCCATCCAGGTACATCACTGATCTCACTCACACTGTCACTACCCATCCAGATACATCACTGATCTCACTCACACTGTCACTACCCATCCAGATACATCACTGATCTCACTCATACTGTCACTACCATCCAGGTACATCAATGACCTCACTCATACTGTCACTACCCTTCCAGATACATCACTGATCTCACTCATACAGTCACTACCCATCCAGATACATCACTGACCTCACTCATACTGTTACTACCATCCAGATACATCACTGACCTCAGTCATACTGTCAGTACCCATCCAGATACATCACTGACGTCACTCATACTGTCACTACCCATCCAGATACATCACTGACCTCACTCATACTGTCACTACCCATCCAGGTACATCACTGACCTCACTCATACTGTCACTACCCATCCAGATACATCACTGACCTCACTCATACTGTCACACCACATCCAGATACATCACTGACCTCACTCATACTGTCATTACCCATCCAGATACATCACTGACCTCATTCATACTGTCACTACCCATCCAGATACATCACTGACCTCACTCATACTGTCACTCCCCATCCAGGTTCTTCACTGACCTCACTCATACTGTCACTACCCATCCAGATACATCACTGACCTCATTCATACTGTCACTACCCATCCAGGTACATCACTGATCTCACTCATACTGTCACTACCCATCCAGGTACATCACTGATCTCACTCATATTGTCACTACCCATCCAGGTACATCATTGATCTCACTCATACTATCACTACCCATCCAGGTACATCACTGACCTCACTCATACTGTCACTAGCCATCCAGATACATCACTGACCTCACTCATACTGTCACTACCCATCCAGATACATCACTGATCTCACTCATACTGTCACTACCCATCCAGATACATCACTGACCTCACTCATACTGTCACTTCCATCCAGATACATCACTGACCTCACTCATACTGTCACTACCCATCCAGATACATCACTGACCTCACTCATACTGTCACTACCCATCCAGATACATCACTGACGTCACTCATACTGTCACTACCATCCAGATACATCACTGACCTTACTCATACTGTCACTACCATCCAGATACATCACTGATCTCACTCATACTGTCGCTACACATCAAGATACATCACTGACCTTACTCATACTGTCACTACCATCCAGATACATCACTGACGTCACTCATACTGTCACTACCATCCAGATACATCACTGACCTTACTCATACTGTCACTACCATCCAGATACATCACTGACCTCACTCATACTGTCGCTACTCATCCAGATACATCACTGACCTCACTCATACTGTCAGTACCATCCAGATACATCACTGACCTCACTCATACTGTCAGTACCATCCAGATACATCACTGACCTTACTCATACTGTCACTACCATCCAGATACATCACTGATCTCACTCATACAGTCACTACCCATCCAGATACATCACTGACCTCACTCATACTGTCACTACCCATCCTATTACATCACTGACCTCACTCATACTGTCACTACCCATTCAGATACATCACTGACCTCACTCATACTGTCACTACCCATCCAGGTACATCAATGATCTCACTCATACTGTCACTACCCATCCAGGTACATCACTGATCTCACTCATACTGTCACTACCCATCCAGGTACATCATTGATCTCACTCATACTATCACTACCCATCCAGGTACATCACTGACCTCACTCATGCTGTCACTAGCCATCCAGATACATCACTGACCTCACTCATACTGTCACTAACCATCCAGATACATCACTGATCTCACTCATACTGTCACTACCCATCCAGATATATCACTGACCTCACTCATACTGTCACTTCCATCCAGATACAACACTGACCTCACTCATACTGTCACTCCGCATCCAGATACATCACTAACCTCACTCATACTGTCACTACCCATCCAGATACATCACTGACCTCACTCATACTGTCACTACCCATCCAGATACATCACTGACCTCACTCATACTGTCACTACCCTTCCAGATACATCACTGATCTCACTCATACTGTCACTACCCATCCAGATACATCGCTGACCTCACTGATACTGTCACTACCCATCCAGGTACATCACTGACCTCACTCATACTGTCACTACCCATCCAGATACATCACTGACCTCACTCATACTGTCACTACCCATCCAGATACATCACTGACGTCACTCATACTGTCACTACCATCCAGATACATCACTGACCTTACTCATACTGTCACTACCATCCAGATACATCACTGATCTCACTCATACTGTCGCTACACATCAAGATACATCACTGACCTTACTCATACTGTCACTACCATCCAGATACATCACTGACGTCACTCATACTGTCACTACCATCCAGATACATCACTGACCTTACTCATACTGTCACTACCATCCAGATACATCACTGATCTCACTCATACTGTCGCTACTCATCCAGATACATCACTGACCTCACTCATACTGTCAGTACCATCCAGATACATCACTGACCTTACTCATACTGTCACTACCATCCAGATACATCACTGATCTCACTCATACAGTCACTACCCATCCAGATACATCACTGACCTCACTCATACTGTCACTACCCATCCTATTACATCACTGACCTCACTCATACTGTCACTACCCATCCAGATACATCACTGATCTCACTCATACTGTCACTACCCATCCAGATACATCACTGACCTCACTGATACTGTCACTACCCATCCAGGTACATCACTGACCTCACTCATACTGTCACTACCATCCAGATACATCACTGACCTCACTCATACTGTCACTACGCATCCAGATTCATCACTGACCTCACTCATACTGTCACTACCCATCCAGGTACATCACTGACCTCACTCATACTGCACTACCCATTCAGATACATCACTGACCTCACTCATACTGTCACTACCATCCAGATACATCACTGACCTCACTCATACTGTCACTACCATCCAGATACATCACTGACCTTACTCATACTGTCACTACCATCCAGATACATCACTGATCTCACTCATACTGTCGCTACTCATCCAGATACATCACTGACCTCACTCATACTGTCAGTACCATCCAGATACATCACTGACCTTACTCATACTGTCACTACCATCCAGATACATCACTGATCTCACTCATACAGTCACTACCCATCCAGATACATCACTGACCTCACTCATACTGTCACTACCCATCCTATTACATCACTGACCTCACTCATACTGTCACTACCCATCCAGATACATCACTGATCTCACTCATACTGTCACTACCCATCCAGATACATCACTGACCTCACTGATACTGTCACTACCCATCCAGGTACATCACTGACCTCACTCATACTGTCACTACCATCCAGATACATCACTGACCTCACTCATACTGTCACTACGCATCCAGATTCATCACTGACCTCACTCATACTGTCACTACCCATCCAGGTACATCACTGACCTCACTCATACTGCACTACCCATTCAGATACATCACTGACCTCACTCATACTGTCACTACCATCCAGATACATCACTGACCTCACTCATACTGTCACTACCATCCAGATACATCACTGACCTCACTCATACTGTCACTACGCATCCAGATTCATCACTGACCTCACTCATACTGTCACTACCCATCCAGGTACATCACTGACCTCACTCATACTGCACTACCCATTCAGATACATCACTGACCTCACTCATACTGTCACTACCATCCAGATACATCACTGACCTTACTCATACTGTCACTACCATCCAGATACATCACTGATCTCACTCATACAGTCACTACCCATCCAGATACATCACTGACCTCACTCATACTGTCACTACCCATCCTATTACATCACTGACCTCACTCATACTGTCACTACCCATCCAGATACATCACTGATCTCACTCATACTGTCACTACCCATCCAGATACATCACTGACCTCACTCATACTGTCACTACCCTTCCAGATACATCACTGATCTCACTCATACTGTCACTACCCATCCAGATACATCGCTGACCTCACTGATACTGTCACTACCCATCCAGGTACATCACTGACCTCACTCATACTGTCACTACCCATCCAGATACATCACTGATCTCACTCATACAGTCACTACCCATCCAGATACATCACTGACCTCACTCATACTGTCACTACCCATCCAGATACATCACTAACCTCACTCATACTGTCACTACCCATCCAGATACATCACTGATCTCACTCATACTGTCACTACCCATCCAGATACATCACTGACCTCACTGATACTGTCACTACCCATCCAGGTACATCACTGACCTCACTCATACTGTCACTACCCATCCAGATTCATCACTGACCTCACTCATACTGTCACTACCCATCCAGGTACATCACTGACCTCACTCATACTGTCACTACCCATCCAGATACATCACTGACCTCACTCATACTGTCACTACCATCCAGATACATCACTGACCTCACTCATACTGTCACTACCATCCAGATACATCACTGACCTCACTCATACTGTCACTACCCATCCAGATACATCACTGTCCTCACTCATACTGTCACGACCATCCAGATACATCACTGATCTCACTCATACTGTCGCTACACATCAAGATACATCACTGACCTCACTCATACTGTCACTCCCCATCCAGATACATCACTGACCTCACTCATACTGTCACTACCCATCCAGAGACATCACTGAGCTCACTCATACTGTCACTACCCATCCAGATACATCACTGACCTCACTCATACTGTCACTACCCATCCAGATACATCACTGACCTCACTCATACTGTCACTACCCATCCAGATACATCACTGACCTCACTCATACTGCCAGTACACATCCAGATACACCACTGACCTCACTCATACTTTCAATATCCATCCAGATACATCACTGACCTCACTCATACTGCCACTAACCATCCAGATACATCACTGACCTCACTCATACTGTCACTACCCATCCAGATACATCACTGACCTCACTCATACTGTCACTACCCATCCAGATACATCACTGACCTCACTCATACTGCCAGTACACATCCAGATACACCACTGACCTCACTCATACTTTCAATATCCATCCAGATACATCACTGACCTCACTCATACTGACAGTACCATCCAGATACATCACTGACCTCACTCATACAGTCACTACCATCCAGATACATCACTGATCTCACTCATACTGTCACTACACATCAAGATACATCACTGACCGCACTCATATTGTCACTACCATCCAGATACATCACTGATCTCACTCATACTGTCACTACACATCCAGATACATCACTGATCTCACTCATACTGTCACTACACATCCAGATACATCACTGACCTCACTCATACTTTCAATATACATCCAGATACATCACTGACCTCACTCATACAGTCACTACCCATCCAGATACATCACTGACCTCACTCATACTGTTACTACCATCCAGATACATCACTGACCTCACTCATACTGTCAGTACCCATCCAGATACATCACTGACCTCACTCATACTGTCACTACCCATCCAGATACATCACTGACCTCACTCATACTGTCACTACCCATCCAGTTACATCACTGACCTCACTCATACTGTCACTACCCATCCAGATACATCACTGACCTCACTCATACTGTCACACCACATCCAGATACATCACTGTCCTCACTCATACTGTCATTACCCATCCAGATACATCACTGACCTCACTCATACTGTCACTACCCATCCAGGTCCATCACTGATCTCACTCATACTGTCACTACCCATCCAGATACATCACTGACCTCACTCAAACTGTCACTCCCCATCCAGGTTCTTCACTGACCTCACTCATACTGTCACTACCCATCCAGATACATCACTGACCTCACTCATACTGTCACTACCCATCCAGATACATCACTGACCTCACTCATACTGTCACTCCCCATCCAGGTTCTTCACTGACCTCACTCACACTGTCACTACCCATCCAGATACATCACTGACCTCACTCATACTGTCACTACCCATCCAGGTACATCACTGACCTCACTCATACTGTCACTACCCATCCAGATACATCACTGATCTCACTCATACTGTCACTACCCATCCAGATACATCACTGACCTCACTCATACTGTCACTCCCCATCCAGGTTCTTCACTGACCTCACTCATACTGTCACTACCCATCCAGATACATCACTGACCTCACTCATACTGTCACTACCCATCCAGATACATCACTGACCTCACTCATACTGTCACTTCCATCCAGATACAACACTGACCTCACTCATACTGTCACTCCCCATCCAGATACATCACTGACCTCACTCATACTGTCACTACCCATCCAGATACATCACTGACCTCCCTCATACTGTCACTACCCATCCAGATACATCACTGACCTCACTCATACTGTCACTACCCTTCCAGATACATCACTGATCTCACTCATACAGTCACTACCCATCCAGATACATCACTGACCTCACTCATACTGTTACTACCATCCAGATACATCACTGACCTCAGTCATACTGTCAGTACCCATCCAGATACATCACTGACCTCACTCATACTGTCACTGCCCATCCAGGTACATCACTGATCTCACTCACACTGTCACTACCCATCCAGATACATCACTGATCTCACTCACACTGTCACTACCCATCCAGATACATCACTGATCTCACTCATACTGTCACTACCATCCAGGTACATCAATGACCTCACTCATACTGTCACTACCCTTCCAGATACATCACTGATCTCACTCATACAGTCACTACCCATCCAGATACATCACTGACCTCACTCATACTGTTACTACCATCCAGATACATCACTGACCTCAGTCATACTGTCAGTACCCATCCAGATACATCACTGACGTCACTCATACTGTCACTACCCATCCAGATACATCACTGACCTCACTCATACTGTCACTACCCATCCAGGTACATCACTGACCTCACTCATACTGTCACTACCCATCCAGATACATCACTGACCTCACTCATACTGTCACACCACATCCAGATACATCACTGACCTCACTCATACTGTCATTACCCATCCAGATACATCACTGACCTCACTCATACTGTCACTACCCATCCAGATACATCACTGACCTCACTCATACTGTCACTCCCCATCCAGGTTCTTCACTGACCTCACTCATACTGTCACTACCCATCCAGATACATCACTGACCTCATTCATACTGTCACTACCCATCCAGGTACATCACTGATCTCACTCATACTGTCACTACCCATCCAGGTACATCACTGATCTCACTCATATTGTCACTACCCATCCAGGTACATCATTGATCTCACTCATACTATCACTACCCATCCAGGTACATCACTGACCTCACTCATACTGTCACTAGCCATCCAGATACATCACTGACCTCACTCATACTGTCACTACCCATCCAGATACATCACTGATCTCACTCATACTGTCACTACCCATCCAGATACATCACTGACCTCACTCATACTGTCACTTCCATCCAGATACATCACTGACCTCACTCATACTGTCACTACCCATCCAGATACATCACTGACCTCACTCATACTGTCACTACCCATCCAGATACATCACTGACGTCACTCATACTATCACTACCATCCAGATACATCACTGACCTGACTCATACTGTCACTACCATCCAGATACATCACTGATCTCACTCATACTGTCGCTACACATCAAGATACATCACTGACCTTACTCATACTGTCACTACCATCCAGATACATCACTGACGTCACTCATACTGTCACTACCATCCAGATACATCACTGACCTTACTCATACTGTCACTACCATCCAGATACATCACTGACCTCACTCATACTGTCGCTACTCATCCAGATACATCACTGACCTCACTCATACTGTCAGTACCATCCAGATACATCACTGACCTCACTCATACTGTCAGTACCATCCAGATACATCACTGACCTTACTCATACTGTCACTACCATCCAGATACATCACTGATCTCACTCATACAGTCACTACCCATCCAGATACATCACTGACCTCACTCATACTGTCACTACCCATCCTATTACATCACTGACCTCACTCATACTGTCACTACCCATTCAGATACATCACTGACCTCACTCATACTGTCACTACCCATCCAGGTACATCAATGATCTCACTCATACTGTCACTACCCATCCAGGTACATCACTGATCTCACTCATACTGTCACTACCCATCCAGGTACATCATTGATCTCACTCATACTATCACTACCCATCCAGGTACATCACTGACCTCACTCATACTGTCACTAGCCATCCAGATACATCACTGACCTCACTCATACTGTCACTAACCATCCAGATACATCACTGATCTCACTCATACTGTCACTACCCATCCAGATATATCACTGACCTCACTCATACTGTCACTTCCATCCAGATACAACACTGACCTCACTCATACTGTCACTCCGCATCCAGATACATCACTAACCTCACTCATACTGTCACTACCCATCCAGATACATCACTGACCTCACTCATACTGTCACTACCCATCCAGATACATCACTGACCTCACTCATACTGTCACTACCCTTCCAGATACATCACTGATCTCACTCATACTGTCACTACCCATCCAGATACATCGCTGACCTCACTGATACTGTCACTACCCATCCAGGTACATCACTGACCTCACTCATACTGTCACTACCCATCCAGATACATCACTGACCTCACTCATACTGTCACTACCCATCCAGATACATCACTGACGTCACTCATACTGTCACTACCATCCAGATACATCACTGACCTTACTCATACTGTCACTACCATCCAGATACATCACTGATCTCACTCATACTGTCGCTACACATCAAGATACATCACTGACCTTACTCATACTGTCACTACCATCCAGATACATCACTGACGTCACTCATACTGTCACTACCATCCAGATACATCACTGACCTTACTCATACTGTCACTACCATCCAGATACATCACTGATCTCACTCATACTGTCGCTACTCATCCAGATACATCACTGACCTCACTCATACTGTCAGTACCATCCAGATACATCACTGACCTTACTCATACTGTCACTACCATCCAGATACATCACTGATCTCACTCATACAGTCACTACCCATCCAGATACATCACTGACCTCACTCATACTGTCACTACCCATCCAGATACATCACTGACCTCACTCATACTGTCACTACCCTTCCAGATACATCACTGATCTCACTCATACTGTCACTACCCATCCAGATACATCGCTGACCTCACTGATACTGTCACTACCCATCCAGGTACATCACTGACCTCACTCATACTGTCACTACCCATCCAGATACATCACTGACCTCACTCATACTGTCACTACCCATCCAGATACATCACTGACGTCACTCATACTGTCACTACCATCCAGATACATCACTGACCTTACTCATACTGTCACTACCATCCAGATACATCACTGATCTCACTCATACTGTCGCTACACATCAAGATACATCACTGACCTTACTCATACTGTCACTACCATCCAGATACATCACTGACGTCACTCATACTGTCACTACCATCCAGATACATCACTGACCTTACTCATACTGTCACTACCATCCAGATACATCACTGATCTCACTCATACTGTCGCTACTCATCCAGATACATCACTGACCTCACTCATACTGTCAGTACCATCCAGATACATCACTGACCTTACTCATACTGTCACTACCATCCAGATACATCACTGATCTCACTCATACAGTCACTACCCATCCAGATACATCACTGACCTCACTCATACTGTCACTACCCATCCTATTACATCACTGACCTCACTCATACTGTCACTACCCATCCAGATACATCACTGATCTCACTCATACTGTCACTACCCATCCAGATACATCACTGACCTCACTGATACTGTCACTACCCATCCAGGTACATCACTGACCTCACTCATACTGTCACTACCATCCAGATACATCACTGACCTCACTCATACTGTCACTACGCATCCAGATTCATCACTGACCTCACTCATACTGTCACTACCCATCCAGGTACATCACTGACCTCACTCATACTGCACTACCCATTCAGATACATCACTGACCTCACTCATACTGTCACTACCATCCAGATACATCACTGACCTCACTCATACTGTCACTACCATCCAGATACATCACTGACCTTACTCATACTGTCACTACCATCCAGATACATCACTGATCTCACTCATACTGTCGCTACTCATCCAGATACATCACTGACCTCACTCATACTGTCAGTACCATCCAGATACATCACTGACCTTACTCATACTGTCACTACCATCCAGATACATCACTGATCTCACTCATACAGTCACTACCCATCCAGATACATCACTGACCTCACTCATACTGTCACTACCCATCCTATTACATCACTGACCTCACTCATACTGTCACTACCCATCCAGATACATCACTGATCTCACTCATACTGTCACTACCCATCCAGATACATCACTGACCTCACTGATACTGTCACTACCCATCCAGGTACATCACTGACCTCACTCATACTGTCACTACCATCCAGATACATCACTGACCTCACTCATACTGTCACTACGCATCCAGATTCATCACTGACCTCACTCATACTGTCACTACCCATCCAGGTACATCACTGACCTCACTCATACTGCACTACCCATTCAGATACATCACTGACCTCACTCATACTGTCACTACCATCCAGATACATCACTGACCTCACTCATACTGTCACTACCATCCAGATACATCACTGACCTCACTCATACTGTCACTACGCATCCAGATTCATCACTGACCTCACTCATACTGTCACTACCCATCCAGGTACATCACTGACCTCACTCATACTGCACTACCCATTCAGATACATCACTGACCTCACTCATACTGTCACTACCATCCAGATACATCACTGACCTTACTCATACTGTCACTACCATCCAGATACATCACTGATCTCACTCATACAGTCACTACCCATCCAGATACATCACTGACCTCACTCATACTGTCACTACCCATCCTATTACATCACTGACCTCACTCATACTGTCACTACCCATCCAGATACATCACTGATCTCACTCATACTGTCACTACCCATCCAGATACATCACTGACCTCACTCATACTGTCACTACCCTTCCAGATACATCACTGATCTCACTCATACTGTCACTACCCATCCAGATACATCGCTGACCTCACTGATACTGTCACTACCCATCCAGGTACATCACTGACCTCACTCATACTGTCACTACCCATCCAGATACATCACTGATCTCACTCATACAGTCACTACCCATCCAGATACATCACTGACCTCACTCATACTGTCACTACCCATCCAGATACATCACTAACCTCACTCATACTGTCACTACCCATCCAGATACATCACTGATCTCACTCATACTGTCACTACCCATCCAGATACATCACTGACCTCACTGATACTGTCACTACCCATCCAGGTACATCACTGACCTCACTCATACTGTCACTACCCATCCAGATTCATCACTGACCTCACTCATACTGTCACTACCCATCCAGGTACATCACTGACCTCACTCATACTGTCACTACCCATCCAGATACATCACTGACCTCACTCATACTGTCACTACCATCCAGATACATCACTGACCTCACTCATACTGTCACTACCATCCAGATACATCACTGACCTCACTCATACTGTCACTACCCATCCAGATACATCACTGTCCTCACTCATACTGTCACGACCATCCAGATACATCACTGATCTCACTCATACTGTCGCTACACATCAAGATACATCACTGACCTCACTCATACTGTCACTCCCCATCCAGATACATCACTGACCTCACTCATACTGTCACTACCCATCCAGAGACATCACTGAGCTCACTCATACTGTCACTACCCATCCAGATACATCACTGACCTCACTCATACTGTCACTACCCATCCAGATACATCACTGACCTCACTCATACTGTCACTACCCATCCAGATACATCACTGACCTCACTCATACTGCCAGTACACATCCAGATACACCACTGACCTCACTCATACTTTCAATATCCATCCAGATACATCACTGACCTCACTCATACTGCCACTAACCATCCAGATACATCACTGACCTCACTCATACTGTCACTACCCATCCAGATACATCACTGACCTCACTCATACTGTCACTACCCATCCAGATACATCACTGACCTCACTCATACTGCCAGTACACATCCAGATACACCACTGACCTCACTCATACTTTCAATATCCATCCAGATACATCACTGACCTCACTCATACTGACAGTACCATCCAGATACATCACTGACCTCACTCATACAGTCACTACCATCCAGATACATCACTGATCTCACTCATACTGTCACTACACATCAAGATACATCACTGACCGCACTCATATTGTCACTACCATCCAGATACATCACTGATCTCACTCATACTGTCACTACACATCCAGATACATCACTGATCTCACTCATACTGTCACTACACATCCAGATACATCACTGACCTCACTCATACTTTCAATATACATCCAGATACATCACTGACCTCACTCATACAGTCACTACCCATCCAGATACATCACTGACCTCACTCATACTGTTACTACCATCCAGATACATCACTGACCTCACTCATACTGTCAGTACCCATCCAGATACATCACTGACCTCACTCATACTGTCACTACCCATCCAGATACATCACTGACCTCACTCATACTGTCACTACCCATCCAGTTACATCACTGACCTCACTCATACTGTCACTACCCATCCAGATACATCACTGACCTCACTCATACTGTCACACCACATCCAGATACATCACTGTCCTCACTCATACTGTCATTACCCATCCAGATACATCACTGACCTCACTCATACTGTCACTACCCATCCAGGTCCATCACTGATCTCACTCATACTGTCACTACCCATCCAGATACATCACTGACCTCACTCAAACTGTCACTCCCCATCCAGGTTCTTCACTGACCTCACTCATACTGTCACTACCCATCCAGATACATCACTGACCTCACTCATACTGTCACTACCCATCCAGATACATCACTGACCTCACTCATACTGTCACTCCCCATCCAGGTTCTTCACTGACCTCACTCACACTGTCACTACCCATCCAGATACATCACTGACCTCACTCATACTGTCACTACCCATCCAGGTACATCACTGACCTCACTCATACTGTCACTACCCATCCAGATACATCACTGATCTCACTCATACTGTCACTACCCATCCAGATACATCACTGACCTCACTCATACTGTCACTCCCCATCCAGGTTCTTCACTGACCTCACTCATACTGTCACTACCCATCCAGATACATCACTGACCTCACTCATACTGTCACTACCCATCCAGATACATCACTGACCTCACTCATACTGTCACTTCCATCCAGATACAACACTGACCTCACTCATACTGTCACTCCCCATCCAGATACATCACTGACCTCACTCATACTGTCACTACCCATCCAGATACATCACTGACCTCCCTCATACTGTCACTACCCATCCAGATACATCACTGACCTCACTCATACTGTCACTACCCTTCCAGATACATCACTGATCTCACTCATACAGTCACTACCCATCCAGATACATCACTGACCTCACTCATACTGTTACTACCATCCAGATACATCACTGACCTCAGTCATACTGTCAGTACCCATCCAGATACATCACTGACCTCACTCATACTGTCACTGCCCATCCAGGTACATCACTGATCTCACTCACACTGTCACTACCCATCCAGATACATCACTGATCTCACTCACACTGTCACTACCCATCCAGATACATCACTGATCTCACTCATACTGTCACTACCATCCAGGTACATCAATGACCTCACTCATACTGTCACTACCCTTCCAGATACATCACTGATCTCACTCATACAGTCACTACCCATCCAGATACATCACTGACCTCACTCATACTGTTACTACCATCCAGATACATCACTGACCTCAGTCATACTGTCAGTACCCATCCAGATACATCACTGACGTCACTCATACTGTCACTACCCATCCAGATACATCACTGACCTCACTCATACTGTCACTACCCATCCAGGTACATCACTGACCTCACTCATACTGTCACTACCCATCCAGATACATCACTGACCTCACTCATACTGTCACACCACATCCAGATACATCACTGACCTCACTCATACTGTCATTACCCATCCAGATACATCACTGACCTCACTCATACTGTCACTACCCATCCAGATACATCACTGACCTCACTCATACTGTCACTCCCCATCCAGGTTCTTCACTGACCTCACTCATACTGTCACTACCCATCCAGATACATCACTGACCTCATTCATACTGTCACTACCCATCCAGGTACATCACTGATCTCACTCATACTGTCACTACCCATCCAGGTACATCACTGATCTCACTCATATTGTCACTACCCATCCAGGTACATCATTGATCTCACTCATACTATCACTACCCATCCAGGTACATCACTGACCTCACTCATACTGTCACTAGCCATCCAGATACATCACTGACCTCACTCATACTGTCACTACCCATCCAGATACATCACTGATCTCACTCATACTGTCACTACCCATCCAGATACATCACTGACCTCACTCATACTGTCACTTCCATCCAGATACATCACTGACCTCACTCATACTGTCACTACCCATCCAGATACATCACTGACCTCACTCATACTGTCACTACCCATCCAGATACATCACTGACGTCACTCATACTATCACTACCATCCAGATACATCACTGACCTGACTCATACTGTCACTACCATCCAGATACATCACTGATCTCACTCATACTGTCGCTACACATCAAGATACATCACTGACCTTACTCATACTGTCACTACCATCCAGATACATCACTGACGTCACTCATACTGTCACTACCATCCAGATACATCACTGACCTTACTCATACTGTCACTACCATCCAGATACATCACTGACCTCACTCATACTGTCGCTACTCATCCAGATACATCACTGACCTCACTCATACTGTCAGTACCATCCAGATACATCACTGACCTCACTCATACTGTCAGTACCATCCAGATACATCACTGACCTTACTCATACTGTCACTACCATCCAGATACATCACTGATCTCACTCATACAGTCACTACCCATCCAGATACATCACTGACCTCACTCATACTGTCACTACCCATCCTATTACATCACTGACCTCACTCATACTGTCACTACCCATTCAGATACATCACTGACCTCACTCATACTGTCACTACCCATCCAGGTACATCAATGATCTCACTCATACTGTCACTACCCATCCAGGTACATCACTGATCTCACTCATACTGTCACTACCCATCCAGGTACATCATTGATCTCACTCATACTATCACTACCCATCCAGGTACATCACTGACCTCACTCATACTGTCACTAGCCATCCAGATACATCACTGACCTCACTCATACTGTCACTAACCATCCAGATACATCACTGATCTCACTCATACTGTCACTACCCATCCAGATATATCACTGACCTCACTCATACTGTCACTTCCATCCAGATACAACACTGACCTCACTCATACTGTCACTCCGCATCCAGATACATCACTAACCTCACTCATACTGTCACTACCCATCCAGATACATCACTGACCTCACTCATACTGTCACTACCCATCCAGATACATCACTGACCTCACTCATACTGTCACTACCCTTCCAGATACATCACTGATCTCACTCATACTGTCACTACCCATCCAGATACATCGCTGACCTCACTGATACTGTCACTACCCATCCAGGTACATCACTGACCTCACTCATACTGTCACTACCCATCCAGATACATCACTGACCTCACTCATACTGTCACTACCCATCCAGATACATCACTGACGTCACTCATACTGTCACTACCATCCAGATACATCACTGACCTTACTCATACTGTCACTACCATCCAGATACATCACTGATCTCACTCATACTGTCGCTACACATCAAGATACATCACTGACCTTACTCATACTGTCACTACCATCCAGATACATCACTGACGTCACTCATACTGTCACTACCATCCAGATACATCACTGACCTTACTCATACTGTCACTACCATCCAGATACATCACTGATCTCACTCATACTGTCGCTACTCATCCAGATACATCACTGACCTCACTCATACTGTCAGTACCATCCAGATACATCACTGACCTTACTCATACTGTCACTACCATCCAGATACATCACTGATCTCACTCATACAGTCACTACCCATCCAGATACATCACTGACCTCACTCATACTGTCACTACCCATCCTATTACATCACTGACCTCACTCATACTGTCACTACCCATCCAGATACATCACTGATCTCACTCATACTGTCACTACCCATCCAGATACATCACTGACCTCACTGATACTGTCACTACCCATCCAGGTACATCACTGACCTCACTCATACTGTCACTACCATCCAGATACATCACTGACCTCACTCATACTGTCACTACGCATCCAGATTCATCACTGACCTCACTCATACTGTCACTACCCATCCAGGTACATCACTGACCTCACTCATACTGCACTACCCATTCAGATACATCACTGACCTCACTCATACTGTCACTACCATCCAGATACATCACTGACCTCACTCATACTGTCACTACCCATCCAGATACATCACTGACGTCACTCATACTGTCACTACCATCCAGATACATCACTGATCTCACTCATACTGTCGCAACACATCAAGTTACATCACTGACCTCACTCATACTGTCACTACCCATCCAGATACATCACTGACGTCACTCATACTGTCACTACCATCCAGATACATCACTGACCTTACTCATACTGTCACTACCATCCAGATACATCACTGATCTCACTCATACTGTCGCTACTCATCCAGATACATCACTGACCTCACTCATACTGTCAGTACCATCCAGATACATCACTGACCTTACTCATACTGTCACTACCATCCAGATACATCACTGATCTCACTCATACAGTCACTACCCATCCAGATACATCACTGACCTCACTCATACTGTCACTACCCATCCTATTACATTACTGACCTCACTCATACTGTCACTACCCATCCAGATACATCACTGATCTCACTCATACTGTCACTACCCATCCAGATACATCACTGACCTCACTGATACTGTCACTACCCATCCAGGTACATCACTGACCTCACTCATACTGTCACTACCATCCAGATACATCACTGACCTCACTCATACTGTCACTACGCATCCAGATTCATCAGTGACCTCACTCATACTGTCACTACCCATCCAGGTACATCACTGACCTCACTCATACTGCACTACCCATTCAGATACATCACTGACCTCACTCATACTGTCACTACCATCCAGATACATCACTGACCTCACTCATACTGTCACTACCCATCCAGATACATCACTGACGTCACTCATACTGTCACTACCATCCAGATACATCACTGATCTCACTCATACTGTCGCAACACATCAAGTTACATCACTGACCTCACTCATACTGTCACTACCCATCCAGATACATCACTGACCTCACTCATACTGTCACTACCCATCGAGATACATCACTGACCTCACTCATACTGTCACTATCCATCCAGATACATCACTGACCTCACTCATACTTTCAATATCCATCCAGATACATCACTGAACTCACTCATACTGTCACTACCATCCAGATACATCACTGACCTCACTTATACTGTCACTACCCATCCAGATACATCACTGACCTCACTCATACTGTCACTACCCATCCTGATACATCACTGACCTCACTCATACTGTCACTACCCATCCAGATACATCACTGACGTCACTCATACTGTCACTACCATCCAGATACATCACTGACCTCACTCATACTGTCACTACCATCCAGATACATCACTGATCTCACTCATACTGTCGCTACACATCAAGATACATCACTGACCTCACTCATACTGTCACTACCATCCAGATACATCACTGACCTCACTCATACTGTCACTACCATCCAGATACATCACTGACCTCACTCATACTGTCACTACCCATCCAGATACATCACTGTCCTCACTCATACTGTCACTACCCATCCAGATACATCACTGACGTCACTCATACTGTCACTACCCATCCAGATACATCACTGACGTCACTCATACTGTCACTACCATCCAGATACATCACTGACCTTACTCATACTGTCACTACCATCCAGATACATCACTGACGTCACTCATACTGTCACTCCCATCCAGATACATCACTGACCTCACTCATACTGTCACTACCATCCAGATACATCACTGATCTCACTCATACTGTCGCTACACATCAAGATACATCACTGACCTCACTCATACTGTCACTTCTCATCCAGATACATCACTGACCTCACTCATACTGTCACTACCCATCCAGATACTTCACTGACCTCACTCATATTGTCACTACCCATCCAGATACATCACTGACCTCACTCATACTGTCACTACCCATCCAGATACATCACTGATCTCACTCATACTGTCACTACCCATCCAGATACATCACTGACCTCACTCATACTGTCACTACCCATCCAGGTACATCACTGACCTCACTCATACTGTCACTACCATCCAGATACATCACTGACCTCACTCATACTGTCACTACCCATCCAGATTCATCACTGACCTCACTCATACTGTCACTACCATCCAGATACATCACTGACCTCACTCATACTGTCACTACCCATCCAGATACATCACTGACGTCACTCATACTGTCACTACCCATCCAGATACATCACTGACCTCACTCATACTGTCACTACCATCCAGATACATCACTGACCTCACTCATACTGTCACTACCATCCACATACATCACTGATCTCACTCATACTGTCACTACCCATCCAGGTACATCACTGACCTCACTCATACCGTCAATATACATCCAGATACATCACTGTCCTCACTCATACTTTCACTACCCATCCAGGTACATCACTGACCTCACTCATACTGTCACTACCCATCCAGATACAACACTGACCTCACTCATACTGTCACTACCCATCCAGATACATCACTGATCTCACTCATACTGTCACTACCCATCCAGATACATCACTGACTTCACTCATACTGTCACTACCCATCCAGATACAACACTGACCTCACTCATACTGTCACTACCCATCCAGATACAACACTGACCTCACTCATACTGTCACTATCCATCCAGATACAACACTGACCTCACTCATACTGTCATTACCCATCCAGATACATCACTGACCTCACTCATACTGTCACTACCCATCCAGATACATCACTGACTTCACTCATACTGTCATTACACATCCAGATACATCACTGACCTCACTCATACTGTCACTACCCATCCAGGTACATCACTGACCTCACTCATACTGTCACTACCATCCAGATACATCACTGTCCTCACTCATACTGTCATTACCCATCCAGATACATCACTGACCTCACTCATACTGTCACTACCATCCAGCTACATCACTGACCTCACTCATACTGTCACTACCCATCCAGATACATCACTGTCCTCACTCATACTGTCACTACCCATCCAGATACATCACTGACCTCACTCATACTGTCACTACCCATTCAGATACATCACTGACCTCACTCATACTGTCACTGCCCATCCAGGTACATCACTGACCTCACTCATACCGTCAATATACATCCAGATACATCACTGTCCTCACTCATACTGTCAGTACCCATCCAGCTCCATCACTGACCTCACTCATACTGTCACTACCCATCCAGATACAACACTGACCTCACTCATACTGTCACTATCCATCCAGATACAACACTGACCTCACTCATACTGTCAATACCAATCCAGGTACATCACTGACCTCACTCATACTGTCACTACCCATCCAGATACATCACTGATCTCACTCATACTGTCACTACCCATCCAGATACATCACTGACTTCACTCATACTGTCACTACCATCCAGATACATCACTGACCTCACTCATACTGTCACTGCCATCCAGATACATCAGTGACCTCACTCATACTGTCACTACCATCCAGATACATCACTGACCTCACTCATACTGTCACTACCATCCAGACACATCACTGACCTCACTCATACTGTCACTACCCATCCAGGTACATCACTGACCTCACTCATACCATCAATATACATCCAGATACATCACTGTCCTCACTCATACTGTCACTACCCATCCAGGTACATCACTGACCTCACTCATACTGTCACTACCCATCCAGATACATCACTGAACTCACTCATATTGTCACTACCCATCCAGATACATCACTGACCTCGCTCATACTGTCACTACCCATCCAGGTAGATCACTGACCACACTCATACTGTCACTACCCATCCAGATACATCACTGACCTCACTCATACAGTCACTACCCATCCAGATACATCACTGTCCTCACTCATACTGTCACTACCCATCCAGATACATCACTGACCTCACTCATACTGTCACTACCCATCCAGATACATCACTGATCTCACTCATACTGTCACTACCATCCAGGTACATCACTGACCTCACTCATACTGTCACTACCATCCAGATACATCACTGACCTCACTCATACTGTCACTACCATCCAGATACATCACTGATCTCACTCATACTGTCGCTGCACATCAAGATACATCACTGACCTCACTCATACTGTCATTACCCATCCAGATACATCACTGACCTCACTCATACTGTCACTACCCATCCAGGTACATCACTGACCTCACTCATACTGTCACTACCATCCAGCTACATCACTGACCTCACTCATACTGTCACTAACCATCCAGATACATCACTGTCCTCACTCATACTGTCACTACACATCCAGATACATCACTGACCTCACTCATACTGTCACTACCCATTCAGATACATCACTGACCTCACTCATACTGTCACTACCCATCCAGGTACATCACTGACCTCACTCATACCGTCAATATACATCCAGATACATCACTGTCCTCACTCATACTGTCACTACCCATCCAGGTACATCACTGACCTCACTCATACTGTCACTACCCATCCAGATACAACACTGAACTCAATCATACTGTCACTATCCATCCAGATACAACACTGACCTCACTCATACTGTCAATACCCATCCAGATACATCACTGATCTCACTCATACTGTCATTACCCATCCAGATACATCCCTGACCTCACTCATACTGTCACTACCATCCAGATACATCACTGACCTCACTCATACTGTCACTACCATCCAGATACATCACTGACCTCACTCATACTGTCACTACCATCCAGATACATCATTGACCTCACTCATACTGTCACTACCATCCAGATACATCACTGATCTCACTCATACTGTCACTACCCATCCAGATACATCACTGATCTCACTCATACTGTCACTACCATCCAGATACATCACTGATCTCACTCATACTGTCACTATCCATCCAGATACATCACTGACCTCACTCATACTGTCACTACCATCCAGATACATCACTGACCTCACTCATACTGTCACTACCCATTCAGATACATCACTGACCTCACTCATACTGTCACTACCCATCCAGGTACATCACTGACCTCACTCATACCGTCAATATACATCCAGATACATCACTGTCCTCACTCATACTGTCACTACCCATCCAGGTACATCACTGACCTCACTCATACTGTCACTACCCATCCAGATACAACACTGACCTCACTCATACTGTCACTATCCATCCAGATACAACACTGCCCTCACTCATACTGTCACTACCCATCCAGGTACATCACTGATCTCACTCATACTGCCACTACCATCCAGATACATCACTGACCTCAATCATACTGTCACTACCATCCAGATACATCACTGATCTCACTCATACTGTCACTACCATCCAGATACATCACTGATCTCACTCATACTGTCACTATCCATCCAGATACATCACTGACCTCACTCATACTGTCACTACCATCCAGGTACATCACTGACCTCACTCATACTGTCACTACCCATCCAGATACATCACTGAACTCACTCATACTGTCACTACCCATCCAGATACATCACTGACCTCACTCATACTGTCACTACCCATCCAGGTAGATCACTGACCTCACCCATACTCTCACTACCATCCAGGTACATCACTGACCTCACTCATACTGTCACTACCCATCCAGATACATCACTGAACTCACTCATACTGTCACTACCCATCCAGATACATCACTGACCTCACTCATACTGTCACTACCCATCCAGGTACATCACTGACCTCACCCATACTGTCACTACCATCCAGGTACATCACTGACCTCACTCATACTGTCACTACCCATCCGGATACATCACTGAACTCACTCATACTGTCACTACCCATCCAGATACATCACTGACCTCTCTCATACTGTCACTACCCATCCAGGTCCATCACTGATCTCATTCATACTGTCACTACCATCCAGATACATCACTGATCTCACTCATACTGTCACTATCCATCCAGATACATCACTGACCTCACTCATACTGTCACTACCATCCAGGTACATCACTGACCTCACTCATACTGTCACTACCCATCCAGATACATCACTGAACTCACTCATACTGTCACTACCCATCCAGATACATCACTGACCTCACTCATACTGTCACTACCCATCCAGGTAGATCACTGACCTCACTCATACTGTCACTACCCATCCAGATACATCACTGACCTCACTCATTTTGTCACTACCCATCCAGATACATCACTGTCCTCACTCATACTGTCACTACCCATCCAGATACATCACTGATCTCACTCATACTGTCACTACTATCCAGATACATCACTGATCTCACTCATACTGTCACTATCCATCCAAATACATCACTGACCTCTCTCATACTGTCACTACCCATCCAGATACATCACTGACCTCACTCATACTGTCACTACCATCCAGATACATCACTGACCTCACTCATACTGTCACTACCCATCCAGGTACATCACTGACCTCACTCATACTGTCATTACCCATCCAGATACATCACTGACCTCACTCATACTGTCACTACCATCCAGATACATCACTGACCTCACTCATACTGTCACTACCCATCCAGATACATCACTGACTTCACTCATCCTGTCACTACCATCCAGATACATCACTGACCTCACTCATACTGTCACTACCATCCAGATACATCACTGATCTCACTCATACTGTCGCTACACATCAAGATACATCACTGACCTCACTCATACTGTCACTACTCATCCAGATACATCACTGACCTCACTCATACTGTCACTACCATCCAGGTACATCACTGACCTCACTCATACTGTCACTACCCATCCAGATACATCACTGACCTCACTCATACTTTCACCACCCATCCAGACACATCACTGACCTCACTCATACTGTCACAACCCATCCAGATACATCACTGACCTCACTCATACTTTCAATATCCATCCAGATACATCACTGATCTCACTCATATGTCACTACCCATCCAGATACATCACTGACCTCACTCATACTGTCACTACCATCCAGATACATCACTGTCCTCACTCATACTGTCGCTACACATCAAGATACATCACTGTCCTCACTCATACTGTCACTACCATCCAGATACATCACTGACCTCACTCATACTGTCACTACCCATCCAGATACATCACTGTCCTCACTCATACTGTCACTACCCATCCAGATACATCACTGACCTCACTCATACTGTCACTACCCATCCAGATACATCACTGACCTCACTCATACTGTCACTACCCATCCAGATACATCACTGTCCTCACTCATACTGTCACTACCCATCCAGATACATCACTGACCTCACTCATACTGTCACTACCATCCAGATACATCACTGACCTCACTCATACTGTCACTACCCATCCAGATACATCACTGTCCTCACTCATACTGTCACTACCCATCCAGATACATCACTGACCTCACTCATACTGTCACTACAATCCAGATACATCACTGACCTCACTCATACTGTCGCTACACATCAAGATACATCACTGTCCTCACTCATACTGTCACTACCATCCAGATACATCACTGACCTCACTCATACTGTCACTTCCCATACAGATACATCACTGACCTCACTCATACTGTCACTACCATCCAGATACATCACTGATCTCACTCATACTGTCACTACGCATCCAGATACATCACTGACCTCACTCATACTGTCACTACCCATCCAGATACATCACTGTCCTCACTCATACTGTCACTACCCATCCAGATACATCACTGAACTCACTCATACTGTCACTACCATCCAGATACATCACTGACCTCACTCATACTGTCACTACCATCCAGATACATCACTGATCTCACTCATACTGTCACTACCCATCCAGATACATCACTGACCTCACTCATACCGTCAATATACATCCAGATACATCACTGTCCTCACTCATACTGTCACTACCCATCCAGGTACATCACTGACCTCACTCATACTATCACTACCCATCCAGATACAACACTGACCTCACTCATACTGTCACTATCCATCCAGATACAACACTGACACACTCATACTGACAATACCCATCCAGGTACATCACTGACCTCACTCATACTGTCACTACCCATCCAGATACATCACTGACCTCACTCATACTGTCACTACCATCCAGATACATCACTGACCTCACTCATCCTGTCACTACCATCCAGATACATCACTGATCTCACTCATACTGTCACTACCCATCCAGATACATCACTGACCTCACTCATACTGTCACTACCATCCAGGTACATCACTGACCTCACTCATACTGTCACTACCCATCCAGGTACATCACTGACCTCACTCATACTGTCACTACCATCCAGATACATCACTGACCTCACTCATCCTGTCACTACCATCCAGATACATCACTGATCTCACTCATACTGTCACTACCCATCCAGATACATCACTGACCTCACTCATACTGTCACTACCATCCAGGTACATCACTGACCTCACTCATACTGTCACTACCATCCAGATACATCACTGACCTCACTCATACTGTCACTACCCATCCAGATACATCACTGACCTCACTCATACTGTCACTACCCATCCAGGTACATCACTGATCTCACTCATACTGTCACTACCCATCCAGATACATCACTGACCTCACTCATACTGTCACTACCCATCCAGGTACATCACTGACCTCACTCATACTGTCACTACCATCCAGATACATCACTGACCTCACTCATACTGTCACTACCCATCCAGATACATCACTGATCTCACTCATACTGTCACTACCCATCCAGATACATCACTGACCTCACTCATACTGTCACTACCATCCAGATACATCACTGACCTCACTCATACTGTCACTACCCATCCAGGTACATCACTGACCTCACTCATACTGTCACTACCCATCCAGATACATCACTGATCTCACTCATACTGTCACTACCCATCCAGGTACATCACTGACCTCACTCATACTGTCACTACCATCCAGATACATCACTGACCTCACTCATACTGTCACTACCCATCCAGGTACATCACTGACCTCACTCATACTGTCACGACCATCCAGATACATCACTGATCTCACTCATACTGTCACTACCCATCCAGATACATCACTGACCTCACTCATACTGTCACTACCCATCCAGGTACATCACTGACCTCACTCATACTGTCACTACCCATCCAAATACATCACTGATCTCACTCATACTGTCACTACCATCCAGATACATCACTGATCTCACTCATACTGTCACTATCCATCCAGATACATCACTGATCTCACTCATACTGTCACTACCCATCCAGATACATCACTGACCTCACTCATACTGTCACTACCATCCAGGTACATCACTGACCTCACTCATACTGTCACTACCCATCAAGATATATCACTGATCTCACTCATACTGTCACTATCCATCCAGATACATCACTGATCTCACTCATACTGTCACTACCCATCAAGATATATCACTGATCTCACTCATACTGTCACTATCCATCCAGATACATCACTGACATCACTCATACTGCCAGTACACATCCAGATACATCACTGACCTCACTCATACTTTCAATATCCATCCAGATACATCACTGAACTCACTCATACTGTCACTACTCATCCAGATACATCACTGACCTCACTCATACTGTCACTACCATCCAGGTACATCACTGTCCTCACTCATACTGTCACTACCCATCCAGATACATCACTAACCTCACTCATACTGTCACTACCATCCAGATACATCACTGACCTCACTCATACTGTCACTACCATCCAGATACATCACTGATCTCACTCATACTGTCACTACCCATCCAGGTACATCACTGACCTCACTCATACCGTCAATATACATCCAGATACATCACTGTCCTCACTCATACTGTCACTACCCATCCAGGTACATCACTGACCTCACTCATACTGTCACTACCCATCCAGATACAACACTGACCTCACTCATACTGTCACTATCCATCCAGATACAACACTGACCTCACTCATACATTCAATACCCATCCAGGTACATCACTGACCTCACTCATACTGTCACTACCATCCAGATACATCACTGACCTCACTCATACTGTCACTACCCATCCAGATACATCACTGACCTCACTCATACTGTCACTACCCATCCAGATACATCACTGACCTCACTCATACTGTCACTACCCATCCAGGTACATCACTGACCTCACTCATACTGTCACTATCATCCAGATACATCACTGTCCTCACTCATACTGTCATTACCCATCCAGATACATCTCTGACCTCACTCATACTGTCACTACCATCCAGATACATCACTGACCTCACTCATACTGTCACTACCCATCCAGATACATCACTGATCTCACTCATACTGTCACTACCCATCCAGATACATCACTGTACTCACTCATACTGTCACTACCCATCCAGATACATCACTGACCTCACTCATACTGTCACTACCCATTCAGATACATCACTGACCTCACTCATACTGTCACTACCCATCCAGGTACATCACTGACCTCACTCATACCGTCAATATACTTCCAGATACATCACTGTCCTCACTCATACTGTCACTACCCATCCAGGTACATCACTGACCTCACTCATACTGTCACTACCCATCCAGATACAACACTGAACTCAATCATACTGTCACTATCCATCCAAATACAACACTGACCTCACTCACACTGTCAATACCCATCCAGGTACATCACTGACCTCACTCATACTGTCACTACCCATCCAGATACATCACTGATCTCACTCATACTGTCATTACCCATCCAGATACATCACTGACCTCACTCATACTGTCACTACCATCCAGATACATCACTGACCTCACTCATACTGTCACTACCATCCAGATACATCACTGACCTCACTCATACTGTCACTACCATCCAGATACATCACTGACCTCACTCATACTGCCACTACCATCCAGATACATCACTGATCTCACTCATACTGTCACTACCCATCCAGATACATCACTGATCTCACTCATACTGTCACTACCGTCCAGATACATCACTGATCTCACTCATACTGTCACTATCCATCCAGATACATCACTGACCTCACTCATACTGTCACGACCATCCAGATGCATCACTGACCTCACTCATACTGTCACTACCCATCCAGGTACATCACTGACCTCACTCATACTGTCACTACCCATCCAGATACAACACTGACCTCACTCGTACTGTCACTATCCATCCAGATACAACACTGACCTCACTCATACTGTCACTACCCATCCAGGTACATCACTGATCTCACTCATACTGTCACTACCATCCAGATACATCACTGACCTCACTCATAATGTCACTACCATCCAGATACATCACTGACCTCACTCATACTCTCACTACCATCCAGATACATCACTGACCTCACTCATACTGTCACTACCATCCAGATACATCACTGACCTCAATCATACTGTCACTACCCATCCAGGTAGATCACTGACCTCACTCATACTGTCACTACCCATCCAGATACATCACTGATCTCACTCATACTGTCACTACCATCCAGGTACATCACTGACCTCACTCATACTGTCACTACCATCCAGATACATCACTGACCTCACTCATACTGTCACTACCCATCCAGATACATCACTGATCTCACTCATACTGTCACTACCATCCAGGTACATCACTGACCTCACTCATACTGTCACTACCCATCCAGATACATCACTGATCTCACTCATACTGTCACTACCATCCAGTTACATCACTGATCTCACTCATACTGTCGCTGCACATCAAGATACATCACTGACTCACTCATACCGTCAATATACATCCAGATACATCACTGTCCTCACTCATACTGTCACTACCCATCCAGATACAACACTGATCTCACTCATACTGTCACTACCCATCCAGATACATCACTGTCCTCACTCATACTGTCACTAACCATCCAGATACATCACTGACCTCACTCATACTGTCACTACCCATCCAGATACAACACTGATCTCACTCATACTGTCACTACCCATCCAGATACATCACTGACGTCACTCATACTGTCACTAACCATCCAGATACATCACTGGCCTCACTCATACTGTCACTACCATCCAGATACATCACTGACCTCACTCATACTGTCACTACCATCCAGATACATCACTGACCTCACTCCTACTGTCACTACCCATCCAGATACAACACTGATCTCACTCATACTGTCACTACCCATCCAGATACAACACTGACCTCACTCATACTGTCACTACCCATCCAGATACAACACTGATCTCACTCATACTGTCACTACCCATCCAGATACATCACTGACCTCACTCATACTGTCAATACCCATCCAGGTACATCACTGACCTCACTCATACTGTCACTACCCATCCAGATACATCACTGACCTCACTCATACTGTCACTACCATCCAGATACATCACTGACCTCACTCATACTGTCACTAGCATCCAGATACATCACTGATCTCACTCATACTGTCACTACCCATCCAGATACATCACTGATCTCACTAATACTGTCACTACCATCCACGTACATCACTGACCTCACTCATACTGTCACTACCATCCAGATACATCACTGACCTCACTCATACTGTCACTACCCATCCAGGTACATCACTGTTCTCACCTATCAAGAAAGATTGGATCAATTGGGCTTGTATTCACTGGAGTTCAGAAGAATGAGAGGGGACCTCATAGAAACGTTTAAAATTCTGACGGGTTTAGACAGGTTAGATGCAGAAAGAATGTTCCCAATGTTGGGGAAGTCCATAACCAGGGGTCACAGTCTGAGGATAAGGGGTAAGCCATTTAGGACCGAGATGAGGAGAAACTTCTTCACCCAGAGAGTGGTGAACCTGTGGAATTCTCTACCACAGAAAGTAGTTGAGGCCAATTCACTAAATATATTCAAAAGGGAGTTAGATGAAGTCCTTACTACTCGGGGGATCAAGGGTTATGGCGAGAAAGCAGGAAGGGGGTACTGAAGTTTCATGTTCAGCCATGAACTCATTGAATGGCGGTGCAGGCTAGAAGGGCTGAATGGCCTGCTCCTGCACCTATTTTCTATGTTTCTATGTTTCTATGCTGTCACTAGCATCCAGGTACATCACTGACCTCACTCATACTGTCACTACCCATCCAGATACATCACTGACCTCACTCATACTGTCACTACCCAACCAGATACATCACTGACCTCACTCATACTGTCACTACACATCCAGATACATCACTGATCTCACTCAAACTGTCACTACCCATCCAGATACATCACTGATCTCACTCACACTGTCACTACCCATCCAGATACATCACTGACCTCACTCATACTGTCACTACACATCCAGATACATCACTGACCTCACTCATACTGTCACTACCATCCAGATACATCACTGACCTCACTCATACTGTCACTACCCATCCAGATACATCACTGACCTCACTCATACTGTCACTATCCATCCAGATACATCACCGATCTCACTCATACTGTCACTACCATCCAGATACATCACTGACCTCACTCATACTGTCACGACCCATCCAGATACATCACTGACCTCACTCATACTGTCACTACCCATCCAGATACATCACTGACCTCACTCATACTGTCACTACCATCCACGTACATCACTGACCTCACTCATACTGTCACTACCATCCAGATACATCACTGTCCTCACTCATACTGTCACTACCATCCAGATACATCACTGACCTCACTCATACTGTCACGACCATCCAGATACATCACTGACCTCACTCATACTGTCACTACCCATCCAGGTACATCACTGACCTCACTCATACTGTCACTACCCATCCAGATACAACACTGACCTCACTCATACTGTCACTATCCATCCAGATACAACACTGACCTCACTCATACTGTCACGACCCATCCAGATACATCACTGACCTCACTCATACTGTCACTCCCCATCCAGATACATCACTGATCTCACTCATACTGTCACTACCCATCCAGATACATCACTGATCTCACTCATACTGTCACTACCGTCCAGATACATCACTGATCTCACTCATACTGTCACTATCCATCCAGATACATCACTGACCTCACTCATACTGTCACGACCATCCAGATACATCACTGACCTCACTCATACTGTCACTACCCATCCAGGTACATCACTGACCTCACTCATACTGTCACTACCCATCCAGATACAACACTGACCTCACTCATACTGTCACTATCCATCCAGATACAACACTGACCTCACTCATACTGTCACTACCCATCCAGGTACATCACTGATCTCACTCATACTGTCACTACCCATCCAGATACATCACTGACCTCACTCATACTGTCACTACCATCCAGATACATCACTGACCTCACTCATAATGTCACTACCATCCAGATACATCACTGACCTCACTCATACTCTCACTACCATCCAGATACATCACTGACCTCACTCATACTGTCACTACCATCCAGATACATCACTGACCTCAATCATACTGTCACTACCCATCCAGGTAGATCACTGACCTCACTCATACTGTCACTACCCATCCAGATCCATCACTGACCTCACTCATACTGTCACTACCCTTCCAGATACATCACTCTCCTCACTCATACTGTGACTACCCATCCAGATACATCACTGACCTCACTCATACTGTCACTACCCATCCAGATACATCACTGATCTCACTCATACTGTCACTACCATCCAGGTACATCACTGACCTCACTCATACTGTCACTACCATCCAGATACATCACTGACCTCACTCATACTGTCACTACCTTCCAGATACATCACTGATCTCACTCATACTGTCGCTGCACATCAAGATACATCACTGACCTCACTCATACTGTCACTACCCATCCAGATACATCACTGACCTCACTCATATTGTCACTACCCATCCAGATACATCACTGTCCTCACTCATACTGTCACTAACCATCCAGATACATCACTGACCTCACTCATACTGTCACTACCCATCCAGATACATCACTGACCTCACTCATACTGTCACTACCATCCAGATACAACACTGTCCTCACTCATACTGTCACTACCCATCCAGGTACATCACTGACCTCACTCATACTGTCACTACCCATCCAGATACATCACTGACGTCACTCATACTGTCACTACCCATCCAGATACATCACTGTCCTCACTCATACTGTCCCTAACCATCCAGATACATCACTGACCTCACTCATACTGTCACTACCCATCCAGGTACATCACTGACCTCACTCATACTGTCACTACCCATCCAGGTACATCATTGACCTCACTCATACTGTCACTACCCATCCAGATACATCACTGACCTCACTCATACTGTCACTACCCATCCAGGTACATCACTGACCTCACTCATACTGTCACTACCCATCCAGATACATCACTGACCTCACTCATACTGTCACTACCCATCCAGATACATCACTGACCTCACTCATACTGTCACTACCATCCAGATACATCACTGACGTCACTCATACTGTCACTACCCATCCAGATACATCACTGACTCACTCATACCGTCAATATACATCCAGATACATCACTGTCCTCACTCATACTATCACTACCCATCCAGATACATCACTGACTCACTCATACCGTCAATATACATCCAGACACATCACTGACCTCACTCATACTGTCACTACCCATCCAGATACATCACTGACTCACTCATACCGTCAATATACATCCAGATACATCACTGTCCTCACTCATACTATCACTACCCATCCAGATACATCACTGACGTCACTCATACTGTCACTACACATCCAGATACATCACTGACCTCACTCATACAGTCACTACCCATCCAGATACATCACTGACTCACTCATACCGTCAATATACATCCAGATACATCACTGACCTCACTCATACAGTCACTACCCATCCAGATACATCACTGACTCACTCATACCGTCAATATACATCCAGATACATCACTGACGTCACTCATACTGTCACTACACATCCAGATACATCACTGACCTCACTCATACTATCACTACCCATCCAGATACAACACTGACCTCACTCATACTGTCACTACCCATCCAGATACAACACTGACCTCACTCATACTGTCAATACCCATCCAGGTACATCACTGACCTCACTCATACAGTCACTACCCATCCAGATACATCACTGACTCACTCATACCGTCAATATACATCCAGATACATCACTGACGTCACTCATACTGTCACTACACATCCAGATACATCACTGACCTCACTCATACTGTCACTACCATCCAGATACATCACTGACCTCACTCATACTGTCACTACCATCCAGATACATCACTGATCTCACTCATACTGTCAATACCCATCCAGGTACATCACTGTTCTCACTCATACTGTCACTACCCATCCAGATACATCACTGACCTCACTCATACTGTCACTACCCAACCAGATACATCACTGACCTCACTCATACTGTCACTACACATCCAGATACATCACTGATCTCACTCAAACTGTCACTACCCATCCAGATACATCACTGATCTCACTCACACTGTCACTACCCATCCAGATACATCACTGACCTCACTCATACTGTCACTACACATCCAGATACATCACTGACCTCACTCATACTGTCACTACCATCCAGATACATCACTGACCTCACTCATACTGTCACTACCCATCCAGATACATCACTGACCTCACTCATACTGTCACTATCCATCCAGATACATCACCGATCTCACTCATACTGTCACTACCATCCAGATACATCACTGACCTCACTCATACTGTCACGACCCATCCAGATACATCACTGACCTCACTCATACTGTCACTACCCATCCAGATACATCACTGACCTCACTCATACTGTCACTACCATCCACGTACATCACTGACCTCACTCATCCTGTCACTACACATCCAGATACATCACTGACCTCACTCATACTGTCACTACCCATGCAGATACATCACTGATCTCACTCATACTGTCACTACCCATCCAGATACATCACTGACCTCACTCATACTGTCACTACCCATCCAGATACATCACTGACCTCACTCATACTGTCACTACCCATCCAGATACATCACTGATCTCACTCATACTGTCACTACCCATCCAGATACATCACTGATCTCACTCATACTGTCACTACCCATCCAGATACATCGCTGATCTCACTCATACTGTCACTACCCATCCAGATACATCACTGACCTCACTCATACTGTCACGATCCATCCAGGTACATCACTGACCTTACTCATACTGTCACTACCATCCAGATACATCACTGACCTCACTCATACTGTCACCACCCATCCAGATACATCACTGACCTCACTCATACTGTCACTACCCATCCAGATACATCACTGACCTCACTCATACTGTCACTATCCATCCAGATACATCACCGATCTCACTCATACTGTCACTACCATCCAGATACATCACTGACATCACTCATACTGTCACTACCCATCCAGGTATATCACTGACCTCACTCATACTGTCACTACCATCCAGAAACATCACTGACCTCACTCATACTGTCACTACCCATCCAGGTACATCACTGACCTCACTCATACTGTCACTGCCCATCCAGATACATCACTGACCTCACTCATACTGTCACTACCCATCCAGGTACATCACTGACCTCACTCATACTGTCACTACCCATCCAGATACGTCAGTGACCTCACTCATACTGTCACTACCATCCAGATACATCACTGACCTCACTTATACTGTCACTACCCATCCAGATACATCACTGACCTCACTCATACTGTCACTACCCATCCAGATACATCACTGATCTCACTCATACTGTCACTACCCATCCAGGTACATCAATGACCTCACTCATACTGTCACTACCCATCCAGATACATCACTGACCTCACTCATACTGTCACTACCCATCCAGATACATCACTGATCTCACTCATACTGTCACTACCATCCAGATACATCACTGACCTCACTCATACTGTCACTACCATCCAGATATATCACTGACCTCACTCATACTGTCAAGACCCATCCAGATACATCACTGATCTCACTCATACTGTCACTACCATCCAGATACATCACTGACCTCACTCATACTGTCACTACCATCCAGATACATCACTGACCTCACTCATACTGTCACTACCCATCCAGATACATCACTGACCTCACTCATAATATCACTATCCAGCCAGATAAATCACTGACCTCACTCATACTGTCACTACCCATCCAGATACATCACTGACCTCACTCATACTGTCAATACCCATCCAGATACATCACTGACCTCACTCATACTGTCAATACCCATCCAGATACATCACTGACCTCACTCATACTGTCACTACCCATCCAGATCCATCACTGACCTCACTCATACTGTCACTACCCATCCAGATACATCACTCTCCTCACTCATACTGTGACTACCCATCCAGATACATCACTGACCTCACTCATACTGTCACTACCCATCCAGATACATCACTGATCTCACTCATACTGTCACTACCATCCAGGTACATCACTGACCTCACTCATACTGTCACTACCATCCAGATACATCACTGACCTCACTCATACTGTCACTACCATCCAGATACATCACTGATCTCACTCATAATGTCGCTGCACATCAAGATACATCACTGACCTCACTCATACTGTCACTACCCATCCAGATACATCACTGATCTCACTCATACTATCACTACCCATCCAGATACATCACTGACCTCACTCATACTGTCACTACCCATCCAGATACATCACTGACCTCACTCATATTGTCACTACCCATCCAGATACATCACTGTCCTCACTCATACTGTCACTAACCATCCAGATACATCACTGGCCTCACTCATACTGTTACTACACATCCAGACACATCACTGACCTCACTCATACTGTCACTACCCATCCAGATACATCACTGACCTCACTCATACAGTCACTACCCATCCAGATACATCACTGACTCACTCATACCGTCAATATACATCCAGATACATCACTGTCCTCACTCATACTATCACTACCCATCCAGATACAACACTGACCTCACTCATACTGTCACTACCCATCCAGATACAACACTGACCTCACTCATACTGTCAATACCCATCCAGGTACATCACTGACCTCACTCATACTGTCACTACCCATCCAGATACATCACTGACCTCACTCATACTGTCACTACCATCCAGATACATCACTGACCTCACTCATACTGTCACTACCATCCAGATACATCACTGATCTCACTCATACTGTCAATACCCATCCAGGTACATCACTGTTCTCACTCATGCTGTCACTAGCATCCAGGTACATCACTGACCTCACTCATACTGTCACTACCCATCCAGATACATCACTGACCTCACTCATACTGTCACTACCCAACCAGATACATCACTGACCTCACTCATACTGTCACTACACATCCAGATACATCACTGATCTCACTCAAACTGTCACTACCCATCCAGATACATCACTGACCTCACTCACACTGTCACTACCCATCCAGATACATCACTGACCTCACTCATACTGTCACTACACATCCAGATACATCACTGACCTCACTCATACTGTCACTACCATCCAGATACATCACTGACCTCACTCATACTGTCACTACCCATCCAGATACATCACTGACCTCACTCATACTGTCAATACCCATCCAGATACATCACTTACCTCACTCATACTGTCACTACCCATCCAGATACATCACTGACCTCACTCATACTGTCACTACCCATCCAGGTACATCACTGACCTCACTCATACTGTCACTGCCATCCAGATACATCAGTGACCTCACTCATACTGTCACTACCCATCCAGGTACATCACTGATCTCACTCATACTGTCACTACCCATCCAGGTACATCACTGACCTCACTCATACTGTCACTACCATCCAGATACATCACTGACCTCACTCATACTGTCACTACCCATCCAGATACATCACTGACCTCACTCATACTGTCACTATCCATCCAGATACATCACTGACCTCACTCATACTGTCACTACCCATCCACGTACAACACTGATCTCACTCATACTGTCACTATCCATCCAGATACATCACTGACCTCACTCATACTGTCACTACCATCCAGATACATCACTGACCTCACTCATACTGTCACTCCCCATCCAGATACATCACTGACCTCACTCATACTGTCACTCCCCATCCAGATACATCACTGACCTCACTCATACTGTCATTACACATCCAGATACATCACTGACCTCACTCATACTGTCACTCCCCATCCAGATACATCACTGACCTCACTCATACTGTCACTCCCCATCCAGATACATCACTGACCGCACTCATACTGTCACTACCCATCCAGGTACATCACTGACCTCACTCATACTGTCACTACCCATCCAGATACATCACTGACCTCACTCATACTGTCACTACCATCCAGGTACATCACTGTCCTCACTCATACTGTCACTACCCATCCAGATACATCACTGACCTCACTCATACTGTCACTACCATCCAGATACATCACTGATCTCACTCATACTGTCACTACACATCCAGATACATCACTGATCTCACTCATACTGTCACTACACATCCAGATACATCACTGACCTCACTCATACTGTCACTACCCATCCAGATACATCACTGATCTCACTCATACTGTCATTACCCATCCAGATACATCAGTGACCTCACTCATACTGTCACTACCCATCCAGATACATCACTAATCTCACTCATACTGTCACTACCCATCCAGATACATCACTGACCTCACTCATACTGTCACTACCCATCCAGATACATCACTGACCTCACTCATACTGTCACTACCCATCCAGATACATCACTGACCTCACTCATACTGTCACTACCATCCAGATACATCACTGACCTCACTCATACTGTCACTACACATCCAGATACATCACTGACCTCACTCATACTGTCACTACCCATCCAGGTACATCACTGACCTCACTCATACTGTCACTACCATCCAGATACATCACTGACCTCACTCATACTGTCACTACCATCCAGATACATCACTGATCTCACTCATACTGTCACTACCATCCAGATACATCACTGATCTCACTCATACTGTCACTACCATCCAGATACATCACTGACCTCACGCATACTGTCGCTACCCATCCAGATACATCACTGATCTCACTCATACTGTCACTACCATCCAGTTACATCACTGATCTCACTCATACTGTCACTACCCATCCAGATACATCACTGACCTCACTCATACTGTCACTACCCATCCAGATACATCACTGACCTCACTCATACTGTCACTACCATCCAGGTACATCACTGACCTCACTCATACTGTCACTACCATCCAGATACATCACTGACCTCACTCATACTGTCACTACCCATCCAGGTACATCACTGATCTCACTCATACTGTCACTACCCATCCAGATACATCACTGACCTCACTCATACTGTCACTACCCATCCAGATACATCACTGACCTCACTCATACTGTCACTACCCATCGAGATACATCACTGATTTCACTCATACTGTCACTACCCATCCAGATACATCACTGATCTCACTCATACTGTCACTAGCCATCCAGATACATCACTAATCTCACTCATACTGTCACTACCCATCCAGATACATCACTGACCTCACTCATACTGTCACGATCCATCCAGGTACATCACTGACCTTACTCATACTGTCACTATCATCCAGATACATCACTGACCTCACTCATACTGTCACCACCCATCCAGATACATCACTGACCTCACTCATACTGTCACTACCCATCCAGATACATCACTGACCTCACTCATACTGTCACTATCCATCCAGATACATCACCGATCTCACTCATACTGTCACTACCATCCAGATACATCACTGACATCACTCATACTGTCACTACCCATCCAGGTACATCACTGACCTCACTCATACTGTCACTGCCCATCCAGATACATCACTGACCTCACTCATACTGTCACTACCCATCCAGGTACATCACTGACCTCACTCATACTGTCACTACCCATCCAGATACGTCAGTGACCTCACTCATACTGTCACTACCATCCAGATACATCACTGACCTCACTTATACTGTCACTACCCATCCAGATACATCACTGACCTCACTCATACTGTCACTACCCATCCAGATACATCACTGATCTCACTCATACTGTCACTACCCATCCAGGTACATCAATGACCTCACTCATACTGTCACTACCCATCCAGATACATCACTGACCTCACTCATACTGTCACTACCCATCCAGATACATCACTGATCTCACTCATACTGTCACTACCATCCAGATACATCACTGACCTCACTCATACTGTCACTACCATCCAGATACATCACTGACCTCACTCATACTGTCAAGACCCATCCAGAAACATCACTGATCTCAATCATACTGTCACTACCATCCAGATACATCACTGACCTCACTCATACTGTCACTACCATCCAGATACATCACTGACCTCACTCATACTGTCACTACCCATCCAGATACATCACTGACCTCACTCATAATATCACTATCCAGCCAGATAAATCACTGACCTCACTCATACTGTCACTACCCATCCAGTTACATCACTGACCTCACTCATACTGTCAATACCCATCCAGATACATCACTGACCTCACTCATACTGTCAATACCCATCCAGATACATCACTGACCTCACTCATACTGTCACTACCCATCCAGATACATCACTGACCTCACTCATACTGTCACTACCCATCCAGGTACATCACTGACCTCACTCATACTGTCACTGCCATCCAGATACATCAGTGACCTCACTCATACTGTCACTACCCATCCAGGTACATCACTGATCTCACTCATACTGTCAATACCCATCCAGGTACATCACTGACCTCACTCATACTGTCACTACCATCCAGATACATCACTGACCTCACTCATACTGTCACTACCCATCCAGATACATCACTGACCTCACTCATACTGTCACTATCCATCCAGATACATCACTGACCTCACTCATACTGTCACTACCCATCCAGGTACAACACTGATCTCACTCATACTGTCACTATCCATCCAGATACATCACTGACCTCACTCATACTGTCACTACCATCCAGATACATCACTGACCTCACTCATACTGTCACTCCCCATCCAGATACATCACTGACCTCACTCATACTGTCACTCCCCATCCAGATACATCACTGACCTCACTCATACTGTCATTACACATCCAGATACATCACTGACCTCACTCATACTGTCACTACCATCCAGATACATCACTGACCTCACTCATACTGTCACTCCCCATCCAGATACATCACTGACCTCACTCATACTGTCAATACCCATCCAGATACATCACTGACCTCACTCATACTGTCAATACCCATCCAGATACATCACTGACCTCACTCATACTGTCACTACCCATCCAGATACATCACTGACCTCACTCATACTGTCACTACCCATCCAGATACATCACTAATCTCACTCATACTGTCACTACCCATCCAGATACATCACTGACCTCACTCATACTGTCACTACCCATCCAGATACATCACTGACCTCACACATACTGTCACTACCCATCCAGATACATCACTGACCTCACTCATACTGTCACTACCATCCAGATACATCACTGACCTCACTCATACTGTCACTACACATCCAGATACATCACTGACCTCACTCATACTGTCACTACCCATCCAGGTACATCACTGACCTCACTCATACTGTCACTACCATCCAGATACATCACTGACCTCACTCATGCTGTCACTACCATCCAGATACATCACTGATCTCACTCATACTGTCACTACCATCCAGATACATCACTGATCTCACTCATACTGTCACTACCAATCAGATACATCACTGACCTCACGCATACTGTCGCTACCCATCCAGATACATCACTGATCTCACTCATACTGTCACTACCATCCAGTTACATCACTGATCTCACTCATACTGTCACTACCCATCCAGATACATCACTGACCTCACTCATACTGTCACTACCCATCCAGATACATCACTGACCTCACTCATACTGTCACTACCATCCAGGTACATCACTGACCTCACTCATACTGTCACTACCATCCAGATACATCACTGACCTCACTCATACTGTCACTACCCATCCAGGTACATCACTGATCTCACTCATACTGTAACTACCCATCCAGATACATCACTGACCTCACTCATACTGTCACTACCCATCCAGATACATCACTGACCTCACTCATACTGTCAGTACCATGCAGATACATCACTGATCTCACTCATACTGTCACTACCCATCCAGATACATCACTGACCTCACTCATACTGTCACTACCATCCAGGTACATCACTGACCTCACTCATACTGTCACTACCCATCCAGATACATCACTGACCTCACTCATACTGTCACTACCATCCAGATACATCACTGACCTCACTCATATTGTCACTACCATCCAGATACATCACTGATCTCACTCATACTGTCACTACCCATCAAGATATATCACTGATCTCACTCATACTGTCAATACCCATCCAGATACATCACTGACCTCACTCATACTGTCAATACCCATCCAGATACATCACTGACCTCACTCATACTGTCACTACCCATCCAGATACATCACTGACCTCACTCATACTGTCACTACCCTTCCAGGTACATCACTGACCTCACTCATACTGTCACTGCCATCCAGATACATCAGTGACCTCACTCATACTGTCACTACCCATCCAGGTACATCACTGATCTCACTCATACTGTCACTACCCATCCAGGTACATCACTGACCTCACTCATACTGTCACTACCATCCAGATACATCACTGACCTCACTCATACTGTCACTACCCATCCAGATACATCACTGACCTCACTCATACTGTCACTATCCATCCAGATACATCACTGACCTCACTCATACTGTCACTACCCATCCAGGTACAACACTGATCTCACTCATACTGTCACTATCCATCCAGATACATCACTGACCTCACTCATACTGTCACTACCATCCAGATACATCACTGACCTCACTCATACTGTCACTCCGCATCCAGATACATCACTGACCTCACTCATACTGTCACTCCCCATCCAGATACATCACTGACCTCACTCATACTGTCATTACACATCCAGATACATCACTGACCTCACTCATACTGTCACTACACATCCAGATACATCACTGACCTCACTCATACTGTCACTACCCATCCAGGTACATCACTGACCTCACTCATACTGTCACTACCCATCCAGATACATCACTGACCTCACTCATACTGTCACTACCCATCCAGATACATCACTGACCTCACTCATACTGTCACTATCCATCCAGATACATCACCGATCTCACTCATACTGTCACTACCATACAGATACATCACTGACATCACTCATACTGTCACTACCCATCCAGGTATATCACTGAGCTACTCATACTGTCACTACCATCCAGATACATCACTGACCTCACTCATACTGTCACTACCCATCCAGGTACATCACTGACCTCACTCATACTGTCACTGCCCATCCAGGTACATCACTGACCTCACTCATACTGTCACTACCCATCCAGATACGTCAGTGACCTCACTCATACTGTCACTACCATCCAGATACATCACTGACCTCACTTATACTGTCACTACCCATCCAGATACATCACTGACCTCACTCATACTGTCACTACCCATCCAGATACATCACTGATCTCACTCATACTGTCACTACCCATCCAGGTACATCAATGACCTCACTCATACTGTCACTACCCATCCAGTTACATCACTGACCTCACTCATACTGTCACTACCCATCCAGATACATCACTGATCTCACTCATACTGTCACTACCATCCAGATACATCACTGACCTCACTCATAATGTCACTACCATCCAGATACATCACTGACCTCACTCATACTGTCAAGACCCATCCAGATACATCACTGATCTCACTCATACTGTCACTACCATCCAGATACATCACTGACCTCACTCATACTGTCACTACCATCCAGAAACATCACTGACTTCACTCATACTGTCACTACCCATCCAGGTACATCACTGACCTCACTCATACTGTCACTGCCATCCAGATACATCAGTGACCTCACTCATACTGTCACTACCCATCCAGGTACATCACTGATCTCACTCATACTGTCACTACCCATCCAGGTACATCACTGACCTCACTCATACTGTCACTACCCATCCAGATACATCACTGACCTCACTCATACTGTCACTACCCATCCAGATACATCACTGACCTCACTCATACTGTCATTACACATCCAGATACATCACTGACCTCACTCATACTGTCACTACACATCCAGATACATCACTGACCTCACTCATACTGTCACTACCCATCCAGGTACATCACTGACCTCACTCATACTGTCACTACCCATCCAGATACAGCACTGACCTCACTCATACTGTCACTACCATCCAGGTACATCACTGTCCTCACTCATACTGTCACTACCCATCCAGATACATCACTGACCTCACTCATACTGTCACTACCATCCAGATACATCACTGATCTCACTCATACTGTCACTACCATCCAGATACATCACTGACCTCACGCATACTGTCGCTACCCATCCAGATACATCACTGATCTCACTCATACAGTCACTACCATCCAGTTACATCACTGATCTCACTCATACTGTCACTACCCATCCAGATACATCACTGACCTCACTCATACTGTCACTACCCATCCAGATACATCACTGACCTCACTCATACTGTCACTACCATCCAGGTACATCACTGACCTCACTCATACTGTCACTACCATCCAGATACATCACTGACCTCACTCATACTGTCACTACCCATCCAGGTACATCACTGACCTCACTCATACTGTCACTACCATCCAGATACATCACTGACCTCACTCATACTGTCACTACCCATCCAGGTACATCACTGATCTCACTCATACTGTCACTACCCATCCAGATACATCACTGACCTCACTCATACTGTCACTACCCATCCAGATACATCACTGACCTCACTCATACTGTCAGTACCATGCAGATACATCACTGATCTCACTCATACTGTCACTACCCATCCAGATACATCACTGACCTCACTCATACTTCACTACCATCCAGGTACATCACTGACCTCACTCATACTGTCACTACCCATCCAGATACATCACTGACCTCACTCATACTGTCACTACCATCCAGATACATCACTGACCTCACTCATACTGTCACTACCATCCAGATACATCACTGATCTCACTCATACTGTCACTACCCATCAAGATATATCACTGATCTCACTCATACTGTCAATACCCATCCAGATACATCACTGACCTCACTCATACTGTCAATACCCATCCAGATACATCACTGACCTCACTCATACTGTCACTACCCATCCAGATACATCACTGACCTCACTCATACTGTCACTACCCTTCCAGGTACATCACTGACCTCACTCATACTGTCACTGCCATCCAGATACATCAGTGACCTCACTCATACTGTCACTACCCATCCAGATACATCACTGACCTCACTCATACTGTCACTATCCATCCAGATACATCACTGACCTCACTCATACTGTCACTACCCATCCAGGTACAACACTGATCTCACTCATACTGTCACTATCCATCCAGATACATCACTGACCTCACTCATACTGTCACTACCATCCAGATACATCACTGACCTCACTCATACTGTCACTATCCATCCAGATACATCACTGACCTCACTCATACTGTCACTACCCATCCAGATACATCACTGACCTCACTCATACTGTCACTACCCATCCAGATACATCACTGACCTCACTCATACTGTCACTATCCATCCAGATACATCACCGATCTCACTCATACTGTCACTACCATACAGATACATCACTGACATCACTCATACTGTCACTACCCATCCAGGTATATCACTGACCTACTCATACTGTCACTACCATCCAGAAACATCACTGACCTCACTCATACTGTCACTACCCATCCAGGTACATCACTGACCTCACTCATACTGTCACTGCCCATCCAGATACATCACTGACCTCACTCATACTGTCACTACCCATCCAGATACGTCAGTGACCTCACTCATACTGTCACTACCATCCAGATACATCACTGACCTCACTTATACTGTCACTACCCATCCAGATACATCACTGACCTCACTCATACTGTCACTACCCATCCAGATACATCACTGATCTCACTCATACTGTCACTACCCATCCAGGTACATCAATGACCTCACTCATACTGTCACTACCCATCCAGATACATCACTGACCTCACTCATACTGTCACTACCCATCCAGATACATCACTGATCTCACTCATACTGTCACTACCATCCAGATACATCACTGACCTCACTCATAATGTCACTACCATCCAGATACATCACTGACCTCACTCATACTGTCAAGACCCATCCAGATACATCACTGATCTCACTCATACTGTCACTACCATCCAGATACATCACTGACCTCACTCATACTGTCACTACCATCCAGATACATCACTGACCTCACTCATACTGTCACTACCCATCCAGATACATCACTGACCTCACTCATAATATCACTATCCATCCAGATAAATCACTGACCTCACTCATACTGTCACTACCCATCCAGATACATCACTGACCTCACTCATACTGTCAATACCCATCCAGATACATCACTGACCTCACTCATACTGTCAATACCCATCCAGATACATCACTGACCTCACTCATACTGTCACTACCCATCCAGATACATCACTGACCTCACTCATACTGTCACTACCATCCAGAAACATCACTGACTTCACTCATACTGTCACTACCCATCCAGGTACATCACTGACCTCACTCATACTGTCACTGCCATCCAGATACATCACTGACCTCACTCATACTGTCACTACCCATCCAGGTACATCACTGACCTCACTCATACTGTCACTACCATCCAGATACATCACTGACCTCACTCATACTGTCACTACCCATCCAGATACATCACTGACCTCACTCATACTGTCACTATCCATCCAGATACATCACTGACCTCACTCATACTGTCACTACCCATCCAGGTACAACACTGATCTCACTCATACTGTCACTATCCATCCAGATACATCACTGCCCTCACTCATACTGTCACTACCATCCAGATACATCACTGACCTCACTCATACTGTCACTCCCCATCCAGATACATCACTGACCTCACTCATACTGTCACTCCCCATCCAGATACATCACTGACCTCACTCATACTGTCATTACACATCCAGATACATCACTGACCTCACTCATACTGTCACTACCCATCCAGATACATCACTGACCTCACTCATACTGTCACTACCATCCAGGTACATCACTGTCCTCACTCATACTGTCACTACCCATCCAGATACATCACTGACCTCACTCATACTGTCACTACCATCCAGATACATCACTGATCTCACTCATACTGTCACTACACATCCAGATACATCACTGATCTCACTCATACTGTCACTACACATCCAGATACATCACTGACCTCACTCATACTGTCACTACCCATCCAGATACATCACTGATCTCACTCATACTGTCATTACCCATCCAGATGCATCACTGACCTCACTCATACTGTCACTACCCATCCAGATACATCACTAATCTCACTCATACTGTCACTACCCATCCAGATACATCACTGACCTCACTCATACTGTCACTACCCATCCAGATACATCACTGACCTCACTCATACTGTCACTACCCATCCAGATACATCACTGACCTCACTCATACTGTCACTACCATCCAGTTACATCACTGACCTCACTCATACTGTCACTACACATCCAGATACATCACTGACCTCACTCATACTGTCACTATCCATCCAGGTACATCACTGACCTCACTCATACTGTCACTACCATCCAGATACATCACTGACCTCACTCATACTGTCACTACCATTCAGATACATCACTGATCTCACTCATACTGTCACTACCATCCAGATACATCACTGATCTCACTCATACTGTCACTACCATCCAGATGCATCACTGACCTCACGCATACTGTCGCTACCCATCCAGATACATCACTGATCTCACTCATACTGTCACTACCATCCAGTTACATCAATGATCTCACTCATACTGTCACTACCCATCCAGATAAATCACTGACCTCACTCATACTGTCACTACCCATCCAGATACATCACTGACCTCACTCATACTGTCACTACCATCCAGGTACATCACTGACCTCACTCATACTGTCACTACCATCCAGATACATCACTGACCTCACTCATACTGTCACTACCATCCAGATACATCACTGTTCTCACTCATACTGTCACTACCCATCCAGGTACATCACTGACCTCACTCATACCGTCAATATACATCCAGATACATCACTGTCCTCACTCATACTGTCACTACCCATCCAGGTACATCACTGACCTCACTCATACTGTCACTACCCATCCAGATACAACACTGACCTCACTCATACTGTCACTATCCATCCAGATACAACACTGACCTCACTCAGACATTCAATACCCATCCAGGTACATCACTGACGTCAGTCATACTGTCACTACCCATCCATATACATCACTGACCTCACTCATACTGTCATTACCCATCCAGATACATCACTGACCTCACTCATACTGTCACTACCATCCAGATACATCACTGACCTCACTCATACTGTCACTATCCATCCAGGTACATCACTGACCTCACTCATACTGTCACTACCATCCAGGTACATCACTGACCTCACTCATACTGTCACTACCATCCAGATACATCACTGTCCTCACTCATACTGTCACTACCATCCAGATACATCACTGACCTCACTCATACTGTCATTACCCATCCAGATACATCACTGACCTCACTCATAATATCACTATCCATCCAGATAAATCACTGACCTCACTCATACTGTCACTACCCATCCAGATACATCACTGACCTCACTCATACTGTCAATACCCATCCAGATACATCACTGACCTCACTCATACTGTCAATACCCATCCAGATACATCACTGACCTCACTCATACTGTCAAGACCCATCCAGATACATCACTGATCTCACTCATACTGTCACTACCATCCAGATACATCACTGACCTCACTCATACTGTCACTACCATCCAGATACATCACTGACCTCACTCATACTGTCACTACCCATCCAGATACATCACTGACCTCACTCATAATATCACTATCCATCCAGATAAATCACTGACCTCACTCATACTGTCACTACCCATCCAGATACATCACTGACCTCACTCATACTGTCAATACCCATCCAGATACATCACTGACCTCACTCATACTGTCAATACCCATCCAGATACATCACTGACCTCACTCATACTGTCACTACCCATCCAGATACATCACTGACCTCACTCATACTGTCACTACCATCCAGAAACATCACTGACTTCACTCATACTGTCACTACCCATCCAGATACATCACTGACCTCACTCATACTGTCACTACCCATCCAGATACATCACTGACCTCACTCATACTGTCACTACCATCCAGGTACATCACTGACCTCACTCATACTGTCACTACCCATCCAGGTACATCACTGATCTCACTCATACTGTCACTACCCATCCAGGTACATCACTGACCTCACTCATACTGTCACTACCATCCAGATACATCACTGACCTCACTCATACTGTCACTACCCATCCAGATACATCACTGACCTCACTCATACTGTCACTATCCATCCAGATACATCACTGACCTCACTCATACTGTCACTACCCATCCAGGTACAACACTGATCTCACTCATACTGTCACTATCCATCCAGATACATCACTGACCTCACTCATACTGTCACTACCATCCAGGTACATCACTGACCTCACTCATACTGTCACTACCCATCCAGATACATCACTGACCTCACTCATACTGTCACTACCCATCCAGATACATCACTGACCTCACTCATACTGTCACTACCATCCAGGTACATCACTGTCCTCACTCATACTGTCACTACCCATCCAGATACATCACTGACCTCACTCATACTGTCACTACCATCCAGATACATCACTGATCTCACTCATACTGTCACTACACATCCAGATACATCACTGATCTCACTCATACTGTCACTACACATCCAGATACATCACTGACCTCACTCATACTGTCACTACCCATCCAGATACATCACTGATCTCACTCATACTGTCATTACCCATCCAGATGCATCACTGACCTCACTCATACTGTCACTACCCATCCAGATACATCACTGACCTCACTCATACTGTCACTACCCATCCAGATACATCACTGACCTCACTCATACTGTCACTACCATCCAGTTACATCACTGACCTCACTCATACTGTCACTGCACATCCAGATACATCACTGACCTCACTCATACTGTCACTATCCATCCAGGTACATCACTGACCTCACTCATACTGTCACTACCATCCAGATACATCACTGACCTCACTCATACTGTCACTACCATTCAGATACATCACTGATCTCACTCATACTGTCACTACCATCCAGATGCATCACTGACCTCACGCATACTGTCGCTACCCATCCAGATACATCACTGATCTCACTCATACTGTCACTACCATCCAGTTACATCAATGATCTCACTCATACTGTCACTACCCATCCAGATAAATCACTGACCTCACTCATACTGTCACTACCCATCCAGATACATCACTGACCTCACTCATACTGTCACTACCATCCAGGTACATCACTGACCTCACTCATACTGTCACTACCCATCCAGGTACATCACTGACCTCACTCATACTGTCACTACCATCCAGATACATCACTGATCTCACTCACACTGTCACTACCCATCCAGATACATCACTGACCTCACTCATACTGTCACTACCCATCCAGGTACATCACTGATCTCACTCATACTGTCACTACCCATCCAGATACATCACTGACCTCACTCATACTGTCACTACCATCCAGATACATCACTGACCTCACTCATACTGTCACTACCATCCAGATACATCACTGATCTCACTCATACTGTCACTACCCATCCAGGTACATCACTGACCTCACTCATACCGTCAATATACATCCAGATACATCACTGTCCTCACTCATACTGTCACTACCCATCCAGGTACATCACTGACCTCACTCATACTGTCACTACCCATCCAGATACAACACTGACCTCACTCATACTGTCACTATCCATCCAGATACAACACTGACCTCACTCAGACATTCAATACCCATCCAGGTACATCACTGACGTCAGTCATACTGTCACTACCCATCCAGATACATCACTGACCTCACTCATACTGTCACTACCCATCCAGATACATCACTGACCTCACTCATACTGTCACTACCATCCAGTTACATCACTGACCTCACTCATACTGTCACTGCACATCCAGATACATCACTGACCTCACTCATACTGTCACTATCCATCCAGGTACATCACTGACCTCACTCATACTGTCACTACCATCCAGATACATCACTGACCTCACTCATACTGTCACTACCCATCCAGGTACATCACTGACCTCACTCATACTGTCACTACCATCCAGGTACATCACTGACCTCACTCATACTGTCACTACCATCCAGATACATCACTGTCCTCACTCATACTGTCACTACCATCCAGATACATCACTGACCTCACTCATACTGTCACTACCCATCCAGATACATCACTGACCTCACTCATAATATCACTATCCATCCAGATACATCACTGACCTCACTCATACTGTCACTACCATCCAGATACATCACTGACCTCACTCATACTGTCACTACCCATCCAGATACATCACTGACCTCACTCATAATATCACTATCCATCCAGATAAATCACTGACCTCACTCATACTGTCACTACCCATCCAGATACATCACTGACCTCACTCATACTGTCAATACCCATCCAGATACATCACTGACCTCACTCATACTGTCAATACCCATCCAGATACATCACTGACCTCACTCATACTGTCACTACCCATCCAGATACATCACTGACCTCACTCATACTGTCACTACCATCCAGAAACATCACTGACTTCACTCATACTGTCACTACCCATCCAGGTACATCACTGACCTCACTCATACTGTCACTGCCATCCAGATACATCAGTGACCTCACTCATACTGTCACTACCCATCCAGGTACATCACTGATCTCACTCATACTGTCACTACCCATCCAGGTACATCACTGACCTCACTCATACTATCACTACCCATCCAGATACATCACTGACCTCACTCATACTGTCACTATCCATCCAGATACATCACTGACCTCACTCATACTGTCACTACCCATCCAGGTACAACACTGATCTCACTCATACTGTCACTATCCATCCAGATACATCACTGACCTCACTCATACTGTCACTACCATCCAGATACATCACTGACCTCACTCATACTGTCACTCCCCATCCAGATACATCACTGACCTCACTCATACTGTCACTCCCCATCCAGATACATCACTGACCTCACTCATACTGTCATTACACATCCAGATACATCACTGACCTCACTCATACTGTCACTACACATCCAGATACATCACTGACCTCACTCATACTGTCACTACCCATCCAGATACATCACTGACCTCACTCATACTGTCACTACCCATCCAGATACATCACTGACCTCACTCATACTGTCACTACCCATCCAGATGCATCACTGACCTCACTCATACTGTCACTACCCATCCAGATACATCGCTGACCTCACTCATACTGTCACTACCATCCAGGTACATCACTGACCTCACTCATACTGTCACTACCATCCAGATACATCACTGTCCTCACTCATACTGTCACTACCATCCAGATACATCACTGACCTCACTCATACTGTCACTACCCATCCAGATACATCACTGACCTCACTCATAATATCACTATCCATCCAGATACATCACTGACCTCACTCATACTGTCACTACCATCCAGATACATCACTGACCTCACTCATACTGTCACTACCCATCCAGATACATCACTGACCTCACTCATAATATCACTATCCATCCAGATAAATCACTGACCTCACTCATACTGTCACTACCCATCCAGATACATCACTGACCTCACTCATACTGTCAATACCCATCCAGATACATCACTGACCTCACTCATACTGTCAATACCCATCCAGATACATCACTGACCTCACTCATACTGTCACTACCCATCCAGATACATCACTGACCTCACTCATACTGTCACTACCATCCAGAAACATCACTGACTTCACTCATACTGTCACTACCCATCCAGGTACATCACTGACCTCACTCATACTGTCACTGCCATCCAGATACATCAGTGACCTCACTCATACTGTCACTACCCATCCAGGTACATCACTGATCTCACTCATACTGTCACTACCCATCCAGGTACATCACTGACCTCACTCATACTATCACTACCCATCCAGATACATCACTGACCTCACTCATACTGTCACTATCCATCCAGATACATCACTGACCTCACTCATACTGTCACTACCATCCAGAAACATCACTGACTTCACTCATACTGTCACTACCCATCCAGTTACATCAATGATCTCACTCATACTGTCACTACCCATCCAGATAAATCACTGACCTCACTCATACTGTCACTACCCATCCAGATACATCACTGACCTCACTCATACTGTCACTACCATCCAGGTACATCACTGACCTCACTCATACTGTCACTACCATCCAGATACATCACTGACCTCACTCATACTGTCACTACCATCCAGATACATCACTGTTCTCACTCATACTGTCACTACCCATCCAGGTACATCACTGACCTCACTCATACCGTCAATATACATCCAGATACATCACTGATCTCACTCATACTGTCACTACCCATCCAGGTACATCAATGACCTCACTCATACTGTCACTACCCATCCAGATACATCACTGACCTCACTCATACTGTCACTACCCATCCAGATACATCACTGATCTCACTCATACTGTCACTACCATCCAGATACATCACTGACCTCACTCATAATGTCACTACCATCCAGATACATCACTGACCTCACTCATACTGTCAAGACCCATCCAGATACATCACTGATCTCACTCATACTGTCACTACCATCCAGATACATCACTGACCTCACTCATACTGTCACTACCATCCAGATACATCACTGACCTCACTCATACTGTCACTACCCATCCAGATACATCACTGACCTCACTCATAATATCACTATCCATCCAGATAAATCACTGACCTCACTCATACTGTCACTACCCATCCAGATACATCACTGACCTCACTCATACTGTCAATACCCATCCAGATACATCACTGACCTCACTCATACTGTCAATACCCATCCAGATACATCACTGACCTCACTCATACTGTCACTACCCATCCAGATACATCACTGACCTCACTCATACTGTCACTACCATCCAGAAACATCACTGACTTCACTCATACTGTCACTACCCATCCAGGTACATCACTGACCTCACTCATACTGTCACTGCCATCCAGATACATCACTGACCTCACTCATACTGTCACTACCCATCCAGGTACATCACTGACCTCACTCATACTGTCACTACCATCCAGATACATCACTGACCTCACTCATACTGTCACTACCCATCCAGATACATCACTGACCTCACTCATACTGTCACTATCCATCCAGATACATCACTGACCTCACTCATACTGTCACTACCCATCCAGGTACAACACTGATCTCACTCATACTGTCACTATCCATCCAGATACATCACTGCCCTCACTCATACTGTCACTACCATCCAGATACATCACTGACCTCACTCATACTGTCACTCCCCATCCAGATACATCACTGACCTCACTCATACTGTCACTCCCCATCCAGATACATCACTGACCTCACTCATACTGTCATTACACATCCAGATACATCACTGACCTCACTCATACTGTCACTACCCATCCAGATACATCACTGACCTCACTCATACTGTCACTACCATCCAGGTACATCACTGTCCTCACTCATACTGTCACTACCCATCCAGATACATCACTGACCTCACTCATACTGTCACTACCATCCAGATACATCACTGATCTCACTCATACTGTCACTACACATCCAGATACATCACTGATCTCACTCATACTGTCACTACACATCCAGATACATCACTGACCTCACTCATACTGTCACTACCCATCCAGATACATCACTGATCTCACTCATACTGTCATTACCCATCCAGATGCATCACTGACCTCACTCATACTGTCACTACCCATCCAGATACATCACTAATCTCACTCATACTGTCACTACCCATCCAGATACATCACTGACCTCACTCATACTGTCACTACCCATCCAGATACATCACTGACCTCACTCATACTGTCACTACCCATCCAGATACATCACTGACCTCACTCATACTGTCACTACCATCCAGTTACATCACTGACCTCACTCATACTGTCACTACACATCCAGATACATCACTGACCTCACTCATACTGTCACTATCCATCCAGGTACATCACTGACCTCACTCATACTGTCACTACCATCCAGATACATCACTGACCTCACTCATACTGTCACTACCATTCAGATACATCACTGATCTCACTCATACTGTCACTACCATCCAGATACATCACTGATCTCACTCATACTGTCACTACCATCCAGATGCATCACTGACCTCACGCATACTGTCGCTACCCATCCAGATACATCACTGATCTCACTCATACTGTCACTACCATCCAGTTACATCAATGATCTCACTCATACTGTCACTACCCATCCAGATAAATCACTGACCTCACTCATACTGTCACTACCCATCCAGATACATCACTGACCTCACTCATACTGTCACTACCATCCAGGTACATCACTGACCTCACTCATACTGTCACTACCATCCAGATACATCACTGACCTCACTCATACTGTCACTACCATCCAGATACATCACTGTTCTCACTCATACTGTCACTACCCATCCAGGTACATCACTGACCTCACTCATACCGTCAATATACATCCAGATACATCACTGTCCTCACTCATACTGTCACTACCCATCCAGGTACATCACTGACCTCACTCATACTGTCACTACCCATCCAGATACAACACTGACCTCACTCATACTGTCACTATCCATCCAGATACAACACTGACCTCACTCAGACATTCAATACCCATCCAGGTACATCACTGACGTCAGTCATACTGTCACTACCCATCCATATACATCACTGACCTCACTCATACTGTCATTACCCATCCAGATACATCACTGACCTCACTCATACTGTCACTACCATCCAGATACATCACTGACCTCACTCATACTGTCACTATCCATCCAGGTACATCACTGACCTCACTCATACTGTCACTACCATCCAGGTACATCACTGACCTCACTCATACTGTCACTACCATCCAGATACATCACTGTCCTCACTCATACTGTCACTACCATCCAGATACATCACTGACCTCACTCATACTGTCATTACCCATCCAGATACATCACTGACCTCACTCATAATATCACTATCCATCCAGATAAATCACTGACCTCACTCATACTGTCACTACCCATCCAGATACATCACTGACCTCACTCATACTGTCAATACCCATCCAGATACATCACTGACCTCACTCATACTGTCAATACCCATCCAGATACATCACTGACCTCACTCATACTGTCAAGACCCATCCAGATACATCACTGATCTCACTCATACTGTCACTACCATCCAGATACATCACTGACCTCACTCATACTGTCACTACCATCCAGATACATCACTGACCTCACTCATACTGTCACTACCCATCCAGATACATCACTGACCTCACTCATAATATCACTATCCATCCAGATAAATCACTGACCTCACTCATACTGTCACTACCCATCCAGATACATCACTGACCTCACTCATACTGTCAATACCCATCCAGATACATCACTGACCTCACTCATACTGTCAATACCCATCCAGATACATCACTGACCTCACTCATACTGTCACTACCCATCCAGATACATCACTGACCTCACTCATACTGTCACTACCATCCAGAAACATCACTGACTTCACTCATACTGTCACTACCCATCCAGATACATCACTGACCTCACTCATACTGTCACTACCCATCCAGATACATCACTGACCTCACTCATACTGTCACTACCATCCAGGTACATCACTGACCTCACTCATACTGTCACTACCCATCCAGGTACATCACTGATCTCACTCATACTGTCACTACCCATCCAGGTACATCACTGACCTCACTCATACTGTCACTACCATCCAGATACATCACTGACCTCACTCATACTGTCACTACCCATCCAGATACATCACTGACCTCACTCATACTGTCACTATCCATCCAGATACATCACTGACCTCACTCATACTGTCACTACCCATCCAGGTACAACACTGATCTCACTCATACTGTCACTATCCATCCAGATACATCACTGACCTCACTCATACTGTCACTACCATCCAGGTACATCACTGACCTCACTCATACTGTCACTACCCATCCAGATACATCACTGACCTCACTCATACTGTCACTACCCATCCAGATACATCACTGACCTCACTCATACTGTCACTACCATCCAGGTACATCACTGTCCTCACTCATACTGTCACTACCCATCCAGATACATCACTGACCTCACTCATACTGTCACTACCATCCAGATACATCACTGATCTCACTCATACTGTCACTACACATCCAGATACATCACTGATCTCACTCATACTGTCACTACACATCCAGATACATCACTGACCTCACTCATACTGTCACTACCCATCCAGATACATCACTGATCTCACTCATACTGTCATTACCCATCCAGATGCATCACTGACCTCACTCATACTGTCACTACCCATCCAGATACATCACTGACCTCACTCATACTGTCACTACCCATCCAGATACATCACTGACCTCACTCATACTGTCACTACCATCCAGTTACATCACTGACCTCACTCATACTGTCACTGCACATCCAGATACATCACTGACCTCACTCATACTGTCACTATCCATCCAGGTACATCACTGACCTCACTCATACTGTCACTACCATCCAGATACATCACTGACCTCACTCATACTGTCACTACCATTCAGATACATCACTGATCTCACTCATACTGTCACTACCATCCAGATGCATCACTGACCTCACGCATACTGTCGCTACCCATCCAGATACATCACTGATCTCACTCATACTGTCACTACCATCCAGTTACATCAATGATCTCACTCATACTGTCACTACCCATCCAGATAAATCACTGACCTCACTCATACTGTCACTACCCATCCAGATACATCACTGACCTCACTCATACTGTCACTACCATCCAGGTACATCACTGACCTCACTCATACTGTCACTACCCATCCAGGTACATCACTGACCTCACTCATACTGTCACTACCATCCAGATACATCACTGATCTCACTCACACTGTCACTACCCATCCAGATACATCACTGACCTCACTCATACTGTCACTACCCATCCAGGTACATCACTGATCTCACTCATACTGTCACTACCCATCCAGATACATCACTGACCTCACTCATACTGTCACTACCATCCAGATACATCACTGACCTCACTCATACTGTCACTACCATCCAGATACATCACTGATCTCACTCATACTGTCACTACCCATCCAGGTACATCACTGACCTCACTCATACCGTCAATATACATCCAGATACATCACTGTCCTCACTCATACTGTCACTACCCATCCAGGTACATCACTGACCTCACTCATACTGTCACTACCCATCCAGATACAACACTGACCTCACTCATACTGTCACTATCCATCCAGATACAACACTGACCTCACTCAGACATTCAATACCCATCCAGGTACATCACTGACGTCAGTCATACTGTCACTACCCATCCAGATACATCACTGACCTCACTCATACTGTCACTACCCATCCAGATACATCACTGACCTCACTCATACTGTCACTACCATCCAGTTACATCACTGACCTCACTCATACTGTCACTGCACATCCAGATACATCACTGACCTCACTCATACTGTCACTATCCATCCAGGTACATCACTGACCTCACTCATACTGTCACTACCATCCAGATACATCACTGACCTCACTCATACTGTCACTACCCATCCAGGTACATCACTGACCTCACTCATACTGTCACTACCATCCAGGTACATCACTGACCTCACTCATACTGTCACTACCATCCAGATACATCACTGTCCTCACTCATACTGTCACTACCATCCAGATACATCACTGACCTCACTCATACTGTCACTACCCATCCAGATACATCACTGACCTCACTCATAATATCACTATCCATCCAGATACATCACTGACCTCACTCATACTGTCACTACCATCCAGATACATCACTGACCTCACTCATACTGTCACTACCCATCCAGATACATCACTGACCTCACTCATAATATCACTATCCATCCAGATAAATCACTGACCTCACTCATACTGTCACTACCCATCCAGATACATCACTGACCTCACTCATACTGTCAATACCCATCCAGATACATCACTGACCTCACTCATACTGTCAATACCCATCCAGATACATCACTGACCTCACTCATACTGTCACTACCCATCCAGATACATCACTGACCTCACTCATACTGTCACTACCATCCAGAAACATCACTGACTTCACTCATACTGTCACTACCCATCCAGGTACATCACTGACCTCACTCATACTGTCACTGCCATCCAGATACATCAGTGACCTCACTCATACTGTCACTACCCATCCAGGTACATCACTGATCTCACTCATACTGTCACTACCCATCCAGGTACATCACTGACCTCACTCATACTATCACTACCCATCCAGATACATCACTGACCTCACTCATACTGTCACTATCCATCCAGATACATCACTGACCTCACTCATACTGTCACTACCCATCCAGGTACAACACTGATCTCACTCATACTGTCACTATCCATCCAGATACATCACTGACCTCACTCATACTGTCACTACCATCCAGATACATCACTGACCTCACTCATACTGTCACTCCCCATCCAGATACATCACTGACCTCACTCATACTGTCACTCCCCATCCAGATACATCACTGACCTCACTCATACTGTCATTACACATCCAGATACATCACTGACCTCACTCATACTGTCACTACACATCCAGATACATCACTGACCTCACTCATACTGTCACTACCCATCCAGATACATCACTGACCTCACTCATACTGTCACTACCCATCCAGATACATCACTGACCTCACTCATACTGTCACTACCCATCCAGATGCATCACTGACCTCACTCATACTGTCACTACCCATCCAGATACATCGCTGACCTCACTCATACTGTCACTACCATCCAGGTACATCACTGACCTCACTCATACTGTCACTACCATCCAGATACATCACTGTCCTCACTCATACTGTCACTACCATCCAGATACATCACTGACCTCACTCATACTGTCACTACCCATCCAGATACATCACTGACCTCACTCATAATATCACTATCCATCCAGATACATCACTGACCTCACTCATACTGTCACTACCATCCAGATACATCACTGACCTCACTCATACTGTCACTACCCATCCAGATACATCACTGACCTCACTCATAATATCACTATCCATCCAGATAAATCACTGACCTCACTCATACTGTCACTACCCATCCAGATACATCACTGACCTCACTCATACTGTCAATACCCATCCAGATACATCACTGACCTCACTCATACTGTCAATACCCATCCAGATACATCACTGACCTCACTCATACTGTCACTACCCATCCAGATACATCACTGACCTCACTCATACTGTCACTACCATCCAGAAACATCACTGACTTCACTCATACTGTCACTACCCATCCAGGTACATCACTGACCTCACTCATACTGTCACTGCCATCCAGATACATCAGTGACCTCACTCATACTGTCACTACCCATCCAGGTACATCACTGATCTCACTCATACTGTCACTACCCATCCAGGTACATCACTGACCTCACTCATACTATCACTACCCATCCAGATACATCACTGACCTCACTCATACTGTCACTATCCATCCAGATACATCACTGACCTCACTCATACTGTCACTACCCATCCAGGTACAACACTGATCTCACTCATACTGTCACTATCCATCCAGATACATCACTGACCTCACTCATACTGTCACTACCATCCAGATACATCACTGACCTCACTCATACTGTCACTCCCCATCCAGATACATCACTGACCTCACTCATACTGTCACTCCCCATCCAGATACATCACTGACCTCACTCATACTGTCATTACACATCCAGATACATCACTGACCTCACTCATACTGTCACTACACATCCAGATACATCACTGACCTCACTCATACTGTCACTACCCATCCAGATACATCACTGACCTCACTCATACTGTCACTACCCATCCAGATACATCACTGACCTTACTCATACTGTCACTACCCATCCAGATGCATCACTGACCTCACTCATACTGTCACTACCCATCCAGATACATCACTAATCTCACTCATACTGTCACTACCCATCCAGATACATCGCTGACCTCACTCATACTGTCACTACCCATCCAGATACATCACTGACCTCACTCATACTGTCACTACCCATCCAGATACATCACTGACCTCACTCATACTGTCACTACCATCCAGTTACATCACTGACCTCACTCATACTGTCACTACACATCCAGATACATCACTGACCTCACTCATACTGTCACTATCCATCCAGGTACATCACTGACCTCACTCATACTGTCACTACCATCCAGATACATCACTGACCTCACTCATACTGTCACTACCATTCAGATACATCACTGATCTCACTCATACTGTCACTACCATCCAGATACATCACTGATCTCACTCATACTGTCACTACCATCCAGATGCATCACTGACCTCACGCATACTGTCGCTACCCATCCAGATACATCACTGATCTCACTCATACTGTCACTACCATCCAGTTACATCAATGATCTCACTCATACTGTCACTACCCATCCAGATAAATCACTGACCTCACTCATACTGTCACTACCCATCCAGATACATCACTGACCTCACTCATACTGTCACTACCATCCAGGTACATCACTGACCTCACTCATACTGTCACTACCATCCAGATACATCACTGACCTCACTCATACTGTCACTACCCATCCAGGTACATCACTGATCTCACTCATACTGTCACTACCCATCCAGATACATCACTGACCTCACTCATACTGTCACTACCATCCAGATACATCACTGACCTCACTCATACTGTCACTACCATCCAGATACATCACTGATCTCACTCATACTGTCACTACCCATCCAGGTACATCACTGACCTCACTCATACCGTCAATATACATCCAGATACATCACTGTCCTCACTCATACTGTCACTACCCATCCAGGTACATCACTGACCTCACTCATACTGTCACTACCCATCCAGATACAACACTGACCTCACTCATACTGTCACTATCCATCCAGATACAACACTGACCTCACTCAGACATTCAATACCCATCCAGGTACATCACTGACGTCAGTCATACTGTCACTACCCATCCATATACATCACTGACCTCACTCATACTGTCATTACCCATCCAGATACATCACTGACCTCACTCATACTGTCACTACCATCCAGATACATCACTGTCCTCACTCATACTGTCACTACCATCCAGATACATCACTGACCTCACTCATACTGTCACTACCCATCCAGATACATCACTGACCTCACTCATAATATCACTATCCATCCAGATAAATCACTGACCTCACTCATACTGTCACTACCCATCCAGATACATCACTGACCTCACTCATACTGTCAATACCCATCCAGATACATCACTGACCTCACTCATACTGTCAATACCCATCCAGATACATCACTGACCTCACTCATACTGTCACTACCCAACCAGATACATCACTGACCTCACTCATACTGTCACTACCATCCAGAAACATCACTGACTTCACTCATACTGTCACTACCCATCCAGGTACATCACTGACCTCACTCATACTGTCACTACCATCCAGATACATCACTGATCTCACTCATACTGTCACTACCCATCCAGGTACATCACTGACCTCACTCATACTGTCACTACCATCCAGATACATCACTGACCTCACTCATACTGTCACTACCCATCCAGATACATCACTGACCTCACTCATACTGTCACTATCCATCCAGATACATCACTGACCTCACTCATACTGTCACTACCCATCCAGGTACAACACTGATCTCACTCATACTGTCACTATCCATCCAGATACATCACTGACCTCACTCATACTGTCACTACCATCCAGATACATCACTGACCTCACTCATACTGTCACTCCCCATCCAGATACATCACTGACCTCACTCATACTGTCACTCCCCATCCAGATACATCACTGACCTCACTCATACTGTCATTACACATCCAGATACATCACTGACCTCACTCATACTGTCACTACACATCCAGATACATCACTGACCTCACTCATACTGTCACTACCCATCCAGGTACAACACTGATCTCACTCATACTGTCACTACCCATCCAGATACATCACTGACCTCACTCATACTGTCACTACCATCCAGGTACATCACTGTCCTCACTCATACTGTCACTACCCATCCAGATACATCACTGACCTCACTCATACTGTCACTACCATCCAGATACATCACTGATCTCACTCATACTGTCACTACACATCCAGATACATCACTGATCTCACTCATACTGTCACTACACATCCAGATACATCACTGACCTCACTCATACTGTCACTACCCATCCAGATACATCACTGACCTCACTCATACTGTCACTACCCATCCAGATACATCACTGACCTCACTCATACTGTCACTACCCATCCAGATACATCACTGACCTCACTCATACTGTCACTACCATCCAGTTACATCACTGACCTCACTCATACTGTCACTACACATCCAGATACATCACTGACCTCACTCATACTGTCACTATCCATCCAGGTACATCACTGACCTCACTCATACTGTCACTACCATCCAGATACATCACTGACCTCACTCATACTGTCACTACCATTCAGATACATCACTGATCTCACTCATACTGTCACTACCATCCAGATACATCACTGTTCTCACTCATACTGTCACTACCATCCAGATGCATCACTGACCTCACGCATACTGTCGCTACCCATCCAGATACATCACTGATCTCACTCATACTGTCACTACCATCCAGTTACATCAATGATCTCACTCATACTGTCACTACCCATCCAGATAAATCACTGACCTCACTCATACTGTCACTACCCATCCAGATACATCACTGACCTCACTCATACTGTCACTACCATCCAGGTACATCACTGACCTCACTCATACTGTCACTACCATCCAGATACATCACTGACCTCACTCATACTGTCACTACCCATCCAGGTACATCACTGATCTCACTCATACTGTCACTACCCATCCAGATACATCACTGACCTCACTCATACTGTCACTACCATCCAGATACATCACTGACCTCACTCATACTGTCACTACCATCCAGATACATCACTGATCTCACTCATACTGTCACTACCCATCCAGGTACATCACTGACCTCACTCATACCGTCAATATACATCCAGATACATCACTGTCCTCACTCATACTGTCACTACCCATCCAGGTACATCACTGACCTCACTCATACTGTCACTACCCATCCAGATACAACACTGACCTCACTCATACTGTCACTATCCATCCAGATACAACACTGACCTCACTCAGACATTCAATACCCATCCAGGTACATCACTGACGTCAGTCATACTGTCACTACCCATCCATATACATCACTGACCTCACTCATACTGTCATTACCCATCCAGATACATCACTGACCTCACTCATACTGTCACTACCATCCAGATACATCACTGACCTCACTCATACTGTCACTACCATCCAGGTACATCACTGACCTCACGCATACTGTCGCTACCCATCCAGATACATCACTGATCTCACTCATACTGTCACTACCATCCAGTTACATCAATGATCTCACTCATACTGTCACTACCCATCCAGATAAATCACTGACCTCACTCATACTGTCACTACCCATCCAGATACATCACTGACCTCACTCATACTGTCACTACCATCCAGGTACATCACTGACCTCACTCATACTGTCACTACCATCCAGATACATCACTGACCTCACTCATACTGTCACTACCATCCAGATACATCACTGTTCTCACTCATACTGTCACTACCCATCCAGGTACATCACTGACCTCACTCATACCGTCAATATACATCCAGATACATCACTGTCCTCACTCATACTGTCACTACCCATCCAGGTACATCACTGACCTCACTCATACTGTCACTACCCATCCAGATACAACACTGACCTCACTCATACTGTCACTATCCATCCAGATACAACACTGACCTCACTCAGACATTCAATACCCATCCAGGTACATCACTGACGTCAGTCATACTGTCACTACCCATCCATATACATCACTGACCTCACTCATACTGTCATTACCCATCCAGATACATCACTGACCTCACTCATACTGTCACTACCATCCAGATACATCACTGACCTCACTCATACTGTCACTACCCATCCAGGTACATCACTGACCTCACTCATACTGTCACTACCATCCAGGTACATCACTGACCTCACTCATACTGTCACTACCATCCAGATACATCACTGTCCTCACTCATACTGTCACTACCAGCCAGATACATCACTGACCTCACTCATACTGTCATTACCCATCCAGATACATCACTGACCTCACTCATAATATCACTATCCATCCAGATAAATCACTGACCTCACTCATACTGTCACTACCCATCCAGATACATCACTGACCTCACTCATACTGTCAATACCCATCCAGATACATCACTGACCTCACTCATACTGTCAATACCCATCCAGATACATCACTGACCTCACTCATACTGTCAAGACCCATCCAGATACATCACTGATCTCACTCATACTGTCACTACCATCCAGATACATCACTGACCTCACTCATACTGTCACTACCATCCAGATACATCACTGACCTCACTCATACTGTCACTACCCATCCAGATACATCACTGACCTCACTCATAATATCACTATCCATCCAGATAAATCACTGACCTCACTCATACTGTCACTACCCATCCAGATACATCACTGACCTCACTCATACTGTCAATACCCATCCAGATACATCACTGACCTCACTCATACTGTCAATACCCATCCAGATACATCACTGACCTCACTCATACTGTCACTACCCATCCAGATACATCACTGACCTCACTCATACTGTCACTACCATCCAGAAACATCACTGACTTCACTCATACTGTCACTACCCATCCAGATACATCACTGACCTCACTCATACTGTCACTACCCATCCAGATACATCACTGACCTCACTCATACTGTCACTACCATCCAGGTACATCACTGACCTCACTCATACTGTCACTACCCATCCAGGTACATCACTGATCTCACTCATACTGTCACTACCCATCCAGGTACATCACTGACCTCACTCATACTGTCACTACCATCCAGATACATCACTGACCTCACTCATACTGTCACTACCCATCCAGATACATCACTGACCTCACTCATACTGTCACTATCCATCCAGATACATCACTGACCTCACTCATACTGTCACTACCCATCCAGGTACAACACTGATCTCACTCATACTGTCACTATCCATCCAGATACATCACTGACCTCACTCATACTGTCACTACCATCCAGGTACATCACTGACCTCACTCATACTGTCACTACCCATCCAGATACATCACTGACCTCACTCATACTGTCACTACCCATCCAGATACATCACTGACCTCACTCATACTGTCACTACCATCCAGGTACATCACTGTCCTCACTCATACTGTCACTACCCATCCAGATACATCACTGACCTCACTCATACTGTCACTACCATCCAGATACATCACTGATCTCACTCATACTGTCACTACACATCCAGATACATCACTGATCTCACTCATACTGTCACTACACATCCAGATACATCACTGACCTCACTCATACTGTCACTACCCATCCAGATACATCACTGATCTCACTCATACTGTCATTACCCATCCAGATGCATCACTGACCTCACTCATACTGTCACTACCCATCCAGATACATCACTGACCTCACTCATACTGTCACTACCCATCCAGATACATCACTGACCTCACTCATACTGTCACTACCATCCAGTTACATCACTGACCTCACTCATACTGTCACTGCACATCCAGATACATCACTGACCTCACTCATACTGTCACTATCCATCCAGGTACATCACTGACCTCACTCATACTGTCACTACCATCCAGATACATCACTGACCTCACTCATACTGTCACTACCATTCAGATACATCACTGATCTCACTCATACTGTCACTACCATCCAGATGCATCACTGACCTCATGCATACTGTCGCTACCCATCCAGATACATCACTGATCTCACTCATACTGTCACTACCATCCAGTTACATCAATGATCTCACTCATACTGTCACTACCCATCCAGATAAATCACTGACCTCACTCATACTGTCACTACCCATCCAGATACATCACTGACCTCACTCATACTGTCACTACCATCCAGGTACATCACTGACCTCACTCATACTGTCACTACCCATCCAGGTACATCACTGACCTCACTCATACTGTCACTACCATCCAGATACATCACTGATCTCACTCACACTGTCACTACCCATCCAGATACATCACTGACCTCACTCATACTGTCACTACCCATCCAGGTACATCACTGATCTCACTCATACTGTCACTACCCATCCAGATACATCACTGACCTCACTCATACTGTCACTACCATCCAGATACATCACTGACCTCACTCATACTGTCACTACCATCCAGATACATCACTGATCTCACTCATACTGTCACTACCCATCCAGGTACATCACTGACCTCACTCATACCGTCAATATACATCCAGATACATCACTGTCCTCACTCATACTGTCACTACCCATCCAGGTACATCACTGACCTCACTCATACTGTCACTACCCATCCAGATACAACACTGACCTCACTCATACTGTCACTATCCATCCAGATACAACACTGACCTCACTCAGACATTCAATACCCATCCAGGTACATCACTGACGTCAGTCATACTGTCACTACCCATCCAGATACATCACTGACCTCACTCATACTGTCACTACCCATCCAGATACATCACTGACCTCACTCATACTGTCACTACCATCCAGTTACATCACTGACCTCACTCATACTGTCACTGCACATCCAGATACATCACTGACCTCACTCATACTGTCACTATCCATCCAGGTACATCACTGACCTCACTCATACTGTCACTACCATCCAGATACATCACTGACCTCACTCATACTGTCACTACCCATCCAGGTACATCACTGACCTCACTCATACTGTCACTACCATCCAGGTACATCACTGACCTCACTCATACTGTCACTACCATCCAGATACATCACTGTCCTCACTCATACTGTCACTACCATCCAGATACATCACTGACCTCACTCATACTGTCACTACCCATCCAGATACATCACTGACCTCACTCATAATATCACTATCCATCCAGATACATCACTGACCTCACTCATACTGTCACTACCATCCAGATACATCACTGACCTCACTCATACTGTCACTACCCATCCAGATACATCACTGACCTCACTCATAATATCACTATCCATCCAGATAAATCACTGACCTCACTCATACTGTCACTACCCATCCAGATACATCACTGACCTCACTCATACTGTCAATACCCATCCAGATACATCACTGACCTCACTCATACTGTCAATACCCATCCAGATACATCACTGACCTCACTCATACTGTCACTACCCATCCAGATACATCACTGACCTCACTCATACTGTCACTACCATCCAGAAACATCACTGACTTCACTCATACTGTCACTACCCATCCAGGTACATCACTGACCTCACTCATACTGTCACTGCCATCCAGATACATCAGTGACCTCACTCATACTGTCACTACCCATCCAGGTACATCACTGATCTCACTCATACTGTCACTACCCATCCAGGTACATCACTGACCTCACTCATACTATCACTACCCATCCAGATACATCACTGACCTCACTCATACTGTCACTATCCATCCAGATACATCACTGACCTCACTCATACTGTCACTACCCATCCAGGTACAACACTGATCTCACTCATACTGTCACTATCCATCCAGATACATCACTGACCTCACTCATACTGTCACTACCATCCAGATACATCACTGACCTCACTCATACTGTCACTCCCCATCCAGATACATCACTGACCTCACTCATACTGTCACTCCCCATCCAGATACATCACTGACCTCACTCATACTGTCATTACACATCCAGATACATCACTGACCTCACTCATACTGTCACTACACATCCAGATACATCACTGACCTCACTCATACTGTCACTACCCATCCAGATACATCACTGACCTCACTCATACTGTCACTACCCATCCAGATACATCACTGACCTCACTCATACTGTCACTACCCATCCAGATGCATCACTGACCTCACTCATACTGTCACTACCCATCCAGATACATCGCTGACCTCACTCATACTGTCACTACCATCCAGGTACATCACTGACCTCACTCATACTGTCACTACCATCCAGATACATCACTGTCCTCACTCATACTGTCACTACCATCCAGATACATCACTGACCTCACTCATACTGTCACTACCCATCCAGATACATCACTGACCTCACTCATAATATCACTATCCATCCAGATACATCACTGACCTCACTCATACTGTCACTACCATCCAGATACATCACTGACCTCACTCATACTGTCACTACCCATCCAGATACATCACTGACCTCACTCATAATATCACTATCCATCCAGATAAATCACTGACCTCACTCATACTGTCACTACCCATCCAGATACATCACTGACCTCACTCATACTGTCAATACCCATCCAGATACATCACTGACCTCACTCATACTGTCAATACCCATCCAGATACATCACTGACCTCACTCATACTGTCACTACCCATCCAGATACATCACTGACCTCACTCATACTGTCACTACCATCCAGAAACATCACTGACTTCACTCATACTGTCACTACCCATCCAGGTACATCACTGACCTCACTCATACTGTCACTGCCATCCAGATACATCAGTGACCTCACTCATACTGTCACTACCCATCCAGGTACATCACTGATCTCACTCATACTGTCACTACCCATCCAGGTACATCACTGACCTCACTCATACTATCACTACCCATCCAGATACATCACTGACCTCACTCATACTGTCACTATCCATCCAGATACATCACTGACCTCACTCATACTGTCACTACCCATCCAGGTACAACACTGATCTCACTCATACTGTCACTATCCATCCAGATACATCACTGACCTCACTCATACTGTCACTACCATCCAGATACATCACTGACCTCACTCATACTGTCACTCCCCATCCAGATACATCACTGACCTCACTCATACTGTCACTCCCCATCCAGATACATCACTGACCTCACTCATACTGTCATTACACATCCAGATACATCACTGACCTCACTCATACTGTCACTACACATCCAGATACATCACTGACCTCACTCATACTGTCACTACCCATCCAGATACATCACTGACCTCACTCATACTGTCACTACCCATCCAGATACATCACTGACCTCACTCATACTGTCACTACCCATCCAGATACATCACTGATCTCACTCATACTGTCATTACCCATCCAGATGCATCACTGACCTCACTCATACTGTCACTACCCATCCAGATACATCACTGACCTCACTCATACTGTCACTACCCATCCAGATACATCACTGACCTCACTCATACTGTCACTACCATCCAGTTACATCACTGACCTCACTCATACTGTCACTGCACATCCAGATACATCACTGACCTCACTCATACTGTCACTATCCATCCAGGTACATCACTGACCTCACTCATACTGTCACTACCATCCAGATACATCACTGACCTCACTCATACTGTCACTACCATTCAGATACATCACTGATCTCACTCATACTGTCACTACCATCCAGATGCATCACTGACCTCACGCATACTGTCGCTACCCATCCAGATACATCACTGATCTCACTCATACTGTCACTACCATCCAGTTACATCAATGATCTCACTCATACTGTCACTACCCATCCAGATAAATCACTGACCTCACTCATACTGTCACTACCCATCCAGATACATCACTGACCTCACTCATACTGTCACTACCATCCAGGTACATCACTGACCTCACTCATACTGTCACTACCCATCCAGGTACATCACTGACCTCACTCATACTGTCACTACCATCCAGATACATCACTGATCTCACTCACACTGTCACTACCCATCCAGATACATCACTGACCTCACTCATACTGTCACTACCCATCCAGGTACATCACTGATCTCACTCATACTGTCACTACCCATCCAGATACATCACTGACCTCACTCATACTGTCACTACCATCCAGATACATCACTGACCTCACTCATACTGTCACTACCATCCAGATACATCACTGATCTCACTCATACTGTCACTACCCATCCAGGTACATCACTGACCTCACTCATACCGTCAATATACATCCAGATACATCACTGTCCTCACTCATACTGTCACTACCCATCCAGGTACATCACTGACCTCACTCATACTGTCACTACCCATCCAGATACAACACTGACCTCACTCATACTGTCACTATCCATCCAGATACAACACTGACCTCACTCAGACATTCAATACCCATCCAGGTACATCACTGACGTCAGTCATACTGTCACTACCCATCCAGATACATCACTGACCTCACTCATACTGTCACTACCCATCCAGATACATCACTGACCTCACTCATACTGTCACTACCATCCAGTTACATCACTGACCTCACTCATACTGTCACTGCACATCCAGATACATCACTGACCTCACTCATACTGTCACTATCCATCCAGGTACATCACTGACCTCACTCATACTGTCACTACCATCCAGATACATCACTGACCTCACTCATACTGTCACTACCCATCCAGGTACATCACTGACCTCACTCATACTGTCACTACCATCCAGGTACATCACTGACCTCACTCATACTGTCACTACCATCCAGATACATCACTGTCCTCACTCATACTGTCACTACCATCCAGATACATCACTGACCTCACTCATACTGTCACTACCCATCCAGATACATCACTGACCTCACTCATAATATCACTATCCATCCAGATACATCACTGACCTCACTCATACTGTCACTACCATCCAGATACATCACTGACCTCACTCATACTGTCACTACCCATCCAGATACATCACTGACCTCACTCATAATATCACTATCCATCCAGATAAATCACTGACCTCACTCATACTGTCACTACCCATCCAGATACATCACTGACCTCACTCATACTGTCAATACCCATCCAGATACATCACTGACCTCACTCATACTGTCAATACCCATCCAGATACATCACTGACCTCACTCATACTGTCACTACCCATCCAGATACATCACTGACCTCACTCATACTGTCACTACCATCCAGAAACATCACTGACTTCACTCATACTGTCACTACCCATCCAGGTACATCACTGACCTCACTCATACTGTCACTGCCATCCAGATACATCAGTGACCTCACTCATACTGTCACTACCCATCCAGGTACATCACTGATCTCACTCATACTGTCACTACCCATCCAGGTACATCACTGACCTCACTCATACTATCACTACCCATCCAGATACATCACTGACCTCACTCATACTGTCACTATCCATCCAGATACATCACTGACCTCACTCATACTGTCACTACCCATCCAGGTACAACACTGATCTCACTCATACTGTCACTATCCATCCAGATACATCACTGACCTCACTCATACTGTCACTACCATCCAGATACATCACTGACCTCACTCATACTGTCACTCCCCATCCAGATACATCACTGACCTCACTCATACTGTCACTCCCCATCCAGATACATCACTGACCTCACTCATACTGTCATTACACATCCAGATACATCACTGACCTCACTCATACTGTCACTACACATCCAGATACATCACTGACCTCACTCATACTGTCACTACCCATCCAGATACATCACTGACCTCACTCATACTGTCACTACCCATCCAGATACATCACTGACCTCACTCATACTGTCACTACCCATCCAGATGCATCACTGACCTCACTCATACTGTCACTACCCATCCAGATACATCGCTGACCTCACTCATACTGTCACTACCATCCAGGTACATCACTGACCTCACTCATACTGTCACTACCATCCAGATACATCACTGTCCTCACTCATACTGTCACTACCATCCAGATACATCACTGACCTCACTCATACTGTCACTACCCATCCAGATACATCACTGACCTCACTCATAATATCACTATCCATCCAGATACATCACTGACCTCACTCATACTGTCACTACCATCCAGATACATCACTGACCTCACTCATACTGTCACTACCCATCCAGATACATCACTGACCTCACTCATAATATCACTATCCATCCAGATAAATCACTGACCTCACTCATACTGTCACTACCCATCCAGATACATCACTGACCTCACTCATACTGTCAATACCCATCCAGATACATCACTGACCTCACTCATACTGTCAATACCCATCCAGATACATCACTGACCTCACTCATACTGTCACTACCCATCCAGATACATCACTGACCTCACTCATACTGTCACTACCATCCAGAAACATCACTGACTTCACTCATACTGTCACTACCCATCCAGGTACATCACTGACCTCACTCATACTGTCACTGCCATCCAGATACATCAGTGACCTCACTCATACTGTCACTACCCATCCAGGTACATCACTGATCTCACTCATACTGTCACTACCCATCCAGGTACATCACTGACCTCACTCATACTATCACTACCCATCCAGATACATCACTGACCTCACTCATACTGTCACTATCCATCCAGATACATCACTGACCTCACTCATACTGTCACTACCATCCAGATACATCACTGACCTCACTCATACTGTCACTCCCCATCCAGATACATCACTGACCTCACTCATACTGTCACTCCCCATCCAGATACATCACTGACCTCACTCATACTGTCATTACACATCCAGATACATCACTGACCTCACTCATACTGTCACTACACATCCAGATACATCACTGACCTCACTCATACTGTCACTACCCATCCAGATACATCACTGACCTCACTCATACTGTCACTACCCATCCAGATACATCACTGACCTTACTCATACTGTCACTACCCATCCAGATGCATCACTGACCTCACTCATACTGTCACTACCCATCCAGATACATCACTAATCTCACTCATACTGTCACTACCCATCCAGATACATCGCTGACCTCACTCATACTGTCACTACCCATCCAGATACATCACTGACCTCACTCATACTGTCACTACCCATCCAGATACATCACTGACCTCACTCATACTGTCACTACCATCCAGTTACATCACTGACCTCACTCATACTGTCACTACACATCCAGATACATCACTGACCTCACTCATACTGTCACTATCCATCCAGGTACATCACTGACCTCACTCATACTGTCACTACCATCCAGATACATCACTGACCTCACTCATACTGTCACTACCATTCAGATACATCACTGATCTCACTCATACTGTCACTACCATCCAGATACATCACTGATCTCACTCATACTGTCACTACCATCCAGATGCATCACTGACCTCACGCATACTGTCGCTACCCATCCAGATACATCACTGATCTCACTCATACTGTCACTACCATCCAGTTACATCAATGATCTCACTCATACTGTCACTACCCATCCAGATAAATCACTGACCTCACTCATACTGTCACTACCCATCCAGATACATCACTGACCTCACTCATACTGTCACTACCATCCAGGTACATCACTGACCTCACTCATACTGTCACTACCATCCAGATACATCACTGACCTCACTCATACTGTCACTACCCATCCAGGTACATCACTGATCTCACTCATACTGTCACTACCCATCCAGATACATCACTGACCTCACTCATACTGTCACTACCATCCAGATACATCACTGACCTCACTCATACTGTCACTACCATCCAGATACATCACTGATCTCACTCATACTGTCACTACCCATCCAGGTACATCACTGACCTCACTCATACCGTCAATATACATCCAGATACATCACTGTCCTCACTCATACTGTCACTACCCATCCAGGTACATCACTGACCTCACTCATACTGTCACTACCCATCCAGATACAACACTGACCTCACTCATACTGTCACTATCCATCCAGATACAACACTGACCTCACTCAGACATTCAATACCCATCCAGGTACATCACTGACGTCAGTCATACTGTCACTACCCATCCATATACATCACTGACCTCACTCATACTGTCATTACCCATCCAGATACATCACTGACCTCACTCATACTGTCACTACCATCCAGATACATCACTGTCCTCACTCATACTGTCACTACCATCCAGATACATCACTGACCTCACTCATACTGTCACTACCCATCCAGATACATCACTGACCTCACTCATAATATCACTATCCATCCAGATAAATCACTGACCTCACTCATACTGTCACTACCCATCCAGATACATCACTGACCTCACTCATACTGTCAATACCCATCCAGATACATCACTGACCTCACTCATACTGTCAATACCCATCCAGATACATCACTGACCTCACTCATACTGTCACTACCCAACCAGATACATCACTGACCTCACTCATACTGTCACTACCATCCAGAAACATCACTGACTTCACTCATACTGTCACTACCCATCCAGGTACATCACTGACCTCACTCATACTGTCACTACCATCCAGATACATCACTGATCTCACTCATACTGTCACTACCCATCCAGGTACATCACTGACCTCACTCATACTGTCACTACCATCCAGATACATCACTGACCTCACTCATACTGTCACTACCCATCCAGATACATCACTGACCTCACTCATACTGTCACTATCCATCCAGATACATCACTGACCTCACTCATACTGTCACTACCCATCCAGGTACAACACTGATCTCACTCATACTGTCACTATCCATCCAGATACATCACTGACCTCACTCATACTGTCACTACCATCCAGATACATCACTGACCTCACTCATACTGTCACTCCCCAACCAGATACATCACTGACCTCACTCATACTGTCACTCCCCATCCAGATACATCACTGACCTCACTCATACTGTCATTACACATCCAGATACATCACTGACCTCACTCATACTGTCACTACACATCCAGATACATCACTGACCTCACTCATACTGTCACTACCCATCCAGGTACAACACTGATCTCACTCATACTGTCACTACCCATCCAGATACATCACTGACCTCACTCATACTGTCACTACCATCCAGGTACATCACTGTCCTCACTCATACTGTCACTACCCATCCAGATACATCACTGACCTCACTCATACTGTCACTACCATCCAGATACATCACTGATCTCACTCATACTGTCACTACACATCCAGATACATCACTGATCTCACTCATACTGTCACTACACATCCAGATACATCACTGACCTCACTCATACTGTCACTACCCATCCAGATACATCACTGACCTCACTCATACTGTCACTACCCATCCAGATACATCACTGACCTCACTCATACTGTCACTACCCATCCAGATACATCACTGACCTCACTCATACTGTCACTACCATCCAGTTACATCACTGACCTCACTCATACTGTCACTACACATCCAGATACATCACTGACCTCACTCATACTGTCACTATCCATCCAGGTACATCACTGACCTCACTCATACTGTCACTACCATCCAGATACATCACTGACCTCACTCATACTGTCACTACCATTCAGATACATCACTGATCTCACTCATACTGTCACTACCATCCAGATACATCACTGTTCTCACTCATACTGTCACTACCATCCAGATGCATCACTGACCTCACGCATACTGTCGCTACCCATCCAGATACATCACTGATCTCACTCATACTGTCACTACCATCCAGTTACATCAATGATCTCACTCATACTGTCACTACCCATCCAGATAAATCACTGACCTCACTCATACTGTCACTACCCATCCAGATACATCACTGACCTCACTCATACTGTCACTACCATCCAGGTACATCACTGACCTCACTCATACTGTCACTACCATCCAGATACATCACTGACCTCACTCATACTGTCACTACCCATCCAGGTACATCACTGATCTCACTCATACTGTCACTACCCATCCAGATACATCACTGACCTCACTCATACTGTCACTACCATCCAGATACATCACTGACCTCACTCATACTGTCACTACCATCCAGATACATCACTGATCTCACTCATACTGTCACTACCCATCCAGGTACATCACTGACCTCACTCATACCGTCAATATACATCCAGATACATCACTGTCCTCACTCATACTGTCACTACCCATCCAGGTACATCACTGACCTCACTCATACTGTCACTACCCATCCAGATACAACACTGACCTCACTCATACTGTCACTATCCATCCAGATACAACACTGACCTCACTCAGACATTCAATACCCATCCAGGTACATCACTGACGTCAGTCATACTGTCACTACCCATCCATATACATCACTGACCTCACTCATACTGTCATTACCCATCCAGATACATCACTGACCTCACTCATACTGTCACTACCATCCAGATACATCACTGACCTCACTCATACTGTCACTACCATCCAGGTACATCACTGACCTCACTCATACTGTCACTACCATCCAGATACATCACTGTCCTCACTCATACTGTCACTACCATCCAGATACATCACTGACCTCACTCATACTGTCACTACCCATCCAGATACATCACTGACCTCACTCATAATATCACTATCCATCCAGATAAATCACTGACCTCACTCATACTGTCACTACCCATCCAGATACATCACTGACCTCACTCATACTGTCAATACCCATCCAGATACATCACTGACCTCACTCATACTGTCACTACCCATCCAGGTACATCACTGACCTCACTCATACTGTCACTACCATCCAGATACATCACTGACCTCACTCATACTGTCACTACCCATCCAGATACATCACTGACCTCACTCATACTGTCACTATCCATCCAGATACATCATTGACCTCACTCATACTGTCACCACCCATCCAGGTACAACACTGATCTCACTCATACTGTCACTATCCATCCAGATACATCACTGACCTCACTCATACTGTCACTACCATCCAGATACATCACTGACCTCACTCATACTGTCACTCCCCATCCAGATACATCACTGACCTCACTCATACTGTCACTCCCCATCCAGATACATCACTGACCTCACTCATACTGTCATTACACATCCAGATACATCACTGACCTCACTCATACTGTCACTACACATCCAGATACATCACTGACCTCACTCATACTGTCACTACCCATCCAGGTACATCACTGACCTCACTCATACTGTCACTACCCATCCAGATACATCACTGATCTCACTCATACTGTCATTACCCATCCAGATGCATCACTGACCTCACTCATACTGTCAATACCATCCAGATACATCACTGACCTCACTCATACTGTCACTACCCATCCAGATACATCACTAATCTCACTCATACTGTCACTACCCATCCAGATACATCACTGACCTCACTCATACTGTCACTACCCATCCAGATACATCACTGACCTCACTCATACTGTCACTACCCATCCAGATACATCACTGACCTCACTCATACTGTCACTACCATCCAGTTACATCACTGACCTCACTCATACTGTCACTACACATCCAGATACATCACTGACCTCACTCATACTGTCACTATCCATCCAGGTACATCACTGACCTCACTCATACTGTCACTACCATCCAGATACATCACTGACCTCACTCATACTGTCACTACCATTCAGATACATCACTGATCTCACTCATACTGTCACTACCATCCAGATACATCACTGATCTCACTCATACTGTCACTACCATTCAGATACATCACTGATCTCACTCATACTGTCACTACCATCCAGTTACATCAATGATCTCACTCATACTGTCACTACCCATCCAGATAAATCACTGACCTCACTCATACTGTCACTACCCATCCAGATACATCACTGACCTCACTCATACTGTCACTACCATCCAGGTACATCACTGACCTCACTCATACTGTCACTACCATCCAGATACATCACTGACCTCACTCATACTGTCACTACCCATCCAGGTACATCACTGATCTCACTCATACTGTCACTACCCATCCAGATACATCACTGACCTCACTCATACTGTCACTACCATCCAGATACATCACTGACCTCACTCATACTGTCACTACCATCCAGATACATCACTGATCTCACTCATACTGTCACTACCCATCCAGGTACATCACTGACCTCACTCATACCGTCAATATACATCCAGATACATCACTGTCCTCACTCATACTGTCACTACCCATCCAGGTACATCACTGACCTCACTCATACTGTCACTACCCATCCAGATACAACACTGACCTCACTCATACTGTCACTATCCATCCAGATACAACACTGACCTCACTCAGACATTCAATACCCATCCAGGTACATCACTGACGTCAGTCATACTGTCACTACCCATCCATATACATCACTGACCTCACTCATACTGTCATTACCCATCCAGATACATCACTGACCTCACTCATACTGTCACTACCATCCAGATACATCACTGATCTCACTCATACTGTCACTACCCATCCAGGTACATCACTGACCTCACTCATACTGTCACTACCATCCAGGTACATCACTGACCTCACTCATACTGTCACTACCATCCAGATACATCACTGTCTTCACTCATACTGTCACTACCATCCAGATACATCACTGACCTCACTCATACTGTCACTACCATCCAGATACATCACTGACCTCACTCATACTGTCACTACCCATCCAGGTACATCACTGACCTCACTCATACTGTCACTATCCATCCAGATACATCACTGACCTCACTCATACTGTCACTACCCATCCAGGTACAACACTGATCTCACTCATACTGTCACTATCCATCCAGATACATCACTGACCTCACTCATACTGTCACTACCATCCAGATACATCACTGACCTCACTCATACTGTCACTCCCCATCCAGATACATCACTGACCTCACTCATACTGTCACTCCCCATCCAGATACATCACTGACCTCACTCATACTGTCATTACACATCCAGATACATCACTGACCTCACTCATACTGTCACTACACATCCAGATACATCACTGACCTCACTCATACTGTCACTACCCATCCAGGTACATCACTGACCTCACTCATACTGTCACTACCCATCCAGATACATCACTGACCTCACTCATACTGTCACTACCATCCAGGTACATCACTGTCCTCACTCATACTGTCACTACCCATCCAGATACATCACTGACCTCACTCATACTGTCACTACCATCCAGATACATCACTGATCTCACTCATACTGTCACTACCCATCCAGATACATCACTGACCTCACTCATACTGTCATTACCCATCCAGATACATCACTGACCTCACTCATACTGTCACTACCCATCCAGGTACAACACTGATCTCACTCATACTGTCACTATCCATCCAGATACATCACTAACCTCACTCATACTGTCACTACCCATCCAGGTACAACACTGATCTCACTCATACTGTCACTATCCATCCAGATACATCACTGACCTCACTCATACTGTCACTACCCATCCAGGTACATCACTGATCTCACTCATACTGTCACTACCCATCCAGATACATCACTGACCTCACTCATACTGTCACTACCATCCAGATACATCACTGACCTCACTCATACTGTCACTACCATCCAGATACATCACTGATCTCACTCATACTGTCACTACCCATCCAGGTACATCACTGACCTCACTCATACCGTCAATATACATCCAGATACATCACTGTCCTCACTCATACTGTCACTACCCATCCAGGTACATCACTGACCTCACTCATACTGTCACTACCCATCCAGATACAACACTGACCTCACTCATACTGTCACTACCCATCCAGATACATCACTGACTTCACTCATACTGTCATTACCCATCCAGATACATCACTGACCTCACTCATACTGTCACTACCATCCAGATACATCACTGACCTCACTCATACTGTCACTACCATCCAGATACATCACTGACCTCACTCATACTGTCACTACCCATCCAGGTACATCACTGACCTCACTCATACTGTCACTACCATCCAGATACATCACTGACCTCACTCATACTGTCACTACCCATCCAGGTACATCACTGACCTCACTCATACTGTCACTACCATCCAGATACATCACTGACCTCACTCATACTGTCACTACCCATCCAGATACATCACTGACCTCACTCATACTGTCACTACCATCCAGATACATAACTGACCTCACTCATACTGTCATTACCCATCCAGATACATCACTGTCCTCACTCATACTGTCACTACCCATCCAGATACATCACTGACCTCACTCATACTGTCACTACCCATCCAGGTACATCACTGACCTCACTCATACCGTCAATATACATCCAGATACATCACTGTCCTCACTCATACTGTCACTACTCATCCAGGTACATCACTGACCTCACTCATACTGTCACTACCCATCCAGATACAACACTGAACTCAATCATACTGTCACTATCCATCCAGATACAACACTGACCTCACTCATACTGTCAATACCCATCCAGGTACATCACTGACCTCACTCAGACTGTCACTACCCATCCAGATACATCACTGATCTCACTCATACTGTCATTACCCATCCAGATACATCACTGACCTCACTCATACTGTCACTACCATCCAGATACATCACTGACCTCACTCATACTGTCACTACCATCCAGATACATCACTGACCTCACTCATACTGTCACTACCATCCAGATACATCACTGACCTCACTCATACTGTCACTACCATCCAGATACATCACTGATCTCACTCATACTGTCACTACCCATCCAGATACATCACTGATCTCACTCATACTGTTACTACCATCCAGATACATCACTGATCTCACTCATACTGTCACTATCCATCCAGATACATCACTGACCTCACTCATACTGTCACTACCATCCAGATACATCACTGACCTCACTCATACCGTCAATATACATCCAGATACATCACTGTCCTCACTCATACTGTCACTACCCATCCAGGTACATCACTGACCTCACTCATACTGTCACTACCCATCCAGATACAACACTGACCTCACTCATACTGTCACTATCCATCCAGATACAACACTGACCTCACTCATACTGTCACTACCCATCCAGGTACATCACTGATCTCACTCATACTGTCACGACCCATCCAGATACATCACTGACCTCACTCATACTGTCACTACCATCCAGATACATCACTGACCTCACTCATACTGTCACTACCATCCAGATACATCACTGACCTCACTCATACTGTCACTACCATCCAGATACATCACTGATCTCACTCATACTGTCACTATCCATCCAGATACATCACTGACCTCACTCATACTGTCACTACCATCCAGGTACATCACTGACCTCACTCTTACTGTCACTACCCATCCAGATACATCACTGAACTCACTCATACTGTCACTACCCATCCAGATACATCACTGACCTCACTCATACTGTCACTACCCATCCAGGTAGATCACTGACCTCACTCATACTGTCACTACCCATCCAGATACATCACTGACCTCACTCATACTGTCACTACCCATCCAGATACATCACTCTCCTCACTCATACTGTGACTACCCATCCAGATATATCACTGACCTCACTCATACTGTCGCTACCCATCCAGATACATCACTGATCTCACTCATACTGTCACTACCATCCAGGTACATCACTGACCTCACTCATACTGTCACTACCATCCAGATACATCACTGACCTCACTCATACTGTCACTACCATCCAGATACATCACTGATCTCACTCATACTGTCGCTGCACATCAAGATACATCACTGACCTCACTCATACTGTCACTACCCATCCAGATACATCACTGATCTCACTCATACTATCACTACCCATCCAGATACATCACTGACCTCACTCATATTGTCACTGCCCATCCAGATACATCACTGTCCTCACTCATACTGTCACTAACCATCCAGATACATCACTGACGTCACTCATACTGTCACTACCCATCCATATACATCACTGACCTCACTCATACTGTCACTACCCATCCAGATACATCACTGACCTCACTCATACTGTCACTACCCATCCAGGTACATCACTGACCTCACTCATACTGTCACTACCCATCCAGATACATCACTGACGTCACTCATACTGTCACTACCCATCCAGATACATCACTGTCCTCACTCATACTGTCACTACCCATCCAGATACATCACTGACCTCACTCATACTGTCACTACCATCCAGATACATCACTGACCTCACTCATACTGTCACTACCATCCAGATACATCACTGACCTCACTCCTACTGTTCCTACACATCCAGACACATCACTGACCTCACTCATACAGTCACTACCCATCCAGATACATCACTGAATCACTCATACCGTCAATATACATCCAGATACATCACTGTCCTCACTCATACTATCACTACCCATCCAGATACAACACTGACCTCACTCATACTGTCACTACCCATCCAGATACAACACTGACCTCACTCATACTGTCAATACCCATCCAGGTACATCACTGACCTCACTCATACTGTCACTCCCCATCCAGATACATCACTGACCTCACTCATACTGTCACTACCATCCAGATACATCACTGACCTCACTCATACTGTCACTACCCATCCAGGTACATCACTGTTCTCACTCATGCTGTCACTACCATCCAGGTACATCACTGACCTCACTCATACTGTCACTACCCATCCAGATACATCACTGACCTCACTCATACTGTCACTACCCAACCAGATACATCACTGACCTCACTCATACTGTCACTACCATCCACGTACATCACTGACCTCACTCATACTGTCACTACACATCCAGATACATCACTGATCTCACTCAAACTGTCACTCCCCATCCAGATACATCACTGATCTCACTCACACTGTCACTACCCATCCAGATACATCACTGACCTCACTCATACTGTCACTACACATCCAGATACATCACTGACCTCACTCATACTGTCACTACCATCCAGATACATCACTGACCTCACTCATACTGTCACTACCATCCAGATACATCACTGACCTCACTCATACTGTCGCTGCACATCAAGATACATCACTGACCTCACTCATACTGTCACTACCCATCCAGATACATCACTGATCTCACTCATACTATCACTACCCATCCAGATACATCACTGACCTCACTCATATTGTCACTACCCATCCAGATACATCACTGTCCTCACTCATACTGTCACTAACCATCCAGATACATCACTGACGTCAGTCATACTGTCACTACCCATCCATATACATCACTGACCTCACTCATACTGTCACTACCCATCCAGATACATCACTGACCTCACTCATACTGTCACTACCCATCCAGGTACATCACTGACCTCACTCATACTGTCACTACCCATCCAGATACATCACTGACGTCACTCATACTGTCACTACCCATCCAGATACATCACTGACCTCACTCATACTGTCACTACCATCCAGATACATCACTGATCTCACTCACACTGTCACTACTCATCCAGATACATCACTGACCTCACTCATACTGTCACTACACATCCAGATACATCACTGACCTCACTCATACTGTCACTACCATCCAGATACATCACTGACCTCACTCATACTGTCACTACCATCCAGATACATCACTGACCTCACTCATACTGTCGCTGCACATCAAGATACATCACTGACCTCACTCATACTGTCACTACCCATCCAGATACATCACTGATCTCACTCATACTATCACTACCCATCCAGATACATCACTGACCTCACTCATATTGTCACTACCCATCCAGATACATCACTGTCCTCACTCATACTGTCACTAACCATCCAGATACATCACTGACGTCAGTCATACTGTCACTACCCATCCATATACATCACTGACCTCACTCATACTGTCACTACCCATCCAGATACATCACTGACCTCACTCATACTGTCACTACCCATCCAGGTACATCACTGACCTCACTCATACTGTCACTACCCATCCAGATACATCACTGACGTCACTCATACTGTCACTACCCATCCAGATACATCACTGACCTCACTCATACTGTCACTACCATCCAGATACATCACTGTCCTCACTCATACTGTCACTACCCATCCAGATACATCACTGACCTCACTCCTACTGTTGCTACACATCCAGACACATCACTGACCTCACTCATACAGTCACTACCCATCCAGATACATCACTGACTCACTCATACCGTCAATATGCATCCAGATACATCACTGTCCTCACTCATACTATCACTACCCATCCAGATACAACACTGACCTCACTCATACTGTCACTACCATCCAGATACATCACTGACCTCACTCATACTGTCACTACCATCCACGTACATCACTGACCTCACTCATACTGTCACTACACATCCAGATACATCACTGATCTCACTCAAACTGTCACTACCCATCCAGATACATCACTGATCTCACTCACACTGTCACTACCCATCCAGATACATCACTGACCTCACTCATACTGTCACTACACATCCAGATACATCACTGACCTCACTCATACTGTCACTACCATCCAGATACATCACTGACCTCACTCATACTGTCACTACCCATCCAGATACATCACTGACCTCACTCATACTGTCACTATCCATCCAGATACATCACCGATCTCACTCATACTGTCACTACCATCCAGATACATCACTGACCTCACTCATACTGTCACGACCCATCCAGATACATCACTGACCTCACTCATACTGTCACTACCCATCCAGATACATCACTGACCTCACTCATACTGTCACTACCATCCACGTACATCACTGACCTCACTCATCCTGTCACTACACATCCAGATACATCACTGATCTCACTCATACTGTCACTACCCATGCAGATACATCACTGATCTCACTCATACTGTCACTACCCATCCAGATACATCACTGACCTCACTCATACTGTCACTACCCATCCAGATACATCACTGACCTCACTCATACTGTCACTACCCATCCAGATACATCACTGATCTCACTCATACTGTCACTACCCATCCAGATACATCACTGATCTCACTCATACTGTCACTACCCATCCAGATACATCACTGATCTCACTCATACTGTCACTATCCATCCAGATACATCACTGACCTCACTCATACTGTCACGATCCATCCAGATACATCACTGACCTCACTCATACTGTCACTACCATCCAGATACATCACTGACCTCACTCATACTGTCACCACCCATCCAGATACATCACTGACCTCACTCATACTGTCACTACCCATCCAGATACATCACTGACCTCACTCATACTGTCACTATCCATCCAGATACATCACCGATCTCACTCATACTGTCACTACCATCCAGATACATCACTGACCTCACTCATACTGTCACTACCCATCCAGATACATCACTGACCTCACTCATACTGTCACTACCCATCCAGATACATCACTGACCTCACTCATACTGTCACTATTCATCCAGATACATCACTGACCTCACTGATACTGTCACTGCCATCCAGGTATATCACTGACCTCACTCATACTGTCACTACCATCCAGAAACATCACTGACCTCACTCATACTGTCACTACCCATCCAGGTACATCACTGACCTCACTCATACTGTCACTGCCCATCCAGATACATCACTGACCTCACTCATACTGTCACTACCCATCCAGGTACATCACTGATCTCACTCATACTGTCACGACCCATCCAGATACATCACTGACCTCACTCATACTGTCACTACCATCCAGATACATCACTGACCTCACTCATACTGTCACTACCATCCAGATACATCACTGATCTCACTCATACTGTCACGACCCATCCAGATACATCACTGACCTCACTCATACTGTCACTACCATCCAGATACATCACTGACCTCACTCATACTGTCACTACCATCCAGATACATCACTGACCTCACTCATACTGTCACTACCATCCAGATACATCACTGATCTCACTCATACTGTCACTATCCATCCAGATACATCACTGACCTCACTCATACTGTCACTACCATCCAGGTACATCACTGACCTCACTCTTACTGTCACTACCCATCCAGATACATCACTGAACTCACTCATACTGTCACTACCCATCCAGATACATCACTGACCTCACTCATACTGTCACTACCCATCCAGGTAGATCACTGACCTCACTCATACTGTCACTACCCATCCAGATACATCACTGACCTCACTCATACTGTCACTACCCATCCAGATACATCACTCTCCTCACTCATACTGTGACTACCCATCCAGATATATCACTGACCTCACTCATACTGTCGCTACCCATCCAGATACATCACTGATCTCACTCATACTGTCACTACCATCCAGGTACATCACTGACCTCACTCATACTGTCACTACCATCCAGATACATCACTGACCTCACTCATACTGTCACTACCATCCAGATACATCACTGATCTCACTCATACTGTCGCTGCACATCAAGATACATCACTGACCTCACTCATACTGTCACTACCCATCCAGATACATCACTGATCTCACTCATACTATCACTACCCATCCAGATACATCACTGACCTCACTCATATTGTCACTGCCCATCCAGATACATCACTGTCCTCACTCATACTGTCACTAACCATCCAGATACATCACTGACGTCACTCATACTGTCACTACCCATCCATATACATCACTGACCTCACTCATACTGTCACTACCCATCCAGATACATCACTGACCTCACTCATACTGTCACTACCCATCCAGGTACATCACTGACCTCACTCATACTGTCACTACCCATCCACATACATCACTGACGTCACTCATACTGTCACTACCCATCCAGATACATCACTGTCCTCACTCATACTGTCACTACCCATCCAGATACATCACTGACCTCACTCATACTGTCACTACCATCCAGATACATCACTGACCTCACTCATACTGTCACTACCATCCAGATACATCACTGACCTCACTCCTACTGTTCCTACACATCCAGACACATCACTGACCTCACTCATACAGTCACTACCCATCCAGATACATCACTGAATCACTCATACCGTCAATATACATCCAGATACATCACTGTCCTCACTCATACTATCACTACCCATCCAGATACAACACTGACCTCACTCATACTGTCACTACCCATCCAGATACAACACTGACCTCACTCATACTGTCAATACCCATCCAGGTACATCACTGACCTCACTCATACTGTCACTCACAATCCAGATACATCACTGACCTCACTCATACTGTCACTACCATCCAGATACATCACTGACCTCACTCATACTGTCACTACCCATCCAGGTACATCACTGTTCTCACTCATGCTGTCACTACCATCCAGGTACATCACTGACCTCACTCATACTGTCACTACCCATCCAGATACATCACTGACCTCACTCATACTGTCACTACCCAACCAGATACATCACTGACCTCACTCATACTGTCACTACCATCCACGTACATCACTGACCTCACTCATACTGTCACTACACATCCAGATACATCACTGATCTCACTCAAACTGTCACTCCCCATCCAGATACATCACTGATCTCACTCACACTGTCACTACCCATCCAGATACATCACTGACCTCACTCATACTGTCACTACACATCCAGATACATCACTGACCTCACTCATACTGTCACTACCCATCCAGATACATCACTGATCTCACTCATACTGTCACGATCCATCCAGGTACATCACTGACCTCACTCATACTGTCACTACCATCCAGATACATCACTGACCTCAATCATACTGTCACTACCCATCCAGATACATCACTGACCTCACTCATACTGTCACTACCCATCCAGATACATCACTGACCTCACTCATACTGTCACTGCCCATCCAGATACATCACTGACCTCACTCATACTGTCATTACCCATCCAGGTACATCACTGACCTCACTCATACTGTCACTACCCATCCAGATACGTCAGTGACCTCACTCATACTGTCACTACCATCCAGATACATCACTGACCTCACTTATACTGTCACTACCCATCCAGATACATCAATGACCTCACTCATACTGTCACTACCCATCCAGATACATCACTGACCTCACTCATACTGTCACTACCCATCCAGATGCATCACTGATCTCACTCATACTGTCACTACCATCCAGATACATCACTGACCTCACTCATACTGTCACTACCATCCAGATACATCACTGACCTCACTCATACTGTCAAGACCCATCCAGATACATCACTGTTCTCACTCATACTGTCACTACCATCCAGATACATCACTGACCTCACTCATAATATCACTATCCATCCAGATAAATCACTGACCTCACTCATACTGTCACTACCCATCCAGATACATCACTGACCTCACTCATACTGTCAATACCCATCTAGATACATCACTGACCTCACTCATACTGTCAATACCCATCCAGATACATCACTGACCTCACTCATACTGTCACTACCCATCCAGATACATCACTGACCTCACTCATACTGTCACTACCATCCAGAAACATCACTGACTTCACTCACACTGTCACTACCCATCCAGGTACATCACTGACCTCACTCATACTTTCACTGCCATCCAGATACATCAGTGACCTCACTCATACTGTCACTACCCATCCAGGTACATCACTGATCTCACTCATACTGTCACTACCCATCCAGGTACATCACTGACCTCACTCATACTGTCACTACCATCCAGATACATCACTGACCTCACTCATACTGTCACTACCCATCCAGATACATCACTGATCTCACTCATACTGTCACTACCATCCAGATACATCACTGATCTCACTCATACTGTCACTATCCATCCAGATACATCACTGACCTCACTCATACTGTCACTACCATCCAGATACATCACTGACCTCACTCATACTGTCACTTCCCATTCAGATACATCACTGACCTCACTCATACTGTCACTATCCATCCAGATACAACACTGACCTCACTCATACTGTCACTACCCATCCAGGTACATGACTGATCTCACTCATACTGTCACTACCCATCCAGATACATCACTGACCTCACTCATACTGTCACTACCATCCAGATACATCACTGACCTCACTCATACTGTCACTACCATCCAGATACATCACTGACCTCACTCATACTGTCACTACCATCCAGATACATCACTGACCTCACTCATACTGTCACTACCATCCAGATACATCACTGACCTCAATCATACTGTCACTACCATCCAGATACATCACTGATCTCACTCATACTGTCACTACCCATCAAGATACATCACAGATCTCACTCATACTGTCACTACCATCCAGATACATCACTGATCTCACTCATACTGTCACTATCCATCCAGATACATCACTGAACTCACTCATACTGTCACTACCCATCCAGATACATCACTGACCTCACTCATACTGTCACTACCCATCCAGATACATCACTGATCTCACTCATACTGTCACTACCATCCAGGTACATCACTGACCTCACTCATACTGTCACTACCATCCAGGTACATCACTGACCTCACTCATACTGTCACTACCATCCAGATACATCACTGATCTCACTCATACTGTCGCTGCACATCAAGATACATCACTGACCTCACTCATACTGTCACTACCCATCCAGATACATCACTGATCTCACTCATACTATCACTACCCATCCAGATACATCACTGACCTCACTCATATTGTCACTACCCATCCAGATACATCACTGTCCTCACTCATACTGTCACTAACCATCCAGATACATCACTGACGTCAGTCATACTGTCACTACCCATCCATATACATCACTGACCTCACTCATACTGTCACTACCCATCCAGATACATCACTGACCTCACTCATACTGTCACTACCCATCCAGGTACATCACTGACCTCACTCATACTGTCACTACCCATCCAGATACATCACTGACGTCACTCATACTGTCACTACCCATCCAGATACATCACTGACCTCACTCATACTGTCACTACCATCCAGATACATCACTGTCCTCACTCATACTGTCACTACCCATCCAGATACATCACTGACCTCACTCCTACTGTTGCTACACATCCAGACACATCACTGACCTCACTCATACAGTCACTACCCATCCAGATACATCACTGACTCACTCATACCGTCAATATGCATCCAGATACATCACTGTCCTCACTCATACTATCACTACCCATCCAGATACAACACTGACCTCACTCATACTGTCACTACCATCCAGATACATCACTGACCTCACTCATACTGTCACTACCATCCACGTACATCACTGACCTCACTCATACTGTCACTACACATCCAGATACATCACTGATCTCACTCAAACTGTCACTACCCATCCAGATACATCACTGATCTCACTCACACTGTCACTACCCATCCAGATACATCACTGACCTCACTCATACTGTCACTACACATCCAGATACATCACTGACCTCACTCATACTGTCACTACCATCCAGATACATCACTGACCTCACTCATACTGTCACTACCCATCCAGATACATCACTGACCTCACTCATACTGTCACTATCCATCCAGATACATCACCGATCTCACTCATACTGTCACTACCATCCAGATACATCACTGACCTCACTCATACTGTCACGACCCATCCAGATACATCACTGACCTCACTCATACTGTCACTACCCATCCAGATACATCACTGACCTCACTCATACTGTCACTACCATCCACGTACATCACTGACCTCACTCATCCTGTCACTACACATCCAGATACATCACTGATCTCACTCATACTGTCACTACCCATGCAGATACATCACTGATCTCACTCATACTGTCACTACCCATCCAGATACATCACTGACCTCACTCATACTGTCACTACCCATCCAGATACATCACTGACCTCACTCATACTGTCACTACCCATCCAGATACATCACTGATCTCACTCATACTGTCACTACCCATCCAGATACATCACTGATCTCACTCATACTGTCACTACCCATCCAGATACATCACTGATCTCACTCATACTGTCACTACCCATCCAGATACATCACTGACCTCACTCATACTGTCACGATCCATCCAGATACATCACTGACCTCACTCATACTGTCACTACCATCCAGATACATCACTGACCTCACTCATACTGTCACCACCCATCCAGATACATCACTGACCTCACTCATACTGTCACTACCCATCCAGATACATCACTGACCTCACTCATACTGTCACTATCCATCCAGATACATCACCGATCTCACTCATACTGTCACTACCATCCAGATACATCACTGACCTCACTCATACTGTCACTACCCATCCAGATACATCACTGACCTCACTCATACTGTCACTACCCATCCAGATACATCACTGACCTCACTCATACTGTCACTATTCATCCAGACACATCACTGACCTCACTGATACTGTCACTGCCATCCAGGTATATCACTGACCTCACTCATACTGTCACTACCATCCAGAAACATCACTGACCTCACTCATACTGTCACTACCCATCCAGGTACATCACTGACCTCACTCATACTGTCACTGCCCATCCAGATACATCACTGACCTCACTCATACTGTCACTACCCATCCAGGTACATCACTGACCTCACTCATACTGTCACTACCCATCCAGATACGTCAGTGACCTCACTCATACTGTCACTACCATCCAGATACATCACTGACCTCACTTATACTGTCACTACCCATCCAGATACATCAATGACCTCACTCATACTGTCACTACCCATCCAGATTCATCACTGATCTCACTCATACTGTCACTACCATCCAGATACATCACTGACCTCACTCATACTGTCACTACCATCCAGATACATCACTGACCTCACTCATACTGTCAAGACCCATCCAGATACATCACTGATCTCACTCATACTGTCACTACCATCCAGATACATCACTGACCTCACTCATACTGTCACTACCATCCAGATACATCACTGACCTCACTCATACTGTCACTACCCATCCAGATACATCACTGACCTCACTCATAATATCACTATCCATCCAGATAAATCACTGACCTCACTCATACTGTCACTACCCATCCAGATACATCACTGACCTCACTCATACTGTCAATACCCATCCAGATACATCACTGACCTCACTCATACTGTCAATACCCATCCAGATACATCACTGACCTCACTCATACTGTCACTATCCATCCAGATACAACACTGACCTCACTCATACTGTCACTACCATCCAGAAACATCACTGACTTCACTCATACTGTCACTACCCATTCAGGTACATCAGTGACCTCACTCATACTGTCACTACCCATCCAGGTACATCACTGATCTCACTCATACTGTCACTACCATCCAGATACATCACTGACCTCACTCATACTGTCACTACCATCCACGTACATCACTGACCTCACTCATCCTGTCACTACACATCCAGATACATCACTGATCTCACTCATACTGTCACTACCCATGCAGATACATCACTGATCTCACTCATACTGTCACTACCCATGCAGATACATCACTGATCTCACTCATACTGTCACTCCCCATCCAGATACATCACTGACCTCACTCATACTGTCACTACCCATCCAGATACATCACTGATCTCACTCATACTGTCACTACCCATCCAGATACATCACTGACCTCACTCATACTGTCACTACCCATCCAGGTACAATACTGATCTCACTCATACTGTCACCACCCATCCAGATACATCACTGACCTCACTCATACTGTCACTACCCATCCAGATACATCACTGACCTCACTCATACTGTCACTATCCATCCAGATACATCACCGATCTCACTCATACTGTCACTACCATCCAGATACATCACTGACCTCACTCATACTGTCACTACCATCCAGATACATCACTGACCTCACTCATACTGTCACTGCCATGCAGATACATCACCGATCTCACTCATACTGTCACTACCATCCAGATACATCACTGACCTCACTCATACTGTCACTACCATCCAGATACATCACTGACCTCACTCATACTGTCACTACCCATCCAGATACATCACTGGCCTCACTCATACTGTCACTACCCATCCAGATACATCACTGACCTCACTCATACTGTCACTACCATGCAGATACATCACTGATCTCACTCATACTGTCACTACCCATCCAGATACATCACTGACCTCACTCATACTATCACTACCCATCCAGATACATCACTGACCTCACTCATATTGTCACTGCCCATCCAGATACATCACTGTCCTCACTCATACTGTCACTAACCATCCAGATACATCACTGACGTCACTCATACTGTCACTACCCATCCATATACATCACTGACCTCACTCATACTGTCACTACCCATCCAGATACATCACTGACCTCACTCATACTGTCACTACCCATCCAGGTACATCACTGACCTCACTCATACTGTCACTACCCATCCACATACATCACTGACGTCACTCATACTGTCACTACCCATCCAGATACATCACTGTCCTCACTCATACTGTCACTACCCATCCAGATACATCACTGACCTCACTCATACTGTCACTACCATCCAGATACATCACTGACCTCACTCATACTGTCACTACCATCCAGATACATCACTGACCTCACTCCTACTGTTCCTACACATCCAGACACATCACTGACCTCACTCATACAGTCACTACCCATCCAGATACATCACTGAATCACTCATACCGTCAATATACATCCAGATACATCACTGTCCTCACTCATACTATCACTACCCATCCAGATACAACACTGACCTCACTCATACTGTCACTACCCATCCAGATACAACACTGACCTCACTCATACTGTCAATACCCATCCAGGTACATCACTGACCTCACTCATACTGTCACTCACAATCCAGATACATCACTGACCTCACTCATACTGTCACTACCATCCAGATACATCACTGACCTCACTCATACTGTCACTACCCATCCAGGTACATCACTGTTCTCACTCATGCTGTCACTACCATCCAGGTACATCACTGACCTCACTCATACTGTCACTACCCATCCAGATACATCACTGACCTCACTCATACTGTCACTACCCAACCAGATACATCACTGACCTCACTCATACTGTCACTACCATCCACGTACATCACTGACCTCACTCATACTGTCACTACACATCCAGATACATCACTGATCTCACTCAAACTGTCACTCCCCATCCAGATACATCACTGATCTCACTCACACTGTCACTACCCATCCAGATACATCACTGACCTCACTCATACTGTCACTACACATCCAGATACATCACTGACCTCACTCATACTGTCACTACCCATCCAGATACATCACTGATCTCACTCATACTGTCACGATCCATCCAGGTACATCACTGACCTCACTCATACTGTCACTACCATCCAGATACATCACTGACCTCACTCATACTGTCACTACCCATCCAGATACATCACTGACCTCACTCATACTGTCACTACCCATCCAGATACATCACTGACCTCACTCATACTGTCACTGCCCATCCAGATACATCACTGACCTCACTCATACTGTCATTACCCATCCAGGTACATCACTGACCTCACTCATACTGTCACTACCCATCCAGATACGTCAGTGACCTCACTCATACTGTCACTACCATCCAGATACATCACTGACCTCACTTATACTGTCACTACCCATCCAGATACATCAATGACCTCACTCATACTGTCACTACCCATCCAGATACATCACTGACCTCACTCATACTGTCACTACCCATCCAGATGCATCACTGATCTCACTCATACTGTCACTACCATCCAGATACATCACTGACCTCACTCATACTGTCACTACCATCCAGATACATCACTGACCTCACTCATACTGTCAAGACCCATCCAGATACATCACTGTTCTCACTCATACTGTCACTACCATCCAGATACATCACTGACCTCACTCATAATATCACTATCCATCCAGATAAATCACTGACCTCACTCATACTGTCACTACCCATCCAGATACATCACTGACCTCACTCATACTGTCAATACCCATCTAGATACATCACTGACCTCACTCATACTGTCAATACCCATCCAGATACATCACTGACCTCACTCATACTGTCACTACCCATCCAGATACATCACTGACCTCACTCATACTGTCACTACCATCCAGAAACATCACTGACTTCACTCACACTGTCACTACCCATCCAGGTACATCACTGACCTCACTCATACTTTCACTGCCATCCAGATACATCAGTGACCTCACTCATACTGTCACTACCCATCCAGGTACATCACTGATCTCACTCATACTGTCACTACCCATCCAGGTACATCACTGACCTCACTCATACTGTCACTACCATCCAGATACATCACTGACCTCACTCATACTGTCACTACCCATCCAGATACATCACTGATCTCACTCATACTGTCACTACCATCCAGATACATCACTGATCTCACTCATACTGTCACTATCCATCCAGATACATCACTGACCTCACTCATACTGTCACTACCATCCAGATACATCACTGACCTCACTCATACTGTCACTTCCCATTCAGATACATCACTGACCTCACTCATACTGTCACTATCCATCCAGATACAACACTGACCTCACTCATACTGTCACTACCCATCCAGGTACATGACTGATCTCACTCATACTGTCACTACCCATCCAGATACATCACTGACCTCACTCATACTGTCACTACCATCCAGATACATCACTGACCTCACTCATACTGTCACTACCATCCAGATACATCACTGACCTCACTCATACTGTCACTACCATCCAGATACATCACTGACCTCACTCATACTGTCACTACCATCCAGATACATCACTGACCTCAATCATACTGTCACTACCATCCAGATACATCACTGATCTCACTCATACTGTCACTACCCATCAAGATACATCACAGATCTCACTCATACTGTCACTACCATCCAGATACATCACTGATCTCACTCATACTGTCACTATCCATCCAGATACATCACTGAACTCACTCATACTGTCACTACCCATCCAGATACATCACTGACCTCACTCATACTGTCACTACCCATCCAGATACATCACTGATCTCACTCATACTGTCACTACCATCCAGGTACATCACTGACCTCACTCATACTGTCACTACCATCCAGGTACATCACTGACCTCACTCATACTGTCACTACCATCCAGATACATCACTGATCTCACTCATACTGTCGCTGCACATCAAGATACATCACTGACCTCACTCATACTGTCACTACCCATCCAGATACATCACTGATCTCACTCATACTATCACTACCCATCCAGATACATCACTGACCTCACTCATATTGTCACTACCCATCCAGATACATCACTGTCCTCACTCATACTGTCACTAACCATCCAGATACATCACTGACGTCAGTCATACTGTCACTACCCATCCATATACATCACTGACCTCACTCATACTGTCACTACCCATCCAGATACATCACTGACCTCACTCATACTGTCACTACCCATCCAGGTACATCACTGACCTCACTCATACTGTCACTACCCATCCAGATACATCACTGACGTCACTCATACTGTCACTACCCATCCAGATACATCACTGACCTCACTCATACTGTCACTACCATCCAGATACATCACTGTCCTCACTCATACTGTCACTACCCATCCAGATACATCACTGACCTCACTCCTACTGTTGCTACACATCCAGACACATCACTGACCTCACTCATACAGTCACTACCCATCCAGATACATCACTGACTCACTCATACCGTCAATATGCATCCAGATACATCACTGTCCTCACTCATACTATCACTACCCATCCAGATACAACACTGACCTCACTCATACTGTCACTACCATCCAGATACATCACTGACCTCACTCATACTGTCACTACCATCCACGTACATCACTGACCTCACTCATACTGTCACTACACATCCAGATACATCACTGATCTCACTCAAACTGTCACTACCCATCCAGATACATCACTGATCTCACTCACACTGTCACTACCCATCCAGATACATCACTGACCTCACTCATACTGTCACTACACATCCAGATACATCACTGACCTCACTCATACTGTCACTACCATCCAGATACATCACTGACCTCACTCATACTGTCACTACCCATCCAGATACATCACTGACCTCACTCATACTGTCACTATCCATCCAGATACATCACCGATCTCACTCATACTGTCACTACCATCCAGATACATCACTGACCTCACTCATACTGTCACGACCCATCCAGATACATCACTGACCTCACTCATACTGTCACTACCCATCCAGATACATCACTGACCTCACTCATACTGTCACTACCATCCACGTACATCACTGACCTCACTCATCCTGTCACTACACATCCAGATACATCACTGATCTCACTCATACTGTCACTACCCATGCAGATACATCACTGATCTCACTCATACTGTCACTACCCATCCAGATACATCACTGACCTCACTCATACTGTCACTACCCATCCAGATACATCACTGACCTCACTCATACTGTCACTACCCATCCAGATACATCACTGATCTCACTCATACTGTCACTACCCATCCAGATACATCACTGATCTCACTCATACTGTCACTACCCATCCAGATACATCACTGATCTCACTCATACTGTCACTACCCATCCAGATACATCACTGACCTCACTCATACTGTCACGATCCATCCAGATACATCACTGACCTCACTCATACTGTCACTACCATCCAGATACATCACTGACCTCACTCATACTGTCACCACCCATCCAGATACATCACTGACCTCACTCATACTGTCACTACCCATCCAGATACATCACTGACCTCACTCATACTGTCACTATCCATCCAGATACATCACCGATCTCACTCATACTGTCACTACCATCCAGATACATCACTGACCTCACTCATACTGTCACTACCCATCCAGATACATCACTGACCTCACTCATACTGTCACTACCCATCCAGATACATCACTGACCTCACTCATACTGTCACTATTCATCCAGACACATCACTGACCTCACTGATACTGTCACTGCCATCCAGGTATATCACTGACCTCACTCATACTGTCACTACCATCCAGAAACATCACTGACCTCACTCATACTGTCACTACCCATCCAGGTACATCACTGACCTCACTCATACTGTCACTGCCCATCCAGATACATCACTGACCTCACTCATACTGTCACTACCCATCCAGGTACATCACTGACCTCACTCATACTGTCACTACCCATCCAGATACGTCAGTGACCTCACTCATACTGTCACTACCATCCAGATACATCACTGACCTCACTTATACTGTCACTACCCATCCAGATACATCAATGACCTCACTCATACTGTCACTACCCATCCAGATTCATCACTGATCTCACTCATACTGTCACTACCATCCAGATACATCACTGACCTCACTCATACTGTCACTACCATCCAGATACATCACTGACCTCACTCATACTGTCAAGACCCATCCAGATACATCACTGATCTCACTCATACTGTCACTACCATCCAGATACATCACTGACCTCACTCATACTGTCACTACCATCCAGATACATCACTGACCTCACTCATACTGTCACTACCCATCCAGATACATCACTGACCTCACTCATAATATCACTATCCATCCAGATAAATCACTGACCTCACTCATACTGTCACTACCCATCCAGATACATCACTGACCTCACTCATACTGTCAATACCCATCCAGATACATCACTGACCTCACTCATACTGTCAATACCCATCCAGATACATCACTGACCTCACTCATACTGTCACTATCCATCCAGATACAACACTGACCTCACTCATACTGTCACTACCATCCAGAAACATCACTGACTTCACTCATACTGTCACTACCCATTCAGGTACATCAGTGACCTCACTCATACTGTCACTACCCATCCAGGTACATCACTGATCTCACTCATACTGTCACTACCATCCAGATACATCACTGACCTCACTCATACTGTCACTACCATCCACGTACATCACTGACCTCACTCATCCTGTCACTACACATCCAGATACATCACTGATCTCACTCATACTGTCACTACCCATGCAGATACATCACTGATCTCACTCATACTGTCACTACCCATGCAGATACATCACTGATCTCACTCATACTGTCACTCCCCATCCAGATACATCACTGACCTCACTCATACTGTCACTACCCATCCAGATACATCACTGATCTCACTCATACTGTCACTACCCATCCAGATACATCACTGACCTCACTCATACTGTCACTACCCATCCAGGTACAATACTGATCTCACTCATACTGTCACCACCCATCCAGATACATCACTGACCTCACTCATACTGTCACTACCCATCCAGATACATCACTGACCTCACTCATACTGTCACTATCCATCCAGATACATCACCGATCTCACTCATACTGTCACTACCATCCAGATACATCACTGACCTCACTCATACTGTCACTACCATCCAGATACATCACTGACCTCACTCATACTGTCACTGCCATGCAGATACATCACCGATCTCACTCATACTGTCACTACCATCCAGATACATCACTGACCTCACTCATACTGTCACTACCATCCAGATACATCACTGACCTCACTCATACTGTCACTACCCATCCAGATACATCACTGGCCTCACTCATACTGTCACTACCCATCCAGATACATCACTGACCTCACTCATACTGTCACTACCATGCAGATACATCACTGATCTCACTCATACTGTCACTACCCATCCAGATACATCACTGACCTCACTCATACTGTCACTACCATCCAGGTACATCACTGACCTCACTCATACTGTCACTACCCATCCAGATACATCACTGACCTCACTCATACTGTCACTACCCATCCAGATACAGCACTGACCTCACTCATACTGTACACAGGTGAAGGTGCAGCATATGTTCTGTGGCTGCTGGAACGGGGCTAAAGACAACAATCCTTAGACTCACCGAGTCCCCAGCTCAGTTCCAGTTACATTTTGCGAGGTTTTGGTCCCCTTTTTGAAAGTGTTTCTCCGGGTTATTCAAATCATGTTACGAGAGACAGGATAACGTGTGTGGACCCATTTGTACCTCAGACTCTGTGAGAGACGGAGGGAACGGCAGCAGTCAAAGAGAAAACAACTTCTCCAAAACTGATCCCAACTCCTCGCCAAGTCTGAGGGTAGATAAACTCACCGCCTTCTTAGGAAGTTTCACTTTATTCACCTTCTTACTTGAGCTCCGTTTGGAATCTGTTTATTTTATTATTCTTGTTGAGTGTTTAACGACAACATTGAAGCGGGACAGAGATACTTGGAGCAAATTATTCTCACAATGCCACAACCAGACTAGAAACAGTTTAAAGATTTTTAATGAACCTTTCACAAAAAACGAGCGTTGAAAACACATATCCCCCTTAGTTTCGAAGATGATTTCGGAAGAAACAGGCAAAAATCAGTTTTCGCTTCCTATAAACAAGTCCCAACCTGGTGTTGAAATCCAAACGCTTCTAAAGAGGCTCGGAATTGCTTAACATGTTTAAAATTGATGGTCTTCAATATTTGATGTTGAGCGATTGAATACAGTGAGCAGCATTATACAAACACGCTCCCCATGCTGTTGAGGAGGGAAGGGCAGGGAGGAGGTGTCGGAGTTACACGTTACTTTTTATTGACATTAAAAATGATCGTTAAGCTGTTTAGGAAGAGAAGCAAAAAAGAGTTAAAAACACAAACCTTTTTATTTTATATAACATAAAAACAGAAATTGCAGGAAATACTCAGCAGGTCAGGCAGCAACTGTGGAGAGAGAAATAGAGTTAATGTTTCAGGTCTGTCAACTTTCAGAACTGTAAAATGATAGAGATGTTACAGAGTAAAACCAGGTGCAGAGGCAGAGAAAGTTGAGAAAGTTGGGAGGAGAGGAAAGAACAAAAGGAAAGGTCTGTGTTGTGGTGGAAGACAGGAGAGGTTAAATCCTGCCTCTGCACCTGGTTAAAATCTCTTACATCTCTAACTTCTTCCAGTTCTGACCGAAAGCTCACAGACCTAAATGGTTACCTTGGTTTCTCTCTCCACAGAAGCTGCCTGACCTTCTGAATAGTTCCAGCATTTTCTGTTTTAGTTTCAGATTCCAGCATCCGCTGTATATTGCTGTTGTGAACTATTTGATTTTGTCTGTCGTTCTACAGTCCAAACAAATCTCAGGGAAAATGTAAATATAGATTTCCTCCTCAATGTTTTATGGAATGTTAATAGAAACAAGAGTTATGGAATGATGTATAAAATAGCAGGATGCGAGTTTAGAAGAAACCACTATTTGTTTTAGAGAATGACACAGAAGATATTTTGATTAAACTGACAATGTACAATTTAGATTTGGTATATATGTTTGAAATAGGAGAATAAAAATTGAGAGTACAATGACGTTTGTTTCCCACTGTGTAATTGGGAATACCTAAACTAATTCAACACTTTTGGTAATAAGAGCTGGGATTAATATATTGCCGAATGTCTGAGAGAAAAACATCAGAAGCAAAATTTGTATTTTAACATCTTTAATTCACCATATTAGTAAACATTTCCAAGTCAGACTGATTGGTTGTCCTGTCCAGGAAGAAAGATGAAAGTTTATTTCTGTTAAATCATCGCTCTCCCTGTATTTGGTTTTGAATTCGGTGACGCACAGTGTTTATGTGTTTTTCTGCACTTGTGAATAAGTGTCTCATTTCTGACATGTTACATGGCGTGATGCTGGTACAAGAAGGCCACATTTATTAATGGAAGTGATTGCAGTTGGAAATGCGGCCCATTTTCTTCAATTCTTTTTTATACCCTGAACTAAAGAATTACATGCAATTTAATGTGCTGGTTGTCTGTTTGTATCATGATTAATATTATATTTACTTATGTGGACGTACAGGATGTCAGCGCCCGAGGAAAGTTACTGTTCCTGCTGCTTGTGCTGCCATTGCTATGGGCACATGAGAGATGCGGCTAATAGCTTGACAACTTTAAAATTAATACAAATTGCACGAATATATATGCCTCTTTCAGCTCACCTTGGCCTTTTGGATTGTTTGTTGATGCATAACCGTGTAACTGAGTGATGGTTATGTAGTGTTAATGCATTATTATGCAGTTCCTTTATATCTCACTCATTTGTGATCAGTCATCTTTTTTTAATAGATTTTTTACATGACGAACTAAAAACTTTTAATTAATTCTATCGTAAACAACGTGCATAATGTTTATGTAATTATCAAACGATTTCCAATATGGATCAGTGAGAGTTGGAGCATTTTGGTCGGAGAGATAAGGACCCAACCTACCCTTGGAAACTAAGGTTACAAATGGGGTAGAAGTGTAAAGGGATCTCTGGGTACAGATACACAAGTCACTAAATGTAGCAATGGAGGATAATAAGGCCATACAAGAGCAAATGAAGCTCTGGAGATCATTTATAGAGGATTATAATTAAAGCGCAGAGAAGTTATGTAAACCCTGTATGGAACCTTGTCTGATTGTCTAATGACCTGAGACAGTGGGCTGACAATATGGAATAACTCGATATATGATTTCAGTGGTTGCTGCGGCTGTTGTTGTTGTAAAGGTTGTTGCAAATAATGTTGTTGTAAACGTTGCCCAGGGGTGAAAAGGTCACGATAAAAGGAGTTTGTGGCCCGCTCAGGACAAACAATTAGAGGCAACATTGGTGGGGAGGGTCTGAGGATATTGGGTGGGCTGGGGGGGGTCTTAGGATATTGGGTGGGTGGGGAGGGTCTAAGGATATTGGGTGGGGTGTGGGGGGTCTGAGGATATTGGGTGGGGTGGGGAGGGACTGAGGATATTGGGTGGGGTGGGGAGGGTCTGAGGATATTGGGTGGAGTGGGGTGGGACTGAGGATATTGGGTGGGGTGGGGAGGGTCTGAGGATATTGGGTGGGGTGGGGAGGGTCTGAGGATATTGGGTGGGGTGGGGTGGGACTGAGGATATTGGGTGGGGTGGGGTGGGACTGAGGATATTGGGTGGGGTGGGGAGGGTCTGAGGATATTGGGTGGGGTGGGGTGGGACTGAGGATATTGGGTGGGGTGGGGAGGGTCTGAGAATATTGGGTGGGGTGGGGAGGGACTGAGAATATTGGGTGGGGTGGGGAGGGACTGAGAATATTGGGCGGGGTGGGGTGGGACTGAGGATATTGGGTGGGGTGGGGAGGGTCTGAGGATATTGGGTGAGGTGGGGAGGGACTGAGGATATTGGGTGGGTGGGGAGGGACTGAGAATATTGGGTGAGGTGGGGAGGGACTGAGAATATTGGGTGGGGTGGGGAGGGTCTGAGGATATTGGGTGGGGTGGGGTGGGACTGAGGATATTGGGTGGGTGGGGAGGGTCTGAGGATATTGGGTGGGGTGGGGAGGGTCTGAGGATATTGGGTGGGGTGGGGAGGGTCTGAGGATATTGGGTGAGGTGGGGAGGGACTGAGAATATTGGGTGGGGTGGGGAGGGTCTGAGGATATTGGGTGGGGTGGGGAGAGTCTGAGGATATTGGGTGGGGTGGGGAGGGTCTGAGGATATTGGGTGGGGTGGGGGGGTCTGAGGATATTGGGTGGGTGGGGAGGGTCTGAGGATATTGTGTGGGGTGGGGGGGTCTGAGGATATTGGGTGGGGTGGGGAGGGACTGAGGATATTGGGTGGGGTGGGGAGGGACTGAAAATATTGGGTGGGGTGGGGAGGGACAGAGAATATTGGGTGGGGTGGGGTGGGACTGAGGATATTGGGTGGGGTGGGGAGGGTCTGAGAATATTGGGTGGGGTGGGGAGGGACTGAGGATATTGGGTGGGGTGGGGGGGGGTCTGAGGATATTGGGTGGGGTGGGGAGGGTCTGAGGATATTGGGTGGGGTGGGGAGGGTCTGAGGATATTGGGTGGGGTGGGACTGAGGATATTGGGTGGGGTGGGGAGGGTCTGAGGATATTGGGTGGGTGGGGAGGGTCTGAGGATATTGGGTGGGGTGGGGAGGGACTGAGAATATTGGGTGGGGAGGGTCTGAGAATATTGGGTGGGGTGGGGTGGGACTGAGAATATTGGTTGAGGTGGGGAGGGTCTGAGGATATTGGGTGGGGAGGGTCTGAGAATATTGGGTGGGGTGGGGAGGGTCTGAGAATATTGGGTGGGGCGGGGAGGGACTGAGAATATTGGGTGGGGAGGGACTGAGAATATTGGGTGGGGTGGGGAGGGTCTGAGGATATTGGGTGGGGTGGGGAGGGTCTGAGGATATTGGGTGGGGTGGGGTGGGACTGAGAATATTGGGTGGGTGGGGAGGGTCTGAGGATATTGGGTGGGGTGGGGAGGGTCTGAGAATATTGGGTGGGGTGGGGAGGGACTGAGAATATTGGGTGGGGTGGGGAGGGTCTGAGGATATTGGGTGGGGTGGGGTGGGACTGAGAATATTGGGTGGGGTGGGGAGGGTCTGAGGATATTGGGTGGGGTGGGGAGGGTCTGAGGATATTGGGTGGGGTGGGGTGGGACTGAGAATATTGGGTGGGGTGGGGTGGGACTGAGAATATTGGGTGGGGTGGGGTGGGACTGAGAATATTGGGTGGGGTGGGGAGGGTCTGAGGATATTGGGTGGGGTGGGGAGGGACTGAGGATATTGGGTGGGTTGGGGAGGGTCTGAGGATATTGGGTGGGGTGGGACTGAGGAAATTGGGTGGAGTGGGGAGGGTCTGAGGATATTGGGTGGAGTGGGGAGGGTCTGAGGATATTGGGTGGGGTGGGGAGGGTCTGAGGATATTGGGTGGGGAGGGACTGAGGATATTGGGTGGGGTGGGGTGGGACTGAGAATATTGGGTGGGGAGGAGCTGAGAATATTGGGTGAGGTGGGGAGGGACTGAGAATATTGGGTGGGGTGGGGAGGAGCTGAGGATATTGGGTGGGGAGGGACTGAGAATATTGGGTGGGGTGGGGAGGGTCTGAGGATATTGGGTGGGGTGGGGAGGGTCTGAGGATATTGGGTGGGGTGGGGAGGGACTGAGGATATTGGGTGGGGTGGGGAGGGTCTGAGGATATTGGGTGGGGTGGGGTGGGACTGAGAATATTGGGTGGGGTGGGGAGGGTCTGAGGATATTGGGTGGGGTGGGGAGGGTCTGAGGATATTGGGTGGGGTGGGGAGGGACTGAGGATATTGGGTGCATTTTTAGATATGGATTGACACAAAGTGCGGCTGATGTTAAGAGGGCAGCGGTCCTTTTATTTGTAATTAATAATATTTTCACAACTGTAATGAGAAGCAGCGGTCCCCAGTGACATAACGTGAGGAATACGAGCAGTAGTGGGCCATTTGTCCCCTCGAGCCTGCTCCGCTATTTAACCTTTGGAATTCCTGATCAAATTCCCACACCACACACAGCGGTGGGTGGCTGCCATTATTAATTATTGTTGGTTTTATTGAATAAACAGATGTTCCCCATCCTATATTGAAGAGATGTTTCTCTAAAGGAGATTCACAATAGACTGTAAAATACATACAGACTGTGCAGCTGTGGCAAGTGAACTCTAATGTTGATGAATGCGAGGTGATACACTTTGTTGGGAATCCATAAATATATATATATATAATATATATATATACAGTTTTTGACGATGTGTATACAGACATTCGAAGGGCGTTTGTCAAACTACCACTTAACTGTTGTGGATAAAATTCTAACCCATGGGATTAAATGGTCATGACAATGGCTCAGAGACAGATAACAGAGAGCATTGATGACTGGTTGTTGTCCCGGCTGGAGGGAGCTATACTGCTCCCTCCAGATGTATTAGGAGCACTGCTCTTTTTGATATATATTCATGAACCCTAGATCTGGGTATATATGGTATCATTTTATAGTTTATCGATGATACAAGATGAGGAAGTGCAGTACACAATGAGGACAATAGTAATAGTTTTTAGGAGGATATAGACTGACTGGTGAACATCAGAAAGTTTAGGCTGATCATCGGTAAGAAGCACAATGATTTAACATTTTCCAACTAACTCTGATTCCTGAATATCAAGTTATCTCCTCACTCAGTTAAAAGCTATATAGAAACATAGAAAATATGTGCAGGAGGAGGCCAATTGGCCCTTCGAGCCTGCACCACCATTCAATAAGATCATGGCTGATCATTCACCTCAGTACCCCTTTCCTGCTTTCTCTCCATACCCCTTGATCCCCTTAGCCGTAAGGGCCATATCTAACTCCCTCTTGAATATATCCAATGAACTTAGCATCAAAAACTCTCTGTGGCAGGGAATTCCACAGGTTAACAACTCTCTGAGTGAAGAAGTTTCTCCTCATCTCAGTCCTAAACGGCCTACCCCTTAACCTAAGACTGTGTCCCCTGGTTCTGGACTTCCCCAACATCGGGAACATTCTTCCCGCATCTAACCTGTCCAGTCCCATCAGAATCTTATATGTTTCTATGAAATCCCCTCTCATCCTTCTAAACTCCAGTGAATAAAGGCCCAGTTGATCCAGTCTCTCCTCATATGACAGTCCAGCCATCCCTGGAATCAGTCTGGTGAACCTTCGCTGCACTCCCTCAATAGCAAGAATGTCCTTCCTCAGATTAGGAGACCACAACTGAAGGCAATATTCCATAGTCAATAAAACTGAAGGCCTCACCAAGGCCCTGTACAACTGCAGTAAAACCTCCCTGCTCCCATACTCAAATCCCCTCGCTATGAAGGCCAACATACCATTTGCCTTCTTCACCCCCTGCTGTACCTGCATGCCCACTTTCTGTGACTGATGAACCATGACACCCAGGTCTCATTGCACCTCCCCTTTTCCTAATCTGCCGCCATTCAGATAATATTCTGCCTTCGTGTTTTTGCCACCAAAGTGGATAATCTCACATTTATCCACATTATACTGTATCTGCCATGCATTTGCCCACTCACCTAACCTGAGCAAGTCACCCTGCTACCTATTAGAGTCCTCCTCACAGCTCACACTGCCATCCAGTTTAGTGTCATCTGCAAACTTGGAGATATTACACTCAATTCCATCATCGAAATCGTTAATGTATATTTTAAAGAGCTGGGGTCCCAGCACTGAGCCCTAAGGCACTCCACTAGTCATTGCCTGCCATTCTGAAAAGGACCCATTAATCCCGACGCTCTGCTTTCTGTCGACCAACCAGTTCTCTATCCACATCAGTATATTACCCCCAGTACCATGCGCTTTGATTTTGATCACCAATCTCTTGTGTGGGACCTTGTCAAAAGTCTTTTGAAAGTCCAAATACAGAACATCCACTGGTTCTCCCTTGTTCACTCTACTAGTTACATCCTTAAAAAATTCCAGAAGATTCGTCAAGCATGATTTCCCTTTCATAAATCCATGCTGACTTGGACCAATCCTGTCACTGTTTTCCAAATGCGCTGTTATTTCATCCTTAAAGATTGATTCCAACATTTCCCCACTACCGATGTCAGGCTAACTGGTCTACAATTACCTGTTTTTTCTCTCCCTCCTTTTTTAAAAAGTGGTGTTGCATTAGCTACCCTCCAGTCCACAGGAACTGATCCAGAGTCGATAGACTATTGGAAAATGATCACCAATGCATCCACTATTTCTAGGGCCACTTCCATAAGTACTCTGGGATGCAGACTATCAGCCCCGGGGATATATTGGCCTTCAATCCCATCAATTTCCCCAACACAATTTCCTGCATAATAAGGATATCCTTCAGTTCCTCCTTCTCACTAGACCAACTGTCCCCGAGTACATTCGTGTCTTCCTTCGTGAAGACAAAACCGAAGTATTTGTTCAATTAGTCCGCCATTTCTTTGTTCCCCATTACAAATTCACCTGAATCCGACTGCAAGGGACCTACGTTTGTCTTCACTAATATTTTTCTCTTCACATATTTATAGAAGATTTTCCAGTCAGTTTTTATGTTACCTGCAAGCTTCCTCTTGTATTCTAACTAATACAGCCCCTCAATCTAATACAGTCCCTCAAACTAATACAGTCCTCAGTCTAATACAGTTAATCAAACTAATACAGTCCCTCAAACTAATACAGTCCCTCAAACTAATACAGTCCATCAAACTAATACAGTCCCTCAAACTAATACAGCCCATCAAACTGATACAGTCCCTCAAACTAATACAGTCCCTCTAACTAATACAGTCCATCAAACTAATATAGACTCTCAAACTAATACAGTCCCTCAAACTGATACAGCCCATCAAACTGATACAGTCCCTCAAACTAATACAGTCCCTCTAACTAATACAGTCCATCAAACTAATACAGTCCCTCAAACTAATACAGTCCCTCTAACTAATACAGAACCTCAAACTAATACAGTCCCTCAAACTAATACAGCCCCTCAAACTAATACAGTACATCAAACTAATACAGTCCCTCAAACTAATACAGAACCTCGAACTAATACAGTCCCTCAAACTAATACAGTCCCTCAAACTAATACAGTCCATCAAACTAATACAGAACCTCAACCTAATACAGTCCCTCAAACTAATACAGAACCTCAAACTAATACAGTCCCTCAAACTAATACAGTCCCTCAAACTAATACAGTCCCTCAAACTAATACAGAACCTCAAACTAATACAGAACCTCAAACTAATACAGTCCCTCAAACTAATACAGTCCCTCAAACTAATACAGTCCCTCAAACTAATACAGTCCCTCAAATTAATACAGATACTCAAACTAATACAGCCCTTCAAACTAATACAGTCCCTCAAACTAATACAGTCCCTCAAACTAATACAGAACCTCAAACTAATACAGATCCTCAAACTAATACAGTCCATCAAACTAATACAGAACCTCAAACTAATACAGCCCTTCAAACTAATATAGTCCCTCAAACTAATACAGATCCTCAAACTGATACAGTCCATCAAACTAATACAGACCCTCAAACTAATACAGTCCCTCAAACTAATACAGCCCATCAAACTAATACAGAACCTCAACCTAATACAGTCCCTCAAACTAATACAGAACCTCAAACTAATACAGTCCCTCAAACTAATACAGTCCCTCAAACTAATACAGCCCCTCAAACTAATACAGCCCTTCAAACTAATACAGTCCCTCAAACTAATACAGTCCATCAAACTAATACAGCTCTTCAAACTAATACAGTCCCTCAAACTGATACAGTCCATCAAACTAATATCGTCCCTCAAACTAATACAGCCCCTCAAACTAATACAGCCCCTCAAACTAATACAGCCCCTCAAACTAATACAGCCCCTCAAACGAATACAGTCCTTCAAACTAATACAGCCCCTCAAACTAATACAGGCCCTCAAACTAATACAGCCCTCAAACTAATACAGTCCCTCAAACTAATACAGCCCCTCAAACTAATACAGCCCCTCAAACTAATAGTCCCTCAAACTAATACAGTCCCTCAAACTAATACAGCCCCTCAAACTAATACAGTCCCTCAAACTAATACAGCCCTCAAACTAATACAGTCCTTCAAACTAATACAGTCCCTCAAACTAATATCGTCCCTCAAACTAATACAGTCCATCAAACTAATACAGCCCTTCAAACTAATACAGCCCCTCAAACAAATACAGACACTCAAACTAATACAGTCCCTCAAACTAATACAGCCCTTCAAACTAATATCGTCCCTCAAACTAATACAGCCCCTCAAACTAATATCGTCCCTCAAACTAATACAGCCCCTCAAACTAATACAGTCCCTCAAACTAATACAGTCCCTCAAACTAATACAGCACCTCAAACTAATACAGCCCTGCAAACTAATACAGTCCCTCAAACTAATACAGTCCCTCAAACTAATACAGCCCCTCAAACTAACACAGTCCTTCAAACTAATACATCCCTCAAACTAATACAGCCCCTCAAACTAATACAGTCCCTCAAACTAATACAGCCCTTCAAACTAATACTGTCCCTCAAACTAATACAGTCCCTCAAACTAATACAGTCCATCAAACTAATACAGTCCCTCAAACTAATACAGTCCATCAAACTAATACAGTCCATCAAACTAATACAGTCCCTCAAACTAATACAGTCCCTCAAACTAATACAGCCCTTCAAACTAATACAGTCCCTCAAACTAATACAGTCCATCAAACTAATACAGTCCCTCAAGCAAATACAGTCCCTCAAACTAATACAGTCCATCAAACTAATACAGCCCTTCAAACTAATACAGCCCCTCAAACTAATACAGCCATTCAAACTAATACAGCCCCTCAAACTAATACAGCCATTCAAACTAATACAGCCCCTCAAACTAATACAGCCCTTCAAACTAATACAGTCCCTCAAACTAATACAGCCCTTCAAACTAATACAGTCCCTCAAACTAATACAGTCCCTCAAACTAATACAGTCCCTCAAACTAATACAGTCCATCAAACTAATACAGCCCTTCAAACTAATACAGTCCATCAAACTAATACAGCCCTTCAAACTAATATCGTCCCTCAAACTAATACAGTCCATCAAACTAATACAGCCCCTCAAACAAATACAGACCCTCAAACTAATACAGTCCCTCAAACTAATACAGACCTTCAAACTAATATCGTCCCTCAAACTAATACAGCCCCTCAAACTAATATCGTCCCTCAAACTAATACAGCCCCTCAAACTAATACAGTCCCTCAAACTAATACAGTCCCTCAAACTAATATCGTCCCTCAAACTAATACAGTCCCTCAAACTAATACAGTCCCTCAAACTAATACAGCCCCTCAAACTAATACAGTCCTTCAAACTAATACATCCCTCAAACTAATACAGCCCCTCAAACTAATACAGTCCCTCAAACTAATACAGCCCTTCAAACTAGTACAGTCCCTCAAACTAATACAGTCCCTCAAACTAATACAGTCCCTCAAACTAATACAGTCCCTCAAACTAATACAGTCCCTCAAACTAATACAGCCCTTCAAACTAATACAGTCCCTCAAACTAATACAGCCCTTCAAACTAATACAGTCCCTCAAGCTAATACAGTCCCTCAAACTAATACAGTCCATCAAACTAACACAGCCCTTCAAACGAATACAGTCCATCAAACTAATACAGTCGCTCAAACTAATACAGTCCATCAAACTAATACAGCCCTTCAAACTAATACAGTCCCTCAAACTAATACAGTCCCTCAAACTAATACAACCCTTCAAATGAATACAGTCCCTCAAACTAATATCGTCCCTCAAACTAATACAGCCCTTCAAACTAATACAGCCCTTCAAACTAATACAGTCCCTCAAACTAATACAGTCCATCAAACTAATACAGCCCTTCAAACTAATACAGTCCCTCAAACTAATACAGTCCATCAAACTAATACAGTCCCACAAACTAATACAGTCCATCAAACTAATACAGCCCTTCAAACTAATACAGTCTCTCAAACTAATATAGTCCCTCAAATTAATACAGTCCCTCAAGCTAATACAGTCCCTGAAACTAACACAGTCCATCAAACTAATACAGCCCTTCAAACTAATACAGCCCCTCAAACTAATACAGCCCTTCAAACTAATACAGCCCCTCAAACTAATACAGCCCTTCAAACTAATACAGTCCCTCAAACTAATACAGACACTCAAACTAATACAGTCCCTCAAGCTAATACAGTCCCTCAAACTAATACAGTCCCTCAAACTAATACAGTCCATCAAACTAATACAGCCCTTCAAACTAATACAGTCCATCAAACTAATACAGTCCATCAAACTAATACAGCCCTTCAAACTAATATCGTCCCTCAAACTAATGTCGTCCCTCAAACTAATATCGTCCCTCAAACTAATACAGTCCAGCAAATTAATACAGTCCCTCAAGCTAATACAGTCCCTGAAACTAATACAGTCCATCAAACTAATACAGCCCTTCAAACTAATACAGTCCATCAAACTAATACAGCCCTTCAAACTAATACAGTCCTTCAAACTAATACAGTCCCTCAAACTAATACAGTCCTTCAAACCAATACAGTCCCTCAAACTAATACAGTCTCTCAAACTAATATCGTCCCTCAAACTAATACAGCCCCTCAAACTAATACAGTCCCTCAAACTAATACAGTCCTTCAAACTAATATCGTCCCTCAAACTAATACAGCCCATCAAACTAATACAGTCCCTCAAACTAATACAGTCCCTCAAACTAATATCGTCCCTCAAACTAATATCGTCCCTCAAACTAATACAGCCCATCAAAGTGATACAGTCCATCAAACTAATACAGTCCCTCAAACTAATACAGTCCATTAAACGAGTGCAGCACATTTAACTAATACAGTCCCTCAAACTAATACTGTCCATCAAAATAATATAGTCCATCAAACTATTACAGATCTTCAAACTAATACAGTCAAACTAATACAGACCCTCAAACTAATACAGACGCTTAAACTAATACAGTCCCTCAAACTAATAAAGTCCCTCGAACTAACATAGTCCCTCAATCAAATACAGCCCCGAACTAATACAGTCCATCAAACTAGCATCGACCCTCAAACTAATAAAGTACCTCAAACTAATACAGTCCATCAAACTAATACTCCATCAAACTAATACAGTCCCTCAAACTTATACAATCCCTCAAACTAATACAGACCCTCAAACTAATACAGCCCCTCAAACTAATACAGTCCCTCAAACTAATACAGTCCCTCAAACTAATACAGTCCATCAAACTAATACAGTCCATCAAACTAATACAGTCCATCAAACTTATACAATCCCTCAAACTAATACAGACCCTCAAACTAATACAGCCCCTCAAACTAATACAGTCCCTCAAACTAATACAGTCCCTCAAACTAATACAGTCCATCAAACTAATACAGTCCATCAAACTTATACAATCCCTCAAACTAAAACATACCCCTAAACGAATACAGACCCTCAAACTAATACAGTCCCGCAAACTAATACAGTCCCTCAAACTAATACAGTCCCACAAACTAATACAGTCCCTCAAACTAAAACAGACCCCTAAACGAATACAGACCCTCAAACTAATACAGTCCCGCAAACTAATACAGTCCCGCAAACTAATACAGTCCCACAAACTAATACAGTCCCTCAAACTAATACAGTCCCACAAACTAATACAGTCCCTCAAACTAATACAGTCCCACAAACTAATACAGACCCTCAAACTAATACACTCCCTCGAACCAATACAGACCCTCAAACTAATACAGTCCCTCAAACTAAAACAGACCCCTAAACGAATACAGACCCTCAAACTAATACACTCCCTCGAACCAATACAGACCCTCAAACTAATACAGCCCCTCAAATAAATACAGTCCCTCAAACTAATACAGTCCATCAAACTAATACAGACCCCTAAACGAACACAGACGCTCAAACTAATACAGTCCCTCAAACTAATACAGCCCTTCAAACTAATACAGTCCCTCAAGCTAATACAGTCCCTCAAACTAATACAGTCCATCAAACTAACACAGCCCTTCAAACGAATACAGTCCATCAAACTAATACAGTCGCTCAAACTAATACAGTCCATCAAACTAATACAGCCCTTCAAACTAATACAGTCCCTGAAACTAATACAGTCCCTCAAACTAATACAACCCTTCAAATTAATACAGTCCCTCAAACTAATATCGTCCCTCAAACTAATACAGCCCTTCAAACTAATACAGCCCTTCAAACTAATACAGTCCCTCAAACTAATACAGTCCATCAAACTAATACAGCCCTTCAAACTAATACAGTCCCTCAAACTAATACAGTCCATCAAACTAATACAGTCCCACAAACTAATACAGTCCATCAAACTAATACAGCCCTTCAAACTAATACAGTCTCTCAAACTAATATAGTCCCTCAAATTAATACAGTCCCTCAAGCTAATACAGTCCCTGAAACTAACACAGTCCATCAAACTAATACAGCCCTTCAAACTAATACAGCCCCTCAAACTAATACAGCCCTTCAAACTAATACAGCCCCTCAAACTAATACAGCCCTTCAAACTAATACAGTCCCTCAAACTAATACAGACACTCAAACTAATACAGTCCCTCAAGCTAATACAGTCCCTCAAACTAATACAGTCCCTCAAACTAATACAGTCCATCAAACTAATACAGCCCTTCAAACTAATACAGTCCATCAAACTAATACAGTCCATCAAACTAATACAGCCCTTCAAACTAATATCGTCCCTCAAACTAATGTCGTCCCTCAAACTAATATCGTCCCTCAAACTAATACAGTCCAGCAAATTAATACAGTCCCTCAAGCTAATACAGTCCCTGAAACTAATACAGTCCATCAAACTAATACAGTCCTTCAAACTAATACAGTCCCTCAAACTAATACAGTCCTTCAAACCAATACAGTCCCTCAAACTAATACAGTCTCTCAAACTAATATCGTCCCTCAAACTAATACAGCCCCTCAAACTAATACAGTCCCTCAAACTAATACAGCCCTTCAAACTAATACAGTCCATCAAACTAATACAGCCCTTCAAACTAATACAGTCCTTCAAACTAATACAGTCCCTCAAACTAATACAGTCCTTCAAACCAATACAGTCCCTCAAACTAATACAGTCTCTCAAACTAATATCGTCCCTCAAACTAATACAGCCCCTCAAACTAATACAGTCCCTCAAACTAATACAGTCCTTCAAACTAATATCGTCCCTCAAACTAATACAGCCCATCAAACTAATACAGTCCCTCAAACTAATACAGTCCCTCAAACTAATATCGTCCCTCAAACTAATATCGTCCCTCAAACTAATACAGCCCATCAAAGTGATACAGTCCATCAAACTAATACAGTCCCTCAAACTAATACAGTCCATTAAACGAGTGCAGCACATTTAACTAATACAGTCCCTCAAACTAATACTGTCCATCAAAATAATATAGTCCATCAAACTATTACAGATCTTCAAACTAATACAGTCAAACTAATACAGACCCTCAAACTAATACAGACGCTTAAACTAATACAGTCCCTCAAACTAATAAAGTCCCTCGAACTAACATAGTCCCTCAATCAAATACAGCCCCGAACTAATACAGTCCATCAAACTAGCATCGACCCTCAAACGAATAAAGTACCTCAAACTAATACAGTCCATCAAACTAATACTCCATCAAACTAATACAGTCCCTCAAACTTATACAATCCCTCAAACTAATACAGACCCTCAAACTAATACAGCCCCTCAAACTAATACAGTCCCTCAAACTAATACAGTCCCTCAAACTAATACAGTTCATCAAACTAATACAGTCCATCAAACTTATACAATCCCTCAAACTAATACAGACCCTCAAACTAATACAGCCCCTCAAACTAATACAGTCCCTCAAACTAATACAGTCCCTCAAACTAATACAGTCCATCAAACTAATACAGTACATCAAACTTATACAATCCCTCAAACTAATACAGACCCTCAAACTAATACAGCCCCTCAAACTAATACAGTCCCTCAAACTAATACAGTCCCTCAAACTAATACAGTCCCTCAAACTAATACAGACCCTCAAACTAATACAGTCCCTCAAACTAATACAGTCCCACAAACTAATACAGTCCCACAAACTAATACAGACCCTCAAACTAATATCGTCCCTCAAACTAATACAGTCCATCAAATTAATACAGTCCCTCAAGCTAATACAGTCCCTGAAACTAATACAGTCCATCAAACTAATACAGCCCTTCAAACTAATACAGTCCATCAAACTAATACAGCCCTTCAAACTAATACAGTCCTTCAAACTAATACAGTCCCTCAAACTAATACAGTCCTTCAAACCAATACAGTCCCTCAAACTAATACAGTCTCTCAAACTAATATCGTCCCTCAAACTAATACAGCCCCTCAAACTAATACAGTCCCTCAAACTAATACAGTCCTTCAAACTAATATCGTCCCTCAAACTAATACAGCCCATCAAACTAATACAGTCCCTCAAACTAATACAGTCCCTCAAACTAATATCGTCCCTCAAACTAATATCGTCCCTCAAACTAATACAGCCCATCAAAGTGATACAGTCCATCAAACTAATACAGTCCCTCAAACTAATACAGTCCATTAAACGAGTGCAGCACATTTAACTAATACAGTCCCTCAAACTAATACTGTCCATCAAAATAATATAGTCCATCAAACTATTACAGATCTTCAAACTAATACAGTCAAACTAATACAGACCCTCAAACTAATACAGACGCTTAAACTAATACAGTCCCTCAAACTAATAAAGTCCCTCGAACTAACATAGTCCCTCAATCAAATACAGCCCCGAACTAATACAGTCCATCAAACTAGCATCGACCCTCAAACTAATAAAGTACCTCAAACTAATACAGTCCATCAAACTAATACTCCATCAAACTAATACAGTCCCTCAAACTTATACAATCCCTCAAACTAATACAGCCCCTCAAACTAATACAGTCCCTCAAACTAATACAGTCCATCAAACTAATACAGTCCATCAAACTTATACAATCCCTCAAACTAATACAGACCCTCAAACTAATACAGCCCCTCAAACTAATACAGTCCCTCAAACTAATACAGTCCCTCAAACTAATACAGTCCATCAAACTAATACAGTCCATCAAACTTATACAATCCCTCAAACTAATACAGACCCTCAAACTAATACAGCCCCTCAAACTAATACAGTCCCTCAAACTAATACAGTCCCTCAAACTAATACAGTCCCTCAAACTAATACAGACCCTCAAACTAATACAGTCCCTCAAACTAATACAGTCCCACAAACTAATACAGTCCCACAAACTAATACAGACCCTCAAACTAATACAGTCCCTCAAACTAATACAGTCCCACAAACTAATACAGTCCCTCAAACTAAAACAGACCCCTAAACGAATACAGACCCTCAAACTAATACAGTCCCGCAAACTAATACAGTCCCTCAAACTAATACAGTCCCACAAACTAATACAGTCCCTCAAACTAAAACAGACCCCTAAACGAATACAGACCCTCAAACTAATACAGTCCCGCAAACTAATACAGTCCCTCAAACTAATACAGTCCCACAAACTAATACAGTCCCTCAAACTAATACAGTCCCACAAACTAATACAGACCCTCAAACTAATACACTCCCTCGAACCAATACAGACCCTCAAACTAATACAGTCCCTCAAACTAAAACAGACCCCTAAACGAATACAGACCCTCAAACTAATACACTCCCTCGAACCAATACAGACCCTCAAACTAATACAGCCCCTCAAAGAAATACAGTCCCTCAAACTAATACAGTCCATCAAACTAATACAGACCCCTAAACGAACACAGACGCTCAAACTAATACAGTCCCTCAAACTAAAACAGACCCCTAAACGAACACAGACACTCAAACTAATACAGTCCCTCAAACTAATACAGTCCCTCAAACTAATACAGTCCATCAAACTAATACAGACCCTCAAACTAATACAGGCGCTCAAACTAATACAGTCCATCAAACTAATACAGTCCCTCAAACTAATACAGTCCCTCAAACTAATACAGTCCATCAAACTCATACAGTCACTCAAAATAATACAGTCCCTCAAACTAACAAAGTCCTGGGTGTTGTGTAATGAGAGAGGATTAATTAGCAATCTCATTGTGCGAGGCCCCTTGGGGAAGAGTGACCATAATATGGTGGAATTCTGCATTAGGATGGAGAATGAAACAGTTAATTCAGAGACCATGGTCCAGAACTTAAAGAAGGGTAACTTTGAAGGTATGAGGCGTGAATTGGCTAGGATAGATTGGCGAATGATACTTAGGGGGTTGACTGTGGATGGGCAATAGCAGACATTTAGAGACCGCATGGATGAATTACAACAATTGTACATTCCTGTCTGGCGTAAAAATAAAAAAGGGAAGGTGGCTCAACCGTGGCTATCAAGGGAAATCAGGGATAGTATTAAAGCCAAGGAAGTGGCATACAAATTGGCCAGAAATAGCAGCGAACCTGGGGACTGGGAGAAATTTAGAACTCAGCAAAGGAGGACAAAGGGTTTGATTAGGGCAGGGAAAATGGAGTACGAGAAGAAGCTTGCAGGGAACATTAAGGTGGATTGCAAAAGTTTCTATAGGTATGTAAAGAGAAAAAGGTTGGTGAAGACAAACGTAGGTCCCCTGCAGTCAGAATCAGGGGAAGTCATAACGGGGAACAAAGAAATGGCAGACCAATTGAACAAGTACTTTGGTTCGGTATTCACTAAGGAGGATACAAACAACCTTCCGGATATAAAAGGGGTCAGAGGGTCTAGTAAGGAGGGGGCTCTGAAGGAAATCTTTATTAGTCGGGAAATTGTGTTGGGAAAATTGATGGGATTGAAGGCCGATAAATCCCCAGGGCCTGATGGACTGCATCCCAGAGTACTTAAGGAGGTGGCCTTGGAAATAGTGGATGCATTGACAGTCATTTTCCAACATTCCATTGACTCTGGATCAGTTCCTATGGAGTGGAGGGTAGCCAATGTAACCCCACTTTTTAAAAAAGGAGGGAGAGAGAAAACAGGGAATTATAGACCGGTCAGCCTGACCTCAGTACTGGGTAAAATGATGGAATCAATTATTAAGGATGTCATAGCAGTGCATTTGGAAAGAGGTAATATGATAGGTCCAAGTCAGCATGGATTTGTGAAAGGGAAATCATGCTTGACAAATCTTCTGGAATTTTTTGAGGATGTTTCCAGTAAAGTGGACAAAGGAGAACCAGTTGATGTGGTATATTTGGACTTTCAGAAGGCTTTCGACAAGGTCCCACACAAGAGATTAATGTGCAAAGTTAAAGCACATGGGATTGGGGGTAGTGTGCTGACATGGATTGAGAACTGGTTGTCAGACAGGAAGCAAAGAATAGGAGTAAACGGGTACTTTTCAGAATGGCAGGCAGTGACTAGTGGGGTGCCGCAAGGTTCTGTGCTGGGGCCCCAGCTGTTTACATTGTACATTAATGATTTAGACAAGGGGATTAAATGCAGTATCTCCAAATTTGCGGATGACACTAAGTTGGTTGGCAGTGTGAGCTGCGAGGAGGATGCTATTAGGCTGCAGAGTGACTTGGATAGGTTAGGTGAGTGGGCAAATGCATGGCAGATGAAGTATAATGTGGATAAATGTGAGGTTATCCACTTTGGTGGTAAAAACAGAGAGACAGACTATTATCTGAATGGTGACAGATTAGAAAAAGGGAAGGTGCAACGAGACCTGGGTGTCATGGTACATCAGTCATTGAAGGTTAGCATGCAGGTACAGCAGGCGGTTGAGAAAGCAAATGGCATGTTGGCCTTCATAGCGAGGGGATTTGAATACAGGGGCAGGGAGGTGTTGCTACAGTTGTACAGGGCCTTGGTGAGGCCACACCTGGAGTATTGTGTACAGTTTTGGTCTCCTAACTTGAGGAAGGACATTCTTGCTATTGAGGGAGTGCAGCGAAGGTTCACCAGACTGATTCCCGGGATGGCGGGACTGACCTATCACGAAAGACTGGATCAAATGGGCTTGTATTCACTGGAGTTCAGAAGAATGAGAGGGGACCTCATAGAAACGTTTAAAATTCTGACGGGTTTAGACAGGTTAGATGCAGGAAGAATGTTCCCAATGTTGGGGAAGTCCAGAACCAGGGGTCACAGTCTAAGGATAAGGGGTAGGCCATTTAGGACCGAGATGAGGAGAAACTTCTTCACCCAGAGAGTGGTGAACCTGTGGAATTCTCTACCACAGAAAGTAGTTGAGGCCAATTCACTAAATATATTCAAAAGGGAGTTAGATGAAGTCCTTACTACTCGGGGGATCAAGGGGTATGGCGAGAAAGCAGGAAGCGGGTACTGAAGTTTCATGTTCAGCCATGAATTCATTGAATGGCGGTGCAGGCTAGAAGGGCTGAATGGCCTACTCCTGCACCTATTTTCTATGTTTCTATGTTTCTAAACTAAAACAGACCCTCAAACAAATACAGTCCCTCAAACTAATACAGTCCATCAAACTCATAGTCACTCAAACTAATACAGTCCCTCAAACTAATACAGCCCCTCAATCTAATACAGTCCCTCAAACTAATACAGACCCTCAAACAAATACAGTCCCTCAAACTAACACAGTCCATCAAACTAAAACAGACCCTCAAACAAATACAGTCCCTCAAACTAATACACTCCATCAAACTCATACAGACCCTCAAGCTAATACAGTTCCTCAAACTAATACAGCCCCTCAAACTAATACAGTCCATCAAACTAATACAGCCCCTCAAACTAATACAGCCCCTCAAACTAAAACTAATACAGTCCATCAACATAATACAGTCCATCAAATTAATACAGCCCCTCAAACTAATACAGTCCCTCAAACTAATACAGTCCCTCAAACTAATACAGTCCCTCAAACTAATACAGTCCCTCAAACTAATACAGTCCCTCAAACTAATACAGTCCATCAAACTAATACAGTCCATCAAACTAATACAGTCCCTCAAACTAATACAGTCCCTCAAACTAATACAGTCCATCAAACTAATACAGTCCATCAAATTAATACAGCCCCTCAAACTAATACAGTCCCTCAAACTAATACAGTCCCTCAAACTAATACAGTCCATCAAACTAATACAGTCATAAGAACATAAGAATGAGGAACAGGAGTAGGCCATCTAGCCCCTCGAGCCTGCTCCGCCATTCAATAAGATCATGGCTGATCTGGCCGTGGACTCAGCTCCACTTACCCGCCCGCTCCCCATAACCCTTAATTCCCTTATTGGTTAAAAATCTATCTATCTGTGACTTGAATACATTCAATGAGCTTGCCTCAACTGCTTCCTTGGGCAGAGAATTCCACAGATTCACAACCCTCTGGGAGAAGAAATTCCTTCTCAACTCGGTTTTAAATTGTCTCCCCTGTATTTTGAGGCTGTGCCCCCTAGTTCTAGTCTCCCCGACCAGTGGAAACAACCTCTCTGCCTCTATCTTGTCTATCCCTTTCATGATTTTAAATGTTTCTATAAGATCACCCCTCATCCTTCTGAACTCCAACGAGTAAAGACCCAGTCTACTCAATCTATCATCATAAGGTAACCCCCTCATCTCCGGAATCAGCCTAGTGAATCGTCTCTGTACCCCCTCCAAAGCTAGTATATCCTTCCTTAAGTAAGGTGACCAAAACTGCACGCAGTACTCCAGGTGCGGCCTCACCAATACCCTATACAGTTGCAGCAGGACCTCCCTGCTTTTGTACTCCATCCCTCTTGCAATGAAGGCCAACATTCCATTCGCCTTCCTGATTACCTGCTGCACCTGCAAACTAACTTTTTGGGATCCGTGCACAAGGACCCCCAGGTCCCTCTGCACCGCAGCATGTTGTAATTTATCCCCATTCAAATAATATTTCCTTTTACTGTTTTTTTCCCAAAGTGGATGACCTCACACTTTCCGACATTGTATTCCATCTGCCAAACCTTCGCCCATTCGCTTAACCTATCCAAATCTCTTTGCAGCCTCTCTGTGTCCTCTACACAACCCGCTTTCCCACTAATCTTTGTGTCATCTGCAAATTTTGTTACACTACACTCTGTCCCCTCCTCTAGGTCATCTATGTATATTGTAAACAGTTGTGGTCCCAGCACTGAACCCTGTGGCACACCACTAACCACCGATTTCCAACCCGAAAAGGACCCATTTATCCCAACTCTCTGCTTTCTGTTCGCCAGTCAATTCTCTATCCATGCTAATACATTTCCTCTGACTCCGCGTACCTTTATCTTCTGCAGTAACCTTTTGTGTGGCACCTTATCGAATGCCTTTTGGAAATCTAAATACACCACATCCATCGGTACACCTCTATCCACCATGCTCGTTATATCCTCAAAGAATTCCAGTAAGTTAGTTAAACATGATTTCCCCTTCATGAATCCATGTTGCGTCTGCTTGATTGTACTATTCCTATCCAGATGTCCCGCTATTTCTTTCTTAATGATAGTTTCAAGCATTTTCCCCACTACAGATGTTAAACTAACCGGCCTGTAGTTACCTGCCTTTTGCCTGCCCCCTTTTTTAAACAGAGGCGTTACATTAGCTGCTCTCCAATCCGCTGGTACCTCCCCAGAGTCCAGAGAATTTTGGTAGATTATAACAAATGCATCTGCTATAAATTCTGCCATCTCTTTTAATACCCTAAGATGCATTTCATCAGGACCAGGGGACTTGTCTACCTTCAGTCCCATTAGTCTGTCCAGCACTACCTCCCGAGTGATAGTGATCATCTCAAGGTCCTCCCTTCCCACATTCCTATGACCAGCAATATTTGGCATGGTTTTTGTGTCTTTCACTGTGAAGACGGAAGCAAAATAATTGTTTAAGGTCTCAAACTCAAACTAAGTCCCTCAAACTAATACTGTCCCTCAAACTAATAAAGCCCTTCAAACGAATACACTCCGTCAAACTAACAGAGATCCTCAAACTGATACAGTCCATCAAACTAATACAGTCCATCAAAATAATATAGTCCATCAAACTATTACAGACCTTCAAACTAATACAGTCACTCAAACTAATACAGACCCTCAAACTAATACAGACGCTTAAACTAATACAGCCCCTCAAACTAATACAGTCCCTCAAACTAATACAGTCCATCAAACTAATACAGAACCTCAAACTAATACAGCCCTTCAAACTAATATAGTCCCTCAAACTAATACAGTCCCTCAAACTAATACAGTCCATCAAAATAATAGTCCATCAAAATAATATAGTCCATGAAACGAATACAGAGCCTCAAACTAATACAGCCCTCAAACTAATACAGCCCTCAAACTAATACAGACCCTCAAACTAATACAGACCCTGAAACTAATACAGACCCTCAAACTAATACAGACCCTCAAACTAATACAGACCCTGAAACTAATACAGACCCTGAAACTAATACAGACCCTGAAACTGATACAGACACTCAAACTAATACAGACCCTGAAACTGATACAGACCCTCAAACTAATACAGTCCATCAAACTAATACAGTCCATCAAACTAATACAGCCCTCAAACTAATACAGCCCCTCAAACTAATACAGTCCCTCAAACTAATACAGACCCTGAAACTAATACAGACCCTCAAACTAATACAGACCCTCAAACTAATACAGACCCTCAAACTAATACAGACCCTGAAACTAATACAGACCCTCAAACTAATACAGACCCTCAAACTAATACAGACCCTCAAACTAATACAGACCCTCAAACTAATACAGACCCTCAAACTAATACAGACCCTCAAACTAATACAGTCCCTCAAACTAATACAGACCCTCAAACTAATACAGACCCTCAAACTAATACAGACCCTCAAACTAATACAGACCCTCAAACTAATACAGTCCCTCAAACTAACAGACCCTGAAACTAATACAGACCCTCAAACTAATACAGACCCTCAAACTAATACAGACCCTCAAACTAATACAGTCCCTCAAACTAATACAGACCCTCAAACTAATACAGACCCTCAAACTAATACAGACCCTGAAACTGATACAGACCCTCAAACTAATACAGACCCTCAAACTAATACAGACCTTGTTATTTCATCGATGGTCGAAATCAAATTGTCCAGCATGTCATGTTTGCAACCCTCCAGTTTTCTAACACACTCCTGTATCCAAGGAAGGATGGAAAATTGTGGACAGAGCCTGCGCTATTTCAGCCCTTTCTCCCCTCAACAACCTACGATGCATCCCAGCCGGACCGGGAGACTTCTCCACTCGAATCAATGCCAAGCTATTCATCTATTTTAACACATCCAATTGCTCCAGTCCTCTCCTTTACCGTGACATTGGCAGATATCTCCTCTTTTGTAAAGACAGAATAAAAGCAATCACATATTGTCAGCATTTAATGTAAGCATTCAATTAATTTACATAATAAATGAATGCATGATGACAACTATATATAATCAATGATAAACCTGGCTGGTATTATTAATGAACTTATGTTCCCACCAACATGTATAGACACCAGCCTAGTGATTATATGTCAGTGGTTCTCAACCTTGTTGTGTAGGTGGCACACTTTTGAACACTAGAAGTTTTGGCGACACACTTGAAGGGATTAAAATGTGAACACAGGTTAAAAAAAAAGCAAGTTTCAGAAAATTTGAAAAACATTTTATTCATCACAGTATATGAAGATATACATCATTGTGCACATGTATGTTATTAATTATTTTTTATTCTGAAAGAATAAAATAATAAACTATAATAATAATTCCTCATGTTAATTATAGATTTATTAGTATTTTAACGTGATACTTGAGCCTGACGTTTTTAGTTGTGTAACTAATATTAGGGTGTATAACCGATAAGGCAACTCTCATTTTGTGTTCAAGTTCGCTAAGTTTTCCCCATTTTTTGCATTTAATGTTCGTAAGAGTTGAAATCTTAATTCGCAGAGATATGATGCTGAAAACTGCATCAGGATATTCTTCTTTAATAGAAATCCAGAACACATCAAGAGACATATCTGAATGTTTCATTTTAAGACCGTGGTCTGTAGAAATAGAAGTCAATTCTTCTTCTTCTTGCAATGTCAAATGAAAATCTGACGGACTAATTGGAGAAAATGGATTTCTTATCCAATCATATTTCTCTACATCCGAAGATGGAAAATATTTTTTGATGTTGTTTCCAGTGATGCCAAATGCTCTATCACGATAGGAGCAACCTTTTTAATTCTGTGATTTGGTATCAAAGGGAACATTTCAAGATTTGTTCTGTTGCTCTCTTTTTCCAGATAGAAAGTTTTTTCTGAAAAGCTAATAGCCTATCTGTAGAGGTGAGAATGTTTTCATTTCTCCCTTGCATACTGGTATTAACGCTGTTGAGACAATTAAATATACCTGCCAAATATGCTGACTTAACACACCACATTTCACTCTTAAGGTATTTGCAAACGGTACCGTTTCCTTCTCTTTCAAAAAATACTGACAATTCTTCTTTAAGTTCAAATACAAGACATAAGACATTGAAAGCCATCTTTCCTCTGTGTGCAAATGTAAACATTTGTGTTGTGCATCCATAGCTTTGTAGAGCTGTTTAAACAAGCTAGTTTTTAAAGGTCTTGATTTTATATAATTTACAATATTAACTAGATTTTAATTCTAGCAGTAATGTCTTTGCAACAAGTGCTTCTCTATGCAAAAAGCAATGGATGAATCATATATTTGGATTATGTTTTTTTGCGAGCATAATGTATCCTTTGACACACCGCACCATAGATGGAGCACTGTCCGTGCAGATTCCAACATGAGTCCCATGAAATTTTCAAGTCTTCTAAACAAGAATTCACAGAATCATATAAGTCTTGATCGCTAGTATTTTCTGGAAGTTCTCTCCAGCACAGAAATTGGTTCAATATCTCGATTTCATGAATGAAGTGAACAAATGCTAATAATTGTGCTTTATCACTAATGTCGGTGGACTCGTCAATTTGCAAATTTTTCAAGTTTGTAATTTTCCCGGCTACATTTTCTTCAATGTTAGATGACATATCATTTATCCTTCTCTGAATTGAATCGTCAGACATCAGAGTTTTTACAACTTCTTGTTCCGCTTCATCACCAGGAATTATTTTGACAATGTTACGACATGCAGACAGAATAAGTGACTGAACTATAGTATGAGGCTTCATTTTCTGCGCTATTAATTCAGCAACTTCATAAGAAGCAATTTGAACCTTATCTGACACCTTAACATTTTTTTCAAAATATTTCACTTGTTTTGATTGCGTTGCCATCAATCTCTGAAATAACTCTGATCTTTTGTTGCAAGATGTGTATGTTTCGTAGTAAAATGACGTTTCAATTTACTGGGAACCATTGCACTGTTCGACAGTTTTCACCGCACACAACACACAGTGGAATGGGGCATTCTTCCTCTCCTGTCCATGAAAGACCGAACCTCAAATAAACTTCCATATATTGACGTTGAGTTTTGGATTTTTTAGGATTTAGTTTGGCACCGCTTGTACTGGTGTTGGTTGTAGGCCTATTCGTGGCACTGTCATTGATATCTCCTTGCTCATTTTTACATTTTCTTATGTTGAATTTGTCCATTGTGGGGGACAAACTTTATTAGTCTGAGTGATCCAAACTCCAGACAGACACGAACTGAGTCTTCCAATTTCCAAACTCCAGAGAGTCCAGACAGAAACGAACCTAGAGTTGAAAAGGAAGTTTTGTTTTTGACTATGGTCAAAATATATTAAAGACCAACTCTCAAAAATCAAAGAAACTGCGAGGACGGCTCAGCCAGGTCACACTGGATGCCGCATACATCTAAGGAACCACTAATTGGCGCTACATCAGGTCAAACGTCAAAGGTGCTGCCTGTCCCAACCACACATCAAGCTGCAGATCAATAAATACAAACAACAAAATATAAATAAGAATGTGGTTAAATGTAATTAAATCATTTTTACGTTTTATTATAAAACCTACACCTTTTTCTGCATATGTGTTAGACTTGTCTTTCATTTCTTCCATCCAAATTAATAATCACATTTTAAGCTTTTCACATGAACAATTTAATACTATTATTTTGGGTTAACAGGGAAATCAACTTTCAGTTTCAAGCAGCTGGATTCAATTGCATTTGAAGCCACTGATCAACAGTAGGCTCCTTAAATTCATATTGCCGCCGTGCAACACTCTGATGGAATAATTGATTATAAATGATCACTTATTGTAAATTGATCCTTTAGGTTTAAAAGTTGGTATGCAACGTTTTTGGGGACACCGTTTTGTTGGACCACAGAGGGAATTATTCACCAATCGCAGGCCCAACCCAGGGGTCTCAGAACCAGTACCAAATTTAGAACTCAGCAGAGGAGGACAAAGGGTTTGATTAGGGCAGGGAAAATGGAGTATGAGAAGAAGCTTGCAGGGAACATTAAGACGGATTGCAAAAGTTTCTATAGATATGTAAAGAGAAAAAGGTTAGTAAAGACAAATGTAGGTCCCCTGCAGTCAGAATCAGGGGAAGTCATAACGGGGAACAAAGAAATGGCGGACCAATTGAACAAGTACTTTGGTTCGGTATTCACGAAGGAGGACACGAACAACCTTCCGGTTATAAAAGGGGTCGGGGGGTCTAGTAAGGAGGAGGAACTGAGGGAAATCCTTATTAGCCGGGAAATTGTGTTGGGGAAATTGATGGGATTGAAGGCCGATAAATCCCCAGGGCCTGATGGACTGCATCCCAGAGTACTTAAGGAGGTGGCCTTGGAAATAGTGGATGCGTTGACAGTCATTTTCCAACATTCCATTGACTCTGGATCAGTTCCTATGGAGTGGAGGGTAGCCAATGTAACCCCACTTTTTAAAAAAGGAGGGAGAGAGACATCGGTAGTGGGTAAAATGATGGAATCAATTATTAAGGATGTCATAGCAGTGCATTTGGAAAGAGGTGACATGATAGGTCCAAGTCAGCATGGATTTGTGAAAGGGAAATCATGCTTGACAAATCTTCTGGAATTTTTTGAGGATGTTTCCAGTAGAGTGGATAAGGGAGAACCAGTTGATGTGGTATATTTGGACTTTCAGAAGGCGTTCGACAAGGTCCCACACAAGAGATTGATGTGCAAAGTTAGAGCACATGGGATTGGGGGTAGTGTACTGACATGGATTGAGAACTGGTTGTCAGACAGGAAGCAAAGAGTAGGAGTAAATGGGTACTTTTCAGAATGGCAGGCAGTGACTAGTGGGGTACCGCAAGGTTCTGTGCTGGGGCCCCAGCTGTTTACACTGTACATTAATGATTTAGATGAGGGGATTAAATGTAGTATCTCCAAATTTGCGGATGACACTAAGTTGGGTGGCAGTGTGAGCTGCGAGGAGGATGCTGTGAGGCTGCAGAGCGACTTGGATAGGTTAGGTGAGTGGGCAAATGCATGGCAGATGAAGTATAATGTGGATAAATGTGAGGTTATCCACTTTGGTGGTAAAAACAGAGAGACAGACTATTATCTGAATGGTGACAGATTAGGAAAAGGGGAGGTGCAAAGAGACCTGGGTGTCATGGTACATCAGTCATTGAAGGTTGGCATGCAGGTGCAGCAGGCGGTTAAGAAAGCAAATGGCATGTTGGCCTTCATAGCAAGGGGATTTGAGTACAGGGGCAGGGAGGTGTTGCTACAGTTGTACAGGGCATTGGTGAGGCCACACCTGGAGTATTGTGTACAGTTTTGGTCTCCTAACCTGAGGAAGGACATTCTTGCTATTGAGGGAGTGCAGCGAAGGTTCACCAGACTGATTCCCGGGATGGCGGGACTGACCTATCAAGAAAGACTGGATCAACTGGGCTTGTATTCACTGGAGTTCAGAAGAATGAGAGGGGACCTCATAGAAACATATAAAATTCTGACGGGGTTAGACAGGTTAGATGCAGGAAGAATGTTCCCAATGTTGGGGAAGTCCAGAACCAGAGGTCACAGTCTAAGGATAAGGGGTAAGCCATTTAGGACCGAGATGCGGAGGAACTTCTTCACCCAGAGAGTGGTGAACCTGTGGAATTCTCTACCACAGAAAGTTGTTGAGGCCAATTCACTAAATATATTCAAAAAGGAGTTAGATGAGGTCCTTACTGCTAGGGGGATCAAGGGGTATGGCGAGAAAGCAGGAATGGGGTACTGAAGTTGAATGTTCAGCCATGAACTCATTGAATGGCGGTGCAGGCTAGAAGGGCCGAATGGCCTACTCCTGCACCTATTTTCTATGTTTCTATGTTTCAACCCAAGTCATGACCGCAGAAGACCAGGGACTCACCATTGTGGGCATCACCGCTGGCAATATGGACACTGGTCTGAACACTTTTCTGGCTGGAAGCAAGTCACCCACACTTCGAGGGACTGCCTGTGATGATACCAATCGGAAACAAGACCTTCTCAACGCTGGGCTGGGGTTTCAATTTATAAATGACATTAGTGAGGTGAATATATTTTGCGCCTGGGAAGCTATTGATCTGTACAGCGGGAACCGAACAATCTTGGATCTGTGCCAGATTGGAATCCCCCAGAATTAAATATGGTCTATGTCCAACCTCCATGTGGAGTTCTTCTGGAGATTATGGGGATGTCCAATTATTTTAGACTCGTAATCCCCTGCAATGGTATTGCCCATACCGTCGAGCCTACATTGCTGGTGAGGGATGCTAGCAGGCATGTTTCTTAAATGACATGTATCCAGAGGGGGAACGCCACTACAGATGGACTCAGATCAAGGTACACACTTTACAGGGAAGGTGATGAAACAGGCCTGTGCGTTACTGGGAATCAGACAGAAATTCCATATCCCATACCACCCGGAGTCATCCGGATTAATGGAAAGAATGAATAGGACCTTAAAGACATCACTAGCCAAGGCAATCGAGGAGACAGGAAGGGGGTGGGTAGACATGTTACCCCGAATACTGATGAAATTAAGGGCAACCCCTAGCTGGACGACAGGACTGACGCCATTTGAACTGATGACCGGAAGAGCTATGAGACTGCCAGAAGCCTTGGTTACAGGCAGCAAGGAGGTAGGACGATATAAAGACAGGATACGAAGGTTTGTGATGGAACTCTAAGCAGTTACATGACATAAAAGCACAGGCTAGAGATCAGTAAGTAATCAAGGACTTAGAGAATGATACTAAGGAACAGAAGGTCCAAGTACCTGAAGATAAACCCAGGTTCTCACCAAAATGGACTGGCCCCCATCAGGTAATAATGGTAAGTGACACGTGTGCATGCAGTTATAGGGGGTATTGGCAAATGGAAACACTGAGCTCAGTTGAAAAGACAGTCACTAACTAAACAGTGACGACCAGGAAATATTATTCTGGTTCTTGTGGGAACAATATGGAGTAACGCCTCCTTACAGAGAACAACCAGCTGACTTGGGCGACATTAGTTGTGATAAAGGAACACTCAGGGTGATAGTCGGAGCAACAGTGGACTTAAATTGCAGCGTTGGATTAATTGGCATAAGACAACATCGGATCGACAATGGGGATAGACCTGTAATACGTGAAGACCGCGTTGTACAAGGAGCCTACACTCAGGAAAGAGGGGTGCAGATAAGGTGTGTTCCAGCTTTCACTCAATTCTCCAGAGTAACCCAGCAAGGAGAGGGCGAGTGGAAAATGTGTCAGCCCTCCCAGTGTGCAGATGCCGATAAATGATGTTAGAGCGTGAGTCCGAGATAGACCCACCACTGAGAATGCATACTGAACATGGATATTAAATGTGTACAGACATTTAAGTCGAGAAGTTTAGACCGTGGGAATTATATATGGACAGTATAAGTTAACAAAGAATTCATGGAGGAATAGCCATGGCATCTCAGACTTGAGACTGCGAAATGTTACAATACTAACACAGTTTGAAACAAAACCCACAGCTTGCAAAAAACCTCAAGGTCGTATTAACTCACATTGCTAACCTGAAACATTAACAGTAAGGGAATAATGGGACTTTGTGTAAAATCAGACCATTCTGAGATCGGCTTATGAGTGGACAAAGGGAAAGAGGGATCAAAGAGGATAGGCTGAACTAGGATGTCACTCTAATTGTATCTTGCTATCTTTTACCGAAAATGTATAACCGTCGTCCCTTTACAATGTAACGTCACTTTGTCCGTAGGAAGTGGGTGCGATCTATCAGAGAACATTCCTTCTGTCAGATAAAGTCCCCGATCGGGATTTGCTTTGAAATAAAAGCTTGCTTTGTTTAAGGCAAAAACGGTATTTGACTCAGTAATTTCGCTGAACCAGATTGAAATAAAAGAATCCACATTTATCATTTGGTGTCACAAGTGGGATCTCAACGGACGACTGCTGAAAACTTGCGAATTAAGAGCCAGACTAGCCTTGGAGGAGACGAGGAGAAAGTGGCCACTGGAGTGAGTATACTTTCAATACTGCTCCAGTTTCCCCCGGTTTCAAAAGTCTGAGGAAAGTTTAGCCACACGCTGGTTCTCAGGTAGTGTCTGAACGAGATCCAGGACAATCTGGTGAATACCTTTCAAACTTAGAATAGGGATAGAGATAGGGAAATTGCGCGGTGACGCAAACCAAGCGGCGACTCGGAAAGATAGGTTAGAATAGGTAAGTCTGCCTGGGTTCGAGGCCCAGAGCCTGCCTGGGTTCGAGGCCCAGTGTCTGTGTGAGTTCGAGGCCCAATCGTGCGGCGACACGAACAGTAAAACCGCGCGGTGACGCGGAAAGAGAGAGAGAATCGCGCGAACCATGTAGGGAAACGCGGAGGTTAGGGAGTTAGGTAAATTAAGCCTCGGGACTGTGTAAATTTTAAATTGTACTTACGCCGGGTACGGCGTTGATCTTGTATATCACTTGATCCGCCTAGGCTCTGGGTAAGATAACTGAAACCACCGCGGGGCATCGTGGGGACAATCGGAATTAATTAGGACCCGGATCCACCGCGGGGCGTCGCAGAGGATCGAGATTAATTAGGACATCCTACGCGGGGCGACGCGGGGATGGGTAATCATATAGATAGAATCACGAATACCGGTAGCCCACTACAAAAGCTATGTGAGGAATTCCCTGAAAAAGCTGAGCAATTGAGACTGTTATCTGGAACTTTGAATAAAATACTAGGAGATGATCAATGGCCACTAGGTGGCACCAAAAGCTTGGACGTAGTAAAACGAGCCCAGGGGTTGATTCGGAAGAAGGGAAGGGGAAAAGGAGATAGGGATTTGATAGCCACATGGAGGCATTACTGTCAAAAGCTAAAAGATGCATCAATTCTGTCGAGTTGGCAGGAGAATGCTACTAGATTAGGTCTTTCCTTGACAGAAGGAGGACATATTAAAATCATAGATGTCTTAAAGAAAGAGTGCGCGCACGAGAAACGTATTAGGAGTCCCACCGGGACCTCTGAAAAAGATACAAACCGACTACGTAGTAAAATGGCTGGCTTCGTGTTAACCGAGGCTGATGATGAAATTGATGAGTGGTCACTGACTCAGCGCCCAACGGCGCATCCCGGAGCCCCTGGCCCCTTGCTCCAGTCCTCTTCCCATCACCCTCCACCTTACACTCCGGCGAGAGGAGTTAAAGATAAATGTAACCCCATACCACCAAAGCAACAAACCCAAACTGACTCCTCATCCTCTGTTAGCGATTCGGATCCCCAGTTCACAAGCAATATAGCCGAGAGGACCAGATCTCACACTCGAAAGGGCAGAACTATATCTTGATATCACAGATAGTCCCGTAAATCTTCGAGTCAATCTACCAGTCCCAGTTGTGAAAGACATAGCAAACACTCCCGCCGATCGAGACGCAGAATTGTCAAACAGTCAGACAGCTCCGAATCATCCTCCGACCTAGGATTTTCCAAGATCACAAAGTCCCGACACCAATTCCCTGTCAGACCAATGCCAAACCCTGATGCACAACAAGCTGCAGACCACCCCACCATAGATGTCTATGTGCCCTGGAAACCGAACAAAATTATGGCCCTTATGGCCAACATACCAAAACGGAAAAAAGAACCTATCAAATTTATAGATTATCTTCGAACTACTATTTCAGTTTATAATGCAGAATCAAGGGACCTGTGGGCCTTGGTAAAGCAAACCCTGAGCCCAACTGAACATACCCGATTTCTAACTCACCTAGGACGTGCTACTCATGATGCATTGGTGGTTGCTCACCCGAACGATGTCCAGGATCACCTAAACGCTATCTTTAATGCCCTCGGCACGACCCTTCAGAAGCCCATCAGTGTGGCCGCTGTATTAGAAACTAAACCCAAGCGAGAAAAAACTGCTGATGAATTTATGGAAAGATTTATTGAAATATACGGGAGTCAATCAGGAGATAATGCCTTCAGGGCAGGAGAGGATTCTCCTCAATTCTGCGCTATCCTACTTCAGTGCCTGCCCTATTCGATTGCTCACGCTATCCGGACAAATAATATGAATTGGACAGATAACAGTAAAGCCCAGATGGAAAGGGCGGTGAGATATTACTGGCAGGAAAAGAAAGGAGAGGGGGGAGGTGCGCCCCCACCCCGGGTCAAGTCTGAATACGTGACTAGAAAGGAAGAGCCGTCTCGGGTGGAAGGACCAAAACCCGACCCAAGGGGATACCAGATGGAACCGCAGTGTTGCGTGCAGGATTGGGTGGATAAACAGGGATACGGTGATACTAAACACCCAAACGGCCCGGGCCCTGCTAATTACAGACCGCCCTACTGTCCCTGGCATGGTGTGGGAAGAGGTCGGGACTGGATAAGAGGAAATGAATGTTTTATTTGTGGGCAAGAAGGGCATTGGAATAGAGAGTGTCCCTCCCGTCGGCACGAAGGAGGAAGAGGAGGAAGAGGAGGGGGACAAGGGGGGAAGAGGACGGGGATCTTACACTAACTTCTCCCAGAACAACCCCTTTGTCCCCCGATTATTCGTATTGACTACATAGCTCGATTGTGCAGGGACCCTCCCCGGACGACGAACCGATGATATTGTTAAAAATTCTGAATCAGTGGCAACCCTTCTTGATAGATACGGGAGCCTTCATGTCTTCTGTACAATCAAAGCTTAAATTCCCTGCCTCCACTGAAATACAGGAACTTTCAGGATTTCTGGAATGAGTCTCTACATTCCCGGTGTCAGAACCGGTTAAAGTGTGTTACCAGGAAGAATCGGTGGAACATCGATTTGTTATCACTACCAATCTGGACTGTAACTTGATGGCTAGAGACCTCCTCTGCAAATTCCAGTTGCATTTGGAGTGTGGAGATGATGGGATTATTGTAAAACAGGAAACCCTTAAGCGGCAGTATACCACTAGAACCCCTCAGTGGTGGTCTCTGGACCTGCCGCAGGCACCCTATCACGTGACCCTAGCATACGATCCCAGTGGGAAGAATCAGGACCTGCAGAACTTTTATCAGGATCACGAAGGGGAAGTGAAGGGAATTCTATTAAGGGCTAGAGTGACTGGACCGGAAGGGAAGGCAGATTTTGTGGAAATGGATAAAAATCTGTGGAGACAGCCCCGAACGGTGGCACCACATATTGCTCGTGAAGTATTAGCTCCTCACCACGCTAAAGATTTGGGAGTTATGGTGCGCCAGGCCATAGATGAGGCTGACCCTACCAGCCGGGATGTGCAAATTGTAAAACATGGCCGAACAGTCCAATTTCATGGGGACCCCAAGAAGGTCTTAACGACTCTGCAGCGTCATACTGGCTCTGACATACCTGACTATGTGGATCCTCATGTGTGGGCAGAGGACCCCTCCCAAGTGGGTTATACTCCCATTGATCCGATTGAGATCCCAGTGCAGGGCAATGTGGACTGGCCCTCTATCCGACAGTACCCACTGAAATCACAGGCAATACCGAGTATCCACTGACTGATTAAGGGGCTAATGGAACAGGGGATTTTGGTCCGATGCCAGTCCTCGCAGTCCCGAAGCCAGGCAAGCCCAACGAATACCGTTTAGTCCAAGACCTTCGAGCTGTCAATGCTATTATCCAGCCCCTGCACGCTCTGGTTCCCAACCCAGCACAGATACTGTCTTTAATCCCAGCAAACGCCAAGATCTTCGCAATAATAGACCTCCAATATGCCTTCTTCGCCTTGCCGCTAGCCCAGGTGAGTCAGTACCTGTTCGCCTTCACTTACCAGGGACAGCAATATACCTGGACTAGACTTCCCCAAGGGTTCATCCACTCCCCGACCTTATTCTCAAGGTGTCTGCAGAGACAGTTACAGTCCCTCACGCTGACTAAGGGATCCACTTTAATTCAGTATGTGGACGATTTACTGGTATCCAGCACAGAGGAACCAAGTAATAGAGAGGATGCTAATCAGTTATTGAATTACTTGTCCTCCCTGGGATACATAGTTTCCCCGTCAAAGGTCAAAATTGGCCAGTCTCAAGTCAAATTTCTTGGGATCATTTTATCAGGCACCCACCGAGCTTTGGAGACGAGCCGAGTCGAACCGATTTGCCAGTTTCCAGTCCCTAGCACGGCTAGACAAATGCGGCAGTGGTTGGGGATGATAAATTACTGTAGATCCTGGATCCCTAATGTTGCCCTGATAACTAAGCACCTCACACCGTATACAAATAAGGAAGGCAGCTTTGAAATAGAAACCACAGACGTCCAAGCCTTTAAGGAACTAAAGACAGCCCTGCTGCAAGCTCCAGCTTTGGGCCGGCCCCTCTATGACCGACCCTTTCAACTGTATTGTACGATCCTGAAAGATTGTGCTACCGCTGTCTTAACTCAGAAACACGGGGATAAACAAAGGCCTGTTGCCTACTACTCCTCTAAAATAGACCCCGTTGCCTTGGGACATCCCGTATGTACTCAAATATTAACCGCCATCGACAATAGCCTTCAATCTGCCGCCAACCTGACCCTCCAGCAGGATATTGTTGTATATACCTCTCACTCCATAGCTGCCCTCCTGGGTCATCTGCAGACTCAACATCTTACCATGGCCAGGCAAAGCAGATATGAGATCTACCGACTAAATAATCCAAGACTGACCTTTCGGCACTGTACTGCCATTAAGCCGGCCTGTTTTCTTACCGAGCCACCCCAAGATGAGGAAGAATCGAGTCATGACTGTTTATCTTTAATTCAAGAGGCCTCGTCGGTCAGGGAAGATTTAGTTGATGTACCAATTGAAGATCCAGACTGTATTATGTATGTTGACGGAAGTTCTTCTATTAATCCAGAAGGTACACGAATCTCAGGATACGCCATAGTAAACCAGGAGAATCAGGTCTTGGAATCTGCCGCTTTTGAAACTGCCTATTCTGCTCAACAAGCTGAACTATTCGCCCTCACCCGAGCCTGTATCTTGGCCAAAGATCTCAAAGTCAATATCTATACCGACTCTAGGTATGCCTTTGGGGTGGCCCATGATTTCGGACAATTATGGAAAAATAGGGGATTCCTAACCTCACAGGGGAATGAGATATCTCATAAACAGCTAGTATGTGATTTGTTGCAGGCCCTCATGTTCCCCAAACGCATTGCCATTGTCAAATGTACCGCCCACACCACCGGAAAATCTCCGGTTGATATAGGAAACCACTGTGCTGACAAAGAGGCCAAACAGGCCTCTCGGGACCAACAGATGGTAGTGCCCAGAATGATGAGTCAGACTAAAAAACCTGCGAAGGATAAGTTAGCCTCGGAAAAACCAATGCCAACCATCCAAGATGTTATAAAAGCACAGGAGGACGCTCCTGAAAAAGAAAAACTGTTGTGGAAAAATTATGGATGTACTTATGACAATGTTTCTAAACTCTGGACCACTCCCGCGGAACAGACTTGCATGTCTGACGAGTTGGCTTTATGGGTTATTGAATGTATGCATTTTGTTACTCATTGTGGAGCAAGGACCACGAGTGACACACTTTTGGCTACTTGGTGGCACCCTAGACTCCAGGCGCTCACCCAGAACATCAGTAGTCGTTGCCTGGTTTGCCAGCAACATAATCCAGGGAAGGGAGTCCCCTGTGATTGGGGTAAAACGCCCCTACCCGAAGGTCCCTTTGAGACCTTGCAGTTGGACTACATTGAGTTGCAAAGAGTTCAGTGTTACAAATATGTGTTAGTAATAGTAGATGTGTTCAGCAAATGGATTGAAGCCTACCCTACCCTGGACAATAAGGCTCAAACTGTTGTTAAGGTGTTAATGAGGGAAATTGTTCCTAGATATGGTATCCCAGCTCGACTGAGTTCCGATAATAGCCCTCACTTTATTGGCCAAGTTAACAAAGAATTCTGTTCCCAGATGCGCATTAACCAGCAGCTGCATTGTGCCTACCGACCCCAAGCTGCGGGACTGGTTGAACGTGCTAATCAACTCGTAAAACCAAGCTTGCAAAACTGGTAGCATCAACCGGACTCAATTGGCTCAAACTCCTTCCGATAGCCCTATTCCAGATTCGAACCACTCCCACCGGTAAGGCTAGATTGACCCCTGCTGAGGTCATTTACGGTAGGCCCCTTAGGACCCCCTGGAATCAGAATGTCCCCTCCACTGTCCAATTTCACCACATGACTGAGGAAATGACCACCTATGTTCTTTCTCTGACTCAGGCTCTGCGACTAGCTCACAACCAGGTTCGAGAGGCTCACCTCGACCTCCCAGTTTTACCCGAATTGTCCCTCGTGGCACCAGGGAAGTATGGATTCGGAAGGGATTAGAGCCACGATGGGAGGGGCCTTTTCAGGTGTTACTCACTACCCCCACTGCTGCCAAGGTTGAGGGGAAAAGTGCCTGGGTTCAGCTGCACCACTGCAAGCTCACCACCCTCTAACCAACCTATTTTACTGGTTATTCTAATTCCTGTTTCTGTTCCAGACTTCCTCTTCTCCATAGCTGAACAAGGCCGTTGGCATCCTAATTGGAACATGGACCAGTTTGAACTTTTACCCATAGTGATAGACAGCCAGCTGCACCGACGGTGACCTGAGAAGAGAGACGGGGAAACTGAACTCTTTTAATCAGCAAAATAATTGGACTATTTATCTGAATCCTGAGACATAAGATGAAACTGTCTGTATGCCACAGTCTGTATAATAGTGTTGATATATGACAGTTTCGGCGCATGGGAGGGGAGACAGAGACGAGAGCTCCATGTAAACACCTTTTTGTACATGTCTTATGTTTATGCGCAAAATGGTAACTTTTCTAGATGTTGGGTGTGTTCACATTTCCCTATACATTCCAAAGGGGGAATTCCTTTGCGCCCCGTTCCACTGACCCTAACTGAGACTGTCAGATGGATTCAGAGCCAAACTATCACGAGAGGAGGGTGGCCAATACAATTAGTCAGACGTTCCAGGGATGGTACCAACCAACCTACGACCATGGAAAGGAACCCCCATTCTTAGCCCTGACCAATACCTCGGGGATTGGGAGGCCAACCGGGGACATATGTCTAACCCGAAATGACACCAGTAACAAGGGACATATCATAGGGTACAGCAGTTGCCCACACAATCTCAATATCACCACAGGTGCACGAGTCACCATCCTCTCTCACCTTCCGAATAAAACAGGTGGCGGTTTGTGGGCCCAGTCCTGGGACCCGGAAGATGGACAGGGTCCTGCTATCTGGGATATGTGGTGCCATTTGTGCGGCAAGTACGTACCCTGGTGGAAGCACATGCCTCCAGCCGATACAAGCGAGCCATCACCCCCGCCGACAAGTTCTTTGGGGTCATGATGTTCCCAATCGGGATAGGACGTCTCATGGATGAAGTACAGAACCTAGAGACAATATTGGAACAGATAGCTAACTATATTGCTGAAACTCTGGAGGGCATCACAGCTGAAATGGTAGCAATAAGGACCGTAGCATTACAAAACCGAATGGCCCTCGATTACCTGTTAGCTGAGAAAGGGGGAACGTGTGCCCTGATAGGATCTGAATGTTGCACTTACATTCCTGATAGTTCAGAAAACATAACCAATCTCGCTGATCACATAAGAAGGGAGGTGAAGAAGTTATCCACACCAGCAGAAGGATCTAGCTGGTTTGATTGGCTATCAGATGGATCTTGGAGATCCTATCTAATTGTTGGTTGCCTTAACCTTTGTTGTAAAGTAATGATGGCAAGGTTAGCAAACCCTCTTGTGGTCAAGGGCTCCCGAGTTATGATCCAACGAACTAAAGAACTACTCGACACTAACAACAATATGATTCAGGAAATAGAGTGTGAACGGATGAATGCGATACACCGAGAATGATCCTAAGTGTTATCATGGAATGATAAAAGGGGGGAATATGAATGTTTAAAAATGTATAAAGTCGAGAAGTTGAGAACGTGGGAATTGTATAGGGACAGTATAAGCTAACAAAGAATTCATGGAGGAATAGCCATGACATCTCAGACTCGAGACTGCAAAATGTTACAACACTAACACATATTGAAACAAAACCCACAGCTTGCAGAAAAACCTCAAGGTCTTATTAAATCATGTTATTAACCTGAAACATTGACAGAAGGTCTTTGTTTAAAATCAGACCATACTTAGGTCGGCGGATGAGTGGACAAAGGGAAAGAGGGATCAAAAGGGATAGGCTGGACTAGGATGTCACTCTATCCCTATCTTGTTATCTTTTGCCGAAAATGTATAACCGTCGTCCCTTTACAATGTAACGTCACTTTGTCCGTAGGAAGTGTGTACGCTCTATCAAGAGAGTATTCCTTCTGTCTGATAAGGTCCCCGATCGGGATTTGCTTTTTAAATAAAAGCTTGCTTTGTTTAAAGCACAATCGGTATTCGTTTCAGTAATTTTGCTGAACCAGATTGAGGTAAAAGAATCCAGGAATCAACAACATGGTCTATGGAGACAGGGTCTAGTGTAATATAAACAGAGACAGGGTCTAGTGTAATATAAACAGAGACAGGGTCTAATGTAATATAAACAGAGACAGGGTCTAGTGTAATATAAACAGAGACAGGGTCTAGTGTAATATAAACAGAGACAGGGTCTAATGTAATATAAACAGAGACAGGGTCGAGTGTAATATAAACAGAGGCAGGGTCCAGTGTAATATAAACAGAGACAGGGTCCAGTGTAATATAAACAGCGACAGGGTCTAATGTAATATAAACAGAGATAGGGTCTAGTGTAATATAAACAGAGACAGGGTCTAGCGTAATATAAACAGAGACAGGGTCTAGTGTAATATAAACAGATTCAGGGTCTAGTGTAATATAAACAGAGACAGGGTCCAGTGTAATATAAACAGCGACAGGGTCTAATGTAATATAAACAGAGATAGGGTCTAGTGTAATATAAACAGAGACAGGGTCTAGCGTAATATAAACAGAGACAGGGTCTAGTGTAATATAAACAGATTCAGGGTCTAGTGTAATATAAACAGGGACAGGGCCTCGTGTAATATAAACAGATTCAGGGTCTAGTGTAATATAAACAGAGTCAGGGTGTAGTGTAATATAAACAGAGACAGTGTCTTGTGTAATATAAACAGGGATAGGGTCTAGTGTAATATAAACAGAGACAGGGTCTAGTGTAATATAAACAGAGACAGGGTCTAGTGTAATATAAAGAGAGACAGGGTCTAGTGTAATATAAACAGAGACAGGGTCTAGTGTAATATAAACAGAGACAGGGCCTCGTGTAATTTAAACAGAGACAGGGTCTAGTGTAATATAAACAAGGATAGGGTCTAGTGTAATATAAACAGAGACAGGGTCTAGTGTAATATTAACAGGGATAGGGTCTAGTGTAATATAAACAGAGTCAGGGTGTAGTGTAATATAAACAGAGACAGGGTCTAGTGTAATATAAACAGGGATAGGGTCTAGTGTAATATAAACAGAGACAGAGTCTACTGTAATATAAACAGAGTCAGGGTCTGGTGTAATATAAACAGAGGCAGGGTCCAGTGTAATATAAACAGGGATAGGGTCTAGTGTAATATAAACAGAGTCAGGGTGGAGTATAATATAAACAGAGACAGGGTCGAGTGTAATATAAACAGAGACAGGGTCCAGTGTAATATAAACAGGGATAGGGTCTAGTGTAATATAAACAGGGATAAGGTCTAGTGTAATATAAACAGAGACAGGGTCTTGTGTAATATAAATAGAGACAGGGTCTAGTGTAATATAAACAGAGGCAGGGTCTAGTGTAATATAAACAGGGATAGGGTCCAGTGTAATATAAACAGAGACAGGGTCCAGTGTAATATAAACAGAGACAGGGTCTAGTGTAATATAGACAGAGACAGGGTCTAGTGTAATATAAACAGGGACAGGGTCTAGTGTAATATAAACAGGGACAGGGTCTAATGTAATATAAACAGGGATAGGGTCTCGTGTAATATAAACAGAGACAGGGTCTAGTGAAATATAAACAGAGGCAGGGTCTAGTGTAAGATAAACAGGGATAGGGTTTAGTGTAATATAAACAGAGACAGGGTGTAGTGTAATATAAACAGAGACAGGGTCTAAGGTAATATAAACAGGGATAGGGTCGAGTGTAATATAAACAGAGACAGAGTCCAGTGTAATATAAACAGGGATAGGGTCTAGTGTAATATAAACAGAGACAGGGTCTAGTGTAATATAAATAGAGACAGGGTCGAGTGTAATAAAACAGAGGCATGGGTCTAGTGTAATAGAAACAGGGACAGGGTCTAGTGTAATATAAACAGAGACAGGGTCTAATGTAATATAAACAGGGATAGGGTCTCGTGTAATATAAACAGAGACAGGGTCTAGTGTAATATAAACAGAGGCAGGGTCTAGTGTAATATAAACAGGGACAGGGTCTAGTGTAATATAAACAGAGACAGGGTCTAATGTAATATAAACAGGGATAGGGTCTCGTGTAATATAAACAGAGACAGTGTCTAGTGTAATATAAACAGAGTCAGGGTCTCGTGTAATATAAACAGAGACAGGGTCTAGTGTAATATAAACAGGGACAGGGTCTAGTGTAATATAAACAGAGACAGGGTCTAGCGTAATATAAACAGAGACAGGGTCCAGTGTAATATAAACAGAGACAGGGTCTAGTGTAATATGAAGAGAGACAGGGTCTAGTGTAATATAAACAGAGACAGGGTCTAGTGTAATATAAACAGGGATAGGGTCTTGTGTAATATAAACAGAGACAGGGTCTAGTGTAATATAAACAGAGGCAGGGTCTAGTGTAATATAAACAGACTCAGGGTCAAGTGCAATATAAACAGAGACAGGGCCTAGTGTAATATAAACAGAGTCAGGGTCTCGTGTAATATAAACAGAGACAGTGTCTAGTGTAATATAAACAGAGTCAGGGTCTCGTGTAATATAAACAGAGACAGGGTCTAGTGTAATATAAACAGGGACAGGGTCGAGTGTAATATAAACAGAGACAGGGTCTAGCGTAATATAAACAGAGACAGGGTCCAGTGTAATATAAACAGAGACAGGGTCTAGTGTAATATAAAGAGAGACAGGGTCTAGTGTAATATAAACAGAGACAGGGTCTAGTGTAATATAAAGAGAGACAGGGTCTAGTGTAATATAAACAGAGACAGGGTCTAGTGTAATATAAACAGAGACAGGGCCTCGTGTAATTTAAACAGAGACAGGGTCTAGTGTAATATAAACAAGGATAGGGTCTAGTGTAATATAAACAGAGACAGGGTCTAGTGTAATATAAACAGGGATAGGGTCTAGTGTAATATAAACAGAGTCAGGGTGTAGTGTAATATAAACAGAGACAGGGTCTAGTGTAATATAAACAGGGATAGGGTCTAGTGTAATATAAACAGAGACAGGGTCTACTGTAATATAAAGAGTCAGGGTCTGGTGTAATATAAACAGAGGCAGGGTCCAGTGTAATATAAACAGGGATAGGGTCGAGTGTAATATAAACAGAGTCAGGGTGGAGTGTAATATAAACAGAGACAGGGTCCAGTGTAATATAAACAGAGACAGGGTCCAGTGTAATATAAACAGGGATAGGGTCTAGTGTAATATAAACAGAGGCAGGGTCTCGTGTAATATAAACAGGGATAAGGTCTAGTGTAATATAAACAGAGACAGGGTCTTGTGTAATATAAATAGAGACAGGGTCTAGTGTAATATAAACAGAGGCAGGGTCTAGTGTAATATAAACAGGGATAGGGTCCAGTGTAATATAAACAGAGACAGGGTCCAGTGTAATATAAACAGAGACAGGGTCTAGTGTAATATAAACAGAGACAGGGTCTAGTGTAATATAAACAGGGACAGGGTCTAGTGTAATATAAACAGAGACAGGGTCTAATGTAATATAAACAGGGATAGGGTCTCGTGTAATATAAACAGAGACAGGGTCTAGTGTAATATAAACAGAGGCAGGGTCTAGTGTAACATAAACAGGGATAGGGTTTAGTGTAATATAAACAGAGTCAGGGTGTAGTGTAATATAAACAGAGACAGGGTCTAGTGTAATATAAACAGGGATAGGGTCGAGTGTAATATAAACAGAGACAGGGTCCAGTGTAATATAAACAGGGATAGGGTCTAGTGTAATATAAACAGAGACAGGGTCTAGTGTAATATAAATAGAGACAGGGTCGAGTGTAATATAAACAGGGATTGGGTCTAGTGTTATATAAACAGAGACAGGGTCTAGTGTAATAAAACAGAGGCATGGGTCTAGTGTAATATAAACAGGGATAGGGTCTAGAAAAATATAAACAGGGACAGGGTCTAGTGTAATATAAACAGAGACAGGGTCTAATGTAATATAAACAGGGATAGGGTCTCGTGTAATATAAACAGAGACAGGGTCTAGTGTAATATAAAGAGAGGCAGGGTCTAGTGTAATATAAACAGGGATAGGGTCTAGTGTAATATAAACAGAGAGAGGGTCTAGTGTAATATAAACAGAGGCACGGTCTAGTGTAATATAAACAGGGATAGGGTCTAGTGTAATATAAACAGAGACAGGGTCGAGTGTAATATAAAAAGAGACAGGGTCTGGTGTAATATAAACAGAGACAGGGTCCAGTGTAATATAAACAGAGACAGGGACTAATGTAATATAAACAGAGACAGGGTCTAATGTAATATAAACAGAGACAGGGTCTAGTGTAATATAAACAGAGACAGGGTCTAGTGTAATATAAACAGAGACAGGGTCTAGTGTAATATAAACAGAGGCAGGGTCTAGTGTAATATAAACAGAGACAGGGTCAAGTGCAATATAAACAGAGACAGGGCCTAGTGTAATATAAACAGAGTCAGGGTCTCGTGTAATATAAACAGAGACAGTGTCTAGTGTAATATAAACAGAGTCAGGGTCTCGTGTAATATAAACAGAGACAGGGTCTAGTGTAATATAAACAGAGACAGGGTCTAGTGTAATATAAACAGAGACATGGTCTAATGTAATATAAACAGAGACAGGGACTAATGTAATATCAACAGAGACAAGGTCTAGTGTAATATAAACAGAGACAGGGTCTAGTGTAATATAAATAGTGACAGGGCCGAGTGTAATATAAACAGAGACAGTGTCTAGTGTAATATAAACAGAGACAGGGTCTAATGTAATATAAACAGAGACAGGGTCGAGTGTAATATAAACAGAGACAGGGTCTAATGTAATAAAAACAGAGACAGGGTCTAGTGTAATATAAACAGGGACAGGGTCTAGTGTAATATAACAGAGACAGGGTCTAATGTAATATAAACAGAGACAGGGTCTAGTGTAATATAAACAGGGACAGGGTCTAGTGTAATATAAACAGAGACAGGGTCTAATGTAATATAAACAGGGATAGGGTCTCGTGTAATATAAACAGAGACAGGGTCGAGTGTAATATAAACAGAGGCAGGGTCTAGTGTAACATAAACAGGGATAGGGTTTAGTGTAATATAAACAGAGTCAGGGTGTAGTGTAATATAAACAGAGACAGTGTCTAGTGTAATATAAACAGGGATAGGGTCGAGTGTAATATAAACAGAGACAGGGTCCAGTGTAATATAAACAGGGATAGGGTCTAGTGTAATATAAACAGAGACAGGGTCTAGTGTAATATAAATAGAGACAGGGTCTAGTGTAATATAAACAGGGATTGGGTCCAGTGTTATATAAACAGAGGCAGGGTCTAGTGTAATAAAACAGAGGCATGTGTCTAGTGTAATATAAACTGGGATAGGGTCTAGAATAATATAAACAGGGACAGGGTCTAGTGTAATATAAACAGAGACAGGGTCTAATGTAATATAAACAGGGATAGGGTCTCGTGTAATATAAACAGAGACAGGGTCTAGTGTAATATAAACAGAGGCAGGGTCTAGTGTAATATAAACAGGGATAGGGTCTAGTGTAATATAAACAGAGACAAGGTCGAGTGTAATATAAACAGAGACAGGGTCTAGTGTAATATAAACAGAGACAGGGTCCAGTGTAATATAAACAGAGACAGGGTCTAATGTAATATAAATAGAGACAGGGTCTAGTGTAATATAAACAGAGACAGGGTCAAGTGCAATATAAACAGAGACAGGGCCTAGTGGAATATAAACAGAGTCAGGGTCTCGTGTAATACAAACAGAGACAGTGTCTAGTGTAATATAAACAGAGTCAGGGTCTCGTGTAATATAAACAGAGACAGGGTCTAGTGTAATATAAACAGAGACAGGGTCTAGTGTAATATAAACAGAGACATGGTCTAATGTAATATAAACAGAGACAGGGTCTAGTGTAATATAAACAGAGACAGGGTCTAGTGTAATATAAACAGAGACAAGGTCTAGTGTAATATAAACAGAGACACGGTCTAGTGTAATATAAACAGAGACAGGGTCTAATGTAATATAAACAGAGACAGGGTCTCGTGTAAAATAAACAGAGGCAGGGTCGAGTTTAAAATAAACAGAGACAGGGTCTAATGTAATATAAACAGAGACAGGGTCTAATGTAATATAAACAGGGACAGGGTCTAGTGTAATATAAACAGAGACAGTGTCTAGTGTAAAATAAACAAGGACAGGGTCTAATGTAATATAAACAGGGATAGGGTCTCGTGTAATATAAACAGAGACAGGGTCTAGTGTAATATAAACAGAGGCAGGGTCTAGTGTAACATAAACAGGGATAGGGTTTAGTGTAATATAAACAGAGTCAGGGTGTAGTGTAATATAAACAGAGACAGTGTCTAGTGTAATATAAACAGGGATAGGGTCGAGTGTAATATAAACAGAGACAGGGTCCAGTGTAATATAAACAGGGATAGGGTCTAGAATAATATAAACAGGGACAGGGTCTAGTGTAATATAAACAGAGACAGGGTCTAATGTAATATAAACAGGGATAGGGTCTCGTGTAATATAAACAGAGACAGGTTCTAGTGTAATATAAACAGAGGCAGGGTCTAGTGTAATATAAACAGGGATAGGGTCTAGTGTAATATAAACAGAGAGAGGGTCTAGTGTAATATAAACAGAGGCAGGGTCTAGTGTAATATAAATAGGGATAGGGTCTAGTGTAATATAAACAGAGACAAGGTCTAGTGTAATATAAACAGAGACAGGGTCCAGTGTAATATAAACAGAGACAGGGTCTAATGTAATATAAATAGAGACAGGGTCGAGTGTAATATAAACAGAGACAGGGTCTAGTGTAATATAAACAGAGTCAGGGTCTCGTGTAATATAAACAGAGACAGGGTCTAGTGCAATATAAACAGAGACAGGGCCTAGTGGAATATAAACAGAGTCAGGGTCTCGTGTAATATAAACAGAGACAGTGTCTAGTGTAATATAAACAGAGTCAGGGTCTCGTGTAATATAAACAGAGACAGGGTCTAGTGTAATATAAACAGAGACAGGGTCTAGTGTAATATAAACAGAGGCAGGGTCCAGTGTAATATAAACAGAGACACGGTCTAGTGTAATATAAATAGTGACAGGGCCGAGTGTAATATAAACAGAGACAGGGTCTAATGTAATATAAACAGAGACAGGGTCGAGTGTAATATAAACAGAGACAGGGTCTAATGTAATAAAAACAGAGACAGGGTCTAGTGTAATATAAACAGGGACAGGGTCTAGTGTAATGTAACAGAGACAGGGTCTAATGTAATATAAACAGAGACAGGGTCTAGTGTAATATAAACAGGGACAGGGTCTAGTGCAATATAAACAGAGACAGGGTCTAGTGTAATATAAACAGAGACAGGGTCTCATGTAAAATAAACAGAGGCAGGGACTAGTGTAAAATAAACAGAGACAGGGTCTAATGTAATATAAACAGAGACAGGGTCCAATGTAATATAAACAGGGACAGGGTCTAGTGTAATATAAACAGAGACAGTGTCTAGTGTAATATAAACAAGGACAGGGTCTAATGTAATATAAACAGGGACAGGGTCTAGTGTAATATAAACAGAGACAGGGTCTAGTGTAATATAAACAGAGACAGGGTCTAGTGTAATATAAACAGAGACAGGGTCTAGTGCAATATAAACAGAGATAGGGCCTCGTGTAATATAAACAGAGACAGGGTGTAGTGTAATATAAACAGAGTCAGGGTGTAGTGTAATATAAACAGAGACAGGGTCTAGTGTAATATAAACAGGGATAGGGTCTAGTGTAATATAAACAGAGACAAGGTCGAGTGTAATATAAACAGAGACAGGGTCTAGTGTAATATAAACAGAGACAGGGTCCAGTGTAATATAAACAGAGACAGGGTCTAATGTAATATAAATAGAGACAGGGTCTAGTGTAATATAAACAGAGACAGGGTCAAGTGCAATATAAACAGAGACAGGGCCTAGTGGAATATAAACAGAGTCAGGGTCTCGTGTAATATAAACAGAGACAGTGTCTAGTGTAATATAAACAGAGTCAGGGTCTCGTGTAATATAAACAGAGACAGGGTCTAGTGTAATATAAACAGAGACAGGGTATAGTGTAATATAAACAGAGACATGGTCGAATGTAATATAAACAGAGACAGGGACTAATGTAATATAAACAGAGACAAGGTCTAGTGTAATATAAACAGAGACACGGTCTAGTGTAATATAAATAGTGACAGGGCCGAGTGTAATATAAACAGAGACAGGGTCTAATGTAATATAAACAGAGACAGGGTCGAGTGTAATATAAACAGAGACAGGGTCTAATGTAATAAAAACAGAGACAGGGTCTAGTGTAATATAAACAGGGACAGGGTCTAGTGTAATGTAACAGAGACAGGGTCTAATGTAATATAAACAGAGACAGGGTCGAGTGTAATATAAACAGGGACAGGGTCTAGTGCAATATAAACAGAGACAGGGTCTAGTGTAATATAAACAGAGACAGGGTCTAGTGTAATATAAACAGAGACAGGGTCTAGTGTAATATAAACAGAGACAGTGTCTAGTGTCATATAAACAGAGACAGGGTCTAGTGTAATATAAACTGAAACAGGGTCTAGTGTAATATAAACAGAGTCAGGGTGTAGTGTAATATAAACAGAGACAGGGTCTAATGTAATATAAACAGAGACAGGGTCTCGTGTAAAATAAACAGAGGCAGGGTCGAGTGTAAAATAAACACAGACAGGGTCTAATGTAATATAAACAGAGACAGTGTCTAGTGTAATATAAACAAGGACAGGGTCTAATGTAATATAAACAGGGATAGGGTCTCGTGTAATATAAACAGAGACAGGGTCTAGTGTAATATAAACAGAGGCAGGGTCTAGTGTAACATAAACAGGGATAGGGTTTAGTGTAATATAAACAGAGTCAGGGTGTAGTGTAATATAAACAGAGACAGGGTCTAGTGTAATATAAACAGGGATAGGGTCGAGTGTAATATAAACAGAGACAGGGTCCAGTGTAATATAAACAGGGATAGGGTCTAGAATAATATAAACAGGGGCAGGGTCTAGTGTAATATAAACAGAGACAGGGTCTAATGTAATATAAACAGGGATAGGGTCTCGTGTAATATAAACAGAGACAGGTTCTAGTGTAATATAAACAGAGGCAGGGTCTAGTGTAATATAAACAGGGATAGGGTCTAGTGTAATATAAACAGAGAGAGGGTCTAGTGTAATATAAACAGAGACAGGGTCTACGGAGACAGGGTCTAGTTTAATATAAACAGAGACAGGGTCTAGTGTAATATGAACAGAGACAGTGTCTAGTGCAATATGAACAGGGACAGGGTGAGTGTAATATAAACAGAGACAGGGTCTAGTGTAATATAAATAGAGACAGGGTCTAGTGTAATATAAACAGGGAAAGGGTCTAGTGTAATATAAACAAAGACAGGGTCTACGGAGACAGGGTCTCGTGTAATATAAACAGAGACAGGGTCTAGTGTAATATGAACAGAGACAGTGTCAAGTGCAATATGAACAGGGACAGGGTGAGTGTAATATAAACAGAGACAGGGTCAAGTGTAATATAAACAGAGACAGGGTCCAGTGTAATATAAACAGAGACAGGGTCGAGTGTAATATAAACAGAGTCAGGGTGTAGTATAATATAAACAGAGACAGGGTCTAGTGTAATATAAACAGAGACAGGGTCTACGGAGACAGGGTCTCGTGTAATATAAACAGAGACAGGGTCTAGTGTAATATGAACAGAGACAGTGTCTAGTGCAATATGAACAGGGACAGGGTGAGTGTAATATAAACAGAGACAGGGTCTAGTGTAATATAAACAGAGTCAGGGTGAATTGTAATATAAACAGAGATAGGGTCTAGTGTAATATAAACAGAGACAGGGTCTCGTGTAATATAAACAGAGACAGGGTCTAGTGTAATATAAACAGGGACAGTGTCTTGTGTAATATAAACAGAGTCAGGGTGTAGTGTAATATAAACAGAGACAGGGTCGAGTGTAATATAAACAGAGATAGGGTCTAGTGTAATATAAACAGAGACAGGGTCTAGTGTAATATAAACAGAGAACGGGTCTAGTGTAATATAAACAGAGACAGGGTCTAGTGTAAAATAAACAGAGACAGAGTCTAATGTAATATAAACAGAGACAGGGTCTCGTGTAATATAAACAGAGACAGGGTCTCGTGTAATATAAACAGAGACAGGGTCTAATGTAATATAAACAGAGACAGGGTCTAGTGTAATATAAACAGAGACAGTGTCTAGTGTAATATAAACAGGGACAGGGACTAATGTAATATAAACAGAGACAGGGTCTCGTGTAATATAAACAGAGACAGGGCCTAGTGTAATATAAACAGGGAAAGGGTCTAGTGTAATATAAACAGAGACAGTGTCTCGTGTAATATAAACAGGGACAGGGTCTAATGTAATATAAACAGGGACAGGGTCTAGTGTAATATAAACAGAGACAGGGTCTAATGTAATATAAACAGAGACAGGGTCTAGTGTAATATAAACAGAGACAGGGTCTAGTGTAATATAAACAGAGACAGGGTCTAGTGCAATACAAACAGAGACAAGGTCTAATGTAATATAAACAGAGACAGGGTCCAGTGTAATATAAACAGAGACAGGGTCTACGGAGACAGGGTCTAGTGTAATATAAACAGATTCAGGGTCTAGTGTAATATAAACAGGGATCGGGTCTAGTGTAATATAAACAGAGACAGGGTCTTGTGTAATCTAAACAGAAGCAGGGTGTAGTGTAATATAAACAGAGACAGTGACTTGTGTAATATAAACAGAGTCAGTGTGGAGTGTAATATAAACAGAGACAGGGTCGAGTGTAATATAAACAGAGTCAGGGTCTAGTGTAATATAAACAGAGTCAGGGTGTAGTGTAATATAAACAGGGATAGGGTCGAGTGTAATATAAACAGAGACAGGGTCCAGTGTAATATAAACAGAGATAGGGTCTAGTGTAATATAAACAGAGACAGGGTCTAGTGTAATATAAATAGAGACAGGGTCTAGTGTAATATAAACAGAGACAGGGTCTAATGTAATATAAACAGAGACAGGGTCTAGTGTAATATAAACAGAGACAGTGTCTAGTGTAATATAAACAGGGACAGGGACTAATGTAATATAAACAGAGACAGGGTCTCGTGTAATATAAACAGAGACAGGGCCTAGTGTAATATAAACAGGGAAAGGGTCTAGTGTAATATAAACAGAGACAGTGTCTCGTGTAATATAAACAGGGACAGGGTCTAATGTAATATAAACAGGGACAGGGTCTAGTGTAATATAAACAGAGACAGGGTCTAATGTAATATAAACAGAGACAGGGTCTAGTGTAATATAAACAGAGACAGGGTCTAGTGTAATATAAACAGAGACAGGGTCTAGTGTAATATAAACAGAGACAGGGTCTCGTGCAATATAAACAGAGACAGGGTCTAATGTAATATAAACAGAGACAGGGTCTAGTGCAATACAAACAGAGACAGGGTCCAATGTAATATAAACAGAGACAGGGTCCAGTGTAATATAAACAGAGACAGGGTCTACGGAGACAGGGTCTAGTGTAATATAAACAGATTCAGGGTCTGGTGTAATATAAACAGGGATCGGGTCTAGTGTAATATAAACAGAGACAGGGTCTTGTGTAATCTAAACAGAAGCAGGGTGTAGTGTAATATAAACAGAGACAGTGACTTGTGTAATATAAACAGAGTCAGTGTGGAGTGTAATATAAACAGAGACAGGGTCGAGTGTAATATAAACAGAGTCAGGGTCTAGTGTAATATAAACAGAGTCAGGGTGTAGTGTAATATAAACAGGGATAGGGTCGAGTGTAATATAAACAGAGACAGGGTCCAGTGTAATATAAACAGAGATAGGGTCTAGTGTAATATAAACAGAGACAGGGTCTAGTGTAATATAAATAGAGACAGGGTCTAGTGTAATATAAACAGGGATCGGGTCTAGTGTAATATAAACAGAGACAGGGTCTTGTGTAATCTAAACAGAAGCAGGGTCTAGTGTAATATAAACAGAGATAGGGTCTAGTGTAATATAAACAGGGATCGGGTCTAGTGTAATATAAACAGAGACAGGGTCTTGTGTAATCTAAACAGAGGCAGGATCTAGTGTAATATAAACAGGGATAAGGTCTACTGTAATATAAACAGAGTCAGGGTGTAGTGTAATAAAAACAGAGACAGGGTCTGCTGTAATATAAACAGAGTCAGGGTGTAGTATAATATAAACAGAGACAGGGTCTTGTGTAATATAAATAGAGACAGGGTCTACTGTAATATAAACAGGGATCGGGTCTAGTGTAATATAAACAGAGACAGGGTCTAGTGTAATATAAACAGAGGCAGGGTCTAGTGTAATATAAACAGGGATAGGGTCTAGTGTAATATAAACAGAGTCAGGGTGTAGTGTAATATAAACAGAGACAGGGTCTAGTGTAATATAAACAGGGATAGGGTCGAGTGTAATATAAACAGAGACAGGGTCCAGTGTAATATAAACAGGGATCGGGTCTAGTGTAATATAAATAGAGACAGTGTCTCGTGTCATATAAACAGGGATAGGGTCCAGTGTAATATAAACAGAGACAGGGTCTAGTGTAATATAAACAGGGACAGGGTCTCGTGTAATATAAACAGAGTCAGGGTGCAGTGTAATATAAACAGAGACAGGGTCTAGTGTAATATAAACAGAGTCAGGGTGTAGTATAATATAAACAGAGACAGGGTCTTGTGTAATATAAATAGAGACAGGGTCGAATGTAATATAAACAGGGACAGGGTCTAATGTCATATAAACAGAGACAGGGTCTCGTGTAAAAGAAACAGAGACAGGGTCTCGTGTAATATAAACAGAGACAGGGTCTACTGTAAAATAAACAGAGACAGGGTCTAATGTAATATAAACAGAGACAGGGTCTAATGTAATATAAACATAGACAGGGTCTAGTGTAATATAAACAGAGACAGGGTCTAATGTAATATAAACAGGGACAGGGTCTAGTGTAATATAAACAGAGACAGGGTCTAATGTAATATAAACAGAGACAGGGTCTAATGTAATATAAACAGAGACAGGGTCTAATTTAATATAAACAGAGACAGGGTCTAATGTAATATAAACAGAGACAGGGTCTAGTATAATATAAACAGAGTCAGGGTGTAGTGTAATATAAACAGGGACAGGGTCTAGTGTAATATAAACAGAGACAGGGTCTAGTGTAATATAAACAGAGACAGGGTCCAGTGTAATATAAACAGAGACAGAGTCTCGTGCAATATAAACAGAGACAGGGTCTAATGTAATATAAACAGAGACAGGGTCTAGTGCAATACAAACAGAGACAGGGTCTAATGTAATATAAACAGAGACAGGGTCCAGTGTAATATAAACAGAGACAGGGTCTAATGTAATATAAACAGGGACAGGGTCTAGTGTAATATAAACAGAGACAGGGTCTAATGTAATATAAACAGAGACAGGGTCTAATGTAATATAAACAGAGACAGGGTCTAATGTAATATAAACAGAGACAGGGTCTAATGTAATATAAACATAGACAGGGTCCAATGTAATATAAACAGAGACAGGGTCTAGTATAATATAAACAGAGTCAGGGTGTAGTGTAATATAAACAGGGACAGGGTCTAGTGTAATATAAACAGAGACAGGGTCTAGTGTAATATAAACAGAGACAGGGTCCAGTGTAATATAAACAGAGACAGAGTCTCGTGCAATATAAACAGAGACAGGGTCTAATGTAATATAAACAGAGACAGGGTCTAGTGCAATACAAACAGAGACAGGGTCTAATGTAATATAAACAGAGACAAGGTCCAGTGTAATATAAACAGAGACAGGGTCTACGGAGACAGGGTCTAGTGTAATATAAACAGATTCAGGGTCTAGTGTAATATAAACAGAGTCAGGGTGTAGTGTAATATAAACAGAGACAGTGACTTGTGTAATATAAACAGAGTCAGTGTGTAGTGTAATATAAACAGAGACAAGGTCTAGTGTAATATAAACAGAGTCAGGGTCTAGTGTAATATAAACAGAGTCAGGGTGTAGTGTAATATAAACAGGGATAGGGTCGAGTGTAATATAAACAGAGACAGGGTCTAGTGTAATATAAATAGAGACAGGGTCTAGTGTAATATAAACAGGGATCGTGTCTAGTGTAATATAAACAGAGACAGGGTCTTGTGTAATCTAAACAGAAGCAGGGTCTAGTGTAATATAAACAGAGATAGGGTCTAGTGTAATATAAACAGAGGCAGGATCTAGTGTAATATAAACAGGGATAAGGTCTACTGTAATATAAACAGAGTCAGGGTGTAGTATAATATAAACAGAGACAGGGTCTAGTGTAATATAAACAGGGATAGGGTCGAGTGTAATATAAACAGAGACAGGGTCCAGTGTAATATAAACAGGGATCGGGTCTAGTGTAATATAAATAGAGACAGTGTCTCGTGTCATATAAACAGGGATAGGGTCCAGTGTAATATAAACAGAGACAGGGTCTAGTGTAATATAAACAGGGACAGGGTCTCGTGTAATATAAACAGAGTCAGGGTGCAGTGTAATATAAACAGAGACAGGGTCTAGTGTAATATAAACAGAGTCAGGGTGTAGTATAATATAAACAGAGACAGGGTCTTGTGTAATATAAATAGAGACAGGGTCGAATGTAATATAAACAGGGACAGGGTCTAATGTCATATAAACAGAGACAGGGTCTCGTGTAAAAGAAACAGAGACAGGGTCTCGTGTAATATAAACAGAGACAGGGTCTAGTGTAAAATAAACAGAGACAGGGTCTAATGTAATATAAACAGAGACAGGGTCTAATGTAATATAAACATAGACAGGGTCTAGTGTAATATAAACAGAGACAGGGTCTAATGTAATATAAACAGGGACAGGGTCTAGTGTAATATAAACAGAGACAGGGTCTAATGTAATATAAACAGAGACAGGGTCTAATGTAATATAAACAGAGACAGGGTCTAATGTAATATAAACAGAGACAGGGTCTAATGTAATATAAACATAGACAGGGTCCAATGTAATATAAACAGAGACAGGGTCTAGTATAATATAAACAGAGTCAGGGTGTAGTGTAATATAAACAGGGACAGGGTCTAGTGTAATATAAACAGAGACAGGGTCTAGTGTAATATAAACAGAGACAGGGTCCAGTGTAATATAAACAGAGACAGAGTCTCGTGCAATATAAACAGAGACAGGGTCTAATGTAATATAAACAGAGACAGGGTCTAGTGCAATACAAACAGAGACAGGGTCTAATGTAATATAAACAGAGACAGGGTCCAGTGTAATATAAACAGAGACAGGGTCTACGGAGACAGGGTCTAGTGTAATATAAACAGATTCAGGGTCTAGTGTAATATAAACAGAGTCAGGGTGTAGTGTAATATAAACAGAGACAGTGACTTGTGTCATATAAACAGAGTCAGTGTGTAGTGTAATATAAACAGAGACAAGGTCTAGTGTAATATAAACAGAGTCAGGGTCTAGTGTAATATAAACAGAGTCAGGGTGTAGTGTAATATAAACAGGGATAGGGTCGAGTGTAATATAAACAGAGACAGGGTCTAGTGTAATATAAATAGAGACAGGGTCTAGTGTAATATAAACAGGGATCGTGTCTAGTGTAATATAAACAGAGACAGGGTCTTGTGTAATCTAAACAGAAGCAGGGTCTAGTGTAATATAAACAGAGATAGGGTCTAGTGTAATATAAACAGAGGCAGGATCTAGTGTAATATAAACAGGGATAAGGTCTACTGTAATATAAACAGAGTCAGGGTGTAGTATAATATAAACAGAGACAGGGTCTTGTGTAATATAAATAGAGACAGGGTCTACTGTAATATAAACAGGGATCGGGTCTAGTGTAATATAAACAGAGACAGGGTCTAGTGTAATATAAACAGAGGCAGGGTCTAGTGTAATATAAACAGGGATAGGGTCTAGTGTAATATAAACAGAGTCAGGGTGTAGTGTAATATAAACAGAGACAGGGTCTAGTGTAATATAAACAGGGATAGGGTCGAGTGTAATATAAACAGAGACAGGGTCCAGTGTAATATAAACAGGGATCGGGTCTAGTGGAATATAAATAGAGACAGTGTCTCGTGTCATATAAACAGGGATAGGGTCTAGTGTAATATAAACAGAGACAGGGTCTAGTGTAATATAAACAGGGACAGGGTCTAGTGTAATATAAACAGAGTCAGGGTGCAGTGTCATATAAACAGAGACAGGGTCTAGTGTAATATAAACAGAGACAGGGTCTTGTGTAATATAAATAGAGACAGGGTCTAATGTAATATAAACAGGGACAAGGGCTAATGTCATATAAACAGAGACAGCCTCTCGTGTAATATAAACAGAGGCAGGGTCTAGTGTAAAATAAACAGAGACAGGGTCTAATGTAATATAAACAGAGACAGGGTCTAATGTAATATAAACATAGACAGGGCCTAGTGTAATATAAACAGGGACAGGCTCTAGTGTAATATAAACAGAGACAGGGTCTAGTGTAATATAAACGAAGACAGTGTCGAGTGTAATATAAACAGAGACAGGGTCTAATGTAATATAAACAGGGACAGGGTCTAGTGTAATATAAACAGAGACAGGGTCTAATGTAATATAAACAGGGACAGGGTCTAATGTAATATAAACAGGGACAGGGTCTAGTGTAATATAAACAGAGACAGGGTCTAATGTAATATAAACAGAGACAGGGTCTAATGTAATATAAACAGAGACAGGGTCTAATGTAATATAAACAGAGACAGGGTCTAGTGTAATATAAACAGGGACAGGGTCTAGTGTAATATAAACAGAAGCAGGGTCTAATGTAATATAAACATAGACAGGGTCTAATGTAATATAAACAGAGACAGGGTCTAGTATAATATAAACAGAGTCAGGGTGTAGTGTAATATAAAATGAGTCAGGGTCTAGTGTAATATAAACAGAGACAGGGTCTAGTGTAATATAAACAGATTCAGGGTCTAGTGTAATATAAACAGAGTCAAGGTGTAGTGTAATATAAACAGAGACAGTGTCTTGTGTAATATAAACAGAGTCAGGGTGCAGTGTAATATAAACAGAGACAGGGTCTAGTGTAATATAAATAGACACAGGGTCTAGTGTAATATAAACAGGGATAGGGTCTAATGTAATATAAACAGAGACAGGGTCTAATGTAATATAAACAGAGTCAGGGTGTAGTGTAATATAAACAGAGACAGGGTCTAGTGTAATATAAACAGGGATAGGGTCTAGTCTAATATAAACAGAGTCAGGGTGTAGTGTAATATAAACAGAGACAGGGTCTAGTGTAATATAAACAGGGATAGGGTCGAGTGTAATATAAACAGAGACAGGGTCCAGTGTAATATAAACCGGGATAGGGTCTAGTGTAATATAAACAGAGACAGGGTCTAGTGTAATATAAATAGAGACAGGGTCTAGTGTAATATAAACAGAGGCAGGGTCGAGTGTAATATAAACAGAGACAGGGTCGAGTGTAATATAAACAGGGAAAGGGTCTCGTGTAATATAAACAGTCAGGGTCTAGTGTAATATAAACAGAGACAGGGTCCAGTGTACTATAAACAGGGATAGGGTCTAGTGTAATATAAATAGAGACAGGGTCTAGTGTAATATAAACAGAGGCAGGGTCGAGTGTAATATAAACAGAGACAGGGTCGAGTGTAATATAAACAGGGAAAGGGTCTCGTGTAATATAAACAGAGTCAGGGTCTAGTGTAATATAAACAGAGACAGGGTCCAGTGTACTATAAACAGGGATAGGGTCTAATGTAATATAAACAGAGACAGGGTCTAGTGTAATATAAATAGAGACAGGGTCTAGTGTAATATAAACAGGGATAGGGTCGAGTGTAATATAAACAGAGACAGGGTCCAGTGTAATATAAATAGGGATAGGGTCTAGTGTAATATAAACAGAGACAGGGTCTCGTGTAATAGAAATAGAGACAGGGTCTAGTGTAATATAAACAGGGATAGGGTCTAGTGTAATATAAACAGAGACAGGCTCTGGTGTAATATAAACAGAGGCAGGGTCTAGTGTAATATAAACAGAGATAGGGTCTAGTGTAATATAAACAGAGACAGGGTCTAGTGTAATATAAATAGAGACAGGGTCTAGTGTAATATAAACAGGGACAGGGTCGAGTGTAATATAAACAGAGACAGGGTCCAGTGTAATATAAACAGGGATAGGGTCTAGTGTAATATAAACAGAGACAGGGTCTAGTGTAATATAAATAGAGACAGGGTCTAGTGTAATATAAACAGGGATAGGGTCTAGTGTAATATAAGCAGAGACAGGGTCTAGTGTAATATAAACCGAGACAGGGCCTCGTGTAATATAAATAGAGACAGGGTCTAGTGTAATATAAACAGGGATAGGGTCGAGTGTAATATAAACAGAGACAGGGTCGAGTGTCATATAAACAGAGTCAGGGTGTAGTATAATATAAACAGAGACAGGGTCTAGTGTAATATAAACAGAGACAGGGTCTACGGAGACAGAGTCGAGTGTAATATGAACAGGGATTGGGTCCAGTGTAATATAAACAGAGACAGGGTCTAGTGTAATACGAACAGAGACAGTGTCTAGTGTAATATGAACAGGGACAGGGTGAGTGTAATATAAACAGAGACAGGGTCCAGTGTAATATAAACAGAGACAGGGTCTCATGTAATATAAACAGAGACAGGATCTAGTGTAATATAAACAGGGACAGGGTCTAGTGTAATATAAACAGGGACAGGGCTAAGTGTAATATAAACAGAGAAGGGTGTAGCGTTATATAAACAGAGACAGGGTCTAGTGTAATATAAACAGAGACAGGGTCCAGTGTAATATAAACAGGGACAGGGCCTCGTGTAATATAAACAGAGACAGGGTCGAGTGTAATATAAACAGAGATAGGGTCTTGTGTAATATAAACAGAGACAGGGTCTAGTGTAATATAAACAGAGACAGGGTCTAGTGTAATATAAACAGGGACAGTGTCTTGTGTAATATAAACAGAGTCAAGGTTTAGTGTAATATAAACAGAGATAGGGTCTCGTGTAATATAAACAGAGACAGGGTCGAGTGTAATATAAACAGAGACAGGGTCTCGTGTAATATAAACAGAGACAGGGTCTAGTGTAATATAAACAGAGACAGGGTCTAGTGTAAAATAAACAGAGACAGGGTCTAATGTAATATAAACAGAGACAGGGTCTCGTGTAATATAAACAGAGACAGGGTCTCGTGTAATATAAACAGAGACAGGGTCTAGTGTAATATAAACAGAGACAGTGTCTCGTGTAATATAAACAGGGACAGGGTCTAATGTAATATAAACAGGGACAGGGTCGAGTGTAATATAAACAGAGACAGGGTCTAATGTAATATAAACAGAGACAGGGTCTAATGTAATATAAACAGAGACAGGGTCTAATGTAATATAAACAGACACAGGGTCTAGTGTAATATAAACAGAGTCAGGGTGTAGTGTAATATAAACAGAGACAGTGTCTTGTGTAATATAAACAGAGACAGGGTCTAGTGGAATATAAACAGAGACAGGGTCTAGTGCAATATAAACAGAGACAGGGTCTCATGTAATATAAACAGAGACAGGGTCCAGTGTAATATAAACAGAGACAGGGTCTACGGAGACAGGGTCTAGTGTAATATAAACAGATTCAGGGTCTAGTGTAATATAAAAAGAGTCAGGGTGTAGTGTAATATAAACAGAGACAGTGACTTGTGTAATATAAACAGAGTCAGTGTGTAGTGTAATATAAACAGAGACAGGGTCTCGTGTAATATAAACAGAGTCAGGGTCCAGTGTAATATAAACAGAGTCAGGGTGTAGTGTAATATAAACAGAGACAGGGTCTAGTGTAATATAAACAGGGATAGGGTCGAGTGTAATATAAACAGAGACAGGGTCCAGTGTAATATAAACAGAGATAGGGTCTCGTGTAATATAAACAGAGACAGGGTCTAGTGTAATATAAATAGAGACAGGGTCGAGTGTAATTTCAACAGGGATCGGGTCTAGTGTAATATAAACAGAGACAGGGTCTCGTGTAATATAAACAGAGGCAGGGTCTGGTGTAATATAAACAGAGATAGGGTCTAGTGTAATATAAACAGAGACAGGGTCTTGTGTAATCTAAACAGAGGCAGGGTCTAGTGTAATATAAACAGAGATAGGGTCTAGTGTAATATAAACAGAGACAGGGTCTAGTGTAATATAAACAGGGATAGGGTCTAGTGTAATATAAACAGAGACAGGGTCTAGTGTAATATAAACAGAGACAGGGTCCAGTGTAATATAAACAGGGACAGGGCCACGTGTAATATAAACAGAGACAGGGTCTTGTGTAATATAAACAGAGTCAGGGTGTAGTGTAATATAAACAGAGACAGTGTCTTGTGTAATATAAACAGAGACAGGGTCTAGTGTAATATAAACAGAGACAGGGTCTAGTGTAATATAAACAGAGTCAGGGTGTAGTGTAATATAAACAGAGACAGGGTCTAGTGTAATATAAACAGAGGCAGGGTCTAGTGTAATATAAACAGGGATAGGTTCTAGTGTAATATAAACAGAGTCAGGGTGTAGTGTAATATAAACAGAGACAGGGTCTAGTGTAATATAAACAGAGACAGGGTCCAGTGTAATATAAATAGGGATAGGGTCTAGTGTAATATAAACAGAGACAGGGTCTCGTGTAATATAAATAGAGACAGGGTCTAGTGTAATATAAACAGGGATAGGGTCGAGTGTAATATAAACAGAGACAGGGTCCAGTGTAATATAAACAGGGATCGGGTCTAGTGTAATATAAATAGAGACAGTGTCTCGTGTCATATAAACAGGGATAGGGTCTAGTGTAATATAAACAGAGACAGGGTCTAGTGTAATATAAACAGGGACAGGGTCTAGTGTAATATAAACAGAGTCAGGGTGCAGTGTAATATAAACAGAGACAGGGTCTAGTGTAATATAAACAGAGTCAGGGTGTAGTATAATATAAACAGAGACAGGGTCTTGTGTAATATAAATAGAGACAGGGTCGAATGTAATATAAACAGGGACAGGGTCTAATGTCATATAAACAGAGACAGGGTCTCGTGTAAAAGAAACAGAGACAGGGTCTAATGTAATATAAACAGAGACAGGGTCTAATGTAATATAAACATAGACAGGGCCTAGTGTAATATAAACAGGGACAGGGTCTAGTGTAATATAAACGAAGACAGTGTCTAGTGTAATATAAACAGAGACAGGGTCTAATGTAATATAAACAGAGACAGGGTCTAATGTAATATAAACAGAGACAGGGTCTAATGTAATATAAACAGAGACAGGGTCTAGTGTAATATAAACAGAGACAGGGTCTAGTGTAATATAAACAGGGACAGGGTCTAGTGTAATATAAACATTGACAGTGTCTTGTGTAATATAAACAGAGACAGGGTCTTGTGTAATCTAAACAGAAGCAGGGTCTAGTGTAATATAAACAGAGATAGGGTCTAGTGTAATATAAACAGAGGCAGGATCTAGTGTAATATAAACAGGGATAAGGTCTACTGTAATATAAACAGAGTCAGGGTGTAGTGTAATAAAAACAGAGACAGGGTCTGCTGTAATATAAACAGAGTCAGGGTGTAGTATAATATAAACAGAGACAGGGTCTTGTGTAATATAAATAGAGACAGGGTCTACTGTAATATAAACAGGGATCGGGTCTAGTGTAATATAAACAGGGATAGGGTCGAGTGTAATATAAACAGAGACAGGGTCCAGTGTAATATAAACAGGGATCGGGTCTAGTGTAATATAAATAGAGACAGTGTCTCGTGTCATATAAACAGGGATAGGGTCTAGTGTAATATAAACAGAGACAGGGTCTCGTGTAATATAAACAGGGACAGGGTCTCGTGTAATATAAACAGAGTCAGGGTGCAGTGTAATATAAACAGAGACAGGGTCTAGTGTTCTATAAACAGAGTCAGGGTGTAGTATAATATAAACAGAGACAGGGTCTTGTGTAATATAAATAGAGACAGGGTCTCGTGTAATATAAACAGAGACAGGGTCTAATGTAATATAAACAGAGACAGGGTCTCGTGTGAAAGAAACAGAGACAGGGTCTTATGTAATATAAACAGAGACAGCCTCTCGTGTAATATAAACAGGGACAGGGTCTAGTGTAATATAAACAGGGACAGGGTCTAGTGTAATATAAACGAAGACAGTGTCTAGTGTAATATAAACAGAGACAGGGTCTAGTGTAATATAAACAGAGACAGGGTCTAATGTAATATAAACAGAGACAGGGTCTAATGTAATATAAACAGAGACAGGGTCTAATGTAATATAAACAGGGACAGGGTCTAGTGTAATATAAACAGAGACAGGGTCTAATGTAATATAAACAGAGACAGGGTCTAATGTAATATAAACATAGACAGGGTCTAATGTAATATAAACAGAGACAGGGTCTAGTATAATATAAACAGAGTCAGGGTGTAGTGTAATATAAACAGGGACAGGGTCTAGTGTAATATAAACAGAGACAGGGTCTAGTGTAATATAAACAGAGACAGGGTCTAGTGTATTATAAACAGAGACAGGGTCTCGTGCAATATCAACAGAGACAGGGTCTAATGTAATATAAACAGAGACAGGGTCTAGTGCAATACAAACAGAGACAGGGTCTAATGTAATATAAACAGAGACAGGGTCCAGTGTAATATAAACAGAGACAGGGTCTACGGAGACAGGGTCTAGTGTAATATAAACAGATTCAGGGTCTAGTGTAATATAAACAGAGTCAGGGTGTAGTGTAATATAAACAGAGACAGTGACTTGTGTAATATAAACAGAGTCAGTGTGTAGTGTAATATGAACAGAGACAGGGTCTAGTGTAATATAAACAGAGTCAGGGTCTAGTGTAACATAAACAGAGTCAGGGTGTAGTGTAATATAAACCGAGATAGGGTCTAGTGTAATATAAACAGAGACAGGGTCTAGTGTAATATAAATAGAGACAGGGTCTAGTGTAATATAAACAGGGATCGGGTCTAGTGTAATATAAACAGAGACAGGGTCTTGTGTAATCTAAACAGAAGCAGGGTCTAGTGTAATATAAACAGAGATAGGGTCTAGTGTAATATAAACAGAGGCAGGATCTAGAGTAATATAAACAGGGATAAGGTCCACTGTAATATAAACAGAGTCAGGGTGTAGTGTAATAAAAACAGAGACAGGGTCTGCTGTAATATAAACAGAGTCAGGGTGTAGTATAATATAAACAGAGACAGGGTCTTGTGTAATATAAATAGAGACAGGGTCTACTGTAATATAAACAGGGATCGGGTCTAGTGTAATATAAACAGAGACAGGGTCTAGTGTAATATAAACAGGGACAGGGTCGAGTGTAATATAAACAGAGACAGGGTCCAGTGTAATATAAACAGGGATAGGGTCTAGTGTAATATAAACAGAGACAGGGTCTAGTGTAATATAAATAGAGACAGGGTCTAGTGTAATATAAACAGGGATAGGGTCTAGTGTAATATAAGCAGAGACAGGGTCTAGTGTAATATAAACCGAGACAGGGCCTCGTGTAATATAAATAGAGACAGGGTCTAGTGTAATATAAACAGGGATAGGGTCGAGTGTAATATAAACAGAGACAGGGTCGAGTGTCATATAAACAGAGTCAGGGTGTAGTATAATATAAACAGAGACAGGGTCTAGTGTAATATAAACAGAGACAGGGTCTACGGAGACAGAGTCGAGTGTAATATGAACAGGGATTGGGTCCAGTGTAATATAAACAGAGACAGGGTCTAGTGTAATACGAACAGAGACAGTGTCTAGTGTAATATGAACAGGGACAGGGTGAGTGTAATATAAACAGAGACAGGGTCCAGTGTAATATAAACAGAGACAGGGTCTCATGTAATATAAACAGAGACAGGATCTAGTGTAATATAAACAGGGACAGGGTCTAGTGTAATATAAACAGGGACAGGGCTAAGTGTAATATAAACAGAGAAGGGTGTAGCGTTATATAAACAGAGACAGGGTCTAGTGTAATATAAACAGAGACAGGGTCCAGTGTAATATAAACAGGGACAGGGCCTCGTGTAATATAAACAGAGACAGGGTCGAGTGTAATATAAACAGAGATAGGGTCTTGTGTAATATAAACAGAGACAGGGTCTAGTGTAATATAAACAGAGACAGGGTCTAGTGTAATATAAACAGGGACAGTGTCTTGTGTAATATAAACAGAGTCAAGGTTTAGTGTAATATAAACAGAGATAGGGTCTCGTGTAATATAAACAGAGACAGGGTCGAGTGTAATATAAACAGAGACAGGGTCTCGTGTAATATAAACAGAGACAGGGTCTAGTGTAATATAAACAGAGACAGGGTCTAGTGTAAAATAAACAGAGACAGGGTCTAATGTAATATAAACAGAGACAGGGTCTCGTGTAATATAAACAGAGACAGGGTCTCGTGTAATATAAACAGAGACAGGGTCTAGTGTAATATAAACAGAGACAGTGTCTCGTGTAATATAAACAGGGACAGGGTCTAATGTAATATAAACAGGGACAGGGTCGAGTGTAATATAAACAGAGACAGGGTCTAATGTAATATAAACAGAGACAGGGTCTAATGTAATATAAACAGAGACAGGGTCTAATGTAATATAAACAGACACAGGGTCTAGTGTAATATAAACAGAGTCAGGGTGTAGTGTAATATAAACAGAGACAGTGTCTTGTGTAATATAAACAGAGACAGGGTCTAGTGGAATATAAACAGAGACAGGGTCTAGTGCAATATAAACAGAGACAGGGTCTCATGTAATATAAACAGAGACAGGGTCTAGTGTAATATAAACAGAGACAGGGTCTAGTGTAATATAAACAGAGACAGGGTCCAGTGTAATATAAACAGAGATAGGGTCTCGTGTAATATAAACAGAGACAGGGTCTAGTGTAATATAAATAGAGACAGGGTCGAGTGTAATTTCAACAGGGATCGGGTCTAGTGTAATATAAACAGGGACAGGGCCACGTGTAATATAAACAGAGACAGGGTCTTGTGTAATATAAACAGAGTCAGGGTGTAGTGTAATATAAACAGAGACAGTGTCTTGTGTAATATAAACAGAGACAGGGTCTAGTGTAATATAAACAGAGACAGGGTCTAGTGTAATATAAACAGAGTCAGGGTGTAGTGTAATATAAACAGAGACAGGGTCTAGTGTAATATAAACAGAGGCAGGGTCTAGTGTAATATAAACAGGGATAGGTTCTAGTGTAATATAAACAGAGTCAGGGTGTAGTGTAATATAAACAGAGACAGGGTCTAGTGTAATATAAACAGAGACAGGGTCCAGTGTAATATAAATAGGGATAGGGTCTAGTGTAATATAAACAGAGACAGGGTCTCGTGTAATATAAATAGAGACAGGGTCTAGTGTAATATAAACAGGGATAGGGTCGAGTGTAATATAAACAGAGACAGGGTCCAGTGTAATATAAACAGGGATCGGGTCTAGTGTAATATAAATAGAGACAGTGTCTCGTGTCATATAAACAGGGATAGGGTCTAGTGTAATATAAACAGAGACAGGGTCTAGTGTAATATAAACAGGGACAGGGTCTAGTGTAATATAAACAGAGTCAGGGTGCAGTGTAATATAAACAGAGACAGGGTCTAGTGTAATATAAACAGAGTCAGGGTGTAGTATAATATAAACAGAGACAGGGTCTTGTGTAATATAAATAGAGACAGGGTCGAATGTAATATAAACAGGGACAGGGTCTAATGTCATATAAACAGAGACAGGGTCTCGTGTAAAAGAAACAGAGACAGGGTCTAATGTAATATAAACAGAGACAGGGTCTAATGTAATATAAACATAGACAGGGCCTAGTGTAATATAAACAGGGACAGGGTCTAGTGTAATATAAACGAAGACAGTGTCTAGTGTAATATAAACAGAGACAGGGTCTAATGTAATATAAACAGAGACAGGGTCTAATGTAATATAAACAGAGACAGGGTCTAATGTAATATAAACAGAGACAGGGTCTAGTGTAATATAAACAGAGACAGGGTCTAGTGTAATATAAACAGGGACAGGGTCTAGTGTAATATAAACATTGACAGTGTCTTGTGTAATATAAACAGAGACAGGGTCTTGTGTAATCTAAACAGAAGCAGGGTCTAGTGTAATATAAACAGAGATAGGGTCTAGTGTAATATAAACAGAGGCAGGATCTAGTGTAATATAAACAGGGATAAGGTCTACTGTAATATAAACAGAGTCAGGGTGTAGTGTAATAAAAACAGAGACAGGGTCTGCTGTAATATAAACAGAGTCAGGGTGTAGTATAATATAAACAGAGACAGGGTCTTGTGTAATATAAATAGAGACAGGGTCTACTGTAATATAAACAGGGATCGGGTCTAGTGTAATATAAACAGGGATAGGGTCGAGTGTAATATAAACAGAGACAGGGTCCAGTGTAATATAAACAGGGATCGGGTCTAGTGTAATATAAATAGAGACAGTGTCTCGTGTCATATAAACAGGGATAGGGTCTAGTGTAATATAAACAGAGACAGGGTCTCGTGTAATATAAACAGGGACAGGGTCTCGTGTAATATAAACAGAGTCAGGGTGCAGTGTAATATAAACAGAGACAGGGTCTAGTGTTCTATAAACAGAGTCAGGGTGTAGTATAATATAAACAGAGACAGGGTCTTGTGTAATATAAATAGAGACAGGGTCTCGTGTAATATAAACAGAGACAGGGTCTAATGTAATATAAACAGAGACAGGGTCTCGTGTGAAAGAAACAGAGACAGGGTCTTATGTAATATAAACAGAGACAGCCTCTCGTGTAATATAAACAGGGACAGGGTCTAGTGTAATATAAACAGGGACAGGGTCTAGTGTAATATAAACGAAGACAGTGTCTAGTGTAATATAAACAGAGACAGGGTCTAGTGTAATATAAACAGAGACAGGGTCTAATGTAATATAAACAGAGACAGGGTCTAATGTAATATAAACAGAGACAGGGTCTAATGTAATATAAACAGGGACAGGGTCTAGTGTAATATAAACAGAGACAGGGTCTAATGTAATATAAACAGAGACAGGGTCTAATGTAATATAAACATAGACAGGGTCTAATGTAATATAAACAGAGACAGGGTCTAGTATAATATAAACAGAGTCAGGGTGTAGTGTAATATAAACAGGGACAGGGTCTAGTGTAATATAAACAGAGACAGGGTCTAGTGTAATATAAACAGAGACAGGGTCTAGTGTATTATAAACAGAGACAGGGTCTCGTGCAATATCAACAGAGACAGGGTCTAATGTAATATAAACAGAGACAGGGTCTAGTGCAATACAAACAGAGACAGGGTCTAATGTAATATAAACAGAGACAGGGTCCAGTGTAATATAAACAGAGACAGGGTCTACGGAGACAGGGTCTAGTGTAATATAAACAGATTCAGGGTCTAGTGTAATATAAACAGAGTCAGGGTGTAGTGTAATATAAACAGAGACAGTGACTTGTGTAATATAAACAGAGTCAGTGTGTAGTGTAATATGAACAGAGACAGGGTCTAGTGTAATATAAACAGAGTCAGGGTCTAGTGTAACATAAACAGAGTCAGGGTGTAGTGTAATATAAACCGAGATAGGGTCTAGTGTAATATAAACAGAGACAGGGTCTAGTGTAATATAAATAGAGACAGGGTCTAGTGTAATATAAACAGGGATCGGGTCTAGTGTAATATAAACAGAGACAGGGTCTTGTGTAATCTAAACAGAAGCAGGGTCTAGTGTAATATAAACAGAGATAGGGTCTAGTGTAATATAAACAGAGGCAGGATCTAGAGTAATATAAACAGGGATAAGGTCCACTGTAATATAAACAGAGTCAGGGTGTAGTGTAATAAAAACAGAGACAGGGTCTGCTGTAATATAAACAGAGTCAGGGTGTAGTATAATATAAACAGAGACAGGGTCTTGTGTAATATAAATAGAGACAGGGTCTACTGTAATATAAACAGGGATCGGGTCTAGTGTAATATAAACAGAGACAGGGTCTAGTGTAATATAAACAGGGACAGGGTCGAGTGTAATATAAACAGAGACAGGGTCCAGTGTAATATAAACAGGGATAGGGTCTAGTGTAATATAAACAGAGACAGGGTCTAGTGTAATATAAATAGAGACAGGGTCTAGTGTAATATAAACAGGGATAGGGTCTAGTGTAATATAAGCAGAGACAGGGTCTAGTGTAATATAAACCGAGACAGGGCCTCGTGTAATATAAATAGAGACAGGGTCTAGTGTAATATAAACAGGGATAGGGTCGAGTGTAATATAAACAGAGACAGGGTCGAGTGTCATATAAACAGAGTCAGGGTGTAGTATAATATAAACAGAGACAGGGTCTAGTGTAATATAAACAGAGACAGGGTCTACGGAGACAGAGTCGAGTGTAATATGAACAGGGATTGGGTCCAGTGTAATATAAACAGAGACAGGGTCTAGTGTAATACGAACAGAGACAGTGTCTAGTGTAATATGAACAGGGACAGGGTGAGTGTAATATAAACAGAGACAGGGTCCAGTGTAATATAAACAGAGACAGGGTCTCATGTAATATAAACAGAGACAGGATCTAGTGTAACATAAACAGGGACAGGGTCTAGTGTAATATAAACAGGGACAGGGCTAAGTGTAATATAAACAGAGAAGGGTGTAGCGTTATATAAACAGAGACAGGGTCTAGTGTAATATAAACAGAGACAGGGTCCAGTGTAATATAAACAGGGACAGGGCCTCGTGTAATATAAACAGAGACAGGGTCGAGTGTAATATAAACAGAGATAGGGTCTTGTGTAATATAAACAGAGACAGGGTCTAGTGTAATATAAACAGAGACAGGGTCTAGTGTAATATAAACAGGGACAGTGTCTTGTGTAATATAAACAGAGTCAAGGTTTAGTGTAATATAAACAGAGATAGGGTCTCGTGTAATATAAACAGAGACAGGGTCGAGTGTAATATAAACAGAGACAGGGTCTCGTGTAATATAAACAGAGACAGGGTCTAGTGTAATATAAACAGAGACAGGGTCTAGTGTAAAATAAACAGAGACAGGGTCTAATGTAATATAAACAGAGACAGGGTCTCGTGTAATATAAACAGAGACAGGGTCTCGTGTAATATAAACAGAGACAGGGTCTAGTGTAATATAAACAGAGACAGTGTCTCGTGTAATATAAACAGGGACAGGGTCTAATGTAATATAAACAGGGACAGGGTCGAGTGTAATATAAACAGAGACAGGGTCTAATGTAATATAAACAGAGACAGGGTCTAATGTAATATAAACAGAGACAGGGTCTAATGTAATATAAACAGACACAGGGTCTAGTGTAATATAAACAGAGTCAGGGTGTAGTGTAATATAAACAGAGACAGTGTCTTGTGTAATATAAACAGAGACAGGGTCTAGTGGAATATAAACAGAGACAGGGTCTAGTGCAATATAAACAGAGACAGGGTCTCATGTAATATAAACAGAGACAGGGTCCAGTGTAATATAAACAGAGACAGGGTCTACGGAGACAGGGTCTAGTGTAATATAAACAGATTCAGGGTCTAGTGTAATATAAAAAGAGTCAGGGTGTAGTGTAATATAAACAGAGACAGTGACTTGTGTAATATAAACAGAGTCAGTGTGTAGTGTAATATAAACAGAGACAGGGTCTCGTGTAATATAAACAGAGTCAGGGTCCAGTGTAATATAAACAGAGTCAGGGTGTAGTGTAATATAAACAGAGACAGGGTCTAGTGTAATATAAACAGGGATAGGGTCGAGTGTAATATAAACAGAGACAGGGTCCAGTGTAATATAAACAGAGATAGGGTCTCGTGTAATATAAACAGAGACAGGGTCTAGTGTAATATAAATAGAGACAGGGTCGAGTGTAATATAAACAGGGATCGGGTCTAGTGTAATATAAACAGAGACAGGGTCTCGTGTAATATAAACAGAGGCAGGGTCTAGTGTAATATAAACAGAGATAGGGTCTAGTGTAATATAAACAGAGACAGGGTCTTGTGTAATCTAAACAGAGGCAGGGTCTAGTGTAATATAAACAGAGATAGGGTCTAGTGTAATATAAACAGAGGCAGGATCTAGTGTAATATGAACAGGGATAAGGTCTACTGTAATATAAACAGAGACAGGGTCTAGTGTAATATGAACAGAGACAGTGTCTAGTGTAATATGAACAGGGACAGGGTGAGTGTAATATAAATAGAGACAGGGTCTCCTGTAATATAAACAGAGAAAGGGTCTAGTGCAATATAAACAGGGACAGGGTCTAGTGTAATATAAACAGGGACAGGGCAAAGTGTAATATAAACAGAGACATGGTGTAGTGTAATATAAACAGAGACAGGGTCTAGTGTAATATAAACAGAGACAGGGTCCAGTGTAATATAAACAGGGACAGGGCCACGTGTAATATAAACAGAGACAGGGTCTTGTGTAATATAAACAGAGTCAGGGTGTAGTGTAATATAAACAGAGACAGTGTCTTGTGTAATATAAACAGAGACAGGGTCTAGTGTAATATAAACAGAGACAGGGTCTAGTGTAATATAAACAGAGTCAGGGTGTAGTGTAATATAAACAGAGACAGGGTCTAGTGTAATATAAACAGAGGCAGGGTCTAGTGTAATATAAACAGGGATAGGTTCTAGTGTAATATAAACAGAGTCAGGGTGTAGTGTAATATAAACAGAGACAGGGTCTAGTGTAATATAAACAGAGACAGGGTCCAGTGTAATATAAATAGGGATAGGGTCTAGTGTAATATAAACAGAGACAGGGTCTCGTGTAATATAAATAGAGACAGGGTCTAGTGTAATATAAACAGGGATAGGGTCGAGTGTAATATAAACAGAGACAGGGTCCAGTGTAATATAAACAGGGATCGGGTCTAGTGTAATATAAATAGAGACAGTGTCTCGTGTCATATAAACAGGGATAGGGTCTAGTGTAATATAAACAGAGACAGGGTCTAGTGTAATATAAACAGGGACAGGGTCTAGTGTAATATAAACAGAGTCAGGGTGCAGTGTAATATAAACAGAGACAGGGTCTAGTGTAATATAAACAGAGTCAGGGTGTAGTATAATATAAACAGAGACAGGGTCTTGTGTAATATAAATAGAGACAGGGTCGAATGTAATATAAACAGGGACAGGGTCTAATGTCATATAAACAGAGACAGGGTCTCGTGTAAAAGAAACAGAGACAGGGTCTAATGTAATATAAACAGAGACAGGGTCTAATGTAATATAAACATAGACAGGGCCTAGTGTAATATAAACAGGGACAGGGTCTAGTGTAATATAAACGAAGACAGTGTCCAGTGTAATATAAACAGAGACAGGGTCTAATGTAATATAAACAGAGACAGGGTCTAATGTAATATAAACAGAGACAGGGGCTAATGTAATATAAACAGAGACAGGGTCTAGTGTAATATAAACAGAGACAGGGTCTAGTGTAATATAAACAGGGACAGGGTCTAGTGTAATATAAACATTGACAGTGTCTTGTGTAATATAAACAGAGACAGGGTCTTGTGTAATCTAAACAGAGACAGGGTCTTGTGTAATCTAAACAGAAGCAGGGTCTAGTGTAATATAAACAGAGATAGGGTCTAGTGTAATATAAACAGAGGCAGGATCTAGTGTAATATAAACAGGGATAAGGTCTACTGTAATATAAACAGAGTCAGGGTGTAGTGTAATAAAAACAGAGACAGGGTCTGCTGTAATATAAACAGAGTCAGGGTGTAGTATAATATAAACAGAGACAGGGTCTTGTGTAATATAAATAGAGACAGGGTCTACTGTAATATAAACAGGGATCGGGTCTAGTGTAATATAAACAGGGATAGGGTCGAGTGTAATATAAACAGAGACAGGGTCCAGTGTAATATAAACAGGGATCGGGTCTAGTGTAATATAAATAGAGACAGTGTCTCGTGTCATATAAACAGGGATAGGGTCTAGTGTAATATAAACAGAGACAGGGTCTCGTGTAATATAAACAGGGACAGGGTCTCGTGTAATATAAACAGAGTCAGGGTGCAGTGTAATATAAACAGAGACAGGGTCTAGTGTTCTATAAACAGAGTCAGGGTGTAGTATAATATAAACAGAGACAGGGTCTTGTGTAATATAAATAGAGACAGGGTCTCGTGTAATATAAACAGAGACAGGGTCTAATGTAATATAAACAGAGACAGGGTCTCGTGTGAAAGAAACAGAGACAGGGTCTTATGTAATATAAACAGAGACAGCCTCTCGTGTAATATAAACAGGGACAGGGTCTAGTGTAATATAAACAGGGACAGGGTCTAGTGTAATATAAACGAAGACAGTGTCTAGTGTAATATAAACAGAGACAGGGTCTAGTGTAATATAAACAGAGACAGGGTCTAATGTAATATAAACAGGGACAGGGTCTAGTGTAATATAAACAGAGACAGGGTCTAATGTAATATAAACAGAGACAGGGTCTAATGTAATATAAACATAGACAGGGTCAAATGTAATATAAACAGAGACAGGGTCTAGTATAATATAAACAGGGACAGGGTCTAGTGTAATATAAACAGAGACAGGGTCTAATGTAATATAAACAGAGACAGGGTCTAGTGTAATATAAACAGAGACAGGGTCTAATGTAATATTAACAGAGACAGGGTCTAATGTAATATAAACATAGACAGGGTCTAATGTAATATAAACAGAGACAGGGTCTAGTATAATATAAACAGAGTCAGGGTGTAGTGTAATATAAACAGGGACAGGGTCTAGTGTAATATAAACAGAGACAGGGTCTAGTGTAATATAAACAGAGACAGGGTCTAGTGTATTATAAACAGAGACAGGGTCTCGTGCAATATCAACAGAGACAGGGTCTAATGTAATATAAACAGAGACAGGGTCTAGTGCAATACAAACAGAGACAGGGTCTAATGTAATATAAACAGAGACAGGGTCCAGTGTAATATAAACAGAGACAGGGTCTACGGAGACAGGGTCTAGTGTAATATAAACAGATTCAGGGTCTAGTGTAATATAAACAGAGTCAGGGTGTAGTGTAATATAAACAGAGACAGTGACTTGTGTAATATAAACAGAGTCAGTGTGTAGTGTAATATGAACAGAGACAGGGTCTAGTGTAATATAAACAGAGTCAGGGTCTAGTGTAACATAAACAGAGTCAGGGTGTAGTGTAATATAAACCGAGATAGGGTCTAGTGTAATATAAACAGAGACAGGGTCTAGTGTAATATAAATAGAGACAGGGTCTAGTGTAATATAAACAGGGATCGGGTCTAGTGTAATATAAACAGAGACAGGGTCTTGTGTAATCTAAACAGAAGCAGGGTCTAGTGTAATATAAACAGAGATAGGGTCTAGTGTAATATAAACAGAGGCAGGATCTAGTGTAATATAAACAGGGATAAGGTCCACTGTAATATAAACAGAGTCAGGGTGTAGTGTAATAAAAACAGAGACAGGGTCTGCTGTAATATAAACAGAGTCAGGGTGTAGTATAATATAAACAGAGACAGGGTCTTGTGTAATATAAATAGAGACAGGGTCTACTGTAATATAAACAGGGATCGGGTCTAGTGTAATATAAACAGAGACAGGGTCTAGTGTAATATAAACAGAGGCAGGGTCTAATGTAATATAAACAGAGACAGGGTCTTGTGTAATCTAAACAGAAGCAGGGTCTCGTGTAATATAAACAGAGATAGGGTCTAGTGTAATATAAACAGAGGCAGGGTCTACTGTAATATAAACAGGGATCGGGTCTAGTGTAATATAAACAGAGACAGGGTCTAGTGTAATATAAACAGAGGCAGGGTCTAGTGTAATATAAACAGGAATAGGGTCTAGTGTAATATAAACAGAGTCAGGGTGTAGTGTAATATGAACAGAGACAGGGTCTAGTGTAATATAAACAGGGATAGGGTCGAGTGTAATATAAACAGAGACAGGGTCCAGTGTAATATAAACAGGGATAGGGTCTAGTGTAATATAAACAGAGACAGGGTCTAGTGTAATATAAATAGAGACAGGGTCTAGTGTAATATAAACAGGGATCGGGTCTAGTGTAATATAAACAGAGACAGGGTCTTGTGTAATCTAAACAGAAGCAGGGTCTAGTGTAATATAAACAGAGATAGGGTCTAGTGTAATATAAACAGAGGCAGGATCTAGTGTAATATAAACAGGGATAAGGTCCACTGTAATATAAACAGAGTCAGGGTGTAGTGTAATAAAAACAGAGACAGGGTCTGCTGTAATATAAACAGAGTCAGGGTGTAGTATAATATAAACAGAGACAGGGTCTTGTGTAATATAAATAGAGACAGGGTCTACTGTAATATAAACAGGGATCGGGTCTAGTGTAATATAAACAGAGACAGGGTCTAGTGTAATATAAACAGAGGCAGGGTCTAGTGTAATATAAACAGAGACAGGGTCTAGTGTAATATAAACAGGGATAGGGTCTAGTGTAATATAAACAGAGTCAGGGTGTAGTGTAATATAAACAGAGACAGGGTCTAGTGTAATATAAACAGGGATAGGGTCGAGTGTAATATAAACAGAGACAGGGTCCAGTGTAATATAAACAGGGATCGGGTCTAGTGTAATATAAATAGAGACAGTGTCTCGTGTCATATAAACAGGGATAGGGTCTAGTGTAATATAAACAGAGACAGGGTCTCGTGTAATATAAACAGGGACAGGGTCTAGTGTAATATAAACAGAGTCAGGGTGCAGTGTAATATAAACAGAGACAGGGTCTAGTGTAATATAAACAGAGTCAGGGTGTAGTATAATATAAACAGAGACAGGGTCTTGTGTAATATAAATAGAGACAGGGTCTAATGTAATATAAACAGGGACAGGGTCTAATGTCATATAAACAGAGACAGGGTCTCGTGTAAAAGAAACAGAGACAGGGTCTTATGTAATATAAACAGAGACAGCCTCTCGTGTAATATAAACAGAGACAGGGTCTAATGTAATATAAACAGAGTCAGGGTGCACTGTAATATAAACAGAGACAGGGTCTAGTGTAATATAAACAGGGACAGGGTCTAGTGTAATATAAACAGGGACAGGGTCTAATGTAATATAAACAGAGACAGGGTCTAATGTAATATAAACGAAGACAGTGTCTAGTGTAATATAAACAGAGACAGGGTCTAATGTAATATAAACAGGGACAGGGTCTAGTGTAATATAAACAGAGACAGGGTCTAATGTAATATAAACAGAGACAGGGTCTAATGTAATATAAACAGAGACAGGGTCTAATGTAATATAAACAGAGACAGGGTCTAGTGCAATATAAACAGGGACAGGGTCTAATGTAATATAAACAGAGACAGGGTCTAATGTAATATAAACAGAGACAGGGTCTAATGTAATATAAACATAGACAGGGTCTAATGTAATATAAACAGAGACAGGGTCTTGTGTAATCTAAACAGAAGCAGGGTCTCGTGTAATATAAACAGAGATAGGGTCTAGTGTAATATAAACAGAGGCAGGGTCTACTGTAATATAAACAGGGATCGGGTCTAGTGTAATATAAACAGAGACAGGGTCGAGTGTAATATAAACAGAGGCAGGGTCTAGTGTAATATAAACAGGAATAGGGTCTAGTGTAATATAAACAGAGTCAGGGTGTAGTGTAATATGAACAGAGACAGGGTCTAGTGTAATATAAACAGGGATAGGGTCGAGTGTAATATAAACAGAGACAGGGTCCAGTGTAATATAAACAGGGATAGGGTCTAGTGTAATATAAACAGAGACAGGGTCTAGTGTAATATAAACAGGGACAGGGTCTAGTGTAAAATAAACAGAGTCAGTGTGCAGTGTGATATAAACAGAGACAGGGTCTAGTGTAATATAAACAGAGTCAGGGTGTAGTATAATATAAACAGAGACAGGGTCTTGTGTAATATAAATAGAGACAGGGTCGAGTGTAATATAAACAGGGATAGGGTCTAGTGTAATACAAACAGAGACTGGGTCTAGGTTAATATAAACAGAGGCAGGGACTAATGTAATATAAACAGGGATAGGGTCCAGTGTAATATAAACAGAGGCAGGGTCTAGTGTAATATAAACAGATTCAGGGTCTAGTGTAATATAAACAGAGTCAGGGTGTAGTGTAATATAAACAGAGACAGTGTCTTGTGTAATATAAACAGAGTCATGGTGTAGTGTAATATAAATAGAGACAGGGTCTAGTGTAATATAAACAGAGTCAGGGTCGAGTGTAACATAAATAGAGACAGGGTCTAGTGTAATATAAACAGCGATAGGGTCTAGTGTAATATAAACAGAGACAGTGTCTAGTGTAACATAAACAGAGGCAGGGTCTAGTGTAATATAAACAGGGATAGGGTCGAGTGTAATATAAACAGAGACAGGGTCCAGTGTAATATAAACAGGGATAGGGTCTAGTGTAATATAAACAGAGACAGGGTCTAGTGTAATATAAATAGAGACAGTGTCTAGTGTCAAGTAAACAGGGATAGGGTCTAGTGTAATATAAACAGAGACAGGGTCGAGTGTAATATAAACAGAGACAGGGTCTAGTGTAATATAAATAGAGACAGGGTCTAGTGTAATATAAACAGAGGCAGGGTCGAGTGTAATATAAACAGAGACAGGGTCCAGTGTAATATAAACAGGGATCGGGTCTAGTGTAATATAAACAGAGACAGGGTCTAGTGTAATATAAATAAAGACAGTGTCTCGTGTCATATCAACAGGGATAGGGTCTAGTGTAATATAAACAGAGACAGGGTCTAGTGTAATATAAACAGGGACAGGGTCTCGTGTAAAATAAACATAGTCAGGGTGCAGTGTAATATAAACAGAGACAGGGTCTAGTGTAATATAAACAGAGTCAGGGTGTAGTATAATATAAACAAAGACAGGGTCTTGTGTAATATAAATAGAGACAGGGTCGAGTGTAATATAAACAGGGATAGGGTCTAGTGTAATACAAACAGAGACTGGGTCTAGGTTAATATAAACAGAGGCAGGGTCTAATGTAATATAAACAGGGATAGGGTCCAGTGTAATATAAACAGAGGCAGGGTCTAGTGTAATATAAACAGATTCAGGGTCTAGTGTAATATAAACAGAGTCAGGGTGTAGTGTAATATAAACAGAGACAGTGTCTTGTGTAATATAAACAGAGTCAGGGTGTAGTGTAATATAAATAGAGACAGGGTCTAGTGTAATATAAACAGAGTCAGGGTCGAGTGTAACATAAATAGAGACAGGGTCTAGTGTAATATAAACAGCGATAGGGTCTAGTGTAATATAAACAGAGACAGGGTCTAGTGTAATATAAACAGAGACAGGGTCTAGTGTAATATAAACAGGGATAGGGTCGAGTGTAATATAAACAGAGACAGGGTCCAGTGTAATATAAACAGGGATAGGGTCTAGTGTAATATAAACAGAGACAGGGTCTCGTGTATTATAAATAGAGACAGTGTCTAGTGTCAAGTAAACAGGGATAGGGTCTAGTGTAATATAAACAGAGACAGGGTCGAGTGTAATATAAACAGAGACAGGGTCTAGTGTAATATAAATAGAGACAGGGTCTAGTGTAATATAAACAGAGGCAGGGTCGAGTGTAATATAAACAGAGACAGGGTCGAGTGTAATATAAACAGGGATAGGGTCTCGTGTAATATAAACAGAGTCAGGGTGTAGTATAATATACACAGAGACAGGGTCTTGTGTAATATAAACAGAGACAGGGTCGAGTGTAATATAAACAGGGACAGGGTCGAGTGCAATATAAACAGAGACAGGGTCCAGTGTAATATAAACAGGGATAGGGTCTAGTGTAATATAAACAGAGACAGGGTCTAGTGTAATATAAATAGAGACAGGGTCTAGTGTAATATAAACAGGGATAGGGTCGAGTGTAATATAAACAGAGACAGGGTCCAGTGTAATATAAATAGGGATAGGGTCTAGTGTAATATAAACAGAGACAGGGTCTCGTGTAATATAAATAGAGACAGGGTCTAGTGTAATATAAACAGGGATAGGGTCTAGTGTAATATAAACAGAGACAGGCTCTGGTGTAATATAAACAGAGGCAGGGTCTCGTGTAATATAAACAGAGATAGGGTCTAGTGTAATATAAACAGAGGCAGGGTCTACTGTAATATAAACAGGGATCGGGTCTAGTGTAATATAAACAGAGACAGGGTCTAGTGTAATATAAACAGAGGCAGGGTCTAGTGTAATATAAACAGGAATAGGGTCTAGTGTAATATAAACAGAGTCAGGGTGTAGTGTAATATAAACAGAGACAGGGTCTAGTGTAATATAAACAGGGATAGGGTCGAGTGTAATATAAACAGAGACAGGGTCCAGTGTAATATAAACAGGGATCGGGCCTAGTGTAATATAAACAAAGACAGGGTCTAGTGTAATATAAATAGAGACAGGGTCTAGTGTAAAATAAACAGAGTCAGGGTGCAGTGTAGTATAAACAGAGACAGGGTCTAGTGTAATATAAACAGAGTCAGGGTGTAGTATAATATAAACAGAGACAGGGTCTTGGGTAATATAAATAGAGACAGGGTCGAGTGTAATATAAACAGGGATAGGGTCTAGTGTAATACAAACAGAGACTGGGTCTAGGTTAATATAAACAGAGGCAGGGTCTAATGTAATATAAACAGGGATAGGGTCCAGTGTAATATAAACAGAGGCAGGGTCTAGTGTAATATAAACAGATTCAGGGTCTAGTGTAATATAAACAGAGTCAGGGTGTAGTGTAATATAAACAGAGACAGTGTCTTGTGTAATATAAACAGAGTCAGGGTGTAGTGTAATATAAATAGAGACAGGGTCTAGTGTAATATAAACAGAGTCAGGGTCGAGTGTAACATAAATAGAGACAGGGTCTAGTGTAATATAAACAGCGATAGGGTCCAGTGTAATATAAACAGAGACAGGGTCTAGTGTAATATAAACAGAGGCAGGGTCTAGTGTAATATAAACAGGGATAGGGTCGAGTGTAATATAAACAGAGACAGGGTCCAGTGTAATATAAACAGGGATAGGGTCTAGTGTAATATAAACAGAGACAGGGTCTAGTGTAATATAAATAGAGACAGTGTCTAGTGTCAAGTAAACAGGGATAGGGTCTAGTGTAATATAAACAAAGACAGGGTCGAGTGTAATATAAACAGAGACAGGGTCTAGTGTAATATAAATAGAGACAGGGTCTAGTGTAATATAAACAGAGGCAGGGTCGAGTGTAATATAAACAGAGACAGGGTCCAGTGTAATATAAACAGGGATCGGGTCTAGTGTAATATAAACAGAGACAGGGTCTAGTGTAATATAAATAGAGACAGTGTCTCGTGTCATATCAACAGGGATAGGGTCTAGTGTAATATAAACAGAGACAGGGTCTAGTGTAATATAAACAGGGACAGGGTCTCGTGTAAAATAAACAGAGTCAGGGTGCAGTGTAATATAAACAGAGACAGGGTCTAGTGTAATATAAACAGAGTCAGGGTGTAGTATAATATAAACAGAGACAGGGTCTTGTGTAATATAAATAGAGACAGGTTCGAGTGTAATATAAACAGGGATAGGGTCTAGTGTAATACAAACAGAGACTGGGTCTAGGTTAATATAAACAGAGACAGGCTCTGGTGTAATATAAACAGAGGCAGGGTCGAGTGTAATATAAACAGAGATAGGGTCTAGTGTAATATAAACAGAGACAGGGTCTAGTGTAATATAAATAGAGACAGGGTCTAGTGTAATATAAACAGGGATAGGGTCTAGTGTAATATAAACAGAGACAGGGTCTAGTGTAATATAAACAGAGACAGGGTCTCGTGTAATATAAATAGAGACAGTGTCTAGTGTAATATAAACAGGGATAGGGTCGAGTGTAATATAAACAGAGACAGGGTCTAGTGTAATATAAACAGAGGCAGGGTCTCGTGTAATATAAACAGAGGCAGGGTCTAGTGTAATATAAACAGAGACAGGGTCCAGTGTAATATAAATAGAGACAGGGTCTAGTGTAATATAAACAGGGATAGGGTCTAGTGTAATATAAACAGAGACAGGGTGTAGTGTAATATAAACAGAGACAGGGTCGAGTGTCATATAAACAGAGTCAGGGTGTAGTATAATATAAACAGAGACAGGGTCTAGTGTAATATAAACAGAGATAGGGTCTACGGAGACAGGGTCGAGTGTAATATAAACAGGGATAGGGTCTAGTGTAATTTAACAGAGACAGGGTCTAGTGTAATATGAACAGAGACAGTGTCTAGTGTAATATGAACAGGGACAGGGTGAGTGTAATATAAACAGGGACAGGGTCCAGTCTAATATAAACAGAGACAGGGTCTCGTGTAATATAAACAGAGACAGGGTCTAGTGTAATATAAACAGGGACAGGGTCTAGTGTAATATGAACAGGGACAGGGCTAAGTGTAATATAAACAGAGACAGGGTGTAGTGTAATATAAACAGAGACAGGGTCTAGTGTAATATAAACAGAGACAGGGTCCAGTGTAATATAAACAGGGACAGGGCCTCGTGTAATATAAACAGAGACAGGGTCAAGTGTAATATAAACAGAGATAGGGTCTTGTGTAATATAAACAGAGACAGGGTCTAGTGTAATATAAACAGAGACAGGGTCTAGTGTAATATAAACAGGGACAGTGTGTTGTGTAATATAAACAGAGTCAAGGTGTAGTGTAATATAAACAGAGATAGGGTCTCGTGCAATATAAACAGAGACAGGGTCGAGTGTAATATAAACAGAGACAGGGTCTCGTGTAATATAAACAGAGGCAGGGTCTAGTGTAATTTAACAGAGACAGGATCTTATGTAATATAAACAGAGACAGGGTCTAATGTAATATAAACAGAGACAGGGTCTAATGTAATATAAACATAGACAGGGCCTAGTGTAATATAAACAGGGACAGGGTCTAGTGTAATATAAACAGGGACAGGGTCTAATTTAATATAAACAGAGACAGGGTCTAATGTAATATAAACGAAGACAGTGTCTAGTGTAATATAAACAGAGACAGGGTCTTATGTAATATAAACAGGGACAGGGTCTAGTGTAATATAAACAGAGACAGGGTCTAATGTAATATAAACAGAGACAGGGTCTAATGTAATATAAACAGAGACAGGGTCTAATGTAATATAAACAGAGACAGGGTCTAATGTAATATAAACAGAGACAGGGTCTAGTGTAATATAAACAGGGACAGGGTCTAGTGTAATATAAACAGAGACAGGGTCTAATGTAATATAAACAGAGACAGGGTCTAATGTAATATAAACAGAGACAGGGTCTTGTGTAATCTAAACAGAAGCAGGGTCTAGTGTAATATAAACAGAGATAGGGTCTAGTGTAATATAAACAGAGGCAGGGTCTACTGTAATATAAACAGGGATCGGGTCTAGTGTAATAGAAACAGAGACAGGGTCTAGTGTAATATAAACAGAGGCAGGGTCTAGTGTAATATAAACAGGAATAGGGTCTAGTGTAATATAAACAGAGTCAGGGTGTAGTGTAATATGAACAGAGACAGGGTCTAGTGTAATATAAACAGGGATAGGGTCGAGTGTAATATAAACAGAGACAGGGTCCAGTGTAATATAAACAGGGATAGGGTCTAGTGTAATATAAACAGAGACAGGGTCTAGTGTAATATAAACAGGGACAGGGTCTAGTGTAAAATAAACAGAGTCAGGGTGCAGTGTAATATAAACAGAGACAGGGTCTAGTGTAATATAAACAGAGTCAGGGTGTAGTATAATATAAACAGAGACAGGGTCTTGTGTAATATAAATAGAGACAGGGTCGAGTGTAATATAAACAGGGATAGGGTCTAGTGTAATACAAACAGAGACTGGGTCTAGGTTAATATAAACAGAGGCAGAGTCTAATGTAATATAAACAGGGATAGGGTCCAGTGTAATATAAACAGAGGCAGGGTCTAGTGTAATATAAACAGAGACAGGGTCTAGTGTAATATAAACAGGGATAGGGTCGAGTGTAATATAAACAGAGACAGGGTCCAGTGTAATATAAACAGGGATAGGGTCTAGTGTAATATAAACAGAGACAGGGTCTAGTGTAATATAAATAGAGACAGGGTCTAGTGTAATATAAACAGCGATAGGGTCTAGTGTAATATAAACAGAGACAGTGTCTAGTGTAATATAAACAGAGGCAGGGTCTAGTGTAATATAAACAGATTCAGGGTCTAGTGTAATATAAACAGAGACAGGGTCCAGTGTAATATAAACAGGGATCGGGTCTAGTGTAATATAAACAGAGACAGGGTCTAGTGTAATATAAATAGAGACAGTGTCTCGTGTCTTATCAACAGGGATAGGGTCTAGTGTAATATAAACAGAGACAGGGTCTAGTGTAATATAAACAGGGACAGGGTCTCGTGTAAAATAAACATAGTCAGGGTGCAGTGTAATATAAACAGAGACAGGGTCTAGTGTAATATAAACAGAGTCAGGGTGTAGTATAATATAAACAGAGACAGGGTCTTGTGTAATATAAATAGAGACAGGGTCGAGTGTAATATAAACAGGGATAGGGTCTAGTGTAATACAAACAGAGACTGGGTCTAGGTTAATATAAACAGAGGCAGGGTCTAATGTAATATAAACAGGGATAGGGTCCAGTGTAATATAAACAGAGGCAGGGTCTAGTGTAATATAAACAGATTCAGGGTCTAGTGTAATATAAACAGAGTCAGGGTGTAGTGTAATATAAACAGAGACAGTGTCTTGTGTAATATAAACAGAGTCAGGGTGTAGTGTAATATAAATAGAGACAGGGTCTAGTGTAATATAAACAGAGTCAGGGTCGAGTGTAACATAAATAGAGACAGGGTCTAGTGTAATATAAACAGCGATAGGGTCTAGTGTAATATAAACAGAGACAGGGTCTAGTGTAATATAAACAGAGACAGGGTCTAGTGTAATATAAACAGGGATAGGGTCGAGTGTAATATAAACAGAGACAGGGTCCAGTGTAATATAAACAGGGATAGGGTCTAGTGTAATATAAACAGAGACAGGGTCTCGTGTAATATAAATAGAGACAGTGTCTAGTGTCAAGTAAACAGGGATAGGGTCTAGTGTAATATAAACAGAGACAGGGTCGAGTGTAATATAAACAGAGACAGGGTCTAGAGTAATATAAATAGAGACAGGGTCTAGTGTAATATAAACAGAGGCAGGGTCGAGTGTAATATAAACAGAGACAGGGTCGAGTGTAATATAAACAGGGATAGGGTCTCGTGTAATATAAACAGAGTCAGGATGTAGTATAATATACACAGAGACAGGGTCTTGTGTAATATAAACAGAGACAGGGTCGAGTGTAATATAAACAGGGACAGGGTCGAGTGCAATATAAACAGAGACAGGGTCCAGTGTAATATAAACAGGGATAGGGTCTAGTGTAATATAAACAGAGACAGGGTCTAGTGTAATATAAATAGAGACAGGGTCTAGTGTAATATAAACAGGGATAGGGTCGAGTGTAATATAAACAGAGACAGGGTCCAGTGTAATATAAATAGGGATAGGGTCTAGTGTAATATAAACAGAGACAGGGTCTCGTGTAATATAAATAGAGACAGGGTCTAGTGTAATATAAACAGGGATAGGGTCTAGTGTAATATAAACAGAGACAGGCTCTGGTGTAATATAAACAGAGGCAGGGTCTCGTGTAATATAAACAGAGATAGGGTCTAGTGTAATATAAACAGAGGCAGGGTCTACTGTAATATAAACAGGGATCGGGTTTAGTGTAATATAAACAGAGACAGGGTCTAGTGTAATATAAACAGAGGCAGGGTCTAGTGTAATATAAACAGGAATAGGGTCTAGTGTAATATAAACAGAGTCAGGGTGTAGTGTAATATAAACAGAGACAGGGTCTAGTGTAATATAAACAGGGATAGGGTCGAGTGTAATATAAACAGAGACAGGGTCCAGTGTAATATAAACAGGGATCGGGTCTAGTGTAATATAAACAGAGACAGGGTCTAGTGTAATATAAATAGAGACAGGGTCTAGTGTAAAATAAACAGAGTCAGGGTGCAGTGTAATATAAACAGAGACAGGGTCTAGTGTAATATAAACAGAGTCAGGGTGTAGTATAATATAAACAGAGACAGGGTCTTGTGTAATATAAATAGAGACAGGGTCGAGTGTAATATAAACAGGGATAGGGTCTAGTGTAATACAAACAGAGACTGGGTCTAGGTTAATATAAACAGAGGCAGGGTCTAATGTAATATAAACAGGGATAGGGTCCAGTGTAATATAAACAGAGGCAGGGTCTAGTGTAATATAAACAGATTCAGGGTCTAGTGTAATATAAACAGAGTCAGGGTGTAGTGTAATATAAACAGAGACAGTGTCTTGTGTAATATAAACAGAGTCAGGGTGTAGTGTAATATAAATAGAGACAGGGTCTAGTGTAATATAAACAGAGTCAGGGTCGAGTGTAACATAAATAGAGACAGGGTCTAGTGTAATATAAACAGCGATAGGGTCCAGTGTAATATAAACAGAGACAGGGTCTAGTGTAATATAAACAGAGGCAGGGTCTAGTGTAATATAAACAGGGATAGGGTCGAGTGTAATATAAACAGAGACAGGGTCCAGTGTAATATAAACAGGGATAGGGTCTAGTGTAATATAAACAGAGACAGGGTCTAGTGTAATATAAATAGAGACAGTGTCTAGTGTCAAGTAAACAGGGATAGGGTCTAGTGTAATATAAACAGAGACAGGGTCGAGTGTAATATAAACAGAGACAGGGTCCAGTGTAATATAAATAGAGACAGGGTCTAGTGTAATATAAACAGAGGCAGGGTCGAGTGTAATATAAACAGAGACAGGGTCCAGTGTAATATAAACAGGGATCGGGTCTAGTGTAATATAAACAGAGACAGGGTCTAGTGTAATATAAATAGAGACAGTATCTCGTGTCATATCAACAGGGATAGGGTCTAGTGTAATATAAACAGAGACAGGGTCTAGTGTAATATAAACAGGGACAGGGTCTCGTGTAAAATAAACAGAGTCAGGGTGCAGTGTAATATAAACAGAGACAGGGTCTAGTGTAATATAAACAGAGTCAGGGTGTAGTATAATATAAACAGAGACAGGGTCTTGTGTAATATAAATAGAGACAGGGTCGAGTGTAATATAAACAGGGATAGGGTCTAGTGTAATATAAACAGAGACTGGGTCTAGGTTAATATAAACAGAGACAGGCTCTGGTGTAATATAAACAGAGGCAGGGTCTCGTGTAATATAAACAGAGATAGGGTCTAGTGTAATATAAACAGAGACAGGGTCTAGTGTAATATAAATAGAGACAGGGTCTAGTGTAATATAAACAGGGATAGGGTCTAGTGTAATATAAACAGAGACAGGGTGCAGTGTAATATAAACAGAGACAGGGTCTAGTGTAATATAAACAGAGTCAGGGTGTAGTATAATATAAACAGAGACAGGGTCTTGTGTAATATAAATAGAGACAGGGTCGAGTGTAATATAAACAGGGATAGGGTCTAGTGTAATACAAACAGAGACTGGGTCTAGGTTAATATAAACAGAGGCAGGGTCTAATGTAATATAAACAGGGATAGGGTCCAGTGTAATATAAACAGAGGCAGGGTCTAGTGTAATATAAACAGATTCAGGGTCTAGTGTAATATAAACAGAGTCAGGGTGTAGTGTAATATAAACAGAGACAGTGTCTTGTGTAATATAAACAGAGTCAGGGTGTAGTGTAATATAAATAGAGACAGGGTCTAGTGTAATATAAACAGAGTCAGGGTCGAGTGTAACATAAATAGAGACAGGGTCTAGTGTAATATAAACAGCGATAGGGTCCAGTGTAATATAAACAGAGACAGGGTCTAGTGTAATATAAACAGAGGCAGGGTCTAGTGTAATATAAACAGGGATAGGGTCGAGTGTAATATAAACAGAGACAGGGTCCAGTGTAATATAAACAGGGATAGGGTCTAGTGTAATATAAACAGAGACAGGGTCTAGTGTAATATAAATAGAGACAGTGTCTAGTGTCAAGTAAACAGGGATAGGGTCTAGTGTAATATAAACAGAGACAGGGTCGAGTGTAATATAAACAGAGACAGGGTCTAGTGTAATATAAATAGAGACAGGGTCTAGTGTAATATAAACAGAGGCAGGGTCGAGTGTAATATAAACAGAGACAGGGTCCAGTGTAATATAAACAGGGATCGGGTCTAGTGTAATATAAACAGAGACAGGGTCTAGTGTAATATAAATAGAGACAGTGTCTCGTGTCATATCAACAGGGATAGGGTCTAGTGTAATATAAACAGAGACAGGGTCTAGTGTAATATAAACAGGGACAGGGTCTCGTGTAAAATAAACAGAGTCAGGGTGCAGTGTAATATAAATAGAGACAGGGTCTAGTGTAATATAAACAGAGTCAGGGTGTAGTATAATATAAACAGAGACAGGGTCTTGTGTAATATAAATAGAGACAGGGTCGAGCGTAATATAAACAGGGATAGGGTCTAGTGTAATACAAACAGAGACTGGGTCTAGGTTAATATAAACAGAGACAGGCTCTGGTGTAATATAAACAGAGGCAGGGTCTCGTGTAATATAAACAGAGATAGGGTCTAGTGTAATATAAACAGAGACAGGGTCTAGTGTAATATAAATAGAGACAGGGTCTAGTGTAATATAAACAGGGATAGGGTCTAGTGTAATATAAACAGAGACAGGGTCTAGTGTAATATAAACAGAGACAGGGTCTCGTGTAATATAAACAGAGGCAGGGTCTAGTGTAATATAAACAGAGACAGGGTCCAGTGTAATATAAATAGAGACAGGGTCTAGTGTAATATAAACAGGGATAGGGTCTAGTGTAATATAAACAGAGACAGGGTGTAGTGTAATATAAACAGAGACAGGGTCGAGTGTCATATAAACAGAGTCAGGGTGTAGTATACTATAAACAGAGACAGGGTCTAGTGTAATATAAACAGAGATAGGGACTACGGAGACAGGGTCGAGTGTAATATAAACAGGGATAGGGTCTAGTGTAATTTAACAGAGACAGGGTCTAGTGTAATATGAACAGAGACAGTGTCTAGTGTAATATGAACAGGGACAGGGTGAGTGTAATATAAACAGGGACAGGGTCCAGTCTAATATAAACAGAGACAGGGTCTCGTGTAATATAAACAGAGACAGGGTCTAGTGTAATATAAACAGGGACAGGGTCTAGTGTAATATAAACAGGGACAGGGCTAAGTGTAATATAAACAGAGACAGGGTGTAGTGTAATATAAACAGAGACAGGGTCTAGTGTAATATAAACAGAGACAGGGTCCAGTGTAATATAAACAGGGACAGGGCCTCGTATAATATAAACAGAGACAGGGTCGAGTGTAATATAAACAGAGATAGGGTCTTGTGTAATATAAACAGAGACAGGGTCTAGTGTAATATAAACAGAGACAGGGTCTAGTGTAATATAAACAGGGACAGTGTCTTGTGTAATATAAACAGAGTCAAGGTGTAGTGTAATATAAACAGAGATAGGGTCTCGTGTAATATAAACAGAGACAGGGTCTAGTGTAATATAAACAGAGACAGGGTCTCGTGTAATATAAACAGAGACAGGGTCTAGTGTAATATAAACAGAGACAGTGTCTAGTGTAATATAAACAGGGACAGGGACTAATGTAATATAAACAGAGACAGGGTCTCGTGTAATATAAACAGAGACAGGGCCAAGTGTAATATAAACAGGGACAGGGTCTAGTGTAATATAAACAGAGACAGTGTCTTGTGTAATATAAACAGAGACAGGGTCTAGTGTAATATAAACAGAGACAGGGTCTAGTGTAATATAAATAGAGTCAGGGTGAATTGTAATATAAACAGAGACAGGGTCGAGTGTAATATAAACAGAGATAGGGTCTTGTGTAATATAAACAGAGACAGGGTCTAGTGGAATATAAACAGAGACAGGGTCAAGTGCAATATAAACAGAGACAGGGTCTCATGTAATATAAACAGAGACAGGGTCCAGTGTAATATAAACAGAGACAGGGTCTACGGAGACAGGGTCTAGTGTAATATAAACAGATTCAGGGTCCAGTGTAATATAAAAAGAGTCAGGGTGTAGTGTAATATAAACAGAGACAGTGACTTGTGTAATATAAACAGAGTCAGTGTGTAGTGTAATAAAACAGAGACAGGGTGTAGTGTAATATAAACAGAGACAGGGTCTAGTGTAATATAAACAGGGAAAGGGTCGAGTGTAATATAAACAGAGACAGGGTCCAGTGTAATATAAACAGAGATAGGGTCTAGTGTAATATAAACAGAGACAGGGTCTAGTGTAATATAAATAGAGACAGGGTCTAGTGTAATATAAACAGGGATCGGGTCTAGTGTAATATAAACAGAGACAGGGTCTCGTGTAATATAAACAGAGGCAGGGTCTAGTGTAATATAAACAGAGATAGGGTTTAGTGTAATATAAACAGAGACAGGGTCTTGTGTAATCTAAACAGAGGCAGGGTCTAGTGTAATATAAACAGAGATAGGGTCCAGTGTAATATAAACAGAGGCAGGATCTAGTGTAATATAAACAGGGATAAGGTCTACTGTAATATAAACAGAGACAGTGTCTTGTGTAATATAAACAGAGTCAGGGTGTAGTGTAATATAAATAGAGACAGGGTCTAGTGTAATATAAACAGAGTCAGGGTCGAGTGTAACATAAATAGAGACAGGGTCTAGTGTAATATAAACAGCGATAGGGTCTAGTGTAATGTAAACAGAGACAGGGTCTAGTGTAATATAAACAGAGGCAGGGACTAGTGTAATATAAACAGGGATAGGGTCGAGTGTAATATAAACAGAGACAGGGTCCAGTGTAATATAAACAGGGATAGGGTCTAGTGTAATATAAACAGAGACAGGGTCTAGTGTAATATAAATAGAGACAGTGTCTAGTGTCAAGTAAACAGGGATAGGGTCTAGTGTAATATAAACAGAGACAGGGTCGAGTGTAATATAAACAGAGACAGGGTCTAGTGTAATATAAATAGAGACAGGGTCTAGTGTAATATAAACAGGGATAGGGTCGAGTGTAATATAAACAGAGACAGGGTCCAGTGTAATATAAATAGGGATAGGGTCTAGTGTAATATAAACAGAGACAGGGTCTCGTGTAATATAAATAGAGACAGGGTCTAGTGTAATATAAACAGGGATAGGGTTTAGTGTAATATAAACAGAGACAGGCTCTGGTGTAATATAAACAGAGGCAGGGTCTCGTGTAATATAAACAGAGATAGGGTCTAGTGTAATATAAACAGAGGCAGGGTCTACTGTAATATAAACAGGGATCGGGTTTAGTGTAATATAAACAGAGACAGGGTCTAGTGTAATATAAACAGAGGCAGGGTCTAGTGTAATATAAACAGGAATAGGGTCTAGTGTAATATAAACAGAGTCAGGGTGTAGTGTAATATAAACAGAGACAGGGTCTAGTGTAATATAAACAGGGATAGGGTCGAGTGTAATATAAACAGAGACAGGGTCCAGTGTAATATAAACAGGGATCGGGTCTAGTGTAATATAAACAGAGACAGGGTCTAGTGTAATATAAATAGAGACAGGGTCTAGTGTAAAATAAACAGAGTCAGGGTGCAGTGTAATATAAACAGAGACAGGGTCTAGTGTAATATAAACAGAGTCAGGGTGTAGTATAATATAAACAGAGACAGGGTCTTGTGTAATATAAATAGAGACAGGGTCGAGTGTAATATAAACAGGGATAGGGTCTAGTGTAATACAAACAGAGACTGGGTCTAGGTTAATATAAACAGAGGCAGGGTCTAATGTAATATAAACAGGGATAGGGTCCAGTGTAATATAAACAGAGGCAGGGTCTAGTGTAATATAAACAGATTCAGGGTCTAGTGTAATATAAACAGAGTCAGGGTGTAGTGTAATATAAACAGAGACAGTGTCTTGTGTAATATAAACAGAGTCAGGGTGTAGTGTAATATAAATAGAGACAGGGTCTAGTGTAATATAAACAGAGTCAGGGTCGAGTGTAACATAAATAGAGACAGGGTCTAGTGTAATATAAACAGCGATAGGGTCCAGTGTAATATAAACAGAGACAGGGTCTAGTGTAATATAAACAGAGGCAGGGTCTCGTGTAATATAAACAGAGACAGGGTCTAGTGTAATATAAACAGAGACAGTGTCTAGTGTAATATAAACAGGGACAGGGACTAATGTAATATAAACAGAGACAGGGTCTCGTGTAATATAAACAGAGACAGGGCCAAGTGTAATATAAACAGGGACAGGGTCTAGTGTAATATAAACAGAGACAGTGTCTTGTGTAATATAAACAGAGACAGGTCTAGTGTAATATAAACAGAGACAGGGTCTAGTGTAATAGAAATAGAGTCAGGGTGAATTGTAATATAAACAGAGACAGGGTCGAGTGTAATATAAACAGAGATAGGGTCTTGTGTAATATAAACAGAGACAGGGTCTAGTGGAATATAAACAGAGACAGGGTCAAGTGCAATATAAACAGAGACAGGGTCTCATGTAATATAAACAGAGACAGGGTCCAGTGTAATATAAACAGAGACAGGGTCTACGGAGACAGGGTCTAGTGTAATATAAACAGATTCAGGGTCCAGTGTAATATAAAAAGAGTCAGGGTGTAGTGTAATATAAACAGAGACAGTGACTTGTGTAATATAAACAGAGTCAGTGTGTAGTGTAATAAAACAGAGACAGGGTGTAGTGTAATATAAACAGAGACAGGGTCTAGTGTAATATAAACAGGGAAAGGGTCGAGTGTAATATAAACAGAGACAGGGTCCAGTGTAATATAAACAGAGACAGGGTCTAGTGTAATATAAATAGAGACAGGGTCTAGTGTAATATAAACAGGGATCGGGTCTAGTGTAATATAAACAGAGACAGGGTCTCGTGTAATATAAACAGAGGCAGGGTCTAGTGTAATATAAACAGAGATAGGGTCTAGTGTAATATAAACAGAGACAGGGTCTTGTGTAATCTAAACAGAGGCAGGGTCTAGTGTAATATAAACAGAGATAGGGTCCAGTATAATATAAACAGAGGCAGGATCTAGTGTAATATAAACAGGGATAAGGTCTACTGTAATATAAACAGGGACAGTGTCTTGTGTAATATAAACAGAGTCAGGGTGTAGTGTAATATAAATAGAGACAGGGTCTAGTGTAATATAAACAGAGTCAGGGTCGAGTGTAACATAAATAGAGACAGGGTCTAGTGTAATATAAACAGCGATAGGGTCTAGTGTAATGTAAACAGAGACAGGGTCTAGTGTAATATAAACAGAGGCAGGGACTAGTGTAATATAAACAGGGATAGGGTCGAGTGTAATATAAACAGAGACAGGGTCCAGTGTAATATAAACAGGGATAGGGTCTAGTGTAATATAAACAGAGACAGGGTCGAGTGTAATATAAACAGAGACAGGGTCCAGTGTAATATAAACAGAGACAGGGTCTAGTGTAATATAAACAGGGATAGGGTCTAGTGTAATATAAACAGAGACAGGCTCTGGTGTAATATAAACAGAGACAGGGTCTAGTGTAATATAAATAGAGACAGGGTCTAGTGTAATATAAACAAGGATAGGGTCGAGTGTAATATAAACAGAAACAGGGTCCAGTGTAATATAAATAGGGATAGGGTCTAGTGTAATATAAACAGAGACAGGGTCTCGTGTAATATAAATAGAGACAGGGTCTAGTGTAATATAAACAGGGATAGGGTCTAGTGTAATATAAACAGAGACAGGCTCTGGTGTAATATAAACAGAGGCAGGGTCTAGTGTAATATAAACAGGAATAGGGTCTAGTGTAATATAAACAGAGTCAGGGTGTAGTGTAATATAAACAGAGACAGGGTCTAGTGTAATATAAACAGGGATAGGGTCGAGTGTAATATAAACAGAGACAGGGTCCAGTGTAATATAAACAGGGATCGGGTCTAGTGTAATATAAACAGAGACAGGGTCTAGTGTAATATAAATAGAGACAGGGTCTAGTGTAAAATAAACAGAGTCAGGGTGCAGTGTAATATAAACAGAGACAGGGTCTAGTGTAATATAAACAGAGTCAGGGTGTAGTATAATATAAACAGAGACAGGGTCTTGTGTAATATAAATAGAGACAGGGTCGAGTGTAATATAAACAGGGATAGGGTCTAGTGTAATACAAACAGAGACTGGGTCTAGGTTAATATAAACAGAGGCAGGGTCTAATGTAATATAAACAGGGATAGGGTCCAGTGTAATATAAACAGAGGCAGGGTCTAGTGTAATATAAACAGATTCAGGGTCTAGTGTAATATAAACAGAGTCAGGGTGTAGTGTAATATAAACAGAGACAGTGTCTTGTGTAATATAAACAGAGTCAGGGTGTAGTGTAATATAAATAGAGACAGGGTCTAGTGTAATATAAACAGAGTCAGGGTCGAGTGTAACATAAATAGAGACAGGGTCTAGTGTAATATAAACAGCGATAGGGTCCAGTGTAATATAAACAGAGACAGGGTCTAGTGTAATATAAACAGAGGCAGGGTCTAGTGTAATATAAACAGGGATAGGGTCGAGTGTAATATAAACAGAGACAGGGTCCAGTGTAATATAAACAGGGATAGGGTCTAGTGTAATATAAACAGAGACAGGGTCTAGTGTAATATAAATAGAGACAGTGTCTAGTGTCAAGTAAACAGGGATAGGGTCTAGTGTAATATAAACAGAGACAGGGTCGAGTGTAATATAAACAGAGACAGGGTCTAGTGTAATATAAATAGAGACAGGGTCTAGTGTAATATAAACAGAGGCAGGGTCGAGTGTAATATAAACAGAGACAGGGTCCAGTGTAATATAAACAGGGATCGGGTCGAGTGTAATATAAACAGAGACAGGGTCTAGTGTAATATAAATAGAGACAGTGTCTCGTGTCATATCAACAGGGATAGGGTCTAGTGTAATATAAACAGAGACAGGGTCTAGTGTAATATAAACAGGGACAGGGTCTCGTGTAAAATAAACAGAGTCAGGGTGCAGTGTAATATAAACAGAGACAGGGTCTAGTGTAATATAAACAGAGTCAGGGTGTAGTATAATATAAACAGAGACAGGGTCTTGTGTAATATAAATAGAGACAGGGTCGAGTGTAATATAAACAGGGATAGGGTCTAGTGTAATATAAACAGAGACTGGGTCTAGGTTAATATAAACAGAGACAGGCTCTGGTGTAATATAAACAGAGGCAGGGTCTCGTGTAATATAAACAGAGATAGGGTCTAGTGTAATATAAACAGAGACAGGGTCTAGTGTAATATAAATAGAGACAGGGTCTAGTGTAATATAAACAGGGATAGGGTCTAGTGTAATATAAACAGAGACAGGGTCTAGTGTAATATAAACAGAGACAGGGTCTCGTGTAATATAAACAGAGGCAGGGTCTAGTGTAATATAAACAGAGACAGGGTCCAGTGTAATATAAATAGAGACAGGGTCTAGTGTAATATAAACAGGGATAGGGTCTAGTGTAATATAAACAGAGACAGGGTGTAGTGTAATATAAACAGAGACAGGGTCGAGTGTCATATAAACAGAGTCAGGGTGTAGTATACTATAAACAGAGACAGGGTCTAGTGTAATATAAACAGAGATAGGGTCTACGGAGACAGGGTCGAGTGTAATATAAACAGGGATAGGGTCTAGTGTAATTTAACAAGACAGGGTCTAGTGTAATATGAACAGAGACAGTGTCTAGTGTAATATGAACAGGGACAGGGTGAGTGTAATATAAACAGGGACAGGGTCCAGTCTAATATAAACAGAGACAGGGTCTCGTGTAATATAAACAGAGACAGGGTCTAGTGTAATATAAACAGGGACAGGGTCTAGTGTAATATAAACAGGGACAGGGCTAAGTGTAATATAAACAGAGACAGGGTGTAGTGTAATATAAACAGAGACAGGGTCGAGTGTAATATAAACAGAGACAGGGTCCAGTGTAATATAAACAGGGACAGGGCCTCGTATAATATAAACAGAGACAGGGTCGAGTGTAATATAAACAGAGATAGGGTCTTGTGTAATATAAACAGAGACAGGGTCTAGTGTAATATAAACAGCGATAGGGTCCAGTGTAATATAAACAGAGACAGGGTCTAGTGTAATATAAACAGAGGCAGGGTCTAGTGTAATATAAACAGGGATAGGGTCGAGTGTAATATAAACAGAGACAGGGTCCAGTGTAATATAAACAGGGATAGGGTCTAGTGTAATATAAACAGAGACAGGGTCTAGTGTAATATAAATAGAGACAGTGTCTAGTGTCAAGTAAACAGGGATAGGGTCTAGTGTAATATAAACAGAGACAGGGTCGAGTGTAATATAAACAGAGACAGGGTCTAGTGTAATATAAATAGAGACAGGGTCTAGTGTAATATAAACAGAGGCAGGGTCGAGTGTAATATAAACAGAGACAGGGTCCAGTGTAATATAAACAGGGATCGGGTCTAGTGTAATATAAACAGAGACAGGGTCTAGTGTAATATAAATAGAGACAGTGTCTCGTGTCATATCAACAGGGATAGGGTCTAGTGTAATATAAACAGAGACAGGGTCTAGTGTAATATAAACAGGGACAGGGTCTCGTGTAAAATAAACAGAGTCAGGGTGCAGTGTAATATAAATAGAGACAGGGTCTAGTGTAATATAAACAGAGTCAGGGTGTAGTATAATATAAACAGAGACAGGGTCTTGTGTAATATAAATAGAGACAGGGTCGAGCGTAATATAAACAGGGATAGGGTCTAGTGTAATACAAACAGAGACTGGGTCTAGGTTAATATAAACAGAGACAGGCTCTGGTGTAATATAAACAGAGGCAGGGTCTCGTGTAATATAAACAGAGATAGGGTCTAGTGTAATATAAACAGAGACAGGGTCTAGTGTAATATAAATAGAGACAGGGTCTAGTGTAATATAAACAGGGATAGGGTCTAGTGTAATATAAACAGAGACAGGGTCTAGTGTAATATAAACAGAGACAGGGTCTCGTGTAATATAAACAGAGGCAGGGTCTAGTGTAATATAAACAGAGACAGGGTCCAGTGTAATATAAATAGAGACAGGGTCTAGTGTAATATAAACAGGGATAGGGTCTAGTGTAATATAAACAGAGACAGGGTGTAGTGTAATATAAACAGAGACAGGGTCGAGTGTCATATAAACAGAGTCAGGGTGTAGTATACTATAAACAGAGACAGGGTCTAGTGTAATATAAACAGAGATAGGGACTACGGAGACAGGGTCGAGTGTAATATAAACAGGGATAGGGTCTAGTGTAATTTAACAGAGACAGGGTCTAGTGTAATATGAACAGAGACAGTGTCTAGTGTAATATGAACAGGGACAGGGTGAGTGTAATATAAACAGGGACAGGGTCCAGTCTAATATAAACAGAGACAGGGTCTCGTGTAATATAAACAGAGACAGGGTCTAGTGTAATATAAACAGGGACAGGGTCTAGTGTAATATAAACAGGGACAGGGCTAAGTGTAATATAAACAGAGACAGGGTGTAGTGTAATATAAACAGAGACAGGGTCTAGTGTAATATAAACAGAGACAGGGTCCAGTGTAATATAAACAGGGACAGGGCCTCGTATAATATAAACAGAGACAGGGTCGAGTGTAATATAAACAGAGATAGGGTCTTGTGTAATATAAACAGAGACAGGGTCTAGTGTAATATAAACAGAGACAGGGTCTAGTGTAATATAAACAGGGACAGTGTCTTGTGTAATATAAACAGAGTCAAGGTGTAGTGTAATATAAACAGAGATAGGGTCTCGTGTAATATAAACAGAGACAGGGTCTAGTGTAATATAAACAGAGACAGGGTCTCGTGTAATATAAACAGAGACAGGGTCTAGTGTAATATAAACAGAGACAGTGTCTAGTGTAATATAAACAGGGACAGGGACTAATGTAATATAAACAGAGACAGGGTCTCGTGTAATATAAACAGAGACAGGGCCAAGTGTAATATAAACAGGGACAGGGTCTAGTGTAATATAAACAGAGACAGTGTCTTGTGTAATATAAACAGAGACAGGGTCTAGTGTAATATAAACAGAGACAGGGTCTAGTGTAATATAAATAGAGTCAGGGTGAATTGTAATATAAACAGAGACAGGGTCGAGTGTAATATAAACAGAGATAGGGTCTTGTGTAATATAAACAGAGACAGGGTCTAGTGGAATATAAACAGAGACAGGGTCAAGTGCAATATAAACAGAGACAGGGTCTCATGTAATATAAACAGAGACAGGGTCCAGTGTAATATAAACAGAGACAGGGTCTACGGAGACAGGGTCTAGTGTAATATAAACAGATTCAGGGTCCAGTGTAATATAAAAAGAGTCAGGGTGTAGTGTAATATAAACAGAGACAGTGACTTGTGTAATATAAACAGAGTCAGTGTGTAGTGTAATAAAACAGAGACAGGGTGTAGTGTAATATAAACAGAGACAGGGTCTAGTGTAATATAAACAGGGAAAGGGTCGAGTGTAATATAAACAGAGACAGGGTCCAGTGTAATATAAACAGAGATAGGGTCTAGTGTAATATAAACAGAGACAGGGTCTAGTGTAATATAAATAGAGACAGGGTCTAGTGTAATATAAACAGGGATCGGGTCTAGTGTAATATAAACAGAGACAGGGTCTCGTGTAATATAAACAGAGGCAGGGTCTAGTGTAATATAAACAGAGATAGGGTTTAGTGTAATATAAACAGAGACAGGGTCTTGTGTAATCTAAACAGAGGCAGGGTCTAGTGTAATATAAACAGAGATAGGGTCCAGTGTAATATAAACAGAGGCAGGATCTAGTGTAATATAAACAGGGATAAGGTCTACTGTAATATAAACAGAGACAGTGTCTTGTGTAATATAAACAGAGTCAGGGTGTAGTGTAATATAAATAGAGACAGGGTCTAGTGTAATATAAACAGCGATAGGGTCTAGTGTAATGTAAACAGAGACAGGGTCTAGTGTAATATAAACAGAGGCAGGGACTAGTGTAATATAAACAGGGATAGGGTCGAGTGTAATATAAACAGAGACAGGGTCCAGTGTAATATAAACAGGGATAGGGTCTAGTGTAATATAAACAGAGACAGGGTCTAGTGTAATATAAATAGAGACAGTGTCTAGTGTCAAGTAAACAGGGATAGGGTCTAGTGTAATATAAACAGAGACAGGGTCGAGTGTAATATAAACAGAGACAGGGTCTAGTGTAATATAAATAGAGACAGGGTCTAGTGTAATATAAACAGGGATAGGGTCGAGTGTAATATAAACAGAGACAGGGTCCAGTGTAATATAAATAGGGATAGGGTCTAGTGTAATATAAACAGAGACAGGGTCTCGTGTAATATAAATAGAGACAGGGTCTAGTGTAATATAAACAGGGATAGGGTTTAGTGTAATATAAACAGAGACAGGCTCTGGTGTAATATAAACAGAGGCAGGGTCTCGTGTAATATAAACAGAGATAGGGTCTAGTGTAATATAAACAGAGGCAGGGTCTACTGTAATATAAACAGGGATCGGGTTTAGTGTAATATAAACAGAGACAGGGTCTAGTGTAATATAAACAGAGGCAGGGTCTAGTGTAATATAAACAGCAATAGGGTCTAGTGTAATATAAACAGAGTCAGGGTGTAGTGTAATATAAACAGAGACAGGGTCTAGTGTAATATAAACAGGGATAGGGTCGAGTGTAATATAAACAGAGACAGGGTCCAGTGTAATATAAACAGGGATCGGGTCTAGTGTAATATAAACAGAGACAGGGTCTAGTGTAATATAAATAGAGACAGGGTCTAGTGTAAAATAAACAGAGTCAGGGTGCAGTGTAATATAAACAGAGACAGGGTCTAGTGTAATATAAACAGAGTCAGGGTGTAGTATAATATAAACAGAGACAGGGTCTTGTGTAATATAAATAGAGACAGGGTCGAGTGTAATATAAACAGGGATAGGGTCTAGTGTAATACAAACAGAGACTGGGTCTAGGTTAATATAAACAGAGGCAGGGTCTAATGTAATATAAACAGGGATAGGGTCCAGTGTAATATAAACAGAGGCAGGGTCTAGTGTAATATAAACAGATTCAGGGTCTAGTGTAATATAAACAGAGTCAGGGTGTAGTGTAATATAAACAGAGACAGTGTCTTGTGTAATATAAACAGAGTCAGGGTGTAGTGTAATATAAATAGAGACAGGGTCTAGTGTAATATAAACAGAGTCAGGGTCGAGTGTAACATAAATAGAGACAGGGTCTAGTGTAATATAAACAGCGATAGGGTCCAGTGTAATATAAACAGAGACAGGGTCTAGTGTAATATAAACAGAGGCAGGGTCTCGTGTAATATAAACAGAGACAGGGTCTAGTGTAATATAAACAGAGACAGTGTCTAGTGTAATATAAACAGGGACAGGGACTAATGTAATATAAACAGAGACAGGGTCTCGTGTAATATAAACAGAGACAGGGCCAAGTGTAATATAAACAGGGACAGGGTCTAGTGTAATATAAACAGAGACAGTGTCTTGTGTAATATAAACAGAGACAGGTCTAGTGTAATATAAACAGAGACAGGGTCTAGTGTAATAGAAATAGAGTCAGGGTGAATTGTAATATAAACAGAGACAGGGTCGAGTGTAATATAAACAGAGATAGGGTCTTGTGTAATATAAACAGAGACAGGGTCTAGTGGAATATAAACAGAGACAGGGTCAAGTGCAATATAAACAGAGACAGGGTCTCATGTAATATAAACAGAGACAGGGTCCAGTGTAATATAAACAGAGACAGGGTCTACGGAGACAGGGTCTAGTGTAATATAAACAGATTCAGGGTCTAGTGTAATATAAAAAGAGTCAGGGTGTAGTGTAATATAAACAGAGACAGTGACTTGTGTAATATAAACAGAGTCAGTGTGTAGTGTAATAAAACAGAGACAGGGTGTAGTGTAATATAAACAGAGACAGGGTCTAGTGTAATATAAACAGGGAAAGGGTCGAGTGTAATATAAACAGAGACAGGGTCCAGTGTAATATAAACAGAGACAGGGTCTAGTGTAATATAAATAGAGACAGGGTCTAGTGTAATATAAACAGGGATCGGGTCTAGTGTAATATAAACAGAGACAGGGTCTCGTGTAATATAAACAGAGGCAGGGTCTAGTGTAATATAAACAGAGATAGGGTCTAGTGTAATATAAACAGAGACAGGGTCTTGTGTAATCTAAACAGAGGCAGGGTCTAGTGTAATATAAACAGAGATAGGGTCCAGTATAATATAAACAGAGGCAGGATCTAGTGTAATATAAACAGGGATAAGGTCTACTGTAATATAAACAGGGACAGTGTCTTGTGTAATATAAACAGAGTCAGGGTGTAGTGTAATATAAATAGAGACAGGGTCTAGTGTAATATAAACAGAGTCAGGGTCGAGTGTAACATAAATAGAGACAGGGTCTAGTGTAATATAAACAGCGATAGGGTCTAGTGTAATGTAAACAGAGACAGGGTCTAGTGTAATATAAACAGAGGCAGGGACTAGTGTAATATAAACAGGGATAGGGTCGAGTGTAATATAAACAGAGACAGGGTCCAGTGTAATATAAACAGGGATAGGGTCTAGTGTAATATAAACAGAGACAGGGTCTAGTGTAATATAAATAGAGACAGTGTCTAGTGTCAAGTAAAAAGGGATAGGGTCTAGTGTAATATAAACAGAGACAGGGTCGAGTGTAATATAAACAGAGACAGGGTCCAGTGTAATATAAACAGAGACAGGGTCTAGTGTAATATAAATAGAGACAGGGTCTAGTGTAATATAAACAAGGATAGGGTCGAGTGTAATATAAACAGAAACAGGGTCCAGTGTAATATAAATAGGGATAGGGTCTAGTGTAATATAAACAGAGACAGGGTCTCGTGTAATATAAATAGAGACAGGGTCTAGTGTAATATAAACAGGGATAGGGTCTAGTGTAATATAAACAGAGACAGGCTCTGGTGTAATATAAACAGAGGCAGGGTCTAGTGTAATATAAACAGGAATAGGGTCTAGTGTAATATAAACAGAGTCAGGGTGTAGTGTAATATAAACAGAGACAGGGTCTAGTGTAATATAAACAGGGATAGGGTCGAGTGTAATATAAACAGAGACAGGGTCCAGTGTAATATAAACAGGGATCGGGTCTAGTGTAATATAAACAGAGACAGGGTCTAGTGTAATATAAATAGAGACAGGGTCTAGTGTAAAATAAACAGAGTCAGGGTGCAGTGTAATATAAACAGAGACAGGGTCTAGTGTAATATAAACAGAGTCAGGGTGTAGTATAATATAAACAGAGACAGGGTCTTGTGTAATATAAATAGAGACAGGGTCGAGTGTAATATAAACAGGGATAGGGTCTAGTGTAATACAAACAGAGACTGGGTCTAGGTTAATATAAACAGAGGCAGGGTCTAATGTAATATAAACAGGGATAGGGTCCAGTGTAATATAAACAGAGGCAGGGTCTAGTGTAATATAAACAGATTCAGGGTCTAGTGTAATATAAACAGAGTCAGGGTGTAGTGTAATATAAACAGAGACAGTGTCTTGTGTAATATAAACAGAGTCAGGGTGTAGTGTAATATAAATAGAGACAGGGTCTAGTGTAATATAAACAGAGTCAGGGTCGAGTGTAACATAAATAGAGACAGGGTCTAGTGTAATATAAACAGCGATAGGGTCCAGTGTAATATAAACAGAGACAGGGTCTAGTGTAATATAAACAGAGGCAGGGTCTAGTGTAATATAAACAGGGATAGGGTCGAGTGTAATATAAACAGAGACAGGGTCCAGTGTAATATAAACAGGGATAGGGTCTAGTGTAATATAAACAGAGACAGGGTCTAGTGTAATATAAATAGAGACAGTGTCTAGTGTCAAGTAAACAGGGATAGGGTCTAGTGTAATATAAACAGAGACAGGGTCGAGTGTAATATAAACAGAGACAGGGTCTAGTGTAATATAAATAGAGACAGGGTCTAGTGTAATATAAACAGAGGCAGGGTCGAGTGTAATATAAACAGAGACAGGGTCCAGTGTAATATAAACAGGGATCGGGTCGAGTGTAATATAAACAGAGACAGGGTCTAGTGTAATATAAATAGAGACAGTGTCTCGTGTCATATCAACAGGGATAGGGTCTAGTGTAATATAAACAGAGACAGGGTCTAGTGTAATATAAACAGGGACAGGGTCTCGTGTAAAATAAACAGAGTCAGGGTGCAGTGTAATATAAACAGAGACAGGGTCTAGTGTAATATAAACAGAGTCAGGGTGTAGTATAATATAAACAGAGACAGGGTCTTGTGTAATATAAATAGAGACAGGGTCGAGTGTAATATAAACAGGGATAGGGTCTAGTGTAATATAAACAGAGACTGGGTCTAGGTTAATATAAACAGAGACAGGCTCTGGTGTAATATAAACAGAGGCAGGGTCTCGTGTAATATAAACAGAGATAGGGTCTAGTGTAATATAAACAGAGACAGGGTCTAGTGTAATATAAATAGAGACAGGGTCTAGTGTAATATAAACAGGGATAGGGTCTAGTGTAATATAAACAGAGACAGGGTCTAGTGTAATATAAACAGAGACAGGGTCTCGTGTAATATAAACAGAGGCAGGGTCTAGTGTAATATAAACAGAGACAGGGTCCAGTGTAATATAAATAGAGACAGGGTCTAGTGTAATATAAACAGGGATAGGGTCTAGTGTAATATAAACAGAGACAGGGTGTAGTGTAATATAAACAGAGACAGGGTCGAGTGTCATATAAACAGAGTCAGGGTGTAGTATACTATAAACAGAGACAGGGTCTAGTGTAATATAAACAGAGATAGGGTCTACGGAGACAGGGTCGAGTGTAATATAAACAGGGATAGGGTCTAGTGTAATTTAACAAGACAGGGTCTAGTGTAATATGAACAGAGACAGTGTCTAGTGTAATATGAACAGGGACAGGGTGAGTGTAATATAAACAGGGACAGGGTCCAGTCTAATATAAACAGAGACAGGGTCTCGTGTAATATAAACAGAGACAGGGTCTAGTGTAATATAAACAGGGACAGGGTCTAGTGTAATATAAACAGGGACAGGGCTAAGTGTAATATAAACAGAGACAGGGTGTAGTGTAATATAAACAGAGACAGGGTCTAGTGTAATATAAACAGAGACAGGGTCCAGTGTAATATAAACAGGGACAGGGCCTCGTATAATATAAACAGAGACAGGGTCGAGTGTAATATAAACAGAGATAGGGTCTTGTGTAATATAAACAGAGACAGGGTCTAGTGTAATATAAACAGAGTCAAGGTGTAGTGTAATATAAACAGAGATAGGGTCTCGTGTAATATAAACAGAGACAGGGTCTAGTGTAATATAAACAGAGACAGGGTCTCGTGTAATATAAACAGAGACAGGGTCTAGTGTAATATAAACAGAGACAGTGTCTAGTGTAATATAAACAGGGACAGGGACTAATGTAATATAAACAGAGACAGGGTCTCGTGTAATATAAACAGAGACAGGGCCAAGTGTAATATAAACAGGGACAGGGTCTAGTGTAATATAAACAGAGACAGTGTCTTGTGTAATATAAACAGAGACAGGGTCTAGTGTAATATAAACAGAGACAGGGTCTAGTGTAATATAAATAGAGTCAGGGTGAATTGTAATATAAACAGAGACAGGGTCGAGTGTAATATAAACAGAGATAGGGTCTTGTGTAATATAAACAGAGACAGGGTCTAGTGGAATATAAACAGAGACAGGGTCAAGTGCAATATAAACAGAGACAGGGTCTCATGTAATATAAACAGAGACAGGGTCCAGTGTAATATAAACAGAGACAGGGTCTACGGAGGCAGGGTCTAGTGTAATATAAACAGATTCAGGGTCTAGTGTAATATAAAAAGAGTCAGGGTGTAGTGTAATATAAACAGAGACAGTGACTTGTGTAATATAAACAGAGTCAGTGTGTAGTGTAATAAAACAGAGACAGGGTGTAGTGTAATATAAACAGAGACAGGGTCTAGTGTAATATAAACAGAGGCAGGGTCGAGTGTAATATAAACAGAGACAGGGTCCAGTGTAATATAAACAGGGATCGGGTCTAGTGTAATATAAACAGAGACAGGGTCTAGTGTAATATAAACAGGGATAGGGTCCAGTGTAATATAAACAGAGGCAGGGTCTAGTGTAATATAAACAGATTCAGGGTCTAGTGTAATATAAACAGAGTCAGGGTGTAGTGTAATATAAACAGAGACAGTGTCTTGTGTAATATAAACAGAGTCAGGGTGTAGTGTAATATAAATAGAGACAGGGTCTAGTGTAATATAAACAGGGATAGGGTCTAGTGTAATACAAACAGAGACTGGGTCTAGGTTAATATAAACAGAGGCAGGGTCTAGTGTAATATAAACAGAGACAGGGTCTAGTGTAATATAAACAGGGATAGGGTCGAGTGTAATATAAACAGAGACAGGGTCCAGTGTAATATAAATAGGGACAGTGTCTAGTGTCAAGTAAACAGGGATAGGGTCTAGTGTAATATAAACAGAGACAGGGTCGAGTGTAATATAAACAGAGACAGGGTCTAGTGTAATATAAATAGAGACAGGGTCTCGTGTAATATAAACAGAGGCAGGGTCGAGTGTAATATAAACAGAGACAGGGTCGAGTGTAATATAAACAGGGATAGGGTCTCGTGTAATATAAACAGAGTCAGGGTGTAGTATAATATACACAGAGACAGGGTCTTGTGTAATATAAACAGAGACAGGGTCGAGTGTAATATAAACAGGGACAGGGTCGAGTGTAATATAAACAGAGACAGGGTCCAGTGTAATATAAACAGGGATAGGGTCTAGTGTAATATAAACAGAGACAGGGTCTAGTGTAATATAAATAGAGACAGGGTCTAGTGTAATATAAACAGGGATAGGGTCGAGTGTAATATAAACAGAGACAGGGTCCAGTGTAATATAAATAGGGATAGGGTCTAGTGTAATATAAACAGAGACAGGGTCTCGTGTAATATAAATAGAGACAGGGTCTAGTGTAATATAAACAGCGATAGGGTCTAGTGTAATATAAACAGAGACAGGCTCTGGTGTAATATAAACAGAGGCAGGGTCTCGTGTAATATAAACAGAGATAGGGTCTAGTGTAATATAAACAGAGACAGGGTCTAGTGTAATATAAATAGAGACAGGGTCTAGTGTAATATAAACAGGGATAGGGACTAGTGTAATATAAACAGAGACAGGGTCTAGTGTAATATAAACAGAGACAGGGTCTCGTGTAATATAAATAGAGACAGTGTCTAGTGTAATATAAACAGGGATAGGGTCGAGTGTAATATAAACAGAGACAGGGTCTAGTGTAATATAAACAGAGGCAGGGTCTCGTGTAATATAAACAGAGGCAGGGTCTAGTGTAATATAAACAGAGACAGGGTCCAGTGTAATATAAATAGAGACAGGGTCTAGTGTAATATCAACAGGGATAGGGTCTAGTGTAATATAAACAGAGATAGGGTCTACGGAGACAGGGTCGAGTGTAATATAAACAGGGATAGGGTCTAGTGTAATTTAACAGAGACAGGGTCTAGTGTAATATGAACAGAGACAGTGTCTAGTGTAATATGAACAGGGACAGGGTGAATGTAATATAAACAGGGACAGGGTCCAGTGTAATATAAACAGAGACAGGGTCTCGTGTAATATAAACAGAGACAGGGTCTAGTGTAATATAAACAGGGACAGGGTCTAGTGTAATATAAACAGGGACAGGGCTAAGTGTAATATAAACAGAGACAGGGTGTAGTGTAATATAAACAGAGACAGGGACTAGTGTAATATAAACAGAGACAGGGTCCAGTGTAATATAAACAGGGACAGGGCCTCGTGTAATATAAACAGAGACAGGGTTGAGTGTAATATAAACAGAGATAGGGTCTTGTGTAATATAAACAGAGACAGGGTCTAGTGTAATATAAACAGAAACAGGGTCTCGTGTAATATAAACAGAGACAGGGTCTAGTGTAATATAAACAGAGACAGTGTCTAGTGTAATATAAACAGGGACAGGGACTAATGTAATATAAACAGAGACAGGGTCTCGTGTAATATAAACAGAGACAGGGCCGAGTGTAATATAAACAGAGACAGGGTCGAGTGTAATATAAACAGAGACAGTGTCTTGTGTAATATAAACAGAGACAGGGTCTCGTGTAATATAAACAGAGACAGGGTCAAGTGCAATATAAACAGAGACAGGGTCTCATGTAATATAAACAGAGACAGGGTCCAGTGTAATATAAACAGAGACAGGGTTTACGGAGACAGGGTCTAGTGTAATATAAACAGAGACAGGGTCTAGTGTAATATAAAAAGAGTCAGGGTGTAGTGTAATATAAACAGAGACAGTGACTTGTGTAATATAAACAGAGTCAGTGTGTAGTGTAATATAAACAGAGACAGGGTCTAGTGTAATATAAACAGAGTCAGGGTCCAGTGTAATATAAACAGAGTCAGGGTGTAGTGTAATATAAACAGAGACAGGGTCTAGTGTAATATAAACAGAGACAGGGTCCAGTGTAATATAAACAGGGACAGGGCCTCGTGTAATATAAACAGAGACAGGGTCGAGTGTAATATAAACAGAGATAGGGTCTTGTGTAATATAAACAGAGACAGGGTCTAGTGTAATATAAACAGAGACAGGGTCTAGTGTAATATAAACAGGGACAGTGTCTTGTGTAATATAAACAGAGTCAAGGTGTAGTGTAATATAAACAGAGATAGGGTCTCGTGTAATATAAACAGAGACAGGGTCTCGTGTAATATAAACAGAGACAGGGTCTCGTGTAATATAAACAGAGACAGGGTCTAGTGTAATATAAATAGAGACAGTGTCTAGTGTAATATAAACAGGGACAGGGACTAATGTAATATAAACAGAGACAGGGTCTCGTGTAATATAAACAGAGACAGGGCCAAGTGTAATATAAACAGGGACAGGGTCTAGTGTAATATAAACAGAGACAGTGTCTTGTGTAATATAAACAGAGACAGGGTCTAGTGTAATATAAACAGAGACAGGGTCTAGTGTAATATAAACAGAGTCAGGGTGAATTGTAATATAAACAGAGACAGGGTCGAGTGTAATATAAACAGAGATAGGGTCTTGTGTAATATAAACAGAGACAGGGTCTAGTGGAATATAAACAGAGACAGGGTCAAGTGCAATATAAACAGAGACAGGGTCTCATGTAATATAAACAGAGACAGGGTCCAGTGTAATATAAACAGAGACAGGGTCTACGGAGACAGGGTCTAGTGTAATATAAACAGATTCAGGGTCTAGTGTAATATAAAAAGAGTCAGGGTGTAGTGTAATATAAACAGAGACAGTGACTTGTGTAATATAAACAGAGTCAGTGTGTAGTGTAATAAAACAGAGACAGGGTGTAGTGTAATATAAACAGAGACAGGGTCTAGTGTAATATAAACAGGGAAAGGGTCGAGTGTAATATAAAAAGAGACAGGGTCCAGTGTAATATAAACAGAGATAGGGTCTAGTGTAATATTAACAGAGACAGGGTCTAGTGTAATATAAATAGAGACAGGGTCTAGTGTAATATAAACAGGGATCGGGTCTAGTGTAATATAAACAGAGACAGGGTCTCGTGTAATATAAACAGAGGCAGGGTCTAGTGTAATATAAACAGAGATAGGGTCTAGTGTAATATAAACAGAGACAGGGTCTTGTGTAATCTAAACAGAGGCAGGGTCTAGTATAATATAAACAGAGATAGGGTCCAGTGTAATATAAACAGAGGCAGGATCTAGTGTAATATAAACAGGGATAAGGTCTACTGTAATATAAACAGAGACAGTGTCTTGTGTAATATAAACAGAGTCAGGGTGTAGTGTAATATAAATAGAGACAGGGTCTAGTGTAATATAAACAGAGTCAGGGTCGAGTGTAACATAAATAGAGACAGGGTCTAGTGTAATATAAACAGCGATCGGGTCTAGTGTAATGTAAACAGAGACAGGGTCTAGTGTAATATAAACAGAGGCAGGGTCTAGTGTAATATAAACAGGGATAGGGTCGAGTGTAATATAAACAGAGACAGGGTCCAGTGTAATATAAACAGGGATAGGGTCTAGTGTAATATAAACAGAGACAGGGTCTAGTGTAATATAAATAGAGACAGTGTCTAGTGTCAAGTAAACAGGGATAGGGTCTAGTGTAATATAAACAGAGACAGGGTCGAGTGTAATATAAACAGAGACAGGGTCTAGTGTAATATAAATAGAGACAGGGTCTAGTGTAATATAAACAGAGGCAGGGTCGAGTGTAATATAAACAGAGACAGGGCCCAGTGTAATATAAACAGGGATCGGGTCTAGTGTAATATAAACAGAGACAGGGTCTAGTGTAATATAAATAGAGACAGTGTCTCGTGTCATACCAACAGGGATAGGGTCTAGTGTAATATAAACAGAGACAGGGTCTAGTGTAATATAAACAGGGACAGGGTCTAGTGTAAAATAAACAGAGTCAGGGTGCAGTGTAATATAAACAGAGACAGGGTCTTGTGTAATATAAATAGAGACAGGGTCGAGTGTAATATAAACAGGGATAGGGTCTAGTGTAATACAAACAGAGACTGGGTCTAGGTTAATATAAACAGAGGCAGGGTCTAATGTAATATAAACAGGGATAGGGTCCAGTGTAATATAAACAGAGGCAGGGTCTAGTGTAATATAAACAGATTCAGGGTCTAGTGTAATATAAACAGAGTCAGGGTGTAGTGTAATATAAACAGAGACAGTGTCTTGTGTAATATAAACAGAGTCAGGGTGTAGTGTAATATAAATAGAGACAGGGTCTAGTGTAATATAAACAGAGTCAGGGTCGAGTGTAACATAAATAGAGACAGGGTCTAGTGTAATATAAACAGTGATAGGGTCTAGTGTAATATAAACAGAGACAGGGTCTAGTGTAATATAAACAGAGACAGGGTCTAGTGTAATATAAACAGGGATAGGGTCGAGTGTAATATAAACAGAGACAGGGTCCAGTGTAATATAAACAGGGATAGGGTCTAGTGTAATATAAACAGAGACAGGGTCTAGTGTAATATAAATAGGGACAGTGTCTAGTGTCAAGTAAACAGGGATAGGGTCTAGTGTAATATAAACAGAGACAGGGTCGAGTGTAATATAAACAGAGACAGGGTCTAGTGTAATATAAATAGAGACAGGGTCTCGTGTAATATAAACAGAGGCAGGGTCGAGTGTAATATAAACAGAGACAGGGTCGAGTGTAATATAAACAGGGATAGGGTCTCGTGTAATATAAACAGAGTCAGGGTGTAGTATAATATACACAGAGACAGGGTCTTGTGTAATATAAACAGAGACAGGGTCGAGTGTAATATAAACAGGGACAGGGTCGAGTGTAATATAAACAGAGACAGGGTCCAGTGTAATATAAACAGGGATAGGGTCTAGTGTAATATAAACAGAGACAGGGTCTAGTGTAATATAAATAGAGACAGGGTCTAGTGTAATATAAACAGGGATAGGGTCGAGTGTAATATAAACAGAGACAGGGTCCAGTGTAATATAAATAGGGATAGGGTCTAGTGTAATATAAACAGAGACAGGGTCTCGTGTAATATAAATAGAGACAGGGTCTAGTGTAATATAAACAGGGATAGGGTCTAGTGTAATATAAACAGAGACAGGCTCTGGTGTAATATAAACAGAGGCAGGGTCTCGTGTAATATAAACAGAGATAGGGTCTAGTGTAATATAAACAGAGACAGGGTCTAGTGTAATATAAATAGAGACAGGGTCTAGTGTAATATAAACAGGGATAGGGACTAGTGTAATATAAACAGAGACAGGGTCTAGTGTAATATAAACAGAGACAGGGTCTCGTGTAATATAAATAGAGACAGTGTCTAGTGTAATATAAACAGGGATAGAGTCGAGTGTAATACAAACAGAGACAGGGTCTAGTGTAATATAAACAGAGGCAGGGTCTCGTGTATTATAAACAGAGGCAGGGTCTAGTGTAATATAAACAGAGACAGGGTCCAGTGTAATATAAATAGAGACAGGGTCTAGTGTAATATCAACAGGGATAGGGTCTAGTGTAATATAAACAGAGATAGGGTCTACGGAGACAGGGTCGAGTGTAATATAAACAGGGATAGGGTCTAGTGTAATTTAACAGAGACAGGGTCTAGTGTAATATGAACAGAGACAGTGTCTAGTGTAATATGAACAGGGACAGGGTGAGTGTAATATAAACAGGGACAGGGTCCAGTGTAATATAAACAGAGACAGGGTCTCGTGTAATATAAACAGAGACAGGGTCTAGTGTAATATAAACAGGGACAGGGTCTAGTGTAATATAAACAGGGACAGGGCTAAGTGTAATATAAACAGAGACAGGGTGTAGTGTAATATAAACAGAGACAGGGTCTAGTGTAATATAAACAGAGACAGGGTCCAGTGTAATATAAACAGGGACAGGGCCTCGTGTAATATAAACAGAGACAGGGTCGAGTGTAATATAAACAGAGATAGGGTCTTGTGTAATATAAACAGAGACAGGGTCTAGTGTAATATAAACAGAGACAGGGTCTAGTGTAATACAAACAGGGACAGTGTCTTGTGTAATATAAACAGAGTCAAGGTGTGGTGTAATATAAACAGAGATAGGGTCTCGTGTAATATAAACAGAGACAGGGTCTAGTGTAATATAAACAGAGACAGGGTCTCGTGTAATATAAACAGAGACAGGGTCTAGTGTAATATAAACAGAGACAGGGTCGAGTGTAATATAAACAGAGACAGTGTCTTGTGTAATATAAACAGAGACAGGGTCTAGTGGAATATAAACAGAGACAGGGTCAAGTGCAATATAAACAGAGACAGGGTCTCATGTAATATAAACAGAGACAGGGTCCAGTGTAATATAAACAGAGACAGGGTCTACGGAGACAGGGTCTAGTGTAATATAAACAGAGACAGGGTCTAGTGTAATATAAAAAGAGTCAGGGTGTCGTGTAATATAAACAGAGACAGTGACTTGTGTAATATAAACAGAGTCAGTGTGTAGTGTAATATAAACAGAGACAGGGTCTAGTGTAATATAAACAGAGTCAGTGTCCAGTGTAATATAAACAGAGTCAGGGTGTAGTGTAATATAAACAGAGACAGGGTCTAGTGTAATATAAACAGAGACAGGGTCTAGTGTAATATAAACAGAGACAGGGTCTCGTGTAATATAAACAGAGACAGGGTCTAGTGTAATATAAACAGAGACAGTGTCTAGTGTAATATAAACAGGGACAGGGACTAATGTAATATAAACAGAGACAGGGTCTCGTGTAATATAAACAGAGACAGGGCCTAGTGTAATATAAACAGGGACAGGGTCTAGTGTAATATAAACAGAGACAGTGTCTTGTGTAATATAAACAGAGACAGGGTCTAGTGTAATATAAACAGAGACAGGGTCTAGTGTAATATAAACAGAGTCAGGGTGAATTGTAATATAAACAGAGACAGGGTCGAGTGTAATATAAACAGAGATAGGGTCTTGTGTAATATAAACAGAGACAGGGTCTAGTGGAATATAAACAGAGACAGGGTCAAGTGCAATATAAACAGAGACAGGGTCTCATGTAATATAAACAGAGACAGGGTCCAGTGTAATATAAACAGAGACAGGGTCTACGGAGACAGGGTCTAGTGTAATATAAACAGATTCAGGGTCTAGTGTAATATAAAAAGAGTCAGAGTGTAGTGTAATATAAACAGAGACAGTGACTTGAGTAATATAAACAGAGTCAGTGTGTAGTGTAATATAAACAGAGACAGGGTCTGGTGTAATATAAACAGAGTCAGGGTCCAGTGTAATATAAACAGAGTCAGGGTGTAGTGTAATATAAATAGAGACAGGGTCTCGTGTAATATAAACAGAGACAGGGTCCAGTGTAATATAAACAGAGACAGGGTCTTGTGTAATATAAACAGAGTCAGGGTGCAGTGTAATATAAACAGAGACAGTGTCTTGTGTAATATAAACAGAGACAGGGTCTAGTGTAATATAAACAGAGACAGGGTCTAGTGTAATATAAACAGAGACAGGGTCTCGTGTAATATAAACAGAGACAGGGTCTCGTGTAATATAAACAGAGACAGGGTCTCGTGCAATATAAACAGAGACAGGGTCTCGAGTAATATAAACAGAGACAGGGTCTAATGTAATATAAACAGAGTCAGGGTCCAGTGTAATATAAACAGAGTCAGGGTGTAGTGTAATATAAACAGAGACAGGGTCTAGTGTAATATAAAGAGGGATAGGGTCGAGTGTAATATAAACAGAGACAGGGTCCAGTGTAATATAAACAGAGATAGGGTCTAGTGTAATATAAACAGAGACAGGGTCTAGTGTAATATAAATAGAGACAGGGTCTAGTGTAATATAAACAGGGATCGGGTCTGGTGTAATATAAACAGAGACAGGGTCTCGTGTAATATAAACAGAGGCAGGGTCTAGTGTAATATGAACAGAGACAGTGTCTAGTGTAATATGAACAGGGACAGGGTGAGTGTAATATAAACAGAGACAGGGTCCAGTGTAATATAAATAGAGACAGGGTCTCGTGTAATATAAACAGAGACAGGGTCTAGTGCAATATAAACAGGGACAGGGTCGAGTGTAATATAAACAGGGACAGGGCTAAGTGTAATATAAACAGAGACAGGGTGTAGTGTAATATAAACAGAGACAGGGTCTAGTGTAATATAAACAGAGACAGGGTCCAGTGTAATATAAACAGGGACAGGGCCACGTGTAATATAAACAGAGACAGGGTCTTGTGTAATATAAACAGAGTCAGGGTGTAGTGTAATATAAACAGAGACAGTGTCTTGTGTAATATAAACAGAGACAGGGTCTAGTGTAATATAAACAGAGACAGGGTCTAGTGTAATATAAACAGAGTCAGGGTGAATTGTAATATAAACAGAGACAGGGTCGAGTGTAATATAAACAGAGATAGGGTCTAGTGTAATATAAACAGAGACAGGGTCTAGTGTAATATAAACAGAGACAGGGTCTCGTGTAATATAAACATTGACAGTGTCTTGTGTAATATAAACAGAGTCAGGGTGTAGTGTAATATAAACAGAGACAGGGTCTAGTGTAATATAAACAGAGACAGGGTCTCGTGTAATATAAACAGAGACAGGGTCTCGTGTAATATAAACAGAGACAGGGTCTCGTGTAATATAAACAGAGACAGGGTCTCGTGTAATATAAACAGAGACAGGGTCTAATGTAATATAAACAGAGACAGGGTCTAGTGTAATATAAACAGAGACAGGGTCTAGTGTAATATAAACAGAGACAGTGTCTCGTGTAATATAAACAGGGACAGGGACTAATGTAATATAAACAGAGACAGGGTCTCGTGTAATATAAACAGAGACAGGGCCTAGTGTAATATAAACAGGGACAGGGTCTTGTGTAATATAAACAGAGACAGTGTCTCGTGTAATATAAACAGGGACAGGGTCTAATGCAATATAAACAGGGACAGGGTCTAGTGTAATATAAACAGAGACAGGGTCTAATCTAATATAAACAGAGACAGGGTCTAATGTAATAAAACAGAGACAGGGTCTAATGTAATATAAACAGACACAGGGTCTAGTGTAATATAAACAGAGACAGGGTCTAGTGTAATATAAACAGGGACAGGGTCTAGTGTAATATAAACAGAGACAGGGTCGAGTGTAATATAAAGAGAGACAGGGTCTAGTGTAATATAAACAGAGACAGGGTCTAGTGCAATATAAACAGAGACAGGGTCTAATGTAATATAAACAGAGACAGGGTCTAGTGCAATATAAACAGAGACAGGGTCTAATGTAATATAAACAGAGACAGGGTCCAGTGTAATATAAACAGAGACAGGGTCTAGTGTAATATAAACAGAGATAGGGTCTAGTGCAATATAAACAGAGACAGGGACTTGTGTAATCTAAACAGAGGCAGGGTCTAGTGTAATATAAACAGAGATAGGGTCTAGTGTAATATAAACAGAGGCAGGGTCTAGTGTAATATAAACAGGGACAGGGTCTAGTGTAATATAAACAGAGACAGGGTCTAATGTAATATAAACAGAGACAGGGTCTCGTGTAATATAAACAGAGACAGGGTCTCGTGTAATATAAACAGAGACAGGGTCAAATGTAATATAAACAGAGACAGGGTCTAGTGTATTATAAACAGAGACTGTCTCGTGTAATATAAACAGGGACAGGGACTAATGTAATATAAACAGAGACAGGGCCTAGTGTAATATAAACAGGGACAGGGTCTACTGTAATATAAACAGAGACAGTGTCTCGTGTAATATAAACAGGTACAGGGTCTAATGTAATATAAACAGGGACAGGGTCTAGTGTAATATAAACAGAGACAGGGTCTAATGTAATATAAACAGAGACAGGGTCTAATGTAATATAAACAGAGACAGGGTCTAGTGTAATATAAACAGAGACAGGGTCTAGTGTAAAATAAACAGAGTCAGGGTGTAGTATAATATAAACAGAGACAGGGTCTTGTGTAATATAAATAGAGACAGGGTCTAGTGTAATATAAACCGGGATAGGGTCTCGTGTAATATAAACAGAGACAGGGTCTCGTGTAATTTCAACAGAGGCAGGGTCTAGTGTAATATAAACAGGGATAGGTTCTAGTGTAATATAAACAGAGACAGGGTCTCGTGTAATATGAACAGAGACATGGTCTAGTGTAATATAAACAGGGACAGGGTCTAGTGTAATATAAACAGAGTCAGGGTCCAGTGTAATATAAACAGAGTCAGGGTGTAGTGTAATATAAACAGAGACAGGGTCTAGTGTAATATAAACAGAGACAGGGTCTAGTGTAATATAAACAGAGACAGGGTCTCGTGTAATATAAACAGAGACAGGGTCTAGTGTAATATAAACAGAGACAGTGTCTAGTGTAATATAAACAGGGACAGGGACTAATGTAATATAAACAGAGACAGGGTCTCGTGTAATATAAACAGAGACAGGGCCTAGTGTAATATAAACAGGGACTGGGTCTAGTGTAATATAAACAGAGTCAGGGTGAATTGTAATATAAACAGAGACAGGGTCGAGTGTAATATAAACAGAGATAGGGTCTTGTGTAATATAAACAGAGACAGGGTCTAGTGGAATATAAACAGAGACAGGGTCAAGTGCAATATAAACAGAGACAGGGTCTCATGTAATATAAACAGAGACAGGGTCCAGTGTAATATAAACAGAGACAGGGTCTACGGAGACAGGGTCTAGTGTAATATAAACAGATTCAGGGTCTAGTGTAATATAAAAAGAGTCAGGGTGTAGTGTAATATAAACAGAGACAGTGACTTGTGTAATATAAACAGAGTCAGTGTGTAGTGTAATATAAACAGAGACAGGGTCTAGTGTAATATAAACAGAGTCAGGGTCCAGTGTAATATAAACAGAGTCAGGGTGTAGTGTAATATAAACAGAGACAGGGTCTAGTGTAATATAAACAGGGATAGGGTCGAGTGTAATATAAACAGAGACAGGGTCCAGTGTAATATAAACAGAGATAGGGTCTAGTGTAATATAAACAGAGACAGGGTCTAGTGTAATATAAATAGAGACAGGGTCTAGTGTAATATAAACAGGGATCGGGTCTAGTGTAATATAAACAGAGACAGGGTCTCGTGTAATATAAACAGAGGCAGGGTCTAGTGTAATATAAACAGAGATAGGGTCGAGTGTAATATAAACAGAGACAGGGTCTGGTGTAATCTAAACAGAGATAGGGTCTAGTGTAATATAAACAGAGGCAGGATCTAGTGTAATATAAACAGGGATAAGGTCTACTGTAATATAAACAGAGACAGGGTCTCGTGTAATATGAACAGAGACAGTGTCTAGTGTAATATGAACAGGGACAGGGTGAGTGTAATATAAACAGAGACAGGGTCCAGTGTAATATAAATAGAGACAGGGTCTCGTGTAATATAAACAGAGACAGGGTCTAGTGCAATATAAACAGGGACAGGGTCGAGTGTAATATAAACAGGGACAGGGCTAAGTGTAATATAAACAGAGACAGGGTCTAGTGTAATATAAACAGAGACAGGGTCCAGTGTAATATAAACAGAGACAGGGTCCAGTGTAATATAAACAGAGACAGGGTCTTGTGTAATATAAACAGAGTCAGGGTGCAGTGTAATATAAACAGAGACAGTGTCTTGTGTAATATAAACAGAGACAGGGTCTAGTGTAATATAAACAGAGACAGGGTCTAGTGTAATATAAACAGAGTCAGGGTGAATTGTAATATAAACAGAGACAGGGTCGAGTGTAATATAAACAGAGATAGGGTCTAGTGTAATATAAACAGAGACAGGGTCTAGTGTAATATAAACAGAGACAGGGTCTCGTGTAATATAAACATTGACAGTGTCTTGTGTAATATAAACAGAGTCAGGGTGTAGTGTAATATAAACAGAGATAGGGTCTAGTGTAATATAAACAGAGACAGGGTCTCGTGTAATATAAACAGAGACAGGGTCTAGTGTAATATAAACAGGGATCGGGTCTAGTGTAATATAAACAGAGACAGGGTCTCGTGTAATATAAACAGAGGCAGGGTCTAGTGTAATATAAACAGAGATAGGGTCGAGTGTAATATAAACAGAGACAGGGTCTGGTGTAATCTAAACAGAGGCAGGGTCTAGTGTAATATAAACAGAGATAGGGTCTAGTGTAATATAAACAGAGGCAGGATCTAGTGTAATATAAACAGGGATAAGGTCTACTGTAATATAAACAGAGACAGGGTCTAGTGTAATATGAACAGAGACAGTGTCTAGTGTAATATGAACAGGGACAGGGTGAGTGTAATATAAACAGAGACAGGGTCCAGTGTAATATAAATAGAGACAGGGTCTCGTGTAATATAAACAGAGACAGGGTCTAGTGCAATATAAACAGGGACAGGGTCGAGTGTAATATAAACAGGGACAGGGCTAAGTGTAATATAAACAGAGACAGGGTGTAGTGTAATATAAACAGAGACAGGGTCTAGTGTAATATAAACAGAGACAGGGTCCAGTGTAATATAAACAGGGACAGGGCCACGTGTAATATAAACAGAGACAGGGACTTGTGTAATATAAACAGAGTCAGGGTGTAGTGTAATATAAACAGAGACAGTGTCTTGTGTAATATAAACAGAGACAGGGTCGAGTGTAATATAAACAGAGACAGGGTCTAGTGTAATATAAACAGAGTCAGGGTGAATTGTAATATAAACAGAGACAGGGTCTAGTGTAATATAAACAGAGATAGGGTCTAGTGTAATATAAACAGAGACAGGGTCTCGTGTAATATAAACATTGACAGTGTCTTGTGTAATATAAACAGAGTCAGGGTGTAGTGTAATATAAACAGAGATAGGGTCTAGTGTAATATAAACAGAGACAGGGTCTCGTGTAATATAAACAGAGACAGGGTCTCGTGTAATATAAACAGAGACAGGGTCTCGTGTAATATAAACAGAGACAGGGTCTCGTGTAATATAAACAGAGACACGGTCTAATGTAATATAAACAGAGACAGGGTCTAGTGTAATATAAACAGACACAGGGTCTCGTGTAATATAAACAGAGACAGTGTCTCGTGTAATATAAACAGGGACAGGGACTAATGTAATATAAACAGAGACAGGGTCTCGTGTAATATAAACAGAGACAGGGCCTAGTGTAATATAAACAGGGACAGGGTCTTGTGTAATATAAACAGAGACAGTGTCTCGTGTAATATAAACAGGGACAGGGTCTAATGCAATATAAACAGGGACAGGGTCTAGTGTAATATAAACAGAGACAGGGTCTAATCTAATATAAACAGAGACAGGGTCTAATGTAATAAAACAGAGACAGGGTCTAATGTAATATAAACAGACACAGGGTCTCGTGTAATATAAACAGAGACAGGGTCTAGTGTAATATAAACAGGGACAGGGTCTAGTGTAATATAAACAGAGACAGGGTCTAGTGTAATATAAAGAGAGACAGGGTCTAGTGTAATATAAACAGAGACAGGGTCTAGTGCAATATAAACAGAGACAGGGTCTAATGTAATATAAACAGAGACAGGGTCTAGTGCAATATAAACAGAGACAGGGTCTAATGTAATATAAACAGAGACAGGGTCCAGTGTAATATAAACAGAGACAGGGTCTAGTGTAATATAAACAGAGATAGGGTCTAGTGTAATATAAACAGAGACAGGGACTTGTGTAATCTGAACAGAGGCAGGGTCTAGTGTAATATAAACAGAGATAGGGTCTAGTGTAATATAAACAGAGGCAGGGTCTAGTGTAATATAAACAGGGACAGGGTCTAGTGTAATATAAACAGAGACAGGGTCTAATGTAATATAAACAGAGACAGGGTCTCGTGTAATATAAACAGAGACAGGGTCTCGTGTAATATAAACAGAGACAGGGTCTAATGTAATATAAACAGAGACAGGGTCTAGTGTAATATAAACAGAGACTGTCTCGTGTAATATAAACAGGGACAGGGACTAATGTAATATAAACAGAGACAGGGCCTAGTGTAATATAAACAGGGACAGGGTCTACTGTAATATAAACAGAGACAGTGTCTCGTGTAATATAAACAGGTACAGGGTCTAATGTAATATAAACAGGGACAGGGTCTAGTGTAATATAAACAGAGACAGGGTCTAATGTCATATAAACAGAGACAGGGTCTAATGTAATATAAACAGAGACAGGGTCTAGTGTAATATAAACAGAGACAGGGTCTAGTGTAAAATAAACAGAGTCAGGGTGTAGTATAATATAAACAGAGACAGGGTCTTGTGTAATATAAATAGAGACAGGGTCTAGTGTAATATAAACCGGGATAGGGTCTCGTGTAATATAAACAGAGACAGGGTCTCGTGTAATTTCAACAGAGGCAGGGTCTAGTGTAATATAAACAGGGATAGGGTCTAGTGTAATATAAACAGAGACAGGGTCTCGTGTAATATGAACAGAGACATGGTCTAGTGTAATATAAACAGGGACAGGGTCTAGTGTAATATAAACAGGGATAGGGTCTAGTGTAATATAAACAGGGACAGGGTCTAGTGTAATATAAACAGAGACGGGGTCTAGTGTAATATAAACAGGGACAGGGTCTAATGTAATATAAACAGGGACAGGGTCTTGTGTAATATAAACAGGGATAAGGTCTAGTGTAAAGAAACAGAGTCAGGGTGTAGTGTAATATAAACAGAGACAGGGTCTAGTGTAAAATAAACAGAGTCAGGGTCTAGTGTAATATACACAGGGATAGGGTCGAGTGTAATATAAACAGAGACAGGGTCCAGTGCAATATAAACAGGGATAGGATCGAGTGTAATATAAACAGAGACAGGGTCTAGTGTAATATAAACAGAGACAGGGTCGAGTGTAATATAAACAGGGATCGGGTCTAGTGTCATATAAACAGGGATAGGGTCGAGTGTAATATAAACAGAGACAGGGTCCAGTGTAATATAAACAGGAATAGGGTCTAGTGTAATATAAACAGGGATAGGGTCGAGTGTAATATAAACAGAGACAGGGTCCAGTGTAATATAAACTGGGATAGGGTCTAGTGTAATATAAACAGAGACAGGGTCTAGTGTAATATAAACAGGGACAGGGACTAGTGTAATATAAACAGAGACAGGGTCCAGTGTAATATAAACAGAGGCAGGGTCTAGTGTAATATAAATAGGGATAGGGTCTAGTGTAATATAAACAGAGACAGGGTTTCGTGTAATATATATAGAGACAGGGTCTAGTGTAATATAAACAGGGATAGGGTCTAGTGTAATATAAACAGAGACAGGGTCTAGTGTAATATAAACAGAGGCAGGGTCTAGTGTGATATAAACAGGGATAAGGTCCAGTGTAATATAAACAGAGTCAGGGTGTAGTGTAATATAAACAGAGACAGGGTCTTGTGTAATATAAATAGAGACAGGGTCTAGTGTAATATAAACAGGGATAGGGTCTAGTGTAATATAAACAGGGATAGGGTCTAGTGTAATATAAACAGAGACAGGGTCTAGTGTAATATAAACAGAGGCAGGGTCTAGTGTGATATAAACAGGGATAAGGTCCAGTGTAATATAAACAGAGACAGGGTCCAGTGCAATATAAACAGAGACAGGGTCGAGTGTAATATAAACAGAGACAGGGTCGAGTGTAATATAAACAGAGGCAGGGTCTAGTGTAATATAAACAGAGACAGGGTCTAGTGTAATATAAACAGAGAAAGGGTCGAGTGTAATATAAACAGGGATAGGGTCGAGTGTAATATAAACAGAGACAGTGTCTCGTGTAATATAAACAGGGATAGTGTCTAGTGTAATATAAACAGGGATAGGGTCGAGTGTAATCTAAACGGAGACAGGGTCCAGTGTAATATAAACAGGGATAGGGTCTAGTTTAATATAAACAGTGATAGGGTCGAGTGTAATATAAACAGAGACAGGGTCCAGTGTAATATAAACAGGGATAGGGTCTAGTGTAATATAAACAGAGACAGGGTCTAGTGTAATATAAACAGAGAAAGGGTCTCGTGTAATATAAACAGAGACAGGGTCTAGTGTAATATAAACAGAGACAGGGTCCAGTGTAATATAAACAGAGGCAGGGTCTAGTGCAATATAAATAGGGATAGGGTCGAGTGTAATATAAACAGAGACAGGATCTCGTGTAATATAAACAGAGACAGGGTCGAGTGTAATATAAACAGAGACAGGGTCTAGTGTAATATAAATAGAGACAGGGTCTAGTGTAATATAAACAGAGGCAGGGTCGAGTGTAATATAAACAGAGACAGGGTCGAGTGTAATATAAACAGGGATAGGGTCTCGTGTAATATAAACAGAGTCAGGGTGTAGTATAATATAAACAGACACAGGGTCTTATGTAATATAAACAGAGACAGGGTCGAGTGTAATATAAACAGGGACTGGGTCGAGTGTAATATAAACAGAGACAGGGTCCAGTGTAATATAAACAGGGATAGGGTCTAGTGTAATATAAACAGAGACAGGGTCTAGTGTAATATAAATAGAGACAGGGTCTAGTGTAATATAAACAGGGATAGGGTCGAGTGTAATATAAACAGAGACAGGGTCCAGTGTAATATAAATAGGGATAGGGTCTAGTGTAATATAAACAGAGACAGGGTCGAGTGTAATATAAACAGAGACAGGGTCTAGTGTAATATAAATAGAGACAGGGTCGAGTGTAATATAAACAGAGACAGGGTCGAGTGTAATATAAACAGGGACAGGGTCGAGTGTAATATAAACAGAGACAGGGTCCAGTGTAATATAAACAGGGATAGGGTCTAGTGTAATATAAACAGAGACAGGGTCTAGTGTAATATAAATAGAGACAGGGTCTCGTGTAATATAAACAGGGATAGGGTCGAGTGTAATATAAACAGAGACAGGGTCCAGTGTAATATAAATAGGGATAGGGTCTTGTGTAATATAAACAGAGACAGGGTCTCGTGTAATATAAATAGAGACAGGGTCTAGTGTAATATAAACAGGGATAGGGTCTAGTGTAATATAAACAGAGACAGGCTCTGGTGTAATATAAACAGAGGCAGGGTCTCGTGTAATATAACCAGAGATAGGGTCTAGTGTAATATAAACAAAGACAGGGTCTAGTGTAATATAAATAGAGACAGGGTCTAGTGTAATATAAATAGAGACAGTGTCTAGTGTAATATAAACAGGGATAGGGTCGAGTGTAATATAAACAGAGACAGGGTCTAGTATAATATAAACAGAGTCAGGGTGTAGTATAATATAAACAGGGATAGGGTCTAGTGTAATATAAACAGAGACAGGCTCTGGTGTAATATAAACAGAGGCAGGGTCTCGTGTAATATAAACAGAGGCAGGGTCTAGTGTAATATAAACAGAGACAGGGTCCAGTGTCATCTAAACAGAGTCAGGGTGTAGTATAATATAAACAGAGACAGGGTCTAGTGTAATATAAACAGAGACAGGGTCTACGGAGACAGGGTCGAGTGTAATATAAACAGGGATAGGGTCTAGTGTAATTTAACAGAGACAGGGTCTAGTGTAATATGAACAGAGACAGTGTCTAGTGTAATATGAACAGGGACAGGGTGAGTGTAATATTAACAGAGACAGGGTCCAGTGTAATATAAACAGAGACAGGGTCTCGTGCAATATAAACAGAGACAGGGTCTAGTGTAATATAAACAGGGACAGGGTCTAGTGTAATATAAACAGGGACAGGGCTAAGTGTAATATAAACAGAGACAGGGTGTAGTGTAATATAAACAGAGACAGGGTCTAGTGTAATATAAATAGAGACAGGGTCCAGTGTAATATAAACAGGGACAGGGCCTCGTGTAATATAAACAGAGACAGGGTCGAGTGCAATATAAACAGAGATAGGGTCTTGTGTAATATAAACAGAGACAGGGTCTAGTGTAATATAAACAGCGACAGGGTCTAGTGTAATATAAACAGGGACAGTGTCTTGTGTAATATAAACAGAGTCAAGGTGTAGTGTAATATAAACAGAGATAGGGTCTCGTGTAATATAAACAGAGACAGGGTCTAGTGTAATATAAACAGAGACAGGGTCTCGTGTAATATAAACTGAGACAGGGTCTAGTGTAATATAAACAGAGACAGTGTCTAGTGTAATATAAACAGGGACAGGGTCTAGTGTAATATAAACAGAGACAGTGTCTCGTGTAATATAAACAGGGACAGGCTCTAATGTAATATAAACAGGGACAGGGTCTCGTGTAATATAAACAGAGACAGGGTCTAATGTAATATAAACAGAGACAGGGTCTAATGTAATATAAACAGAGACAGGGTCTAATGTAATATAAACAGACACAGGGTCTAGTGTAATATAAACAGAGACAGGGTCTAGTGTAATATAAACAGGGACAGGGTCTAGTGTAATATAAACAGAGTCAGGGTGTAGTGTAATATAAACAGAGACAGTGTCTTGTGTAATATAAACAGAGACAGGGTCTAGTGTAATATAAACAGAGTCAGGGTCTTGTGTAATCTAAACAGAGGCAGGGTCTCGTGTAATATAAACAGAGATAGGGTCTAGTGTAATATAAACAGAGGCAGGATCTAGTGTAATATAAACAGGGATAAGGTCTACTGTAATATAAACAGAGACAGGGTCTAGTGTAATATGAACAGAGACAGTGTCTAGTGTAATATGAACAGGGACAGGGTGAGTGTAATATAAACAGAGACAGGGTCCAGTGTAATATAAATAGAGACAGGGTCTCGTGTAATATAAACAGAGACAGGGTCTCGTGCAATATAAACAGGGACAGGGTCTAGTGTAATATAAACAGGGACAGGGCTAAGTGTAATATAAACAGAGACAGGGTGTAGTGTAATATAAACAGAGACAGGGTCTAGTGGAATATAAACAGAGACAGGGTCCAGTGTAATATAAACAGGGACAGGGCCACGTGTAATATAAACAGAGACAGGGTCTAGTGTAATATAAACAGAGACAGGGTCTAGTGTAATATAAACATTGACAGTGTCTTGTGTAATATAAACAGAGTCAGGGTGTAGTGTAATATAAACAGAGATAGGGTCTAGTGTAATATAAACAGAGACAGGGTCTCGTGTAATATAAACAGAGGCAGGGTCCAGTGTAATATAAACAGGAATAGGGTCTAGTGTAATATAAACAGGGATAGGGTCGAGTGTAATATAAACAGAGACAGGGTCCAGTGTAATATAAACAGAGACAGGGTCTACGGAGACAGGGTCTAGTGTAATATAAACAGATTCAGGGTCTAGTGTAACATAAAAAGAGTCAGGGTGTAGTGTAATATAAACAGAGACAGTGACTTGTGTAATATAAACAGAGTCAGTGTGTAGTGTAATATAAACAGAGACAGGGTCTAGTGTAATATAAACAGAGTCAGGGTCCAGTGTAATATAAACAGAGTCAGGGTGTAGTGTAATATAAACAGAGACAGGGTCTAGTGCAATATAAACAGGGATAGGGTCGAGTGTAATATAAACAGAGACAGGGTCCAGTGTAATATAAACAGAGATAGGGTCTAGTGTAATATAAACAGAGACAGGGTGTAGTGTAATATAAATAGAGACAGGGTCTAGTGTAATATAAACAGGGATCGGATCTAGTGTAATATAAACAGAGACAGGGTCTCGTGTAATATAAACAGAGGCAGGGTCTAGTGTAATATAAACAGAGATAGGGTCTAGTGTAATATAAACAGAGACAGGGTCTTGTGTAATCTAAACAGAGGCAGGGTCTCGTGTAATATAAACAGAGATAGGGTCTAGTGTAATATGAACAGAGGCAGGATCTAGTGTAATATAAACAGGGATAAGGTCTACTGTAATATAAACAGAGACAGGGTCTAGTGTAATATGAACAGAGACAGTGTCTAGTGTAATATGAACAGGGACAGGGTGAGTGTAATATAAACAGAGACAGGGACCAGTGTAATATAAACACAGACAGGGTCTCGTGTAATATAAACAGGGACAGGGTCTAATGTAATATAAACAGGGATAGGGTCGAGTGTAATATAAACAGAGACAGTGTCTCGTGTAATATAAACAGGGATAGGGTCTAGTGTAATATAAGCAGGGATGGGGTCGAGTGTAATATAAACAGAGACATGGTCCAGTGTAATATAAACAGAGACAGGGTCTAGTGTAATATAAACAGAGACAGGGTCGAGTGTAATATAAACAGAGGCAGGGTCTAGTGTAATATAAACAGAGACAGGGTCTAGTGTAATATAAACAGAGAAAGGGTCGAGTGTAATATAAACAGGGACAGGGTCTAGTGTAATATAAACAGAGACAGGGTCTCGTGTAATATAAACAGGGATAGGGTCGAGTGTAATATAAACAGAGACAGTGTCTCGTGTAATATAAACAGGGATAGGGTCTAGTGTCATATAAACAGGGATAGGGTCGAGTGTAATATAAACAGAGACAGGGTCCAGTGTAATATAAACAGGGATAGGGTCTAGTTTAATATAAACAGGGATAGGGTCGAGTGTAATATAAACAGAGACAGGGTCCAGTGTAATATAAACAGGGACAGGGTCTAGTGTAATATAAACAGAGACAGGGTCCAGTGTAATATAAACAGAGGCAGGGTCTAGTGTAATATAAACAGAGACAGGGTCTAGTGTAATATAAACAGGGATAGGGTCTCGTGTAATATAAACAGAGACAGGGTCTAGTGTAATATAAACAGGGATAGGGTCTCGTGTAATATAAACAGAGACAGGGTCTAGTGTAATATAAACAGAGGCAGGGTCGAGTGTGATATAAACAGGGATAGGGTCTAGTGTAATATAAACAGAGACAGGGTCCAGTGTAATATGAACAGGGACAGGGTGAGTGTAATATAAACAGAGGCAGGGTCGAGTGTGATATAAACAGGGATAAAGTCTAGTGTAATATAAACAGAGTCAGGGTGTAGTGTAATATAAACAGAGACAGGGTCTAGTGTAATATAAATAGAGACAGGGTCTAGTGTAATATAAACAGGGATAGGGTCTTGTGTAATATAAACAGAGACAGGGTCTAGTGTAATATAAATAGAGGCAGGGTCTAGTGTAATATAAACAGGGATCGGGTCTAGTGTAATATATACAGACAGGGTCTAGTGTAATATGAACAGAGACAGTGTCTAGTGTAATATAAACAGAGGCAGGGTCTAGTGTAATATAAACAGAGGCAGGGTCTAGTGTAATATAAACAGGGATAGGGTCTAGTGTAATATAAACAGAGACAGGGTCCAGTGTAATATGAACAGGGACAGGGTGAGTGTAATATAAACAGAGACAGGGTCTAGTGTAATATAAACAGATTCAGGGTCTAGTGTAATATAAACAGAGTCAGGGTGTAGTGTAATATAAACAGAGAGTGTCTTGTGTAATATAAACAGAGTCAGGGTGTAGTGTAATATAAACAGAGACAGGGTCTAGTGTAATATAAACAGAGGCAGGGTCTAGTGTGATATAAACAGGGATAAAGTCTAGTGTAATATAAACAGAGTCAGGGTGTAGTGTAATATAAACAGAGGCAGGGTCTAGTGTAATATAAACAGAGTCAGGGTGTAGTGTAATATAAACAGAGAGTGTCTTGTGTAATATAAACAGAGTCAGGGTGTAGTGTAATATAAACAGAGACAGGGTCTAGTGTAATATAAACAGAGACAGGGTCTAGTGTAATATAAACAGAGACAGGGTCTAGTGTAATATAAACAGAGACAGGGTCTAGTGTAATATAAACAGAGGCTGGGTCTAGTGTAATATAAACAGGGATAGGGTCTAGTGTAATATAAACAGAGACAGGGTCTCGTGTAATATGAACAGAGACAGTGTCTAGTGTAATATAAACAGAGGCAGGGTCTAGTGTAATATAAACAGAGGCAGGGTCTAGTGTAATATAAACAGGGATAGGGTCTCGTGTAATATAAACAGAGACAGGGTCTAGTGTAATATAAACAGGGATAGGGTCTCGTGTAATATAAACAGAGACAGGGTATAGTGTAATATAAACAGAGGCAGGGTCGAGTGTGATATAAACAGGGATAGGGTCTAGTGTAATATAAACAGAGACAGGGTCCAGTGTAATATGAACAGGGACAGGGTGAGTGTAATATAAACAGAGGCAGGGTCGAGTGTGATATAAACAGGGATAAAGTCTAGTGTAATATAAACAGAGTCAGGGTGTAGTGTAATATAAACAGAGACAGGGTCTAGTGTAATATAAACAGAGTCAGGGTGTAGTGTAATATAAACAGAGAGTGTCTTGTGTAATATAAACAGAGTCAGGGTGTAGTGTAATATAAACAGAGACAGGGTCTAGTGTAATATAAACAGAGACAGGGTCTAGTGTAATATAAACAGAGACAGGGTCTAGTGTAATATAAACAGAGACAGGGTCTAGTGTAATATAAACAGAGGCTGGGTCTAGTGTAATATAAACAGGGATAGGGTCTAGTGTAATATAAACAGAGACAGGGTCTCGTGTAATATGAACAGAGACAGTGTCTAGTGTAATATAAACAGAGGCAGGGTCTAGTGTAATATAAACAGAGGCAGGGTCTAGTGTAATATAAACAGGGATAGGGTCTAGTGTAATATAAACAGAGACAGGGTCTAGTGTAATATAAACAGAGACAGGGTCTAGTGTAATATAAACAGAGAAAGGGTCTAGTGTAATATAAACAGGGACAGGGTCTAGTGTAATATAAACAGAGACAGGGTCTAGTGTAATATAAACAGGTATAGGGTCAAGTGTAATATAAACAGAGACAGTGTCTAGTGTAATATAAACAGGGATAGGGTCTAGTGTAATATAAACAGAGACAGGGTCTAGGGTAATATAAACAGGGATAGGGTCTAGTGTAATATAAACAGAGGCAGGGTCTAGTGTAATATAAACAGGGATAGGGTCTAGTGTAATATAAACAGAGACAGGGTCTAGTGTAATATAAACAGGGATAGGGTCTAGTGTAATATAAACAGAGACAGGGTCTAGTGTAATATAAACAGAGACAGGGCCGAGTGTAATATAAACAGAGGCTGGGTCTAGTGTAATATAAACAGGGATAGGGTCTAGTGTAATATAAACAGAGACAGGGTCTAGTGTAATATGAACAGAGACAGTGTCTGGTGTAATATAAACAGAGACAGGGTCCAGTGTAATATAAACAGAGGCAGGGTCGAGTGTAATATAAATAGGGATAGGGTCTAGTGTAATATAAACAGAGACAGGGTCTCGTGTAATATAAATAGAGACAGGGTCTCGTGTAATATAAACAGGGATAGGGTCTAGTGTAATATAAACAGAGACAGGGTCTAGTGTAATATAAACAGAGGCAGGGTCTAGTGTGATATAAACAGGGACAGGGCCTAGTGTAATATAAACAGAGTCAGGGTGTAGTGTAATATAAACAGAGACAGGGTCTAGTGTAATATAAACAGAGTCAGGGTGTAGTATAATATAAACAGAGACAGGGTCTTGTGTAATATAAATAGAGACAGGGTCTAGTGTAATATAAACAGGGATAGGGTCTAGTGTAATATAAACAGAGACAGGCTCTGGTGTAATATAAACAGAGGCAGGGTCTCGTGTAATATAAACAGAGATAGGGTCTAGTGTAATATAAACAAAGACAGGGTCTAGTGTAATATAAATAGAGACAGGGTCTAGTGTAATATAAATAGAGACAGTGTCTAGTGTAATATAAACAGGGATAGGGTCGAGTGTAATATAAACAGAGACAGGGTCTAGTATAATATAAACAGAGGCAGGGTCTCGTGTAATATAAATAGAGACAGTGTCTAGTGTAATATAAACAGGGATAGGGTCGAGTGTAATATAAACAGAGACAGGCTCTGGTGTAATATAAACAGAGGCAGGGTCTCGTGTAATATAAACAGAGGCAGGGTCTAGTGTAATATAAACAGAGACAGGGTCCAGTGTCATCTAAACAGAGTCAGGGTGTAGTATAATATAAACAGAGACAGGGTCTAGTGTAATATAAACAGAGACAGGGTCTACGGAGACAGGGTCGAGTGTAATATAAACAGGGATAGGGTCTAGTGTAATTTAACAGAGACAGGGTCTAGTGTAATATGAACAGAGACAGTGTCTAGTGTAATATGAACAGGGACAGGGTGAGTGTAATATTAACAGAGACAGGGTCCAGTGTAATATAAACAGAGACAGGGTCTCGTGCAATATAAACAGAGACAGGGTCTAGTGTAATATAAACAGGGACAGGGTCTAGTGTAATATAAACAGGGACAGGGCTAAGTGTAATATAAACAGAGACAGGGTGTAGTGTAATATAAACAGAGACAGGGTCTAGTGTAATATAAATAGAGACAGGGTCCAGTGTAATATCAACAGGGACAGGGCCTCGTGTAATATAAACAGAGACAGGGTCGAGTGCAATATAAACAGAGATAGGGTCTTGTGTAATATAAACAGAGACAGGGTCTAGTGTAATATAAACAGAGACAGGGTCTAGTGTAATATAAACAGGGACAGTGTCTTGTGTAATATAAACAGAGTCAAGGTGTAGTGTAATATAAACAGAGATAGGGTCTCGTGTAATATAAACAGAGACAGGGTCTCGTGTAATATAAACTGAGACAGGGTCTAGTGTAATATAAACAGAGACAGTGTCTAGTGTAATATAAACAGGGACAGGGTCTAGTGTAATATAAACAGAGACAGTGTCTCGTGTAATATAAACAGGGACAGGCTCTAATGTAATATAAACAGGGACAGGGTCTCGTGTAATATAAACAGAGACAGGGTCTAATGTAATATAAACAGAGACAGGGTCTAATGTAATATAAACAGAGACAGGGTCTAATGTAATATAAACAGACACAGGGTCTAGTGTAATATAAACAGAGACAGGGTCTAGTGTAATATAAACAGGGACAGGGTCTAGTGTAATATAAACAGAGTCAGGGTGTAGTGTAATATAAACAGAGACAGTGTCTTGTGTAATATAAACAGAGACAGGGTCTAGTGTAATATAAACAGAGTCAGGGTCTTGTGTAATCTAAACAGAGGCAGGGTCTCGTGTAATATAAACAGAGATAGGGTCTAGTGTAATATAAACAGAGGCAGGATCTAGTGTAATATAAACAGGGATAAGGTCTACTGTAATATAAACAGAGACAGGGTCTAGTGTAATATGAACAGAGACAGTGTCTAGTGTAATATGAACAGGGACAGGGTGAGTGTAATATAAACAGAGACAGGGTCCAGTGTAATATAAATAGAGACAGGGTCTCGTGTAATATAAACAGAGACAGGGTCTCGTGCAATATAAACAGGGACAGGGTCTAGTGTAATATAAACAGGGACAGGGCTAAGTGTAATATAAACAGAGACAGGGTGTAGTGTAATATAAACAGAGACAGGGTCTAGTGGAATATAAACAGAGACAGGGTCCAGTGTAATATAAACAGGGACAGGGCCACGTGTAATATAAACAGAGACAGGGTCTAGTGTAATATAAACAGAGACAGGGTCTAGTGTAATATAAACATTGACAGTGTCTTGTGTAATATAAACAGAGTCAGGGTGTAGTGTAATATAAACAGAGATAGGGTCTAGTGTAATATAAACAGAGACAGGGTCTCGTGTAATATAAACAGAGGCAGGGTCCAGTGTAATATAAACAGGAATAGGGTCTAGTGTAATATAAACAGGGATAGGGTCGAGTGTAATATAAACAGAGACAGGGTCCAGTGTAATATAAACAGAGACAGGGTCTACGGAGACAGGGTCTAGTGTAATATAAACAGATTCAGGGTCTGGTGTAACATAAAAAGAGTCAGGGTGTAGTGTAATATAAACAGAGACAGTGACTTGTGTAATATAAACAGAGTCAGTGTGTAGTGTAATATAAACAGAGACAGGGTCTAGTGTAATATAAACAGAGTCAGGGTCCAGTGTAATATAAACAGAGTCAGGGTGTAGTGTAATATAAACAGAGACAGGGTCTAGTGCAATATAAACAGGGATAGGGTCGAGTGTAATATAAACAGAGACAGGGTCCAGTGTAATATAAACAGAGATAGGGTCTAGTGTAATATAAACAGAGACAGGGTGTAGTGTAATATAAATAGAGACAGGGTCTAGTGTAATATAAACAGGGATCGGATCTAGTGTAATATAAACAGAGACAGGGTCTCGTGTAATATAAACAGAGGCAGGGTCTAGTGTAATATAAACAGAGATAGGGTCTAGTGTAATATAAACAGAGACAGGGTCTTGTGTAATCTAAACAGAGGCAGGGTCTCGTGTAATATAAACAGAGATAGGGTCTAGTGTAATATGAACAGAGGCAGGATCTAGTGTAATATAAACAGGGATAAGGTCTACTGTAATATAAACAGAGACAGGGTCTAGTGTAATATGAACAGAGACAGTGTCTAGTGTAATATGAACAGGGACAGGGTGAGTGTAATATAAACAGAGACAGGGACCAGTGTAATATAAACACAGACAGGGTCTCGTGTAATATAAACAGGGACAGGGTCTAATGTAATATAAACAGGGATAGGGTCGAGTGTAATATAAACAGAGACAGTGTCTCGTGTAATATAAACAGGGATAGGGTCTAGTGTAATATAAACAGGGATGGGGTCGAGTGTAATATAAACAGAGACATGGTCCAGTGTAATATAAACAGAGACAGGGTCTAGTGTAATATAAACAGAGACAGGGTCGAGTGTAATATAAACAGAGGCAGGGTCTAGTGTAATATAAACAGAGACAGGGTCTAGTGTAATATAAACAGAGAAAGGGTCGAGTGTAATATAAACAGGGACAGGGTCTAGTGTAATATAAACAGAGACAGGGTCTCGTGTAATATAAACAGGGATAGGGTCGAGTGTAATATAAACAGAGACAGTGTCTCGTGTAATATAAACAGGGATAGGGTCTAGTGTCATATAAACAGGGATAGGGTCGAGTGTAATATAAACAGAGACAGGGTCCAGTGTAATATAAACAGGGATAGGGTCTAGTTTAATATAAACAGGGATAGGGTCGAGTGTAATATAAACAGAGACAGGGTCCAGTGTAATATAAACAGGGACAGGGTCTAGTGTAATATAAACAGAGACAGGGTCCAGTGTAATATAAACAGAGGCAGGGTCTAGTGTAATATAAACAGAGACAGGGTCTAGTGTAATATAAACAGGGATAGGGTCTCGTGTAATATAAACAGAGACAGGGTCTAGTGTAATATAAACAGGGATAGGGTCTCGTGTAATATAAACAGAGACAGGGTCTAGTGTAATATAAACAGAGGCAGGGTCGAGTGTGATATAAACAGGGATAGGGTCTAGTGTAATATAAACAGAGACAGGGTCCAGTGTAATATGAACAGGGACAGGGTGAGTGTAATATAAACAGAGGCAGGGTCGAGTGTGATATAAACAGGGATAAAGTCTAGTGTAATATAAACAGAGTCAGGGTGTAGTGTAATATAAACAGAGACAGGGTCTAGTGTAATATAAATAGAGACAGGGTCTAGTGTAATATAAACAGGGATAGGGTCTTGTGTAATATAAACAGAGACAGGGTCTAGTGTAATATAAATAGAGGCAGGGTCTAGTGTAATATAAACAGGGATCGGGTCTAGTGTAATATATACAGACAGGGTCTAGTGTAATATGAACAGAGACAGTGTCTAGTGTAATATAAACAGAGGCAGGGTCTAGTGTAATATAAACAGAGGCAGGGTCTAGTGTAATATAAACAGGGATAGGGTCTAGTGTAATATAAACAGAGACAGGGTCCAGTGTAATATGAACAGGGACAGGGTGAGTGTAATATAAACAGAGACAGGGTCTAGTGTAATATAAACAGATTCAGGGTCTAGTGTAATATAAACAGAGTCAGGGTGTAGTGTAATATAAACAGAGAGTGTCTTGTGTAATATAAACAGAGTCAGGGTGTAGTGTAATATAAACAGAGACAGGGTCTAGTGTAATATAAACAGAGGCAGGGTCTAGTGTGATATAAACAGGGATAAAGTCTAGTGTAATATAAACAGAGTCAGGGTGTAGTGTAATATAAACAGAGGCAGGGTCTAGTGTAATATAAACAGAGTCAGGGTGTAGTGTAATATAAACAGAGAGTGTCTTGTGTAATATAAACAGAGTCAGGGTGTAGTGTAATATAAACAGAGACAGGGTCTAGTGTAATATAAACAGAGACAGGGTCTAGTGTAATATAAACAGAGACAGGGTCTAGTGTAATATAAACAGAGACAGGGTCTAGTGTAATATAAACAGAGGCTGGGTCTAGTGTAATATAAACAGGGATAGGGTCTAGTGTAATATAAACAGAGACAGGGTCTCGTGTAATATGAACAGAGACAGTGTCTAGTGTAATATAAACAGAGGCAGGGTCTAGTGTAATATAAACAGAGGCAGGGTCTAGTGTAATATAAACAGGGATAGGGTCTCGTGTAATATAAACAGAGACAGGGTCTAGTGTAATATAAACAGGGATAGGGTCTCGTGTAATATAAACAGAGACAGGGTCTAGTGTAATATAAACAGAGGCAGGGTCGAGTGTGATATAAACAGGGATAGGGTCTAGTGTAATATAAACAGAGACAGGGTCCAGTGTAATATGAACAGGGACAGGGTGAGTGTAATATAAACAGAGGCAGGGTCGAGTGTGATATAAACAGGGATAAAGTCTAGTGTAATATAAACAGAGTCAGGGTGTAGTGTAATATAAACAGAGACAGGGTCTAGTGTAATATAAACAGAGTCAGGGTGTAGTGTAATATAAACAGAGAGTGTCTTGTGTAATATAAACAGAGTCAGGGTGTAGTGTAATATAAACAGAGACAGGGTCTAGTGTAATATAAACAGAGACAGGGTCTAGTGTAATATAAACAGAGACAGGGTCTAGTGTAATATAAACAGAGACAGGGTCTAGTGTAATATAAACAGAGGCTGGGTCTAGTGTAATATAAACAGGGATAGGGTCTAGTGTAATATAAACAGAGACAGGGTCTCGTGTAATATGAACAGAGACAGTGTCTAGTGTAATATAAACAGAGGCAGGGTCTAGTGTAATATAAACAGAGGCAGGGTCTAGTGTAATATAAACAGGGATAGGGTCTAGTGTAATATAAACAGAGACAGGGTCTAGTGTAATATAAACAGAGAAAGGGTCTAGTGTAATATAAACAGGGACAGGGTCTAGTGTAATATAAACAGAGACAGGGTCTAGTGTAATATAAACAGGTATAGGGTCAAGTGTAATATAAACAGAGACAGTGTCTAGTGTAATATAAACAGGGATAGGGTCTAGTGTAATATAAACAGAGACAGGGTCTAGGGTAATATAAACAGGGATAGGGTCTAGTGTAATATAAACAGAGGCAGGGTCTAGTGTAATATAAACAGGGATAGGGTCTAGTGTAATATAAACAGAGACAGGGTCTAGTGTAATATAAACAGGGATAGGGTCTAGTGTAATATAAACAGAGACAGGGTCTAGTGTAATATAAACAGAGACAGGGTCGAGTGTAATATAAACAGAGGCTGGGTCTAGTGTAATATAAACAGGGATAGGGTCTAGTGTAATATAAACAGAGACAGGGTCTAGTGTAATATGAACAGAGACAGTGTCTAGTGTAATATAAACAGAGACAGGGTCCAGTGTAATATAAACAGAGGCAGGGTCGAGTGTAATATAAATAGGGATAGGGTCTAGTGTAATATAAACAGAGACAGGGTCTCGTGTAATATAAATAGAGACAGGGTCTCGTGTAATATAAACAGGGATAGGGTCTAGTGTAATATAAACAGAGACAGGGTCTAGTGTAATATAAACAGAGGCAGGGTCTAGTGTGATATAAACAGGGACAGGGCCTAGTGTAATATAAACAGAGTCAGGGTGTAGTGTAATATAAACAGAGACAGGGTCTAGTGTAATATAAACAGAGTCAGGGTGTAGTATAATATAAACAGAGACAGGGTCTTGTGTAATATAAATAGAGACAGGGTCTAGTGTAATATAAACAGGGATAGGGTATAGTGTAATATAAACAGAGACAGGGTCTTGTGTAATATAACCAGGGACAGGGTCTAGTGTAATCTAAACAGAGACAGGGTAAAGTGTAATATGAACAGGGACAGGGTGTAGTGTAATATGAACAGAGACAGTGTCTAATGTAATATAAAGAGAGACAGGGTCCAGTGTAATAGAAACAGAGACAGAGCCTAGTGTAATCTTAACAGGGATAGGGTCTAGTGTAATATGAACAGGGACAGGGTGAGTGAAATATAAACAGAGACAGGGACCAGTGTAATATAAACACAGACAGGGTCTCGTGTAATATAAACAGGGACAGGGTCTAATGTAATATAAACAGAGACAGGGTCTAGTGTAATATAAACAGAGACAGGGTCTAGTGTAATATAAACAGAGACAGGGTCCAGTGTAATATAAACAGAGACAGGGTCTAGTGTAATATAAACAGAGACAGTGTCTCGTGTAATATAAACAGAGGCAGGGTCTAGTGTAATATAAACAGAGGCAGGGTCTAGTGTAATATAAACAGGGACAGGGTCTAGTGTAATCTAAACAGAGACAGGGTAAAGTGTAATATGAACAGGGACAGGGTGAGTGTAATATAAACAGAGACAGGGTCTAGTGTAATATAAACAGATTCAGGGTCTAGTGTAATATAAACAGAGTCAGGGTGTAGTGTAATATAAACACAGAGTGTCTTGTGTAATATAAACAGGGACAGGGTCTAGTGTAATATAAACAGAGACAGGGTCTAGTGTAATATAAACAGGTATAGGGTCAAGTGTAATATAAACAGAGACAGTGTCTAGTGTAATATAAACAGGGATAGGGTCTAGTGTAATATAAACAGAGACAGGGTCTAGGGTAATATAAACAGGGATAGGGTCTAGTGTAATATAAACAGAGGCAGGGTCTAGTGTAATATAAACAGGGATAGGGTCTAGTGTAATATAAACAGAGAAAGGGTCTAGTGTAATATAAACAGGGACAGGGTCTCGTGTAATATAAACAGAGACAGGGTCTAGTGTAATATAAACAGGGATAGGGTCTAGTGTAATATAAACAGAGACAGGGTCCAGTGTAATATAAACAGGAATAGGGTCTCGTGTAATATAAACAGGGATAGGGTAGAGTGTAATATAAACAGAGATAGGGTCCAGTGTAATATAAACAGAGACAGGGTCTAGTGTAATATAAACAGAGGCAGGGTCTAGTGTAATATAAACAGGGATCGGGTCTAGTGTAATATAAACAGCGACAGTGTCGAGTGTAATATAAACAGAGACAGGGTGTAGTGTAATATGAACAGAGACAGTGTCTAATGTAATATAAAGAGAGACAGGGTCCAGTGTAATAGAAACAGAGACAGAGCCTAGTGTAATCTTAACAGGGATAGGGTCTAGTGTAATATGAACAGGGACAGGGTGAGTGAAATATAAACAGAGACAGGGACCAGTGTAATATAAACACAGACAGGGTCTCGTGTAATATAAACAGGGACAGGGTCTAATGTAATATAAACAGAGACAGGGTCTAGTGTAATATAAACAGAGACAGGGTCCAGTGTAATATAAACAGAGACAGGGTCTAGTGTAATATAAACAGAGACAGGGTCCAGTGTAACATAAACAGAGACAGGGTCTTATGTAATATAAACAGAGACAGGGTCTAATGTAATATAAACAGAGACAGGGTCCAGTGTAACATAAACAGAGACAGAGCCTAGTGTAATATAAACAGAGACAGGGTCTAGTGTAATATAAACAGGGATAGGGTCTAGTGTCTTATAAACAGGGATAGGGTCTAGTGTAATATAAACAGAGGCAGGGTCTAGTGTAATATAAACAGAAACAGGGTGCAGTGTAATATAAACAGGGATAGGGTCTAGTGTAATATAAACAGAGACAGGGTCTAGTGTAATATAAACAGGGATAGGGTCTAGTGTAATATAAACAGAGACAGGGTCTAGTGTAATATAAACAGGGATAGGGTCTAGTGTAATATAAACAGGGACAGGGTCCAGTGTTTTATTAACAGCGACATGGTCCAGTGTCATCCGGTGCGAACTGGTTTAAAAGCTCTGCGGATCTGACTGGCCACCAGTGAGTTCACACTGACGAGAAACAGTTCAGTCGCTCTCACTGTGGGAAGAAGTTCAGTCATTCACCCTCATTGCACACCAACACACTCACACTCGGGAGAGGCCATTTACCTGCTGCATGTGTGGGAAGGGCTTCTCTTGCTCATTCACGCTGCTGACACACCAATGCACTCACACTGGGGAGAGGCCATGTACCTGCTCCATGTATGGGAAGGGATTCACTTGCTCATCCACGCTGCAGAATAGGCGGTCAGACATTCAGGACTGAGCTGAGGAGAAATTTCCTCACTCAGAGGATGGTGAAACTTTGGAAATCTCTACTCCAGAGAGCTGTAGGTGCGTAGCCGTTGAGTAGATTCAAGACAGAAGGTGATCAGTTTGTGGAAACTAAGGGAATTAAGAGATATAGGGATTGTGCAGGAAGATGGAGTTGAGGTAGAAGTTCAGCCATGATCTTGTTGAATTTCAGAGCAGGCCTGAAGGTTCAAAATGGCCGACTCTGACTCCTATCTGTTATGTTCTGATGTACCGATGGACATGGCCTGCTCCCACTCCAGGGCCACACGGACACAGACAGGACCGCAGGAAGAGAGGCAGGCAGCCAGAGTGACCCCCGGGCCCTGCCCATCCTGGACCTACAAATTGTTGTTCTAGCCAGGTCCAGGAGAAGATCCTCTGATTACCCACACCCTCCACACCAAAGATTAGGAACATGGGGCTCAATTGTACCCAAACATCGAAGAGCAAGTTATTATTTGATAGAGAAAAATTGCAAAGTGCTGCAGTACAGCGGGACCTGGGGGTCCTGGTGCTTGAAACACAAAAGGTTAGTATGCAGGTACAGCTAGTGATCAGGAAGGCCAATGGAATCTTGGCCTTTATTGCAAAGGGGATGGAGTATAAAAGCAGGGAAGTCTTGCTCCAGTTATACAGGGTATTGGTGAGGCCACACCTGGAGTACTGCATGGAGTTTTGTTTTCCATGTTTATGAAAGGATATACTTGCTTTGGAGGCAGTTCAGAGAAGGTTCACTCGGTTGATTCCGGGGATGAGGGGGTTGACTTATGAGGAAAGGTTGAGGAGGTTGGGCCTCTACTCATTGGAATTGAGAAGAATGAGAGGTGATTTTATCGGAAGGTATAAGATTATGAGGGGGCTTGACAGGGTGGATGTAGAGAGGATGTTTCCACTGATGGGGGAGACTAGAACTAGGGGGCATGATCTTGGAATAAGGGTCGCCCATTTAAAACTGAGCTGAGGAGGAATTTCTTCTCTGAGGGTTGTAAATCTGTGGAATTCGCTGCCTCAGAGAGCTGTGGAAGCCGGGACATTGAATATATTTAAGACAGAAATAGACAGTTTCTTAACCGATAAGGGAATAAGGGGTTATGGGGAGCGGGCGGGGAAGTGGAGCTGAGTCCATGATCGGATCAGCCATGATCTTATTAAATGGCGGAGCAGACTCGAGGTGCAGTATGGTGTACTCCTGCTCCTATTTCTTATGTTCTTATGTAAAATACTGACAAATGTTAAACTGTTTCGCTGACAAAAGAAATCTTGATTTGACTTTTAAAAGATAAATTATTTAACGGGGGTTCACACAGACTCACCTGACAGACCAACTCAGGCTCCACCCCTCAAGCACCGCGATTGGTTGCAGAACACGCTGCTCCCTTGGCCCTCCGGCCTCTGAGCTCTCTTCCTATTGGTTCCCAGGGCAATCAATCACCACTCACCAACATTATGCTGCCAGATGCCGTTGAGGGGCTCAGAGGGAGGAATGTATCTGAGTTAAGAAATAAAATTAGAGAAGCATGATTAAATTTATAAACAAAACTATTTAAAGTCAAATCAAATGAATTGTTGCAATTAATATATTCCTTTTGGGCCAAGTGGGAAAGAAGTGATGTGTGAGCTGTGCAGAGTGTCTGTGCCCGGTTACACAGCGTGTCCCTGGCTCTCCGCTCCAAGTGAACATGTTTCAGCTCACATCCAACTGACTGGATAAACCTCGCCCGTCTAAACCCATCACACAGATATCAGCATTCGATGTTTAGTTATGCTAAACCTTTATAAAACACTGGTTAGGCCTCAGCTGACACATTGTGTTCAATTCTGGGCGCCACACTTTCAGAAGGATGTCTACACCTCAGAGAGGGTGTAGAAGAGATTTACTAGAATGGTACCAAGGATGAGGGACTTCAGTTATGTGGAGATACTGGAGAAGCTGCAGTTATTCTCCTCGGAGCAGCAAAGGTTAAGAGGAGATTTGATAGAGTGTTCAAATTCATGAATGGTTTTAATCGACTAAATAAGGAGATACACTTTCCGGAGGCAGAAGGGTCGGTAACCAGAGGACACAGAGTTCAGGTGATTGACAAAAGAAGCAGAGGTGACATGAGGAACCATTGTATAAGCAGCGAGTTGTTGCAATCTGGAATGCACTGCCTGATAGGGCGGTGGAAGCAGATTCAATAGTGGCTTTCAAAAGTGAATTGGATAAATACTGAAGGGACAATATTTGCAGAGCTATGGGGAAAGATCAGGGAGTGGAACTAACTGGATAGCTCTACCATAGAGGTAACAAGGAGGATCGATGAGTGGAGTGCATTTGATGTAGTGGATATGGATTTTAGCAAGGCTATTGATAAGGTCCCACATAAGAACATAAGAAATAGGAGCAGGAGTAGGCCATATGGCCCCTCGAGCCTACTCCACCATTTAATACGATCTTGGCTGATCCGATAATGGACTCAGGTCCACTTCCCTGCCTGCTCCCCATAACCCCTTATTCTCTTATCGGTTAGGGCAGATTGTTCAAAAATAAAATCCCATGGGATCCAGGGCAAAGCGGCAAGTTGGATCCAAAATTGGCTCAGAGGCAGGAAGCAAAGGGTAATTGTCGCTGGGTGTTTTTGTGACTGGAAGGATGTTTCCAGTGGGGTTCCGCAGGCTCCCTGGCTTTTTGTGATCTATATCAATGATTTTGACCTGAATGTAGGGGTATGACTAAGAAGTTTGCAAATGATACAAAAATTGGCTGTGTGGTTGATAATGAAGAAGAAAAGGATAAAGCTGTAGACTGCAGGAAGATATCAATGGACTGGTCAGGTGGGCAGAACAGGGGCAAATGGAATTCAACCCAGTGTGAGGTAATGCATCTGGTGAGGGCTAACAAGACAAGGGAATACACAATAAATGGTAGGACACTGAGAAGTGTAGAGGAACAGAGCGACCTTGGAGTGCTTGTACACAGATCCCTGAAGGGAGCAGGAGAGGTAGATAAGGTGGTTAAGAAAGCATTCAGGATACTTGCCTTTATTAGCCGAGGCATAGAATACAAGAGCAGGGCGATTATGCTTGAACTGTATAAAACACTGGTTAGGCCACAGCTAGTTGTGGTCACCACATTACAGGAAAGATGTGATTGCACTAGACAGGGTACAGAGATGTACGAGGATGTTGCCTGGACTGGATCATTCTAACTGCGAGGAAAGATTGAATAGGCTGGGGTTGTTTTCTTCGGGAAAGAGGCGCTGAGGGGAGACCTGACTGAGGTGGATAAAATGATGAGGGGCCTGGATCGAGTGGATGGGTCAGCTGTGGTTCAGTGGGTAGCACTCTCACCTCGGAGCCACTCCAGGGACTGGAGCACAGAGAGTGTCGGCTGGCACTGCACTGCAGTGCTGAGGGAGTGCTGCACTGTCGGAGGGGCAGTACTGAGGGAGCGCCGCACTGTCGGAGGGGCAGTACTGAGGGAGTGCCGCACTGTCGGAGGGGCAGTACTGAGGGAGCACCGCACTGTCGGAGGGGCAGTACTGAGGGAGCGCCGCACTGTCGGAGGGGCGGTACTGAGGGAGTGCTGCACTGTCGGAGGGGCAGTACTGAGGGAGCGCTGCACTGTCGGAGGGGCAGTACTGAGGGAGTGCCGCACTGTCGGAGGGGCAGTATTGAGGGAGCGCGGCACTGTCGGAGGGGCAGTACTGAGGGAGCGCCGCACTGTCGGAGGGGCAGTACTGAGGGAGCGCCGCACTGTCGGAGGGGCAGTACTGAGGGAGCGCCGCACTGTCGGAGGGGCAGTACTGAGGGAGTGCCGCACTGTCGGAGGGGCAGTACTGAGGGAGCGCCGCACTGTCGGAGGGGCAGTACTGAGGGAGCGCCGCACTGTCGGAGGGGCAGTACTGAGGGAGTGCCGCACTGTCGGAGGGGCAGTACTGAGGGAGCGCCGCACTGTCGGAGGGGCAGTACTGAGGGAGCGCCGCACTGTCGGAGGGGCAGTACTGAGGGAGCCCCGCACTGTCGGAGGGGCAGTACTGAGGGAGCCCCGCACTGTCGGAGGGGCAGTACTGAGGGAGCGCCGCACTGTCGGAGGGGCGGTACTGAGGGAGTGCTGCACTGTCGGAGGGGCAGTACTGAGGGAGTGCTGCACTGTCGGAGGGGCAGTACTGAGGGAGTGCTGCACTGTCGGAGGGGCGGTACTGAGGGAGTGCTGCACTGTCGGAGGGGCAGTACTGAGGGAGTGCCACACTGTCGGAGGGGCAGTACTGAGGGAGTGCTGCACTGTCGGAGGGGCAGTACTGAGGGAGTGCCGCACTGTCGGAGGGGCAGTACTGAGGGAGTGCCGCACTGTCGGAGGGGCAGTACTGAGGGAGTGCCGCACTGTCGGAGGGGCAGTACTGAGGGAGTGCCGCACTGTCGGAGGGGCAGTACTGAGGGAGTGCCGCACTGTCGGAGGGGCAGTACTGAGGGAGTGCCGCACTGTCGGAGGGGCAGTACTGAGGGAGAGCCGCACTGTCGGAGGGGCAGTACTGAGGGAGTGCCGCACTGTCGGAGGGGCAGTACTGAGGGAGTGTCTCACTGTGGGAGGGGCAGTACTGAGGGAGTGCCGCACTGTCGGAGGGGCAGTACTGAGGGAGTGCCGCACTGTCGGAGGGGCAGTACTGAGGGAGCCCCGCACTGTCGGAGGGGCAGTACTGAGGGAGTGCCGCACTGTCGGAGGGGCAGTACTGAGGGAGTGCCGCACTGTCGGAGGGGCAGTACTGAGGGAGTGCCGCACTGTCGGAGGGGCAATACTGAGGGAGTGCTGCACTGTCGGAGGGGCAGTACTGAGGGAGTGCCGCACTGTCAGAGGGGCAGTACTGAGGGAGTGCTGCACTGTCGGAGGGGCAGTACTGAGGGAGTGCTGCACTGTCGGAGGGGCAGTACTGAGGGAGTGCCGCACTGTCGGAGGGGCAGTACTGAGGGAGTGCCGCACTGTCGGAGGGGCAATACTGAGGGAGTGCTGCACTGTCGGAGGGGCAGTACTGAGGGAGTGCTGCACTGTCGGAGGGGCAGTACTGAGGGAGTGCTGCACTGTCGGAGGGGACGTTATACCGAGGCTCCGTCTGCTCTCCCTCTGGCGGCTGTAAACGATCCCACGGCAGGTCTCTCCCCGCTGTCCTGGCCAATATTTACCCCACAACCACATGGCTGTCTGTGGGATCTTGCTGTGCACACACTGGGACACGTGTGGGGGCGGTGACAGGCGCTATCCCAATGGAAGCCCACAGCTCTGCGCCGGCCGGCGGGCACACGATGGGCCGAATGGCCTCCTCCTGTGACGTCACAGGGCTCGCCAGCAGCCGCACTGCCTGATGGGTGATTGATAGCTCAGCGTCCGCGCCTGCGCACCGGAACCGCGCATGCCCAGAGGACACCGACCGACCGACCGACCGCCCCCTCCCCCGCACTCGGAGCTGCGCCTGCGCACTCGGATCCTGTGGCGCGGAGTCGGGTCGGCGCGGGGCCTGCCGTTAAAGAGCCGCGATCCGTGACGTAACGTGAGTTTTCTCCGCTCCGATTGGGTGGAGACTGGCGCGGGGGGGGGGGGGGGAGGGGGAGGGGGGGGGAGGGAGAGGTGAGGGGGGGAGAATGGTGGGGGAGGGGAGGGAGGGGAGAGGGGGAGGGGGAGGGGGGAGAATGGTGGGGGGGGGGGAGGGGAGAGGGGAGGGGGGTTGAATGGTGCGGGGGGGGGGGAGAATAAAGACAAATCCGCACATCCGGGTCCCCGAACACACGTCACAGTTTGGCGGAGCGCGCTCCAGGGACACGTGACCTGGGACCACGGCCTGATTGACGGGAGATTCCGACCAATGGGAGCGAGGCCGGCGGCGGGTCTCCAACCAATCGGGAGCCCGAGGGCGGGACCTGCGCCGCAACA